>NC_091284.1:436571664-437222914 GCF_032444005.1 Ranitomeya imitator
GCCGCCTGCTTTAAAAAAGTATCGAAATGGGATTGGACAAGCTCTTAAGTCTTTTTTTTTTTGTTTGTTTGTTTTTTAGATTCATTCCAAGTATTGGGCAAAATGCATATAATTTATTACAAAGCATTTTTACACAATTCCTATTTTTGCTGAAAGGAACAAAACTACTCCATGAAAAAGGGTTATTAAAGTTTTCAGACTCTGAAAATGAATGATTACCACCAAAAAACCTGCACCATTTTTTTTTCTGTGAATTGAATTGTAGGGCTGAAGCGATTATGCCACTAAGGTTGGGCGACAACCTTCTAGATGGCTGTCTTGGTCATTTATTATGTAATGTTGCTATACCCGTAGCTTCCTATTATTTGTCTTTAAGCCCCACACTATCAGATTATGCAGAGATGTGTTTTATATATAAGATTTAGTGAAGCTAGATATATTTCTGGTTTTAGCGAACAGGAAATCTGCAATATGACTCTTTATTATATACTGTGTTGTGTGTAAATAAAATATACATTTTGTTACAAAGTCTAGTTTTATTGTACTGTTACACTAACCTGAATACATGCCCAGTGGTAATGGAATTAATAATAAACTATCTTATGAGATTAAACTTGGTTTTATAGTTTGATATTTTTTCAAGTAATTTTATCTGAAAGTTCAAATTATTCATATTTGATATTATTTTCATTTTGTTATAGAAGCGCAAAAAAACCAAAAACTGCAGCGATGGAACTCGCTCATGATGGAAACTTTGTCACCACAATGGGCAGGGCTCAGAAGGAAAGGGGCAGCATTTGAATTCTGGAGCGCAATTTTGTCTGGAATAGATTTTTAGATGGCATGTTGCATTTTGAAGAGCCCCTGACATGCCAAAACAGAAACCCCAACAAGAGACCCCATTTTGGAAACTACACCTCTCAAGGAATTCATCTAGTATTGTAGTGAGCATTTTTAACTGAGGCGTTTCACAGAATTGTATAACATTGGGCTGAGTAAATGAAAAATTACCATTTTCTTCCACTAAAATGTGACTTTGGTCCCAAGTTTCTAAGTATCAAAGGAGTTAATAGGAGAAAATGAATAGTGCAATATGTTGTGCAATTTCTTCTGAGTACACGAATACCCAATATGTGGTCGAAAACAGAGATCAGTCCTACTGGTAATGATGTTTCCAGGAGTCCATCCTGACAGCATTTTGGAGGTCGTCCTTCTTATCCTTATGGGGACAGGAATTTAAAAGACCCATGCCCCCCACCTCCTTCAGTGCTTTTTCCAAGTACCACACTAGGATGGATGCAACTTATGCTTTATTAAATTCCCATACAACGTTATGTCACATTAGTAATAGGAAATCATAAGGGAGGGAAACTGCTGTCAGGATGGAATCTTGGAAACATCATTACCGGTAAGTCAAATCCCCGTTTTCCAGGACGTCCCTGCTGACAGCACCATGGAGAATACCAAAATATTACATTCTAGGGTGAGATCACTGCCTGGGGAACCTTTCTACCAAAAGCAGTCTGTTGGCCTGACTTATTTGTTATTATTATTTATTATACTTGTGAGAAGGGGTATACATAGTAAAAACAAGTACAATAATCTTAAACAATACAAGTCACGACTGGTACAGGAGGAGAGAGGACCCTGCCTACGAGGGCTGACAATCTACATGGGATGGGTGAGGATTCAGTAGATGAGGGTAGAGCTGGTCGTGCAGCGGTTTGGCTTGTCGGAAGAGGTGGGTCTTCAGGCTCTTTTTGAAGGTTTCGATGGTAGGCGAGAGTCTGATATGTTGTGGTAGAGAGTTCCAGAGTAGGGGTGATGCCTGAGAAAAATCTTGTATGCGATTGTGGGAAGAGGAGATAAGGGGAGTAGAGAAGGAAATCTTGCGAGGATCGAAGGTTGTGTGCAGGTAAGTACCGGGAGATGAGGTCACAGATATACGGAGATGCATGTAGAGGAGCTGCGGAAACACCATCACGTGTTTCTCAACGCAGGCAGTGAATAGCCAGGCCTTTTCCCGGGAAGGAACAACCAAGGTAAGGGCAGCATCCAATAAAAGAAAACATCCAATAAAGGAAAACCACCTATGCCAAGCATGGTATCCATCCACAGACAGCTGTTTCGGGGTTTTCGCATATTTGGGGGCAGTGTTCTGGATCACTGCATTGAGAAACACGTGATGGTGTCTCCGCGGTGTTGGATGTTTTGGTCTCCACGAGGTCAATCATCCGTGCCTTTATAGACTTTCTACTAGGCACTGCTCCTGATAGCCAGTTTCCTACTCCACACTGATGAGGGGCAAAAATCCCGAAACAGCTGTCTGTGGATGGATACCATGCTTGGCATAGGTGGTTTTCCTTTATTGGATGTTTTCCTTTATTGGATGCTGCCTTTCCCTTGCTGCGTTGACAAACACGTGATGGTGTCTCCGCAGCTCCTCCTTTATAGACTTTCTACTTTCTACATTCCAAGAAAAACACTTGCTACCCACAGTAAAATTTGGTGGAGGTTCCATCATGCTTTGAGGCTGTGTGGCCAATGCCGGCACCGGGAATCTTGTTAAAGTTGAGGGACGCATGGATTCCTCTCAGTATAAGCAGATTCTTGACAATAATGTTCATGAATCAGCGACAAAGTTGAAGTTACGCAGGGGATGGATCTTTCAGCAAGACAATGATCCAAAACACCGCTCCAAATCTACTCAGGCATTCATGCAGAGGAACAATTACACTGTTCTGGAATGGCCATCCCAGTCCCCAGACCTGAATATCATTGAACATCTGTGGGATCATTTGAAGAGGGCTGTCCATGCTCGGCGACCATCAAACTTAACTGAACTGGAATTGCTTTGTAAAGAGGAATGGTCAAAAATACCTTCATCCAAGATCCAGGAACTCATTAAAAGCTACAGGAAGCGACTAGAGGCTGATATTTTTGCAAAAGGAGGATCTACTAAATATTCATGTCAATTTTCTGGTGGGGTGCCCATACTTATGCACCTGTCAAATTTTGTTTGAATGCAGATTGCACATTTTCTATTAGTACAATAAACCTCATTTCAAGGCAGAAACATTACTGTGTCCAACAGTTATTAGATATATGAAACTGAAATAGCTGTTGCAAAAAAAACAATTTTTATAAAACATTAAGATTAATAGGGGTGCCCAAACTTTTTCATATAACTGTATGTCATGGTTAGGGTTTTGAACTGGAGTCTTTGGGTAATGGGGAGCCAGTGCAGAGATTGACAGAGGGGAGAGGCCAGGGAATAGCAGGGGGACAGGTGGATTAGTTGGGCAGCAGAGTTTAGAATAGATTGGAGGGGTGCGAGAGTGTTCAAGGGGAGGCCACAGAGCAGGAGGTTGTAGTAGTCAAAGCGGGAGATGATGAGGGCATGGACTAGGGTTTTTGCAGATTCTTGGTTGAGGAATGTATGGATCCGTGAAATTTTTTTGAGTTGAAGTCGGCAGGAAGTGGAAAGGGCTTGGATATGTGTTTTGAAAGAGAGATCAGTGTCAATGATTACCCCAAGGCAGCGAGCTTGTGGGACTGGGGAGAGTGGGCAGCCGTTTACTTTAATGGATAGGTCCGTTGGGGGGGTCACTGTTGTGAATTCCGCTCTTGGGCTCCCTCCAGTGGTTGTAAGTGGCACTTTTCTGAGTTCTGCTCTTGGGCTCCCTCTTGTGGTTTCTAGTGGTATGGCTGCTCCTTGGAGTTAGCTGTCATCAGCTGCCTCCACTTATCATCTCTTCTGCTCGGCAATTTAAGTCTGGCTCTATCTTCAGCCAGTGCCACTTGTAAATGGTTCCTGGTTGGATTCACATCTCTTTGGAGTTCCCTGTTATCCTGACCAGTTCAGCTAAGCTAAGTTTTTGCTTGCCCTTTTCTGTCCATAGATTGTGGACTTATCCATTCTGTGCTTTCTATGTTTGTCCAGCTTATCAGTATGAATTAATTCTGTCTTGCTGGAAGCTCTGGGAGGCAGATTTGCCCTCCACACCTTTAGTCAGGTGTGGAGATTTTTTGTAAACTCTGCGTGGATTTTTGTAGTGTTTTATACTGACCGCACAGTATTCCATCCTGTCCTATCTATTTAGTTAGACTGGCCTCCTGTGCTCATCCTGGTTTCATTCTGTGTATGTCTTTTCCCTCTCCACTCACAGTCATTATTTGTGGGGGGCTAATCTATCCTTTGGGGATTTTCTCTGAGGCAAGATAGCTTTCCTGCTTCTATCTTTAGGGGTAGTTAGCTCTTAGGCTGTGACGAGATGCCTAGGGAGAGTTACGAGCATTCCACGGCTACTTCTAGTGTTGTGTTGAGCTTAGGGACTGTGGTCAGTACAGTTACCACTTCCTTCAGAGCTCGTTCCATGTTGCTCCTAGACCACCGTATCATAACAGTACAAGTGGCCAAAAATGAATTAAATGCATCTCAAAAGAAGGAAAAGAAAGTTCTGAACCACTATCACATTGGGGCACAGAGGAACATGATGGCTGCCAATGTTTATAAGAGCACTATGGACTGGTGCAAACTATGGGGGCAGTCACTATCGGGTACTATGTATGGTGGCATTTTTTTCTAGTTCACATGGTGCATAGGGTGTTATGAAAGGCAATTCAGTACCACAATGGACATAGCGGTCAGAGCACATACAGTGATCTGACAATAACCCAAAATCATAGAACGAGCTCTGAGACGTGGGAACTCTGCAGACCGCAATCCCTAATCCTCTACACTAGAGGCAGCCGTGGATTGCGCCTAACTCTGCCTATGCAACTCGGCACAGCCTGAGAAACTAACTAGCCTGAAGATAGAAAATAAGCCGACCTTGCCTCAGAGAAATACCCCAAAGGAAAAGGCAGCCCCCCACATATAATGACTGTGAGTTAAGATGAAAAGACAAACGTAGAGATGAAATAGATTCAGCAAAGTGAGGCCCGACTTTCTTAACAGAGCAAGGATAGAAAAGGTAACTTTGCGGTCTACACAAAACCCTAAAGAAAACCACGCAAAGGGGGCAAAAAGACCCTCCGTACCGAACTAACGGCACGGAGGTACACCCTTTGCGTCCCAGAGCTTCCAGCAACAAATTAGACAAGCTGGACAGAAAAAATAGCAAACAAATAGCAAAGAAGAACTTAGCTATGCAGAGCAGCAGGCCACAGGAATGATCCAGGGAAAAGCAAGTCCAACACTGGAACATTGACAGGAAGCCAGGATCAAAGCATTAGGTGGAGTTAAGTAGAGAAGCACCTAACGACCTCACCAGATCACCTGAGGGAGGAAACTCAGAAGCCGCAGTACCACTTCCCTCCACCAACAGAAGCTCACAGAGAGAATCAGCCGAAGTACCACTTGTGACCACAGGAGGGAGCTCTGCCACAGAATTCACAACAGTACCCCCCCCTTGAGGAGGGGTCACCGAACCCTCACCAGAGCCCCCAGGCCGACCCGGATGAGCCACATGAAAGGCACGAACAAGATCGGGAGCATGGACATCAGAGGCAAAAACCCAGGAATTATCTTCCTGAGCATAACCCTTCCATTTAACCAGATACTGGAGTTTCCGTCTAGAAACACGAGAATCCAAAATCTTCTCCACAATATACTCCAATTCCTCCTCCACCAAAACCGGGGAAGGAGGATCAACAGATGGAACCATAGGTGCCACGTATCTCCGCAACAATGACCTATGGAATACGTTATGTATGGAAAAAGAATCTGGAAGGGTCAGACAAAAAGACACAGGATTAAGAACCTCAGAAATCCTATACGGACCAATGAAACGAGGTTTAAACTTAGGAGAGGAAACCTTCATAGGAATATGACGAGAAGATAACCAAACCAGATCCCCAACACGAAGTCGGGGACCCACACGGCGTCTGCGATTAGCGAAACGTTGAGCCTTCTCCTGGGACAAGGTCAAATTGTCCACTACATGAGTCCAAATCTGCTGCAACCTGTCCACCACAGTATCCACACCAGGACAGTCCGAAGACTCAACCTGTCCTGAAGAGAAACGAGGATGGAACCCAGAATTGCAGAAAAATGGTGAAACCAAGGTAGCCGAGCTGGCCCGATTATTAAGGGCGAACTCAGCCAAAGGCAAAAAGGACACCCAGTCATCCTGATCGGCAGAAACAAAGCATCTCAGATATGTTTCCAAGGTCTGATTGGTTCGTTCGGTCTGGCCATTAGTCTGAGGATGGAAAGCCGAGGAAAAAGACAAGTCAATGCCCATCCTACCACAAAAGGCTTGCCAAAACCTTGAAACAAACTGGGAACCTCTGTCAGAAACGATATTCTCTGGAATGCCATGTAAACGAACCCCACATGCTGGAAGAACAATGGCACCAAATCAGAGGAGGAAGGCAATTTAGACAAGGGTACCAGATGGACCATCTTAGAAAAGCGATCACAGACCACCCAAATGACTGACATCTTTTGAGAAACGGTAAGATCAGAAATAAAATCCATAGAGATATGTGTCCAAGGCCTCTTCGGGACCGTCAAGGGCAAAAGCAACCCACTGGCACGAGAACAGCAGGGCTTAGCCCGAGCAGAAATCCCACAGGACTGCACCAAAGCACGCACATCCCGCGACAGAGACGGCCACCAAAAGGATCTAGCCACTAACTCTCTGGTACCAAAGATTCCAGGATGACCAGCCAACACCGAACAATGAACCTCAGAGATAACTTTATTGGTCCACCTATCGGGGACAAACAGTCTCTCCGCTGGACAACGATCAGGTTTATTAGCCTGAAATTTTTGCAGCACCCGCCGCAAATCAGGGGAGATGGCAGACACAATTACTCCTTCCTTGAGGATACCCGCCGGCTCAGACAAACCCGGAGAGTCGGGCACAAAACTCCTAGACAGAGCATCCGCCTTCACATTTTTAGAGCCCGGAAGGTACGAAATCACAAAGTCAAAACGGGCAAAAAACAGCGACCAACGAGCCTGTCTAGGATTCAACCGCTTAGCAGACTCAAGATAAGTCAAGTTCTTATGATCAGTCAATACCACCACGCGATGCTTAGCTCCTTCAAGCCAATGACGCCACTCCTCGAATGCCCACTTCATGGCCAGCAACTCTCGGTTGCCCACATCATAATTTCGCTCAGCAGGCGAAAACTTCCTGGAAAAAAAAGCGCATGGTTTCATCACTGAGCAATCAGAACCTCTCTGCGACAAAACAGCCCCTGCTCCAATCTCAGAATCATCAACCTCGACCTGGAACGGAAGAGAAACATCTGGTTGACACAACACAGGGGCAGAAGAAAAACGACGCTTCAACTCTTGAAAAGCTTCCACAGCAGCAGAAGACCAATTGACCAAATCAGCACCCTTCTTGGTCAAATCGGTCAATGGTTTGGCAATACTAGAAAAATTGCAGATGAAGCGACGATAAAAATTAGCAAAGCCCAGGAACTTTTGCAGACTTTTCAGAGATGTCGGCTGAGTCCAATCATGGATGGCTTGGACCTTAACAGGATCCATCTCGATAGTAGAAGGGGAAAAGATGAACCCCAAAAATGAAACCTTCTGCACACCAAAGAGACACTTTGATCCCTTCACAAACAAAGAATTAGCACGCAGGACCTGAAAAACTGTTCTGACCTGCTTCACATGAGACTCCCAATCATCCGAGAAGATCAAAATGTCATCCAAGTACACAATCAGGAATTTATCCAGGTACTCTCGGAAGATGTCATGCATAAAGGACTGAAACACTGATGGAGCATTGGCAAGTCCGAATGGCATCACTAGATACTCAAAATGACCCTCGGGCGTATTAAATGCAGTTTTCCATTCATCTCCTCGCCTGATTCGCACCAGATTATACGCACCACAAAGATCTATCTTGGTGAACCAACTAGCCCCCTTAATCCGAGCAAACAAATCAGATAACAATGGCAAGGGGTACTGAAATTTAACCGTGATCTTATTTAGAAGGCGGTAATCTATACAAGGTCTCAGCGAACCATCCTTCTTGGCTACAAAAAAGAACCCTGCTCCTAATGGTGACGATGACGGGCGAATATGCCCCTTCTCCAGGGATTCCTTCACATAACTGCGCATAGCGGCGTGCTCAGGCACGGATAAATTAAACAGTCGACCTTTTGGGAATTTACTACCAGGAATCAAATTGATAGCACAATCACAATCCCTATGCGGAGGTAGGGCATCGGACTTGGGCTCATCAAATACATCCCGGTAATCAGACAAGAACTCTGGAACCTCAGAAGGGGTGGATGACGAAATTGACAGAAATGGAACATCGCCATGTACCCCCTGACAACCCCAGCTGGACACAGACATGGATTTCCAATCTAATACTGGATTATGGGCTTGTAGCCATGGCAACCCCAACACGACCACATCATGCAGATTATGCAACACGAGAAAGCGAATAACCTCCTGATGTGCAGGAGCCATGCACATGGTCAGCTGGGTCCAGTATTGAGGCTTATTCTTGGCCAAAGGCGTGGCATCAATTCCTCTCAATGGAATAGGACACTGCAAGGGCTCTAAGAGAAACCCACAACGCTTAGCATACTCCAAGTCCATCAAATTCAGGGCAGCGCCTGAATCCACAAATGCCATGACAGAATACGATGACAAAGAACAGATCAAGGTAACGGACAGAAGAAATTTTGACTGTACTGTACCAATGGTGGCAGACCTAGCGAACCGCTTAGTGCGCTTAGGACAATCAGAGATAGCATGAGTGGAATCACCACAGTAGAAACACAGCCCATTCAGACGTCTGTGTTCTTGCCGTTCAACTCTGGTCAAAGTCCTATCGCACTGCATAGGCTCAGGTTTAAGCTCAGGTAATACCGCCAAATGGTGCACAGATTTACGCTCACGCAAGCGTCGACCGATCTGAATGGCCAAAGACATAGACTCATTCAAACCAGCAGGCATAGGAAATCCCACCATGACATCCTTAAGGGCTTCAGAGAGACCCTTTCTGAACATAGCTGCCAGTGCAGATTCATTCCATTGAGTGAGCACGGACCACTTTCTAAATTTCTGACAATATACCTCTATCTCATCCTGACCCTGACAAAGAGGCAGCAAATTTTTCTCTGCCTGATCCACTGAATTAGGTTCATCGTACAGCAATCCGAGCGCCAGGAAAAACGCATCGATATTACTCAATGCAGGATCTCCCGGCGCAAGAGAAAACGCCCAGTCCTGAGGGTCGCCGCGCAAAAAAGAAATAACAATCAAAACCTGTTGAACTGGATCACCAGAGGAGCGAGGTTTGAAGGCCAGAAATAATTTACAATTATTTTTGAAACTCAGAAAATTAGTTCTATCTCCAAAAAACAAATCAGGAATAGGAATTCTTGGTTCTAACATAGATTTCTGATCAATAGTGTCTTGAATCTTTTGTACACTTGCCGAGAGCTGATCCACAAATGAAGACAGACTTCTAATGTCCATCGCTACACCTGTGTACTGAACCACCCAAATGTCTAGGGGAAAAAAAGGCAAAACACAGTGCAAAGAAAAAAAAATGGTCTCAGAACTTCTTTTTTCCCTCTATTGAGAATCATTAGTACTTTGGGTTTCCTGTACTGTTATGAAAGGCAATTCAGTACCACAATGGACATAGCGGTCAGAGCACATACAGTGATCTGACAATAACCCAAAATCATAGAACGAGCTCTGAGACGTGGGAACTCTGCAGACCGCAATCCCTAATCCTCTCCAAACAACACTAGAGGCAGCCGTGGATTGCGCCTAACTCTGCCTATGCAACTCGGCACAGCCTGAGAAACTAGCTAGCCTGAAGATAGAAAATAAGCCTACCTTGCCTCAGAGAAATACCCCAAAGGAAAAGGCAGCCCCCCACATATAATGACTGTGAGTTAAGATGAAAAGACAAACGTAGAGATGAAATAGATTCAGCAAAGTGAGGCCCGACTTTCTTAACAGAGCGAGGATAGAAAAGGTAACTTTGCGGTCTACACAAAACCCTAAAGAAAACCACGCAAAGGGGGCAAAAAGACCCTCCGTACCGAACTAACGGCACGGAGGTACACCCTTTGCGTCCCAGAGCTTCCAGCAACAAATTAGACAAGCTGGACAGAAAAAATAGCAAACAAATAGCAAAGAAGAACTTAGCTATGCAGAGCAGCAGGCCACAGGAATGATCCAGGGAAAAGCAAGTCCAACACTGGAACATTGACAGGAAGCCAGGATCAAAGCATTAGGTGGAGTTAAGTAGAGAAGCACCTAACGACCTCACCAGATCACCTGAGGGAGGAAACTCAGAAGCCGCAGTACCACTTCCCTCCACCAACAGAAGCTCACAGAGAGAATCAGCCGAAGTACCACTTGTGACCACAGGAGGGAGCTCTGCCACAGAATTCACAACAATAGGGGCATTTGGTGTAAGGGGAACTCCTCACTGGCGCACACTAAATGTGAGGCTCTCTAGCTGGTATTACTTACAGGGGGCTCCTCGCTGCCGCGCACCGCACATGCAGGGGGCACCCTTCTTTGCCCCGCAACCACACACGCAGGGGGCGACCGTCTCTGCCCACATCTCAATACCACACAGGGGACGCCTCTTTCTGCTTTGCCACCTCACAGAGGGTGTGCCCCTCTCTGCCCACATCTTAGCACCACACAGGGGGCCCCTCTCTGCCCTGCCACCTCACAGAGGGAGCACCCCTCTCTGCCCCGCCACCTCACAGAGAGGGCCCCTCTCTGCCCCAACACCTCACACAAGGGGCCCCTGTCTCTTCCCCGTCACCTCACACATGGGGCCCCTCTATGCACACGTCTCCAGGATCTATATCACAACACCAGGGGGGGATGATGAGCCAGCACCCACACACACAGGCACACAGCACAGCTCACCTCCCTGCAGCAGCACACACACCCACACACACAGCTCACCTCCCTGCAGCAGCACACACACACACCACACCTCCCTGCAGCAGTACACATGCACAAACACACACCACACACACAGCATAGCTCACCTCCCTGCAGCAGCACACACACACCACACCTCCCTGCAGCAGCACACATGCACAAACACACACACACACACACCACAGCTCACCTCCCTGCAGCACACACCACACACACAGCATAGCTCACCTCCCTGCAGCAGCACACACACCACACCTCCCTGCAGCAGCACACATGCACAAACACACACACCATACAACACAGCACAGCTCACCTCCCTGCAGCAGCACACATACACACACACACGCGCGCACACGCACAGTACAGCACAGCTCACCTCCCTGCAGCAGCCGCTCACCCCAGCAGCCTCTTCCTCGCTGGATTCCTGGAAGCTTTCTGACTGAGACAGCAGCACGCTGGATGATGATGTCATCCAGCTGGGCTGCCTCAGACAGGAAACAGGACGCTGGGAGCCAGTGAGCTGCTCTGTGTGAGTCTGTGTGCCTGCGTGTGTGTATGTGTGCTGTGAATGGTATTCACTCCTCTCCACGCCCATAGGGGCGTGGGGAAGGGTGAATATTCATTCTGCTTTAGCAGCGGGGACACGATCCTGCCTCCCATGCTACTGGCACAGGGCGGGCCCCCTTGACTCAGGGGCCCTATAGCCACTGGCAAGGGGCCCTAGGCAGCTGCTGGTCAGTATGCCAGCAGGTGTCAGTGCCAGGGCCCACCGGAGAATCCTCCGGTTCTCCGGTGGGCCAGTCCGAGCCTGACCGCTAGTAATACACTACGCCATCATGGATTAAAATCATGAAGGGCACTCAAGGTCCTCTTGCTCACGCCAGAACATATCCAGGTCCGTTTGAAGTTCACCATTGAGCAACTGGAGGAGGCATGGGAGAAGGTCATGTGGTTAGATGAGACTAAAATAGAACTTTTTGGTATCAACTCCACTTGCTGTGTTTGGAGGAAGAGAAGAATGAGTCTAACCCCAAGAACACAATCCCAAAAGTGAAGCATGGGGGGGGGGGAAACATCATACTTTGGAGGTGCTTTTCTGCAAAGGGGACAGGATGACTGTACCGTATTGAAGGGAGGATGGGGTCATGTATTGCGAAATTTTGGCCATCAAATTCCTTCCTTCAGTAAGAGCATTGAAGATGGGAGTGCTCGGAGATTTAGTTTTCGTCCCTGCAGCTGAATGATTTACAGCTGCTGGACAGCTTGAATACATGTGGGGATTCCCTAGCAACCAGGCAACCCCCACATGTACTCAGGCTGGCTAGCATCTGTAAATCATGCAGCTGCATCAACAAAAACTAAATCTCCGAGCACTTACAAATACTCGGAGACCACCCGAGCATACTCGGGAAAACCCGATGATGTGCTGCTGAGAACAATGATTTTTGTTCCAGCATAAACAATTCAAACACTCGATGAATATGCAGCATTTTGCTTGTTTAGTATAATACACCCCATAGTCCTCCATATATTATAATGTGCACCACAGTCCTCCATATTGTAAAATGCACACCTCATAGTTCTCCATATAATATAATATGCCCCATAGTCCTCCATATAGTATTATACACTTCCCATAGTCCTCCATATAGTATAATACACTCCTCATAGTCCTCCATATAGTATAATACACTCCTCATAGTGGATCGCCCCCAGACACAGGGCCACAGGTTACTCAGTACCGGTCCTTTCTGTCTCAGTTCTGGGGTTGTCACGGTGGCTAGACCCGGTCCGTGACCCTGCTAAGGGGCGTCCAATAAAAGGTGATAGGAGTCTGTCAAGGTTTCGTGACGCCACCTGTGGTGTTCGGTCAGGATGACCGATGCTGCTTGGGGTCTGCTGGGGTGATGGAAAGGCAGCTAGGTGGTATACCTTCCCACAGGTGAAGTATGTCCCCAGGGCTTCCCAGTGATGTAGATGGCGATGGTGTGAGGTGCAGACAATAAAGAGGACACAAGGTTGCAGTCTCTTTACCTCTTTACTGAAGACTTCAGGATCCGCAATCCAGAGTACGGTTAACAGGGCTGTCTGAGACCGGCCAGTCCGATGGCACATCCAGAGTTCCCTTTACAGGTGGAAATCGTTGCCTACCAATAGCGCCTTGTGTTGTAGTGCTACCCTGCTGAGCTTTCGGTATAGTCCTCACAACTTCTGTTCTAGTTCGTTCATTCGTTCTTTCTAGTTCTTTCTCTTTCTTTCTATTTTGTTCCAGATGTTACTAGTTTCTCGTCCCCCAGGTATGTTATGGCTAGGACGCACCCGTATGACGGGAAGGCTCGGAGCTCTTCCGGGACCCTAGAGATGCCCCTCTCCACGCGTTACCCCCTATGTCTTCATAGGAAATTTAAGGTAGACAGCCAACCTATAATTAACTGTCCTGCGGAGTCTGAAGTAAGGCATAGAGTCAGTTACTTCCTCGGTGTTCCGGCCACCGGCTATGCGCCTCAGTAGGATGTTGCCATTCTCGGGGCACGACTCCTACTGGCTCTCCTTTGTGCTTGATCTCGTTTCTCACTGTTCCACCATATCCTTCGCTTCGTGTCTCTTTCTTAGGATACCGCTGCAAGGTATTGCAGGCGCAGTTCCGTAACGTTCTGTTCTGTTCGCTAGGTACCTGCCAGGTTCCCACGCCTGACAGGGACCCCCCTGAATCTTCTCCCTGCAGCACCCCCTGCCACGGGATGCTGCCTGAATCCAACCCAGTCAGCTTCTGACTAACTTCCTATCCAACCCCTAGTTTTACCAGTGTGAGGAGTGGCCCAATAAATAAAGCCTTTTTCTCCCCCTAGTGGTCGGAGTGTGAAGTGTAATGTGTGCTGGTGATACCTGGTCAGTAGAATTCCTTCAGTGCCATCAGACGTACCATCACTCCCCTTAGCGGCAGAGTGTCATACTGCAACGACCAGGTCTCTGGGGCGCTGCACTAGTCCTCCATATATTAAAATACACTGCTCAGTCCTCCACATAGCATAATACATTCCACATAGTGCTCCATATAGTACAATGCACCGCCATAGTCATCCATGTAGTACAATTCACTTCCCATAGTATAATGCACTCCATAGTTCTTCATATAGTATAATGTATTCCCTATAGTCCTCAATACAGTATAATGCAAAAAATATATAATATAATTTACGCCCATAGTATATAACACAGCCTCCCCCATAGAATATAATACAGGTATACCCCCACAAGTATACAACACAGCCTCCCCCATAGAATATAATATACCCCCAATAGTATATAACACAGCCTCCCCCATAGAATATACTATACCCCCACTAGTATACAACACAGCCTCCCCCATAGAGTATAATACACCCCCCAATAATATATAACACAGCCTCCCCATAGAATTTAATATACCCCCATAGTATATAACAGCCTCCCCCATAGAATATACTATACCCCCACTAGTATACAACACAGCTTCCCCCATAGAATATAATATACCCCCAATAGTATATAACACAGCCTCCCTCATAGAATATAATATACCCCCCAATAATATATAACACAGCCTACCAATAGAATCTATAAAATAACGCTGGGAGCGTCACTCTGTCCGAAGCCTTTATAGACTGCGCAGGCGCAAGCGCCGGCGCAGTCTGGCCCCCACAGAGTGACGCTCCCAGGAGATCGCGGTATGCGTAAGCACTGAACGCATACCACGATTTCCACCGGAGAGACAGGGACCGTGGACGCGCCAGGAGGGAGGGTAAGTATATTCACCTGTCCTCCGTTCCAGCGCTGCGTGCGGCTCCGTCTCCCGGCTCCTCTGCTGTGACAGAGTCCAGTCACAGGCAGAGGAGCCGGAGTGTGTGTTCAAGAAAATGGCGCCGGAAAGCGCGGACTGCGCAGGCGCCGATTCCTGCTGCCGGAATCGTCGCCTGCGCAGTCTGCGCTTTCCGGCGCCATTTTCTTGAAGACACACTCCGGCTCCACTGCAGGTGAGTCTTCAAGAAAATGGCGCCGGAGAGCGCGGACTGCGCAGGCGCCGATTCCTGCTGCCGGAATCGGCGCCTGCGCAGTCTGCGCTTTCCGGCGCCATTTTTTGAAGACACACCTGCAGTGGAGCCGGACGATAGGTGAGTATGGTATTTTTTTTTTATATGGCAGCAGCATACGGGGGCATACACACTGGAGCGTCTTATGGGGGGGCATATAATACAATAGTGGCGCAGGATGGGAGCAGCACATGACAGAACGGGCGCAGGATGGCAGCAGCGCATGACAGAACGGGCGCAGGATGGCAGCAGCACATGACAGAACGGGCGCAGGATGGCAGCAGCACATGACAGAACGGGCGCAGGATGGCAGCAGCGCATGACAGAACGGGCGCAGGATGGCAGCAGCACATGACAGAACGGGCGCAGGATGGCAGCAGCGCATGACAGAACGGGCGCAGGATGGCAGCAGCACATGACAGAACGGGCGCAGGATGGCAGCAGCACATGACAGAACGGGCACAGGATGGCAGCAGCACATGACAGAACGGGCGCAGGATGGCAGCAGCGCATGACATAACGGGCGCAGGATGGCAGCAGGATGGGAGCAGCACATGACAGAACGGGCGCAGGATGGCAGCAGCACATGACAGAACGGGGGCGCAGGATGGGAGCAGCACATGACAGAACGGGCGCAGGATGGGAGCAGCACATGACAGAACGGGCGCAGGATGGCAGCAGCGCATGACAGAACGGGCGCAGGATGGCAGCAGCGCATGACAGAACGGGCGCAGGATGGCAGCAGCGCATGACAGAACGGGCGCAGGATGGCAGCAGCACATGACAGAACGGGCGCAGGATGGCAGCAGCACATGACAGAACGGGCGCAGGATGGCAGCAGCACATGATGGAGACCATATACCAATATAAATGCTCGCCACCCGGGCGTAGAACGGGTTCAATAGCTAGTATAATATACCCCCATAGTATATAACACAGCCTCCCCGATAGAATATAATATACAGTACAGACCAAAAGATTGAACACACCTCATTTAAAGATTTCTCTGTATTTTCATGACTTTAAAAATCGTACATTTACACTGAAGGCATCAAAACTATGAATTAACATGTGGAATTATATACTTAACAAAAACGTGTGAAACAGCTGAAATTATGTCTTGCATTCTAGGTTCTTCAAAGTAGCCACCTTTTGCTTTGATGACTGCTTTGCACACTCTTGGATTTTCTTGATGAGCCAAGCCGGCGGAGGCGGGGGAGTCAGTGCTGGTGGCAGGTGAACCCTCCTGCCTCATAGGGGCTCCATAGTGGTTGCATGATGTGTCGCTAGCTGGGGGTCCCTGGGGAGCGGGAGTCCTAGGCAGCTGCCTGGTTTGCCTGCCCCTAACGCCAACCCTGCAACCCTAGGTATTGATGAGAAAAATTAGAAAGTTGAAAGTAGAATCCAATGATTGAGAGTTAAAGCAGTATTCCCATCTCCAATATCCTATCCCAATATGTAGTAGATGTAATAATAATATTAGCAAATACTTGTAAATAGAAATGTAGTATAGTTGTTCTGATTCACTATGTCTCTTTTCTCATGTGCAGGCATTGCAAGACCTTAAGTATCCATGATTGTCTATAACCCATTTACAACTAAGTCTATTGTTTTTTATTGTTATTTTTTTCTTCTTTTTCCTTATCTCTTTATTTATAAATTGTATATATAGTGGTTTTGTTTATTAAAAATGATCTGATTTAAAAATAAAAAAACACTGAAACTAGGTCAGTTTTTATCGTACGTGGAAAAAACAGACATCTGACTGTGCCCTTAGACTTGGTTTATATTCATTCTATGCTCAACTCTTAGGCTATGTGCACATGTTGCGGATTTTCCCATGGATCCGCAGCATTTTTGAGGCTGCGGATCTGCAACAGTTTTCCATGTGTCTTATAGTAGCATGTTAACCCCTTAACGACCGCCAATACGCCTTTTAACGGCG
Source organism: Ranitomeya imitator (assembly GCF_032444005.1). NCBI lineage: Eukaryota > Metazoa > Chordata > Amphibia > Anura > Dendrobatidae > Ranitomeya > Ranitomeya imitator. The sequence continues at coordinate 436,588,589 of NC_091284.1, forward strand.
GCCGCTAAGGTACTTAAACCACAGCTGTGGAAAAAGTAAATAGCGCCCCCCAGAGTCGGATTTTCTCCGGGGTCTTGGCTGCCGGGGGTAGCCGAGACCCCAGAGAACATGATTCGGGGTTTTTTTTACCGACCCCGCATTTGCGATCGCCGGTAATTAACCATTTACCGGCGAATGCAAAAAAAAAAAAAAAGCGATTTCTTTTTAATTTCTCTGTCGTCCGATGTGATCGCACATCAGAGGACAGAGAAATGGGGTCCCAGGTAGCCCCCCAATACTTACCTATCTCCCCCGATGCTCCTCGTGGCTCCCGATGGGCGCCGCCATCTTCAAAATGGCGGGCGCATGCGCAGTGCGCCTGCCGGCCGGCACCGGGAGAATCTTTGGGGTCTCGGCTGCCGGGGGTTTTAACGACCCCTGTTTTGCGATCGCCGGTAATTAACTGTTTACCGGCGACCGCAAAAAAAAAAAAAAAAAGCAAAGTGTAATTCTCTGTCCTCTGATGTGATTGCACATCAGAGGACAGAGAAATGGGGGGATTCGGGGACCCTATCATACTCACCGGTGTCCCTGGGTCCTCCTGCTGCTCCTCCTGGCTGCCGGGGAAAAGAAAATGGCAGGCGCATGCGCAGTGCGCCCGCCATCTATCGCCATCTGCCGGAGAAGAGCAGTTGGGGCTAAAATTAGGGTTAGGGTTAGGGCTAGGGTTAGGGCTAGGGTTAGGGCTAAGGTTAGGGTTAGGGCTAGGGTTAGGGCTAGGGCTAGGGTTAGGGCTAGGGTTAGGGTTCGGGCTAAATTTAGGGTTAGGGTTGGGGCTAAATTCAGGGTTAGGGTTGGGGCTAAATTTAGGGTTGGGGCTAAATTTAGGGTTAGGGTTGGGGCTAAATTTAGGGTTAGGCTTCTTTCACACTTATGTCGGTACAGGGCCGTCGCAATGCGTTGGCCCGACATACCGACGCACGTTGTGAAAATTGTGCACAACGTGGGCAGCGGCTGTAGTTTTTCAACGCATCCGCTGCCCAATCTAGGTCCTGGGGAGGAGGTGGCAGATCCAGTGCACGACGGACGCGACGTGTAGCCATCCGTCACGATCCGTCGGCAATACAAGTCTATGGGCAAAAAACGCATCCTGCGGGCACATTTGCAGGATCCGTTTTTTGTCCAAAACGATGGATTGCGACGGATGCCAAACGACGCAAGTGTGAAAGTAGCCTTAGTGTTAGGGTTGGGGCTAAAGTTAGGACTAGGGTTGGGGCTAAAGTTAGGGTTAGAGTTGGGATTAGGGTTAGGGTTTGGATTAGGGTTGGTATTAGGGTTAAGGTTGGCAATAGGGTTACGCTTGGAATTAGGGTTAGGTTTGGGATTAGGGTTAAGGTTAGGGTTGTGATTAGGGGTGTATTGGGATTAGGGTTAGGTTTGAGGTTAGGGTTGAGATTAGGATTAGGGGTGTGTTGGATTTAGGGTTTTGATTAGGGTTATGGTTAGGGTTGACATTAGGGTTGTTTTGGGGTAAGGGTTGTGATTATAGTTAGGGTTAGTGATTAGGATTATGGATCGGGTTGGGATTAGGGTTAAGGGTGTGTTGGGGTTAGGGTTGGAGCTAGAATTGGGGGGTTTCCACTGTTTAGGTACATCAGGGGGTCTCCAAACACGACAGCCAATTTTGCGCTCAAAAAGTCAAATGGTGCTCCCTCCCTTCCGAGCTCTGCCGTGCGCCCAAACAGTGGTTTACCCCCACATATGGGGCATCAGCGTACTCGGGATAAATTGGACAACAACTTTTGAGGTCCAATTTCTCCTGTTACCCTTGTGAAAATAAAAACTTGGGGGCTACAAAATCTTTTTTGTGGAAAAAAAAATATTTTTTTATTTTCACGACTCTGCATTCTAAACTTCTGTGAAGCACTTGGGCATTCAACGTTCTCACCACACATCTAGATAAGTTCCTTGTGGGGTCTAGTTTCCAAAATGGGGTCACTTGTGGGGGGTTACTACTGTTTATGTACATTAGGGGCTCTGCAATCGCAACATAACGCCCACAGACCATTCTATCAAAGTCTGCATTCCAAAACGGCGCTCCTTCCCTTCCGAGCTCTGCCGTGCATCCAAACAGTGGTTTACCCCCACATATGGCACATCAGTGTACTCGGGATAAATTGGACAACAACTACTGCCATCCAATTTCTCCTGTTACCCTTGTGAAAATAAAAACTTGGGGGCTACAATATCTTTTTTGTGGGAAAAAAAATATTTTTTATTTTCACGACTCTGCATTCTAAACTTCTGTGAAGCACTTGGGCATTCAAAGTTCTCAACACACATCTAGTTAAGTTCCTTGGGGGGTCTAGTTTCCAAAATGGGGTCACTTGTGGAGGGTTTCTACTGTTTAGGCACATCAGGGGCTCTCCAAACGCGACATGGCGTCCGATCTCAATTCCAGACAATTCTACATTGAAAAAGTAAAACGGCACTCCTTCTCTTCCAAGCTCTGCGGTGCGCCCAAACAGTGGTTTACCCCCACATATTGGGTATCGACGTACTCAGGAGAAATTGCACTACAACTTTTGTGGTCTAATTTCTCCTGTTACCCTTGTGAAAATAAAAATTTGGGGGCAAAAAGATCATTTTTGTAGAAAAAATGCGATTTTTTATTTTCACGGCTCAACGTTATAAACTTCTGTGAAGCACATGGGGGTTCAAAGTGCTCACCACACATCTAGATAAGTTCCATAAGGGGTCTAATTTCCAAAATGGTGTCACTTGTTGGGGGTTTCCACTGTTTAGGCACATCAGGGGCTCTCCAAACGCGACATGGCGTCCAATCTCAATTCCTGCCAATTCTACATTGAAAAAGTAAAACGGCGCTCCTTCACTTCCAAGCTCTGCGGTGCGCCCAAACAGTAGTTTACCCCCACATATGGGGTATTGGCGTATTCAGGAGAAATCGCACAACAACTTTTGTGGTCCAATTTCTCCTGTTACCCTTGTGAAAATAAGAATTTGTGGGCGAAAAGATCATTTTTGTGTAAACAAATGCGATTTTATATTTTCATGGCTCTACGTTATAAACTTCTATGAAGCTCTTGGGGGTTCAAAGTGCTCACCACACATCTAGATAAGTTCCTTAAGGGGTTTAGTTTACAAAATGGTGTCACTTGTGGGGGTTTTCCACTGTTTAGGCACATCAGGGTCTCTCTAAATGTGACATGGCGTCCGATCTCAATTCCAGCCAATTCTGCATTGAAAAAGTCAAACGGCACTCCTTCACTTCCAAGTTCTGCGGTGCGCCCAAACAGTGGTTTACCCCCACATATGGGGTATTGGCGTATTCAGGAGAAATTGCATAACAAAATTTATGGTTACATTTCTGTTTTTACACTTGTGAAAATAAAAAAAATGGTTCTGAATTAAAATGTTTGCAAAAAAAAGTTAAATGTTCATTTTTTCCTTCCACATTGTTTCAGTTCCTGTGAAGCACGTAAAGGGTTAATAAACTTCTTGAATCTGGTTTTGAGCACCTTGAGGGGTGTAGTTTTTAGAATGGTGTCACACTTCGTTATTTTCTATCATATAGACCCCTCAAAATGACTTAAAATGTGATGTGGTCCCTAAAAAAAAAAGGTGTTGTAAAAATGAGAAATTGCTGGTCAACTTTTAACCCTTATAACTCCCTAACAAAAAAAAATTTTGTTTCCAAAATTGTGCTGATCTAAAGTAGACATGTGGGAAATGTTATTTATTAACTATTTTTCATGACATATCTCTCTGATTTAAGGGCATAAAAATACAAAGTTTGAAAATTGCAAAATTTTAAAAATTTTCACCATATTTCCATTTTTTTCATAAATAATCGCAAGTAACATCGAAGAAATGTTACCACTAGCATGAAGTACAATATGTCACGAAAAAGCAATCTCAGAATCAGCGGGATCCGTTGAAGCGTTCCAGAGTTATAACCTCATAAAGTGATAGTGGTCAGAATTGCAAAAATTGGTTCGGTCATTAAGTACCAAATTGGCTCTGTCACTAAGGGGTTAACCTATGGAAAACCAAATCCGCTGTGCACATGCTGCGGATTCGTGTATGGATTTTTCGGCACCGTTTTTGCAAAATCCGCAGGTAAAACACAGGATTTATCGCGGATTCACCGAGGAATTCCTGCGTTTTTTGTGCTGATTTCACCTGTGGTTTATACCTGTGGCTTCCTATTGTGGAGCAGGTGTAAACCGCTGCGGAATCCACACAAAGAATTGACATGCTGCGGAAAAAAACACCGCAGCATTTCCGCGCTGTATTTTTCGCAACATGGGCACCGCGGATTTGGTTTTCCATAGATTTACATGGTATTGTAAGCCGAATGGAAAACAGCTGCGGATCCGCAGCAAAATCCGCAACGTGTGCACATAGCCAAAAGGTGTTCCTTTCTCCTGTTCTGTGGCCAAACAGTTGGTTCTGATAACAAATAAGAAATGTATGTGTTCGGGAGAAACTACGTTGTGGGATCCATTTTTTTCAAATTTTCCCTGGTAAATATCAATATTTTGGTGGAAAAATGTTTTTTTTTTTTTCATTTCACTTTGTATTAATTCATGTGAAGCACATGAATGATTAACAAATTTCTTGAAAGCAATTTTGAACAATTTTAGGGGTGCAGTTTTTAAAAAATGCATTTGTTGCGTTTTCCAATATATAGGCCCTACAAACTCACTTCAAACCTAATAGGTCCATAAAAAAATGGATTTGTAAGTTTCCCAGAAAAATGAAAAAAGATTGTGCTAAATTTTTACTTTCTCTCTCTTGCATGATAATTTGGACATAACGGCCATATGTGCTAGCTATTGATGGCCGGGTCTTCCATTTGCTGTTAGGGGAAATCTAGTAAGAATTATTTTTGCCTCATATCTGCAGCTGAGGATAGCATTAGTCTAGGATTTTCTTGAAGCACAATATCAGATTACCTAATAGGGCTATGGATATATTACGAAATAATCAGTTGAAGTGTGATCCGATCATTCTTTTGGATACTCTGTTTCTGTGATATTGCTTGGTCTTGTTGTTTTTATACACTATAAGATAAATAAAGATTTCTATATATGTTTTCATTATATGGTTCTCTTCTTGCAGCTAAGTTGATCTAAGTCCGCGTCGGATTATATATTGTTTTTAAACAGGGAAATGTTTTACCTCACAGAAAGAATCAGCTGTGATTCCATGCTGCCCTGTCCGTATACTCATTTACTTCCTCCTTACTCATGAGATGTGGTATGATCAGACCATGTCCCTGTACGGTCAAACACAGCCATTACACAGTACACAGCAGGGGCACATTTATAAGATTATCTCAGCACAGGAACATTTTATTTAAACAGATCCAAATGTGGAACAGATTATTATTCCAAGATCTTTTGATTAAAATGTACTTTGTTTGTGGGTAACACCTTTAAGGGTTTCAGCAAAAATTTTATTTTAACCCCTTTCCAACATCGGGCATAATAATACGCCGATGTCGGGCTCCCTCCCTTTGACATGGGCTCCGGTGCTGAGCCCACATCTTTCCCTGCACATGTCAGCTGTTTTGAACAGCTGACATGTGCCTCTAACAGCTGCAGGTGGAATCGTGATCCATCCGCGGCTGTTAACTAGTTAAATGCCACAGTTAAACTCTGACAGCGACATTTAACATGCGCTTCCGGCAAGCGCACCGGAAATCTCGCCCAATGGTGCCCTTGTCACATGATCGCGTGTCCCCGATGGTTTGGCATAACAACCAGAGGTTTCCAGCAGACCTCTGTGGTTGTTACTGCTGGATTGCTATGAGCACCGCCTGGTGGTCGGGGCTCATAGCAAGTGAGCAATTTTGCTACATACAGGTGATCTGATCATTGCCTGTATGTAGCAGAGCCGATCAGGTTATGGCAGCTTCTAGTCTCCCATGGAGACTATTAAAGCATGCCAAAAGTAAAAAAAAGTTTTTAAAAATATATATATAAAAAAATTAAAATTATAAGTTCAAATCACTCCCCTTTTGCCCCATTCAAAATAAAACAATAAAAAAAACAAATGGACACATATTTGGTATCGCCGCTTTCAGAATTGCCCAATCTATCAATTTTAAAAATTAATTAACTCAAACGCTAAACGACGTAACAAGAAAAAATGCCAGAATTACGTTTTTTTGGTTGCCGCAACATTGCATTAAAATTCAATAACAGGAGATTAAAAGATCGTATCTGCACCAAAATGGTATAATTAAAAACGTCAGCTCGGTGTGCAAAAAATAAGCCCTCATCCAATCCGAGATCACAAAAAATAGAGTCGCTACAGGTATTGGAATATGGGACAATGTTTTGTTTTATTATTTTCTAACAAAGTTTTTTTTCACCACTTAGATAAACAAGAACCTAAACATGTTTGGTGCCTACGAACTCACAATGATCTGGAGAAGCATAAAGGCAGGTCAGTTTTAGCATATAGTGAACATAGTAAAAACGCAAAACAAAAAACAATTGTGAAATTGCACTTTCTTTGCAATATCACTGCACTTGGAATTTTTTTCCCGTTTTCCAGTACACAATATGTTAAAACCAATGGAGTTGTTCAAAAGTACAACTCATCATGCAATAAGCAAGCCCTCACATGGCCACATTGACCAAAAAATGAAAAAGTTATGGCTCTGGGAAGAAGGTTAGCAAAAAATGAAAACGCAAAAACAAAAATATGTCCGGGGGATAAGGGTTTACACCTTATATATTATTTTACATCTAATTATGTCTAATTGTTCCCAACTACTGTGTGTAAAGACAAGTAGAGCTCTAAACAAAAATCTAAAGTTATATATATATATATAACATTGAATAGTTTTTGGTGAAAATTAAGCTGCAGAAAATTTCATAAAGTCCAAGGACATTACAAAATGTAAGGTCTGCCAGAAAATGATTTCATACCATCATATTAATAAATATTTGGCTGACACAGGGTTATGAAAATTTCATTTTGTCAGATTTATTTGTAAGTAGACACTATTTTTTTTTCTTTAAATATAATGTTTTCTAACACTTTACAATCAGGAGAAACATTGTACTGGGTGAAAATTTATGTCTATAATTGAGCCCAAATTATGGTACATATGCCACTTTTATTATGGATTTTAGACGGTTTTTGCTCTAGACATTTAGAACGTGTATAGAAATTGAGCTATGGCTATGTTTGTTAATAAAATACTCCAAACTTATTGTTTTCGCTTTTTGTGGCTTGGAGGGAGCCTGTCAGCACAGAATGGGTTCAAATCAATCACAGGTGCTCAGTGCACTCCTGGTCTGGCCAGACAGTCCAGGGCATCTTCCCACCTACTTGTTTTTCATTTCTCTCCACTTCTTCCTTGATTCATATCTGTGGCTTTAGAGATTTCAGAGATGGATGGAGATGGAAGGAATATAAACAGATGGCAAAGTGCACTGAGCTGTTTGGCCACACCACTGGTGCACTAAGCATCTATGCTTGGGTTGAACAGTAATTTTGTGCTGACAGACTCCCTTTAGATAGGGTAAACATAGACTTGACACTAAACATTGAACAGATTTCTCATCCAGTTTTGGAATAACTAGGATTACACTATTACATGGGATTAGTAAATCTGACCCTAGGGACAAAGATGTACATACCATGTCTTGCTGTATGGTTGCAGTCATCTAATATATAATTGCCTAGAATACTACTTCCTGCAATTTGTGCCAACTTCCGTGGCTTTGTCCGGAGCTAATGTCCGGAGCTAATGTCCGGAGCTAATGTCCGGAGCTAATGTCCGGAGATTAATTGCCTAGAATACTACTTCCTGCAATTTGTGCCAACTTCCGTGGCTTTGTCCGGAGCTAATGTCCGGAGCTAATGTGCGGAGATAATGTCCGGAGCTAATGTCCGGAGCTAATGTACGGAGCTAATGTCCAGAGATAAGTGACGTCAACAGTGTCCAGTGTCTGATTGGTTGCCGCCTGCTGCGAGCGACCAATCAGAAACGTGCCGTACTGTGACACACTCCGCCCGCCATTTTGGTGTGATTTTTGAATTTTTACCTCACAGCAAGTTTCTACTGCGTGGAGGCGGGTCCAGTGACGTTGTTCTTCAAGCTCCTGCCGAATTTCGTCAAAAAAATGATAATACCATTTACCAAAACTATATATATTTAGTTGTGAAGTGGTTCAGTGACATTTTCACACCAATTTTGAACTTTTGTTTGGTGTTTTCTCCATATACTGCCTCCCCTCATAAGCATGTTCATGGATCCTGTGTAACTGTACCTTAAATAACAAGAATTGTCAAGAGCTGGTGAGTGCAGCCATTTTTTGTTCTTTCTTACTATTATTTATTAATTGTATTATTCTTACATTTGAATAAATAAAGTATATATGGATTCTAGACTCCCGATTCTTTAGAATCGGGCTGCCATCTAGTCTAATATATAATTGCCTAGAATACTACTTCCTGCAATTTGTGCCAACTTCCGTGGCTTTGTCCGGAGCTAATGTCCGGAGCTAATGTGCGGAGATAATGTCCGGAGCTAATGTCCGGAGCTAATGTCCGGAGCTAATGTCCGGAGCTAATGTCCGGAGATAAGTGACGTCAACAGTGTCCAGTGTCTGATTGGTTGCCGCCTGCTGCGAGCGACCAATCAGAAACGTGCCGTACTGTGACACACTCCGCCCGCCATTTTGGTGTGATTTTTGAATTTTTACCTCACAGCAAGTTTCTACTGCGTGGAGGCGGGCCCAGTGACGTTGCTCTTCAAGCTCCTGCCGAATTTCGTCAAAAAAATGATAATACCATTTACCAAAACTATATATATTTAGTTGTGAAGTGGTTCAGTGACATTTTCACACCAATTTTGAACTTTTGTTTGGTGTTTTCTCCATATACTGCCTATTATTCACTGACTGTTATACTGAGAGACTGCCGTTTATTAACCTCTTCTTTGCCACATTGGGTATATTGCTCTATTATTTGCCACATAAGGACATTGTCCATTATTGCCCAGCAATTTCTCTGCAATATAAACTGCCTATTTATTAATATCTGCATTCCTGCAAAGAACTATTGCCTATTATTAACTGGCTATTTTCCTACTACCTGACACTGCCTCTTATTAACCTGTTGTTTGCCACCACCACGCTTAAAGCTGTTTAGCTTAGCCAACATGAGCTCTAATAGTAAGGATACTAATGACACAGAGCCCAAAGCTGCTGATGGCGCACGTAAGATTAGGTCTGATAGAAAGTATACTAATAATGCAGAGCAAAAAGACGCCGATGCCGCACGTAAGCGCAAACAGCGTGCTAACAAGAGTACAGAGGATAGATGCAAGCGCATGGACACTGTTAAGTATACTAATGACACAGAGTCCAAAGCTTATGATGGCGCACGTAAGATCAGGTCTGATATAAAGTATGGTAATGATGCAGAGCGAAAAGCCGCCGATGCCGGACGTAAGCGCAAACAGCGTGTTAACAAGAGTACAGAGGATAGATGCAAGCGCCTGGATACTGTTAAGTATACTAATGACACAGAGTCCAAAGCTGCTGATGGCGCACGTAAGATCAGGTCTGATATAAAGTATGGTAATGATGCAGAGCGAAAAGCCGCCGATGCCGCACGTAAGCGCAAACAGCGTGTTAACAAGAGTACAGAGGATAGATGCAAGCGCCTGGATACTGTTAAGTATACTAATGACACAGAGTCCAAAGCTGCTGATGGCGCACGTAAGATCAGGTCTGATATAAAGTATGGTAATGATGCAGAGCGAAAAGCCGCCGATGCCGCACGTAAGCGCAAACAGCGTGCTAACAAGAGTACAGAGGAGAGATGCAAGCGCCTGGACACTGTTAAGTATACTAATGACACAGAGCCCAAAGCTGCTGATGGCGCACGTAACATCAGGTCTGATAATAAGTATACCAATGACGCTGAGCGAAAAGCCGCCGATGCCGCACGTAAGCACAAACAGCGTGCTAACGAGACTACAGAGGACAGACATAAGCGCCTGGACACTGTTAATGCTGCTTGCAATAAACGCATTACTAATGAGTCTTTTGAGGACAAAACTAATCGATTAAGTAATAAAGCTGCTGCTGCACGCTCTCAACGTTGCAAACATAATATTTCCACGTCCTCAGTCATAGATTCTGCCCACAATACAGCTTCTTTGTCTCCATTCATAGAATGTGTGCAGCTTGAAGCTCCTTTAACCGTTGGTAAATCTGCACGTAAGCGCAAACACTGTCCTACTTACACTCCAAATGATAAACGCCGTCGCCTGCACACTGTTAAGTCTGCTTATAAGACATGCTTCACACCTGACTCTTCTAAGGCAACAAACAAACCATTACCAAATGCAGCTGGTGCACGCCGTTAATGGCGCAAAAAAACCGCTTGCACCTCCATATTAATAAACTCTGACCACAATACACCTTCCAACTCCTCAGTGATTGAATCTGTGGACAGTGAAGATCCTCTACCAGGTCCACGCTTTATATATGTTGGCTTACAGAAACACACCAATGCTCAGTTATCACAACCTGTACCTCAACATCCTACAGGTTTTACTAATGATGACAGTACCATAGTAGAACACTCCTGTGGTCCTATGAACTATTTATGTGAACATTGTCAAGCATTACATTTTAATGCTGAGATACCAGCAGATAAAAATTTTACTCTGTGTTGTCACAAGAGTAAAGTGCATATACCTATACCCCAATATCCCGAGGTCTTTAAACGATTGCTGACAGGGGAGAGTGAGTTCAGTAAGAATCTCATGGAAAATATTCGTAGTATTAACAGCTCATTTGCTTTCGCCTCCATGGGTGCCAATATATCCCCTCCACCTGGACATGGCCCTTACTGTTTCCGTATACATGGACAAATATATCATCGTACTGGAACTCTACATCCCAGGGATGATCAAGTTCCAGCTTATGCCCAACTGTATATTTTGGATACCGCTACCGCGAATGAACAACGTTTAAACTGTGAACAAAATCAAAAATGTCATCCCACTTTGATGAGTATAATTGCTCTTCAGTTAGACAATGTGAATCCCTTTGTTGCTGCCTACAAAATGTTACGAGATGTGGAACATGAAGAACATCTTAAAGCTGAAGCTAATGGCACTCTCATGCCAAATATCATCATGGCCCTTAAACAAGATCGGAATCAAGACCCTCGCCGATATAATAATCCAACTGTCAATGAAGTTGCTGTCGTATTTGAAAATGACAATGGAGAGCCACCATTTAATCGTGATATTTTAATACATTTACAACCGGACCCCAAAAATCCTTTGGCGCCAAGAACACAACAGGTCAGCATTCTACACAGTAATTTAGATGCTTTACTCTATCCTTTATTTTTCCCTTACGGAGACCAGGGCTGGCATGATGGCCTCAAGCAACAAGGGCAAAGTCCACGCAGAGTTACACAACTGCAATATTACTGCTATGTGCTGTCTGTCCGTAATCAGTTTAATCCACTCCTGAATGGTGGCAAACTCACTCAGCAGTACTTAGTGGATGCTTATGTGAAAATCGAGGCAAATCGCCTAAATTATATCCGTCAACACCAAAAGGATTTGAAAGTAGAGGATTATTGTGTACTCCAGGAACATCTCCAGAAAAAATCCATTGAGAAGGGCATCCCCATTGGAAAAACGGTAATTTTACCATCTTCGTTTGAAGGCAGTCCCAGGAATATGCAGCAGTGGTACCAGGATGCCATGGCTATTGTGACTAAATATGGTCATCCTGATCTATTCATCACCATGACCTGTAATCCGAAATGGAATGAGATTACTGAGAATTTGGAACCTTGGCAGCGTGTGGAACATAGACCTGATTTGGTGGCACGTGTTTTCAAAATAAAACTGGAAGCACTCTTAAAAGACATTAACAATGGATTATTTGGGAAAGTTTGCGCTATGGTTCATGTAATTGAATTTCAAAAACGTGGCCTTCCACACGCTCACATTTTGATTATTCTGGACAGCAACTCCAAATTAAGGACTGAGGAGGACATAGACAATACAGTGTGGGCTGAAATTCCCAATCCTACCCACTACCCTCAGCTCCATAAAATTGTTCTCCAACATATGATTCATGGTCCATGTGGAGAACACAACCCAAATTCTCCCTGTATGGATCTGGGGAAGTGTACAAAAGGTTTCCCTAAAGATTTGCAACCAAGAACCATCATAGCTAAGGACGCCTATCCTACTTACCGCAGACACTTTGGCCCATCTTTTCAACACCATTCTAACATGATTGATAATTCGTGGGTGGTTCCATATAATCCGTTCCTGCTATTAAAATACAAGTGCCATATAAATGTCGAAGTTTGTGGTTCCATTCAGGCTGTGAAATATTTATTTAAATACGTCTACAAAGGACATGATAAAGCCAATCTTGAAATCTGCCAGACTAACATCCAACATGATGAAACACACCAATTCATGGATTCAAGATATGTCAGTGCACCAGAGGCAGCTTGGCGAATATTCTCATATCCAATGCATAAACAATCTCATAGCATCATTCGCCTTGCTGTACATCTACCGCATTCTCAGCCACTCTATTTTCATGAGGATGACTCTATTGGAAACATCAAACAAAAGCTCCATCAAAATTCTACACTTATGGCCTACTTCAAGCTTAATCAGAACGACCATCATGCCCATATTTATTTATACCGTGAAATTCCCGAAAACTATGTTTGGGAAGAAGGTTCTTGGGAAGTTAGAAAGCGAGCAGGTGGTTCTGTGATTGGACGAATGTATACTGTCAGTGTGAAAGACCAAGAACGCTACTATTTAAGATTGTTATTGTTACATGTCAAAGGTGCAACCAGTTTTGACAGCATAAAAACTGTACACGGAGTCACACATGAAACCTTCAAAGATGCGGCATTAGCTCTTGGCTTACTATTTGATGATAGTCTGTGGAGAAATACATTACTTGATGCCAGTATTCTCAACATGCCAGCAGAGCTACGTGACATGTTTGCCTACATTTGTATTTTTGGTCCTCCAGCTAAACCTCGGGACTTATGGGATGAATTTAAGGAACACTTTGTAGAAGACTACTGCCATGCATACCACTCCGACACTCTGGAGTGTGTCAATTGTGAAGGCTATGCTATGACAGATGTCCAACATGTTCTTAAAGCTCATGGCAAAACTTATATTGATTTTAATTTGCCACGTCCAGTCAAGAAACAACACCTCCTCCCACAGTATGATAAAGATTATGAGTTATCAGCAGCTGCTGAAATGAAAGCTACTCTAAATGAGGACCAACTTTTTGCTTTTGATGCTATCACTCAAGCTTTAGAAGACACTAATTCTACAGCAAAGTGTTTTTTCCTTGATGGTCCTGGTGGCAGCGGAAAAACGTACCTATATCATCTACTCCTACATCAGCTAAGAGGACAAGGAGACATTGTGTCACCTGCTGCCACTACTGGAATTGCCGCCAACTTGCTACAAGGTGGACGAACCATTCATTCTCTTTATGGGATTCCAATTCCTGTGAATGAAACATCTGTTTCCAGGATTAAGAATGATACCGATGCAGCAAAAGATTTGCACAGCACTAAACTTTTTATTATTGATGAGTGCACAATGCTATCCAAATATGCATTGCATGTCATTGATAGAGTTTTACGTGATGTCATGACAACAAATGTAGCTCACAAAGAAAAAACACCGTTTGGAGGTAAAGTGATTGTTTTTGGAGGCGACTTTAGACAATGTCTTCCTGTCATCCCTCATGTGACAAGAACTGATGTTGTAGAGAGCTGTATAAAATATTCACAACACTGGCAACATTTTACTCGCCTGCCACTTATTAACAACATGCGCTCCATTGATCCTCACTACAGCAGTTGGTTGCTTCAACTGGGAAATGGTGAACTATCTAATGAACATAACCTTGGAGATGATGTAATTGAAATTCCTCCAGACATGGTATGTACTGGCTCTTTAATAATTGAAATTTTTGGAGATAATCTTTGTATTGATGTGAATGACACCGAAAGTATAAATACAGCTGCATCTCATGCAATTTTATGTCCAAAAAATGAGGACGTTGAGAAAGTCAATTCCCAAGTCATGGATTTATTGATAGGTGACTATACTGAATATATCAGTGATGATTCCATCGATCCTGATGAAGCTGATGACCTCGATCAATACCCACTTGAGTTTTTGAATTCACTAACACCAACTGGTATGCCTTCACATCGGCTGAAACTTAAAATTGGCACCATTGTCATGTTATTACGTAATGTGAACACGAACAAAGGTCTCTGCAATGGTACGCGGCTCATTGTCACTGCCTTACATGCCAATATCATACTGGCTAAAGTAATTAGTGGGTCAGCAGCAGGAAATGTGCTATTCATTCCACGAATTGATTTGTGTCCATCAGAGACTGGATTACCTTTTAAATTAAGACGGAGACAATTTCCCATCAAGCCCGCATTTGCAATGACCATAAATAAATCTCAAGGCCAGACCCTCCATCGAGTTGGCATTTATCTACCAGAACCTGCTTTTGCCCATGGTCAATTGTATGTTGCTTTTTCCAGGGTGAAGCAATGTTGCAATGTGAGGGTTAAAGTGGTTAAATGAGGACCAACTTCAAGGACAATTATTGGCTGATAGTACTAAAGTCTTCACACGTAATATTGTGTACAAAAATATTTTAGTTTAAACTTAATTTTCTTTTTTTTCATTATTCAGTTTTTCTAATAACAGACAGCAATAGGCAAATTCTATGTGTAGAGATAAGGAAAAAAAAAAAAAAAAAAAAATTAGTGTAGCCATCGACATATAGATTTTAAGTACTTATGTAGGAAATACGTATATAACATATGTACTCATTAGCATATAGGGTTAATAACTCTATATCATATCTACATAAATTTAGAAATATGATATATCAATACATATTTTTATAGGTAAGTAGAACCCACATTAAGTACAAGATGTAAGATGTGTATCATTCAAATGCCTGTATTTGGTGATAGGAACCTGTATTTGAAGCTCCAGCAGTATAGCTGCTGAGAGATTTCATTTTGTTTTTAAAAAGGGTGAGGTTTTTGTGAACAGGTAAGAGACGGGTGGGATGGCTGTTCACACACATCTCTATCTTCAGGTGTGTTCTGTACATAGAAATAGATATATAGATAGGTACATTTTTAGATAGATAGGGAAAGAATAGAGATTTTGCTTTCACATCAACATTTTTCTGCTATTTGGAGAATTTATGGTGGAAAAAAGGCTATTTCTGCACTTCCTGCCTAAGGGCTGACCCACGCCACTCTTGCTGTAAGTTGCATGCAATGTATACGGAATTTGTACTTCACTTGCGGCAGGTGCGGCACATGTGGTTTCTGCTGTTTTCGCCACAAAATCTCCACTTACCAGTGTTTTTGTTGTGGCTGCATTTAATGCAATTGCCGAAGCCGCGTTTGCTGCATTTACTGCAAGTTAACTCCAAGCTTCATCTACATTGCATGGCACTTGCTGAAAGTGTGTTGTAGGTCAGTTCTTTGGTGCCAAGTGTGGAAGTTGTATTGTTTTTAACATTACTTCTGCAAATATCAGAAACATGCAGATGTGAAAGAGGTCTGAATATTAAGAAATAGGAATCAGTTAGTTAGGACCCATCAGTTCAAAGGCTACCGTGATGTGGTTGATGGGCATGCTTATATTAGCCCATCGGTGTACTATGAACGTTGATTTCTTAAATTTTACACTTCTGTAAAAATAAACACAAAAAATTTGGGTACACAAAAAGGCTTTTATTTCTGTTGTACCTATTAGAATTATTTAAAATGAAGGCTTAGCTAAGCCCAAGCGATGATTAAAAACGTTTCATACCAACCCATCAGATGTAAAATTACTGTGAAAATACCTGATGGGCACACAATTATGCGCCAGTATGGGTACTAAGAGCCTTTCCACATAATAATGAAATATTTTAAAATGTCATAGAACATACCAATATACATAGTTATTGATACATATTATTTATTATTTACATTATTGTTCTTAAGCAAAGAACCGTTGTTGTGGCATTTGCCACAACACGCAAAGTTGTCGTCTGATGTCTTTCATCTCTCCCCTCATAAGCATGTTCATGGATCCTGTGTAACTGTACCTTAAATAACAAGAATTGTCAAGAGCTGGTGAGTGCAGCCATTTTTTGTTCTTTCTTACTATTATTTATTAATTGTATTATTCTTACATTTGAATAAATAAAGTATATATGGATTCTAGACTCCCGATTCTTTAGAATCGGGCTGCCATCTAGTATATTATAATATTCATCTTTATACAGTATAGTGAAACATTTTGTATTTCCACTTTCCATTTATACATGAGAACTTTGGAAATATGCATGTCTACTTTTTGCTTAAAGGAAATCTGTCACCAGGTTAATGCTATATTATTTGAGAAAAGTATGATGTAGGCCTGGAG
The DNA here is from genome assembly GCF_032444005.1 of Ranitomeya imitator. NCBI lineage: Eukaryota > Metazoa > Chordata > Amphibia > Anura > Dendrobatidae > Ranitomeya > Ranitomeya imitator. The sequence continues at coordinate 436,605,114 of NC_091284.1, forward strand.
ACCTTGATTCCAGTGACATATCACTGACTGAGCTACTTGCTCCTGTTTTTATAGATTTGCTGTTTTCTCTGCTGCAGATTTACCAGTCATATGAATGTTGAGCTTTGTATAATCCAACCCACACCACTGATTGCCAGTTTTGTGTGTACACTGTGAATAAGCAGAAAGCTGCCAATCTGAGGTGGGGGCATGAGTACACAGAGCAGGAGGACTACATAGCACAAGCAGGGCTACCATGAGGAACTTCAGGGCTTCATACTGGCAACATTTTTGGGCCCCTTTGAGACTCCACCCAGGCTCCAACCCAGCTCCGACTCCACTTGTCAATCATTCCACAGTCCCACCGCACACTCTTGGAAACACTCCGCTTCTGCACCACGTCCTCACGAATCACACATTAACAGTTCATATCGAAAACCATATCACATATATAGCCATGGGCTTTTGTTTTGGCCAAAAGATTTTTTAAGCTGCCACCACGACAAGGTAGATTCTTTGGCCAGGTCCTATTCTACTCTAAACTATGAAACATTTGTTAAAGTATTCAATACTCTTTTTAGGCATATTTTTCTTTATTTTTATTTAAGGGAATGTGTCACATAAATTTTTTAAAATGAACAATAGTATCATATACAAGGGACAAATACTGTCACACCATGGTCGGACCACATGTTACCACCACATAGTGAATGAATAATACTACATACAAGAGACAAATACCACCACACCATGACCACATAATACCACCACATCATGACCAAATACTGATAATGAATAAAAAAAAACTAATTTTACCATAAGTGCCATTATACAGAGGAGCCCTGTATACAGTGTACAGGTAAAACAGTGATCACCAGTTACATTATACACAGGAGCTCTGTATATAATGTCAGTGTACAGGCAATACAGGGATCACCAATGACATTATACACAGGAGCTGTGTATATTGTGTCAGTGTACAGGTAATACAGGGATCACCATTGACATTATACACAGGAGCTCTGTATATAGTATACAGTGTATAGTGATCACCGGTGATCCCTCTATTTGAAGTCCTTCATCTTCACTTCTCTTCTTCATCCATCACAGATTTCCATTACTTCTTAAAGCCAGGACTCGATTCTGAAAAAAATAACACAGTTATCTAGAGAACATTTCCATTTTTTACCCAACTTCTAGACTATACCAGATGAAGAAAAAAGCGAGTGTTGCTCTGCACAGTAACAGGACCTCCCCCACTGAAAGCAGTATCCTCAAAAATAAAATACATAACAGCAGTAATAATATCGCTTAATTAGCCCCTACAATAATAATGTCCCAAAACCTGCTCTCATATGTACTCCATTCTGCACCTTTTTTTCTTGGCTGGCCCCAATTTTTTCCCATTGCTGGCTGGCCCAATATATTTTCCCATTCCTAGCTGGCCCCATATGTTTTCCTATTCCTGGCTAGCCCCATATGTTTTCCCATTTCTGGCTGGCCCCAGATGTCCTCCCATTTCAAGCTGACCCCATATGTTCTCCCATTCCTGGCTGGCCCAATATGTTCCCCCATTCCTGGCTGGCCCCATATGTTCTCCCATTTCTGGCTGGCCCTATATGTTCCCCCATTCCTGGCTAGCCCCATATGTTCTCCCATTCCTGGCTGGCTCCATATGTTCTCCCATTCCTGGCTGGCCCCATATGTTCCTCCATTCCTGACTGGCCCCATATGTTCTCGCATTTCTGGATGGACCCATATGTTCTCTCATTCCTGGCTGGCCCCATATGTTCTCCCATTTCTGGCTGGCCCCATATGTTCTCCCATTTTTGGCTGGCCCCATATATTCTCCCATTCCTGGCTGATCCAATATGTACTCCCATTCCTGACTGATCCAATATGTACTCCCATTCCTGACTGGCCCCATATGTTCTCCCATTCCTGGCAGGCCCCATATGCTCTCCCATTCCTGGCTGGCCCCATATCCTCTCCCATTCCTGGCTGGCCCCATTTGCTCTCCCATTCCTGGCAGGCCTCATATGCTCTCCCATTCCTCACTGGCCTCATATGTTTTCCCATTCCTGGCTGGCCACTTTTGTTTTCCCATTGCTGGATGTTCTCGCATTTCTGGATGGACCCATATGTTCTCTCATTCCTGACTCACCCCATATTTTCTCCCATTCCTGACTGACCCCATATTTTCTCCCATTCCTGGCTGGTCCCATATGTTTTCCTATTGTTGGCTGGCCACATATATTCCCCCATTCCTGGGTGGCCCCATATGTTCTCCAATTCCTGGCTGGCCCCATATTTTCTCCCATTTTTGGCTGGCCCCATATTTTCTCCCATTTTTTTGGCTGGCCCCATATGCTCTTCCATTTCTGGCTGGCCCCATATGTTTTCCCATTCCTGGCTGGCCCCATATGTTTTCCCATTCCTGGCTAGCCAAGTATGCTCTCTCATTCCTGGCTGGCACCATATTTTCTCCCATTCCTGGCTGGCTCCATATTTTCTCCCATTCCTGGCTGGAGCCATATGTTCCCCCATTCCTGGCTGGCCCCATATGTTCCCCCATTCTTGCCTGACCCAATACGTTCTCCCATTTTTGGCTGGCCCCATATTTTTTCCCATTCCTGGCTGGCCCCATATGCTCTCCCATTCCTGGCTGGCCCCATATGTTTTCCCATTCCTGGCTGCCCCCATGTGTTCTCCCATTCCTCGCTGGCCCCATATTTTCTCCAGAACCTGGCTGGACCTATAATTTCTCCTATTCCAGGCTAGACCCATATTTTCCCCCATCCCTGGCTGCAGCCATATGTTCTTCCATTCCTGGCTGGACCCTGATGTTCCCCCATTCCTGGCTGGCCTCATATGGTCGTCCATTCCTGACTGCCCCCATATGTTCTCCCATTCTAGCTGGCCCCATATGCTTTCCTATTATTGGCTGGCCCCATATGCTCTCCCATTCCTTGCTGGCCCCTTATGCTCTCCCATTCCTGGCTGGCCCCATAAGCTCTCCCATTCCTTGCTGGCCCCTTATGCTCTCCCATTCCTGGCTGGCCCAATATGCCTTCCCATTCCTGGCTGGCCCCATATGCTTTCCCATTCTTGGCTGGCCCCATATGCTTTCCCATTCCTGGCTGGCCCAATATGCTTTCCCATTCCTGGCTGGCCTCATATGTTTTCCCATTCCTGGCTGGCCCCATATGTTTTCCCATTCCTGGCTGGCCCAATATACTTTCCCATTCCTGGCTGGCCCCATATTTTTTCCCATTCCTGGCTGGCTAAATATGCTCTCCCATTACTTGCTGGCCCCATATGTTATCTCATTCCTGGCTGGCCCCATACTTTCTCCCATTTCTGGCTGGCCCTTTATTTTTTCCCATTCATGGCTGGCCCCCTATTTTCTCCCATTCCTGGCTGGAGCCATATGTTCTCCCATTCCTGGCAGGCACCATATGTTCCCCATTCCTGGCTGGCCCCATATGTTCTTCCATTCCTGGCTGGCCTAATTTTTTTCTCCCATTCCTGGCTACCTCATATGTTCCCGCATTCCTGGCTGGCCCCATATGCTCTCCCATTCCTGGCTGGCCCCATATCCTCTCCCATTCCTGTCTGGCCCCATATTTTCTCCCATTCCTGGCTGGCTCCATATTTTCTCCCATTCCTTGCTGGAGCCATATGTTCCCCCATTCCTGGCTGGCCCCATATGTTCCCCCATTCCTGGCTGGCTCCATATGCTCTCTCATTCCTGGCTGGCCCCATATGCTCTCCCATTCCTGGCTGGCCCCATATCCTCTCCCATTCCTGTCTGGCCCCATATTTTCTCCCATTCCTGGCTGGCTCCATATTTTCTCCCATTCCTTGCTGGAGCTATATGTTCCCCCATTCCTGGCTGGCCCCATATGTTCCCCCATTCCTGGCTGGCCCCATATGCTCTCTCATTCCTGGCTGGCCCCATATGCTCTCTCATTCCTGGCTGGACCCATATGTTCCCCCATTCCTGGCTGGCCCAATATGCTCTCACATTCTTGACTCGCCCCATATGTCCTGCCATTCCTGTCTGGCCCCATATTTTCTCCCATTCCTGGCTGGACCCATATTTTCTCCCATTCCTGGCTGGAGCCATATGTTTTTCCATTCCTGGCTGGACTCATATGTTCTTCTATTCCTGGCTGGCCCCATATGTTCTTCCATTCTGTCCCCATGTCTCTTCATACTCCCCCTATGTCACTCCATACTTCCCTCATGTCTCTCAATGCTGCCCCATATCTCTCCATACTGCCCCCATAGATAGTGCAGCTTTACCAAAAAAAGGAAAAAAAAAGTTCTTCTTTACCTGTCCGTGGTCCAGTGATGTCCTCTCCTGGATTTATGTGAGGCGCGGATGCACCATAGTATGGTGGTGAAATCATACGGCGGCGATGTGCGCGCTGATGGCCTTCCCACATGGCTATACAGATTGTTAACTGAACCAGCAGAATCCTGCCTCTGAGCCTCAGTGAGCAGAAGAGAGGGGGCTCCATATGCCAGTAATGCCCTGATGGTGACCCTAAGCACAAGACAACTAGTTCTTTACTGATAATCTCCTGCTGATAAAACACTGATCTTATTGAAACTACAAGAGGCCTAGTAAGTGACACATCACTGGAATTAGGGGAATTAGGGAATTAGGGGAGTACATAATGCTACTCTCACATTACATGAGAAAAACCTGGTGACAGATTCTTTTTAAGGCTATGTGCACATTGAGGATTTTGATGCATTTCCGTGGCGTTTTTGGACTCGCGGAATTGCATCAAATCCACAGTGTAGTGCACAGCCAATGTTAGTCAATGTGAAATTGATATTTGTTGTGCACATGCTGCGGAAAAAAATGCGCAGAATCGCATTTTTTTTCCCACAGCATGTCAATTCTTTTGGCAGATCTGTGTTATGAAAGGCAATTCAGTATCACAATGGACATGGAGGTCAGAGCACATACAGTGATCTGACAATAACCCAAAATAATAGAACGAGCTCTGAGAAGTGGGAACTCTGCAGACCGCAATCCCTGATCCTCTCCAAACACAACTAGAGGCAGCCATGGATTGCGCCTAACGCTACCTATGCAACTCGGCACGGCCTGAGAAACTAGCTAGCCTGAAGATAGAAAATAAGCCTACCTTGCCTCAGAGAAATGTGTCCTGAACCACCCAAATGTCTAGGGGAAAAAAAAGGCAAAACACTGTGCAGAGAAAAAAAAATGGTCTCAGAACTTCTTTTTTCCCTCTATTGAGAATCATTAGTACTTTTGGACTCCAGTACTGTTATGAAAGGTAATTCAGTACCACAATGGACATAGAGGTCAGCGCACATACAGTGACCTGACAATAACCCAAAAACATAGAACGAGCTCTGAGACGTGGGAACTCTGTTGACCGCAATCCCTAATCCTCTCCAACCACACTAAAGGCAGCCGTGGATTGTGCCTAACGCTCCCTATGCAACTCGGCACGGCCTGAGAAACTAGCTAGCCTGAAGATAGAAAATAAGCCTACCTTGCCTCAGAGAAATACCCCAAAGGAAAAGGCAGCCCCCCACATATAATGACTGTGAGTAAGATGAAAAGACAAACGTAGGGATGAAATAGATTCAGCAAAGCGAGGCCCGATATTCTAGACAGAACGAGGAGAGGAAAGATAGCTTTGCGGTCTACACAAAACCCTAAAGAAAACCACGCAAAGGGGCAAAAAGACCCTCCGTACCGAACTAACGGCACGGAGGTACACCCTTTGCGTCCCAGAGCTTCCAGCAAAACAAATAGACAAGCTGGACAGAAAAAATAGCAACAAATAGCAAAGAAGCACTTAGCTATGCAGAGCAGCAGGCCACAGGAATGATCCAGAGAAACACAAGTCCAACACTGGAACATTGACAGGAAGCATGAATCAAAGCATTAGGTGGGGTTAAGTAGAGAAGCACCTAACGACCTCACCAGAGGAAACTCAGAAGCAGCAGTACCAGTTTCCTCCACAAACGGAAGCTCCCAGAGAGAATCAGCCGAAGTACCACTTGTGACCACAGGAGGGAGCTCTGCCACAGAATTCACAACAGTACCCCCCCTTGAGGAGGGGTCACCGAACCCTCACCAGAGCCCCCAGGCCGACCAGGATGAGCCACATGAAAGGCACGAACAAGATCGGGAGCATGGACATCAGAGGCAAAAGCCCAGCAATTATCCTCCTGAGCATAACCCTTCCATTTAACCAGATACTGGAGTTTCCGTCTTGAAACACGAGAATCCAAAATCTTCTCCACAATATACTCCAATTCCCCCTCCACCAAAACCGGGGCAGGAGGGTCAACAGATGGAACCATAGGTGCCACGTATCTCCGCAACAATGACCTATGGAAGACGTTATGTATGAAAAAAGAATCTGGGAGGGTCAGACGAAAAGACACAGGATTAATAACCTCAGAAATCCTATAAGGACCAATGAAACGAGGTTTAAACTTCGGAGAGGAAACCTTCATAGGAATATGACGAGAAGATAACCAAACCAGATCCCCAACACGAAGTCGGGGACCCACACGGCGTCTGCAATTAGCCTGGGACAATGTTCTCCTGGGACAAGGTCAAATTGTCCACTACATGAGTCCAAATCTGCTGCAACCTGTCCACCACAGTATCCACACCAGGACAGTCCGAAGACTCAACCTGTCCTGAAGAGAAACGAGGATGGAACCCAGAATTGCAGAAAAATGGCGAAACCAAGGTAGCCGAGCTGGCCCGATTATTAAGGGCGAACTCAGCCAAAGGCAAAAAGGACACCCAGTCATCCTGATCGGCAGAAACAAAGCATCTCAGATAGGTTTCCAAGGTCTGATTGGTTCGTTCGGTCTGGCCATTAGTCTGAGGATGAAAAGCCGAGGAAAAAGACAAGTCAATGCCCATCCTACCACAAAAGGCTCGCCAAAACCTCGAAACAAACTGGGAACCTCTGTCAGAAACGATATTCTCTGGAATGCCATGCAAACGAACCACATGCTGGAAGAACAATGGCACCAAATCAGAGGAGGAAGGCAACTTGAACAAGGGTACCAGATGGACCATCTTAGAAAAGCGATCACAGACCACCCAAATGACTGACATCTTTTGAGAGACGGGAAGATCTGAAATAAAATCCATAGAGATATGTGTCCAAGGCCTCTTCGGGACCGGCAAGGGCAAAAGCAACCCACTGGCACGAGAACAGCAGGGCTTAGCCCGAGCACAAATCCCACAGGACTGCACAAAAGAACGCACATCCCGCGACAGAGACGGCCACCAAAAGGATCTAGCCACTAACTCTCTGGTACCAAAGATTCCAGGATGACCAGCCAACACCGAACAATGAATCTCAGAGATCACTTTATTTGTCCACCTATCCGGGACAAACAGTTTCTCCGCTGGACAACGATCAGGTTTATTAGCCTGAAATTTTTGCAGCACCCGCCACAAATCAGGGGAGATGGCAGACACAATTACTCCTTCCTTGAGGATACCCGCCGGCTCAGATAAACCCGGAGAGTCGGGCACAAAACTCCTAGACAGAGCATCCGCCTTCACATTTTTAGAGCCCGGAAGGTACGAAATCACAAAGTCAAAACGGGCGAAAAACAGCGACCAACGAGCCTGTCTAGGATTCAAACGCTTAGCAGACTCGAGATAAGTCAGGTTCTTATGATCAGTCAATACCACCACGTGATGCTTAGCTCCTTCATGCCAATGACGCCACTCCTCGAATGCCCACTTCATGGCCAGCAACTCTCGGTTGCCCACATCATAATTCCGCTCAGCAGGCGAAAACTTCCTGGAAAAAAAAGCGCATGGTTTCATCACTGAACAATCAGAACCTCTCTGCGACAAAACAGCCCCTGCTCCAATCTCAGAAGCATCAACCTCGACCTGGAACGGAAGAGAAACATCAGATTGACACAACACAGGGGCAGAAGAAAAATGACGCTTCAACTCTTGAAAAGCTTCCACAGCAGCAGAAGACCAATTGACCAAATCAGCACCCTTCTTGGTCAAATCGGTCAATGGTTTGGCAATACTAGAAAAATTGCAGATGAAGCGACGATAAAAATTAGCAAAGCCCAGGAACTTTTGCAGACTTTTCAGAGATGTCGGCTGAGTCCAATCATGGATGGCTTGGACCTTAACAGGATCCATCTCGATAGTAGAAGGGGAAAAGATGAACCCCAAAAATGAAACCTTCTGCACACCAAAGAGACACTTTGATCCCTTCACAAACAAAGAGTTAGCACGCAGGACCTGAAAAACCGTTCTGACCTGTTTCACATGAGACTCCCAATCATCCGAGAAGATCAAAATGTCATCCAAGTACACAATCAGGAATTTATCCAGGTACTCTCGGAAGATGTCATGCATAAAGGACTGAAACACTGATGGAGCATTGGCAAGTCCGAATGGCATCACTAGATACTCAAAATGACCCTCGGGCGTATTAAATGCAGTTTTCCATTCATCGCCTCGCCTGATTCGCACCAGATTATACGCACCACGAAGATCAATCTTAGTGAACCAACTAGCCCCCTTAATCCGAGCAAACAAATCAGATAACAAAGGCAAGGGGTACTGAAATTTAACAGTGATCTTATTAAGAAGGCGATAATCTATACAAGGTCTCAGCGAACCATCCTTTTTGGCTACAAAAAAGAACCCTGCTCCTAATGGCGACGATGACGGGCGAATATGCCCCTTCTCCAGGGATTCCTTCACATAACTGCGCATAGCGGTGTGCTCAGGCACGGATAAATTAAACAGTCGACCTTTTGGGAATTTACCATCAGGAATCAAATTGATAGCACAATCACAATCCCTATGCGGAGGTAGGGCATCGGACTTGGGCTCATCAAATACATCCCGGTAATCAGACAAGAACTCTGGAACCTCAGAAGGGGTGGATGACGAAATTGACAAAAATGGAACATCACCATGTACCCCCTGACAACCCCAGCTGGACACCGACATGGATTTCCAATCCAATACTGGATTATGGGCTTGTAGCCATGGCAACCCCAACACGACCACATCATGCAGATTATGCAACACCAGAAAGCGAATATCCTCCTGATGTGCAGGAGCCATGCACATGGTCAGCTGGGTCCAGTATTGAGGCTTATTCTTGGCCAAAGGCGTAGCATCAATACCTCTCAATGGAATAGGACACTGTAAGGGCTCCAAGAAAAACCCACAACGCTTAGCATATTCCAAGTCCATCAAATTCAGAGCAGCGCCTGAATCCACAAACACCATGACAGAATATGATGACAAAGAGCAGATCAAGGTAACGGACAGAAGAAATTTTGACTGTACCGTACCAATGGTGGCAGACCTAGCGAACCGCTTAGTGCGCTTAGGACAATCAGAGATGGCATGAGTGGAATCACCACAGTAGAAACACAGCCCATTCAGACGTCTGTGTTCTTGCCGTTCAACTCTGGTCAAAGTCCTATCGCACTGCATAGGCTCAGGTTTAAGCTCAGGTAATACCGCCAAATGGTGCACAGATTTACGCTCACGCAAGCGTCGACCGATCTGAATAGCCAAAGACATAGACTCATTCAAACCAGCAGGCATAGGAAATCCCACCATGACATCCTTAAGGGCTTCAGAGAGACCCTTTCTGAACATAGCTGCCAGCGCAGATTCATTCCATTGAGTGAGCACTGACCATTTTCTAAATTTCTGGCAATATACCTCTATCTCATCCTGACCCTGACAAAGAGCCAGCAAATTCTTTTCTGCCTGATCCACTGAATTAGGCTCATCGTACAGCAATCCGAGCGCCAGGAAAAACGCATTGATATTACTCAATGCAGGATCTCCTGGCGCAAGAGAAAATGCCCAGTCCTGAGGGTCGCCGCGCAAAAAAGAAATAATAATCAAAACCTGTTGAACTGGATCACCAGAGGAACGAGGTTTCAAGGCCAGAAATAACTTACAATTATTTTTGAAACTCAGAAACTTAGTTCTATCTCCAAAAAACAAATCAGGAATAGGAATTCTTGGTTCTAACATAGATTTCTGATCAATAGTGTCTTGAATCTTTTGTACTCTTGCCGAGAGCTGATCCACAAATGAAGACAGACCTCTAATGTCCATCGCTACACCTGTGTACTGAACCACCCAAATGTCTAGGGGGAAAAAAAGACAAAACACAAAGCCAAGAAAAAAAAATGGTCTCAGAACTTCTTTTTTCCCTCTATTGAGAATCATTAGTACTTTTGGTTTCCTGTACTGTTATGAAAGGCAATTCAGTATCACAATGGACATGGAGGTCAGAGCACATACAGTGATCTGACAATAACCCAAAATACTAGAACGAGCTCTGAGACGTGGGAACTCTGCAGACCGCAATCCCTGATCCTCTCCAAACACAACTAGAGGCAGCCGTGGATTGCGCCTAACGCTACCTATGCAACTCGGCACAGCCTGAGAAACTAACTAGCCTGAAGATAGAAAAAATAAGCCTACCTTGCCTCAGAGAAATACCCCAAAGGAAAAGGCAGCCCCCCACATATAATGACTGTGAGTAAGATGAAAAGACAAACGTAGGGATGAAATAGATTCAGCAAAGCGAGGCCCGATATTCTAGACAGAACGAGGAGAGGAAAGATAACTTTGCGGTCTACACAAAACCCTAAAGAAAACCACGCAAAGGGGCAAAAAGACCCTCCGTACCGAACTAACGGCACGGAGGTACACCCTTTGCGTCCCAGAGCTTCCAGCAAAACAAATAGACAAGCTGGACAGAAAAAATAGCAACAAATAGCAAAGAAGCACTTAGCTATGCAGAGCAGCAGGCCACAGGAATGATCCAGAGAAACACAAGTCCAACACTGGAACATTGACAGGAAGCATGAATCAAAGCATTAGGTGGGGTTAAGTAGAGAAGCACCTAACGACCTCACCAGATCACCTGAGGGAGGAAACTCAGAAGCAGCAGTACCAGTTTCCTCCACAAACGGAAGCTCCCAGAGAGAATCAGCCGAAGTACCACTTGTGACCACAGGAGGGAGCTCTGCCACAGAATTCACAACAGATCTGCAGCCTTTCTGCACCCATTGATTTCCATTGAGTCAGGCACATCTGCAGCAAACCCACAGATGTAAAAAAGATCTGCGGTTTTGCTGCGGATGAAATGCTGCAGATTGGTAGGAGGGAGTGTGTGGGCGGTGCCTAGGTCTGCCTATGTGTGTGTGTGTGTCTCTGTGTGTGCGTGTGTCTCTCTATGTGTGCGTGTCTGTGTAGGCATCCATTGTCTGATAGGACTACTGCTTCCATCCGGCAATGAATGCTCACAATGGCAGCATTGCCGATGATGGGAAAGTAGTCCCATTAGACAATGGCTGTGTTCAGTAGTAAAAAAAAACAAACATACAGAACATACAACACATAGCATAAAGTACATACTTACCAAACACCTAGTCCACAAAGCCCTCGATTCTCCAGTAATAAGAATAACATAATAAACCAACCTATACTTACCTTTCCGCCATAGTCCAGTTAATAATGAGTGTCCCAAGACAATCTCCCCTGTAGAACAGTGGCATCGGGCGATGTCAGCGCTCTACAAGGGCCCCGCGATGAACTGACAGCGGGGGTAATCCTCCGCAATGTATATCCCTCCGCCGCTGCTGTGAGAGAGGTCACTTAAGTTCATTCTCTCACCGGCAATGCTGCGTGAGAAAATTCTCCAGGAATGGCCATTATCTCCTGTCAGTGCATCGTGGGAGGCCTATACAGCAGTGACATCACTTGATTTCACTGTTCTATAGGGGAGATCATTGTGGGACACTCATTATTAATTGGACTGCGTCGGACAGGGATTATACTGTTGGTTTATTTTTTTTTTTTGCAGGAGAATGATGGCTTCAGGGAATTAGGCGTGGCTGTAAGTATGGTGACATTAAGAATATTAAAATACTTTTTTTCTGGCTGTGTCTTTATTTAACTCTTTCACTACTATAGAATTAGTAATGGATAAATGTCTTATTGACGCCTCTCCATTACTAACTGGGCATGATGTCACCTTACAATACAAAGGTGACATTAACCATCTTATTACCCCATATGCCACCACTACAGGGCAATGGGAAGAGAGAGTCTAAGTGCCGGAATTGGCATATCTTAGAGATGCGCCATTTCTGGGGTGGCTGTGTGCTGGTGTTTGTAGCTGGGGGGGGGGCAATATCATGGCCCCTTCCTAGGATATGAATATCAGCCCACAGCTGTCTGTGTAGCCTTTTTGGCTATTAATTATAGGGGGAACCCATGTCATTTTTTGTGAGCCCCCCTATTTTAATAGCCAGTAAAGGCTATGCAGACAGCTGCTGGCTGATATTAATAGCCTGTGAAGCTACATTGGTATTAACCACTTCCTAGGCTATAAACATCGGCCTCCAGTCCCTGGCTTTCCCACTCTGGAGTTGAAAATTGCACGGGAGCCCACGCAATTTTTTTTCCATTTGTTCAAAATTAAACACATATTGCGTTTAAGGCCGGGGTCACACTTGCGAGAAACTCGCACGAGTCTCGCACCTCAATACCAGCCACTGCTGCCAGCACTTGCGACCGGAATGTGCGGCTGTATGTATTTCCATGCAGCTCAACGCTCCGGTCAGAGTGCTGGTGGCAGTGCTGGGTATTGAGGTGCGAGACTCGTGCGAGTTTCTCGCAAGTGTGACCCCGGCCTAATGCAGATTTTGTGTGTTTGTGTGTGTGTCTTACTTTAGCTCTTTATGTACCATTTTATTATGTTTATTACTGAACATCAGGCTTGGTATTATCTATCCATCTATCGATAGATATATCTATAGATAGATATATCTATGGATAGATATATCTATAGACAGATAATAGATAGATCTATAGATAGATACAGTATAGCTCTATAGATAGATATCGATCTTGATAGATATATCTATAGATAGATACTGTATATAGATAGATCTTGAGAAGGACCGAAACGTCACCACATGGGCCATTAAAAAGCACTTTATAAATTTGGATTTGGTGTGCTGCCTCAACTTTTCTGGATAAGTATTTGCTAGGACTGGTATGTACCTGTGAGGCGTCTGCACCCTACCTCTTAACTGTGCTGTTTTTTTCTACTTTTTTTAATCTATAGATCTATCTATTGTCTATCTATCTATCTATCTATCTATCTATCTATCTATCTATCTATCTATCTATCTATCTATCTGTCTGTGTGTGTAAACATTCTTCAATGGAGTATGTAAATGAAGAGGTTGGATGAGAAATGACATCACAATCCTTTTTCTTGTGTTCAATGACAGATCTTTATTTAGCTTTCAAAAACGCATACGATACGATACGATACACTTTATTGATTCTGTGGGAAAATCTGCATGAAAAAAAACGCTTGCGTTTTCTGCCAAGAGATGCAGAATCTACACAGAAAATTCCACAGACAAATTCGCAACGTGTGCACATACCCTAAGGCTATGTGCACACATTGCGGATTTACTGCGGATCCGCAGCGTTTTTTCCATGCATGTGATTTACAATACAATTTAAATCAATGGGAAAATAAAAATGCTGTGCAATGGTGCAGAAAATTCCGCATGGAATCCGCAGCGGATTAAAAAAAGGACCATGTCATTTCTTTGTGCGTTTCTGCAGCGTTTCTGAACCCATTCCATTATAGGAAAACGCAGGGGTAAAAACGCATGAAATCCGCACAATATCAGCAGGAAAAATATACAAAATCCACATAAAAAACGTGCAGATTTTGACCTGCGTTTTCTGCCAAGAGATGCAGAATCCGCATGGAAAATTCCACAAGCAAATCCGCAACATGTGCACCTTAGGGTTCATGAACACAACGATATTACAGCTCCATACAGGTTCTGAGTTGTATCAACTAGTCTGTGTGGCCATATTGTACCTGTACTGCGAGTCTCCAATTTCATACATAGGCATATGGAGTATGTTCTAAAGAAGTTGGCCACCTAAAATATTATGCTTAAATTTGTTCCTAAGATTAATACTGTGAACTTACTTATATACTCATATTCAAAGGTACCTGGTCTGCTTTCAGTCCTACTCCCTGATATCTGCAAAGAGAGGACAGTTTCCTAGTAAAAAGTGGCCAGTTTTTGCTTTTATTTTATTGCCGATATTTCACTTAGTATTTTGTTTTACTTTTTTGTTGTTGTTTATTTTTTAAAATAAATATGGCCCCTTTTATTTATTGTTACTTTTTGGTCTTTTCCAGAGAATGCTATGAGCATCACGCCCTTTCTAAAGACCACAAAAAAATTGGCGCAAAATAAAAAGGTCCATGTCATTAAACACATATGGTGGAGGCATACCCAGGGGAGCAGTGGGAATAAAATAATAGCAACAACTGGCAATTTTTTGACCTAGTGACAGGTCTTTTTTAAACACATAATAGAGTTCTCTATGTTGGCAAGTCGTCAGTGCTGTGTGAGTTAGGCTGCCGTCACACTATAATAATATCATATGTCCATATACAATATAGAGCACTAGCAGTATTTGGTCAGTATTTTACATCAGTATGTGTAGCCAAAACCAGGAGTGGAACAAATAGAGGAAAAGTATAATAGAAACATGTCACCACTTCTGTATTTATCACCCACTCCTGGTTTTGGCTTACAAATACTGATGTAAAATACTGACCGAATACTGATAGTGTGACGGCAGCCTAAGAGTTAGCTGACTGTATCATTTCAATAGCTATGCCATTTTCATCTCTATCACTACTATTGCATAGACATACTGTAGAAGTAGGCTGGTTTGGCTATTGATATGAGCTAGGCAGCCAGTCCACTACACACACCACACTCAAGATGTGCAGATACCGGAAACGCTTGTCCGCTCTCCAGAGAGGAAGAGGACTCGAATGCTACAGCCACCTATTGGAAGTAGCAATTCTACAAGTCAATATTGATCTTTTAAATTAGCCTTGCTACATGATTTAGGATAAAAGCTAATACAGAATCTCAATTTGCAAATGTGTGTTTCGGGGTGTTGCTCCTCGTAAGTGCAGTGCAAAATATGAGATCTGATTTGACTGTATGAGAGGCCTCTGACTGGGGTCTAAGGGGTAACATTTCCCCTTGCGGAGAGTGGCAGATATCTAAACATGATTTGTGAACACTCCCTTTAAGCAAATACCATTTGGCAGCTTAAATGTAATATGCCACCATAAAGGTTGTGTACATAACAAAGTCTTATTCATGACCATGAGGCTAAAACAGTATTAAACTGTGGACTCAATGCTAATCTGAAATTCTCCAAACCTTCCTGCAAATCCCAATTCAGTTGTTCTACATATTATAGCTGTTTCTCATAATATTTGGTAATATTTCTGACAAAAACAAATGGATTGTACAAGGTTTGCAAAATGGATAAAACAGGATAACTAAGAAAGATGTTGCAGATATTCATCATGCGGAACACTGGATGGCTGTCAAGTCTGCAGATGGATTGAAGAATTCAATAAAACATACATTTTTGCACTTGCCAAAAGCTTATTTACAGCTGTAAATATGCACTGACATTAAATAGCATAATTAAACATCTCCATGGCAATGAGGGAAGACTAGCAATTGCAAACATGCGGTATTATTTCATACAGACTGAGAGTTCTTTTGCATTTGTTGCCAATCATTGTTGTATGATTAGCTTTCTAAACTGCTCTCATATTATGCATTTCCTTTGGATGTGAGATTTTAAACTGATGAAGTCTCGATCAGCATGATAAACGTCCATCTGCTGTTGGCTCTAGCTAACGAAAATTGGCAGAATGCTTTAAAATATTATAAACCATATTTTGTTCCAGTATAAGCGTGTAATTTTTTTTTTTTAAACTATTAGATCATATGTTTTTTTTATGTGTTCCCACTAACATTTTATTTACCCAGCTATTGGAAAAGGGAGCACAAACATCTGGGAGAAGTTAAGTTAGACTTGATTTTATTAAGCAGATGTTCGTGGATTTTGTACATCCCTCCACACTTTGTGATAGAGATAATAGAGGAGCCATTCAGTCGTCGGCATAAGATGTCCACATTGCTGGCCTAAGATCTATGCCCAGCACGTCTTACCATAACCACATACTCCCACAGCCAAGAGGTAAGCATGGAGGACTGATTCCATATAAGACACATGAAGGTCGCATGCAGTGTTCTAACCGTCAGAAAGTGAAAAATGGAATGATTAACAGAGGATGCAAAAAATAATTCATGGTAGAAATTACTGTATTTTTCGGACTATAAAAATTATTGAGTCATTCTCAATATCCTAATTTATCGCCTTTCCATCGGATGAAGAATAATTTATTGATCGGTAAGGGCCCTGCTGAGCCCAATTATGAGTGTATGAGAGCTGGGCTTGCTTGACCTCCGCTCCATTCATTGTCTGCAGAACTGCCTATTAGGCCGGTTTCACACGTCAGTGGCTCCGGTACGTGAGGTGACAGTTTCCTCACGTACCGGAGCCACTGACACACGTAGACACATAAAAATCAATGCATCTTTTCAGATGTCATTGATTTTTTGCGGACTGTCAGTGTTCGTGGGAGCGCACGTATTACACGGACCCATTAAAGTCAATGGGTCCGTGTAAAGCACGTACCGCACACAGACATTGTCCGTGTGCAGTCTGTGTGCCGTGCAGGAGACAGCACTACATTAAGCGCTGTCCCCCCCACTGGTGCTGAAGCCGCGATTCATATCTTCCCTGCAGCAGCGTTTGCTGCAGAGAAGATATGAATAAGTATGTTTAAAATAAAGATCTATGTGAACCCCGC
The DNA here is from genome assembly GCF_032444005.1 of Ranitomeya imitator. NCBI lineage: Eukaryota > Metazoa > Chordata > Amphibia > Anura > Dendrobatidae > Ranitomeya > Ranitomeya imitator. The sequence continues at coordinate 436,621,943 of NC_091284.1, forward strand.
CCTCCCCCTCCCTGCCGCTCCCTCGCCGGCGCTGCTTCCTCTCCTGGCCGCATCTTCTCCTGTATGTGGTCACGTGGGGCCGCTCATTTACAGTAATGAATATGCGGCTCCACCTCCCATAGGGACCGCATACAGGAGAAGCTGCGGGCAGAACAGGAAGAAGCGACAGCCAATGAGGGAGCCGGGTGAGTATTTTCAGAACAGCGGGGGGGGGGGGGGGCGCACAGGGGGTGGGAGGGTGGGGGGAAGATAGATCTTTATTTTAAACACTATTATTCATATCTTCTCTGCAGCAAACGCTGCTGCAGGGAAGATATGAATGGGGCTTCACCACCAGATGCTGGTACGTGTGGTACCCAGCACGGTGCGTGTGGTACCCAGTGGGCACACGGGCAGCACACGTGTGCCGCACGTGTGCCACACTGATGTGCCACAAAAACGTAAGGGCACACGGACACGGATAATTCCGGTACCGATTTTTTCCGGTACTGGAATTATCTGGACGTGTGATACTGCCCTTAGTGAAGATTAGTGAAGATGCTCGGATAAGGTGTTACCTGCTGAGCATGCTTGTGTGCTAATAGAGTATCGTCGACATGCTCAATTACTATGTTCGAGTCACCGTGACTGCATGTCTCGCTGCTGTTCAACAGCCACAACACATGTTATCAAACCATGCTTGTGTGCAGCACATGTTATCCGAGCATGCTAATACCTAACAAACAGGCAATCCCTGCATGTGTTGGGGCTGTCGAACAGCCACAAGACATGCAGCCACAGCAATTCACGCACGCTGAAGATACTCTATTGGCACACAAGCATGCTCGGATAACACCTTATCTGAGGACGCTTACTCATCACTACTGCTTATTATTCTCTTATGTATAACTCTTTAACATTTTGAATGCTAGAAGATACACTCCCCCCCCCCCCGATTTTGGAGACAAAATGGGGCGGCGATGGCAGTAGTTGGGAGATACTAAGAGCAATGCTGCAGGTCCTAGGCTGGGAGGAGGGGATTTTCAGAAATGCTACGCCGCAGGCGATGCTGCGAGTCCCAGGCTGATGGGAGGGGGTTTTTGTCGGTGCTCGGCACTTCCATGTTTTCACTGCGGTGGACTCAGGGAAAATGGCTGCCAGAAGCGGCGTGTGCGCAGATTGAGATCTCGGTACTGAGATCTCGTCTCCCAGGATCGAAATTCGTGCATGCGCCCCCTCCAGCAGCCATTTTTACTGCAAAAAAATGCTGAACACCCACTTCTACCAGCCTGGGATTGGACTTGCAGCATCACACCTCCGAACACCTCCTGTGACTCCGCTCCAACTGCCTTCACCCTCCTCCAGTAAGCTGAATTGGGGCTGTAAGGCAGATCCCCATTTGAAGCATTACATTTTTTCCCCTATTTTCCTCATGAAAATTTGGGGTGCGTCTTATGGTCCAGTGCAACTTATAGTACAAAAAATAGGACAAGTTTTGTTTAGCATGTTTAATGTATGCATACGGTGCTATTCTGCATGCACCTCTTTGTCACCAAATATCAGAACACAAATATATTTGTTTATATCTGGATGTTTGAGAAAGATGCAGCTAAAAAGAGTAATAATATTCTGAAGCAGAGAACTTTTATGATTATTACTTGCCAGATTATTTACAGGTGCTTCTCACAAAATTAGAATATCATAAAAAATTTTGTTTATTTCAGTTCTTCAATACAAAAAGTGAAACTCATATATAATATAGAGTCATTACAAACAGAGTGATCTATTTCAAGTGTTGATTTCTGTTAATGTTGATGATTATGGCTTACAACCAATGAAAAACCAAAAGTAATTATTTCAGTAAATTAGAATAATCAACAAAAACACATGTAAAGGCTTCCTAAGTACTTAAAAAGGTCCCTTAGTCTGTTTCAGTAAGCTCCACAATCATGGGGAAGACTGCTGACTTTATAGATGTCCAGAAGGCAATCAGTGACACACTCCACAAGGTGGGTAATGTTGTGAATTCTGTTTTCGAACTCCCTCCTGTGGTCATGAATGGTACTTCGGCGAGTTCTGTCCATGGACTCCCTCTGGTGGCTGTGAGTTGAGCTGCTGCTTCTGAGGTTCCTTCCACAGGTGACGTAGTTTATTCTTTGGCTGGCTGTTCTATTTAACTCCACTCAGATCGTTACTCCATGCCAGCTGTCAATGTTCTTGTATTGGTTCAGTTCGCTCTTGGATCTTTCTGGTGACCTGTCTACTCCAGCAGAAGCTAAGTCCCTGCTAGTTATTATTTGTTCATTGTTTCCTTGTCCAGTTGGCTATCATGATTTTGCCTTGCTAGCTGGAAGCTCTGGGATGCAGAGTGGCACCTCCGCACCGTGAGTCGGTGCGGAGGTCTTTTTGCACACTCTGCATGGTCTTTTGTAGTTTTTTGTGCTGACCGCAAAGATACCTTTCCTATCCTCAGTCTGTTTAGTAAGTCTGGCCTCCCTTTGCTGAAGCCTGTTTCATTTCTGTGTTTGTGACTTTCATCTTAACTCACAGCACAAAAAATAGCAAAAAAATCTGTATGTAGATAAACTACACAGATATACTCACTAGAACAATCAATATTGGATACAGCGCAAGTGGAAATAAAACGTAACTTTTACTAGAGCAATATAAAAGTACAAACAAAAAAGTCACCCAAAAAGTGATATAAAAACACATGGGGTAAGGTCTCAACGAAGAGACGCAGACAAAAGACCCCTAAAAAGATTCAAAAGACACCGCCTGCAGAGGCATTTGTGGATAAAAGGCAGACCAACAAATGATTCAAACGCCGACTACCAGAAACAGATACATATGAATCATGAGGCAATAATGCATATAGTTGGTTGCATGTAAATGAACAGATATCGCAAAATAACAAAAAAAGCACCTGTACCACGGTGTCATTAATAAGAGTCAAGGTAAAAAATGGAACATTCTCACCAACTCCAGGATGAATAGGCAGGAGACCCGGAAAACCTCTTGTACAAGGAACGATCCGGAATATGATGAAGGGAACTGACAATACCCTGTCATTCCCTATGGGGCTAACAGTAGTCTATCCCCAAGACTCCTGCCCTTACAAGGGCAGTCCACAGCTACCCCTGCACAAACATGCCCTGCACTCTCCCTGTGGTCAGTCCCGACGCGTTTCCTCCAAGCTAATCATCAGGGGACCTGCTTGATTGTAGAGATAAGTGCTCAAAAGGGAGACATAAGTTGCTGCCACCCCCTATGCTATCCTGCAGAGGGTGGACAGAGTGTGGGGCTGGTTCTTAAATAGGAAGTGGCCAAGAAAGAGAATTAGCCACTTAGAATGGGATAACAGAGTAACCTGTGTAGTTGTTTAGTGGTAACAAATAATGTGCCTGTCAATTAGCCTGTACGAACCGCCCACCCAGACATTGGTATAGTCATCTGATGCCAGAAATACAATAAGCATAATGGGCGGTAACTAGTTAGACTAACCTACATAATGGTGTCACACGCCATAAGCCACGAGGGGACCAAACGCCAAAAATGAATACAGTGCGGGTCGGCAGCGGCCGACATGCGCAGAGAGAACCGGAAACTCACCGGCTCACCAGACGGCGTCATTGACGTGTGCACCACAAGCATGTGGTAACCAAGCAACAAAGACGCCGGAGTGCAGAAGGAACCAGCGGCCGCCGACATGCGCAGAGGGAGCCGAAGGTAGTGGCTCCCCAGCGCATACAGCGGCAAGCGCTGCCAGAGAATACAGAGCAGGCAGATATGGTTGCTAAGCGCCCAGGACGCGCACGCGACCTCAACATATGAAATCTCTCGCCTGAATGGATAGAGAGGAAGGGGGGCGGTGTACATGCTAACACACATCAGACCCTACAATGATAAACATAATTCTATAAATGAGGCCATCAACGAAAAAGTTGGATAATACACAGATAGCCTGTAGGATGAGCCCCAAAGCGTGGCACAACTATAGAAATATAAAGCGCATATATTATGAAAAGAACCATAAGAGGAAGACACAATACAGCGCGTGTCAGCGCAAAATGGCACAAATAAATCACTAGTTGTGCAATAGACAAAAAAAAGGAAAGGAAGGAGGGTGGTGTTAACCCTCCAACCACCAAAAGGTTACCAAGCACTAAAACAAAAACCCAAAACAACCACACAGACGAATCCCATATTATATAGATGACTGAAACGATCTACATGCAAATCCCAAAAAGGATGGGTGACCGAAAAGGATTTAGGCAAAGACAGATAGAAAATGACTGCGTAGTAATCAAAAGGCTACAAAAAGAGCAACATAAGAGATAAATTCAAATGAAACAACTATAATTAATTTGATCATTAAGGCCATTGGGGGTCACGGTGTTAAGATAAAAGATCCATTTAGCCTCTCTCTGGAGAAGCAAACGATCCCAATCTCCTCCTCTTATGGGTTTTGTGACCCTCTCAATGGCCATAAACTTAAGATTTTTGGATTGACCGTCATGCATCTGATTCATGTGACGGGAAATAGGGGTATCTCTCCCATGTACCACGTCACCCAGATGTTCACCAATTCTTTTCTTAAACTCCCTAATAGTTTTACCGATATACTCAATGCCACAAGAGCATGATGCCCTATATATGACTCCTTTAGTACTGCAATTCATGAATTGTTTAATCTCATATTTCCTGCCAGTAACATTACTCACAAAGCCATTACCCACATTGACATGTTGACAAAACGTACAGTGTCCACATTTATGACAGCCCGTAATGTTGCTACTGAGCCAGGTCTCATTTGAAGGGACCGAGAAATGGCTATGGACCAATCTGTCATTAAGTGAACGTGCCTTTCTGTACGTAATAGCTGGGGTGTCGCCCAAACATCGGGAGATATCCGAATCCATCTGTAGGATGGACCAATATTTTTTAAAAATGTCCCTTACACGGGTGGCGCCATTGTCAAATGTGGTAATGAACCGCACCGCTTTGTCATTCTGTGTACCACGAGTAGTATTCAGAAGGGTAGTTCTGTCTCTACTTTTAGCATCGTGATAAGCTTTTTTGAGGACTCTAGATGGATAACCCCTATCCTGGAAATTCCTTCTCAATTCCTTGGCTTGAGATTCAAAGGTATCCTCATTGGAGCAATTTCTCCGGATTCTGAGGTATTGCCCCTTCGGAATCCCTCTTTTGAGATGCACAGGATGGTGGCTACCCCAATGAAGAAGGGCGTTGGTGGCTGTAGGTTTTTTAAAATTAGATGTGACCAACTCGCCATCCGAACCTTTGGAAATGAGGGTATCCAAGAAGGGTAATGACATAGACTCAATTACAGATGTAAAGAACAGCCCAATGGAGTTGTGATTGAGCCTGTCCACAAAGTCCTTAAACTCATCTCTAGAGCCCGTCCAAATCAAAAAAACATCATCTATGTAACGTGTCCACATTTCTGTGACACGATACATAGAACACTCTTCCTCTTCAGGATCACCATTCCAAACCACAGTCTCCTCCCACCAGCCGAGGAAGAGGTTGGCATAGGCCGGGGCACAGGGACTGCCCATAGCCGTCCCCCTCAGCTGGTGGTAGACATGGCGGTTGAATGTGCAGTAGTTGTGGGTTAGACAAAAGCGGAGGAGTTTAAGAATGAAGTGGTTATGTTCTTGCAAATGTTGACCTCTCGTTTGGAGAAAAAATGATACAGCCTCCAGGCCCTTTTCATGAGGAATCGAAGAATAAAGGGCCTCCACATCAATACTTGCAAGGTAGGCCTCAGGACCAACAGTAAGGCCATCAAGTCGACGAAGCAAATCAGGAGTATCTTTTACAAACGACTGCAGAGAGGATACAAATGGGGACAACACACAATCCAGGTAAATACCTGCATTCTGGCACAAACTACCTACCCCAGACACAATGGGCCTGCCTTTCAGAGGGTTCAGGCCCTTATATACCTTGGGGAGGCAGTAGAAAATGGCTGTCACAGGTTGCCGAGGGAAGATGAAGTCAAATTCTGTTTTATCAATAACACCTCCCTCCAAGCCTTCCTGTAAAATCTGTCCCAACTCCTCGCATTACTCCTTAGTTGGATTACATGCCAGGATTTCATAAGAGTCTCTATCGTCAAGTATGGAGTCACAGATTTGCTGATACTGCATGGTGTCAAGGATGACAACATTGCCGCCCTTGTCTGAGGACTTAATTAAAAATGGTGTCATCACGTTCTAGGCGATTGATTGCCTCTATCTCCCTCCTAGAACAGTTATATTGACATGGTATATGGGAGTGAGACAACTCGATTAATTCAGACGTCACCAAATTAGAAAAAATGTCTATAGCTGACAAGTCACCAGTAGGTGGTGGCATTCTGTGACTTTTTTCTTTTAGTTGTGCGAAAGGACCCCTACCTCGTTGGTTAAGATCAGTCTCCCCAATGCTGTGTAACAGTCTAACATCAGGCAACATGTCTACAGGGATACCCAGATCAGCACATGTACGAGAATCCTGTTTGCAAAAAGAGGAGGAGATTGGGATCGTTTGCTTCTCCAGAGAGAGGCTAAATGGATCTTTTATCTTAACACCGTGACCCTTAATGGCCTTAATGATCAAATTAATTATAGTTGTTTCATTTGAATTTATCTCTTATGTTGCTCTTTTTGTAGCCTTTTGATTACTACGCAGTCATTTTCTATCCGTCTTTGCCTAAATCCTTTTCGGTCACCCATCCTTTTTGGGATTTGCATGTAGATCGTTTCAGTCATCTATATAATATGGGATTCGTCTGTGTGGTTGTTTTGGGTTTTTGTTTTAGTGCTTGGTAACCTTTTGGTGGTTGGAGGGTTAACACCACCCTCCTTCCTTTCCTTTTTTTTTTGTCTATTGCACAACTAGTGATTTATTTGTGCCATTTTGCGCTGACACGCGCTGTATTGTGTCTTCCTCTTATGGTTCTTTTCATAATATATGCGCTTTATATTTCTATAGTTGTGCCACGCTTTGGGGCTCATCCTACAGGCTATCTGTGTATTATCCAACTTTTTCGTTGGTGGCCTCATTTATAGAATTATGTTTATCATTGTAGGGTCTGACGTGTGTTAGCATGTACACCGCCCCCCTTCCTCTCTATCCATTCAGGCGAGAGGTTTCATATGTTGCGGTCGCGTGCGCGTCCTGGGCGCTTAGCAACCATATCTGCCTGCTCTGTATTCTCTGGCAGCGCTTGCCGCTGTATGCGCTGGGGAGCCACTACCTTCGGCTCCCTCTGCACATGTCGGAGGCCGCTGGTTCCTTCTGCACTCCGGCGTCTTTGTTGCTTGGTTACCACATGCTTGTGGTGCGCACGTCAATGACGCCGTCTGGTGAGCCGGTGAGTTTCCGGTTCTCTCTGCGCATGTCGGCCGCTGCCGACCCGCATTGTATTCATTTTTGGCGTTTGGTCCCCTCGTGGCTTAGGGCGTGTGACGCCATTATGTAGGTTAGTCTAACTAGTTATCGCCCATTATGCTTATTGTATTTCTGGCATCAGATGACTATACCAATGTCTGGGTGGGCGGTTCGTACAGGCTAATTGACAGGCACATTATTGGTTACCACTAAACAACTACACAGGTTACTCTGTTATCCCATTCTAAGTGGCTAATTCTCTTTCTTGGCCACTTCCTATTTAAGAACCAGCCCCACACTCTGTCCACCCTCTGCAGGATAGCATAGGGGGTGGCAGCAACTTATGTCTCCCTTTTGAGCACTTATCTCTACAATCAAGCAGGTCCCCTGATGATTAGCTTGGAGAAAACGCGTCGGGACTGACCACAGGGAGAGTGCAGGGCATGTTTGTGCAGGGGTAGCTGTGGACTGCCCTTGTAAGGGCAGGAGTCTTGGGGATAGACTACTGTTAGCCCCATAGGGAATGACAGGGTATTGTCAGTTCCCTTCATCATATTCCAGATCGTTCCTTGTACAAGAGGTTTTCCGGGTCTCCTGCCTATTCATCCTGGAGTTGGTGAGAATGTTCCATTTTTTACCTTGACTCTTATTAATGACACCGTGGTACAGGTGCTTTTTTTGTTATTTTGCGATATCTGTTCATTTACATGCAACCAACTATATGTATTATTGCCTCATGATTCATATGTATCTGTTTCTGGTAGTCGGCGTTTGAATCATTTGTTGGTCTTCCTTTTATCCGCAAATGCCTCTGCAGGCGGTGTCTTTTGAATCCTTTTAGGGGTCTTTTGTCTGTGTCTCTTCGTTGAGACCTTACCCCATGTGTTTTTATATCACTTTTTGGGTGACTTTTTTGTTTGTACTTTTATATTGCTCTAGTAAAAGTTACGTTTTATTTCCACTTGCGCTGTATCCAATCTTAACTCACAGCCAATATATGTGGGGGGCTGCCTTTTCCTTTAGGGAATTTCTCTGAGGCAAGGTAGGCTTTATTTTCTATCTTTAGGGCTAGTTAGCTCTTAGGCTGTGAAGAGGCATCTAGGTCATGTTAGGTACGTTCCACGGCTATTTCTAGTTGTGTGATAGGATATGGGGTTGCGGTCAACAGAGCTCCCACTTCCCAGAGCTTGTCCTGTGTGAGTTTAACCATCAGGTCGTTCCGGGTGCTCCTAACCACCAGGTCCATAACAGGGTAAACCACAAAAGGTCATTGCTAAAGAAGCTGGCTAATCCCAGAGTGCTGTATCCAAGTATATTAATGGAAAGTTTAGTGGAAGTAAAAAGTGTAGTAGAAAAAGGTGCACAAGCAACCGGGATAACCGCAGCCTTGACAGGATTGTTAAGAAAAGGCAATTCAAAAGTTTGGGGGAGATTCACAAGGAGTGGACTGCTGCTGGAGTCATTGCTTCAAGAGTCACCACACACAGACATATCCAGGACATTTGCTACAAGTGTTGCATGCCTTGTGTCAAGTCACTCAGGACCAATAGACAAATGCCAGAAACATCTTACCTGTTCCAAGGATAAAAAGAACTGGACTCAGTGGTCCAAGGTGTTATTTTCAGATGAAAGTCAATTTTGCATTTCATTTGGAAATCAAGGTCCCAAAATCTGGAGGAAGACTGGAGAGGCACACAATCCAAGCTGCTTGAGGTCTGGTGTGAAGTTTCCCCAGTCAGTGATGGTTTGGAGGAGCCATGTCATCTGCTGGTGTAGGACCACTGTATTTTATCAAGACCAAAGTCAGCACAGCCATCTAACAGGAAATTTTAGAGCATTCCATGCTTCCCTCTGCCGACAAGCTTTTTGGAGATGGAAATTTCATTCTCCAGGAGGACTTGGCACTTGACCACACTGCCAAAAGCACCAATACCTAGTTTAAAAATAACAGTATCACTGTGCTTGATTGGACAGCAAACTCGCCTGACTTTAACCCCATAGAGAATCTATGGGATATTGTCAAGAGGAAGATGATTCAAAAGACCGAACAATGCAGACGAGCTGAAGGCTGCTATCAAAGCATTCTGGGCTTCCATAACACCTCAGCAGTGCCACAGGCTGACCGCCTCCATGCCACGCCACGCCACATTGATGCAGTAATTGATGCAAAATGAGCCCGACCAAGAATTGAGTGTGTTTACTGAACATACATTTCAGTACTTCAATATTGCGGATTTTAAAAGAATTTTTCAAGCTGGTGTTATAAAGTATTCTAATTTACTGAGATAATGACGTTTGTGTTTTCATTGGCTGTAAGCCATAATCATCAACATTAACACAAACAAAAACTTGAAATAGATGACTCTGTAATGACTCTATATAATATGAGTTTCACTTTTTGTATTGAAGAACTGAAAGAAATTAACTTTTTGATGATATTCTAATTTTGCGAGAAGCATGTGTATTTATTTTATTCGCTTACATAGCACCATTAATGTTCGCTGCACTTTTCAGACATCATCATCAACATTACTGTCCCCGTTGGGACTCACAATCCAAATTCCCTATCAGTATGTCTTTGGAGACAGATCTGTTCTTTGTTCCTTGCTCTGATCTTTGATATCAATACAGACTTTGGAAGATACATGTCAGTGGCCACTAACTAGCAGAAAAACGAATCACTGAATGATACATTGGAGCAGCGATAGGTACAATTAGATCCGCCATCACGACATTACTGCCCTGATTGGTGTATGGGGATATGTCACGATTCACACCGTGACTGTCAAAAGTATGTCATGGATCCGGGTGGACCTTTTGCCAGCCTACGGCTATCACATGTGCAGGGGGGATTATCTTAGTTATCCCTCCACTGCTACACTGTGATGAAAACACACACAAGGGTATTGACCTCTTAGTTTACCGCAGGGGCTTATTTATATAACACGAACTGCAGGGATTTATGTATATCCCGCTTTACAGTTCCGCTTGAGAACTTGCAGCTCTCTGGTGCCCCTTGCCCTCAGGTCAAATTAGGTACTGAACCTAGGGTAATTAGTCACCAGAAAGGCTGCCTGCTATGTACTGGCTATTGGGCACTCTGCAGCGAGGTGATATAACTACTCCCACTCAGGCAGGAACAACAAATATCAATGCCACCGTCACTACAACGACTCCCAAAGGCACAGAACAAGGTATGCTGCCACCAGCTTCGATTAACGGGTCCGAAGCTAACCCAAAACGGTAGCGTAATTCCCATCAGAAGGCTTAGGGTATGTTTTAGAGCAGGAGAACGAAGCTAGTATTTTAAATATTTTACTCCATAAAAGAACAGGCAGTGTTTATAAAAAGGTATATAAAGATGTTACAATATGAGACAAAATATGTACAAAGCAATTATAAAATAACATGGATTAAAGAAGACAGCTAAAACTCACATGTGCTCAGATAATCTCAGGCAAAACCATTCCCTCTCCTCAGACATACAGATTTCACCAGCAATTCTAATAATTGTCATATCTTCGCTGGAGAATCTGGCAGAGTCATAACACACACCTCATCCATTTGTATTAAAATTAGCTCTCTATTGATACTAAATTCGTCCTAGTTGTTCTATGTGGTTGCAGAGAAATCCATACTTTTTACTCATTGCATTTAGCTGCTAGTGGTTACAGTGGCTGACAGATCTACCGATGGTAGTTAGCAATATATACTTATTATTTTTCTATCCCAAATCGGTGGCCCAATATCTTACTATAACAGAACAAAGAGCCGCATGCCTTGAGAGAGATATCAGACCAGTTTTAGCTGGTACAATTGCCTATTGCAGCTACAGCGGTCGTAAAAAATTATTTTGGTGGGAGGGAATGAGGGATTTGGGATCCATACACACACACATCTCAGCAAGCAGAAACACAGAGAGAAGGGGGTATAGCCCACGGTGTGCTAACAGGGAAAACTAATAATCATATTACATTTTAAACATTATCGTGACAGGGGCCCGATGAGCAGAGGGGGCCCACAACAGACCCTGTCTCTTCTGCTCATCGGGCCCCAGCGGCAGGATTCTGATGGTACAAAAAATGAACCTGCATCCGAGATGCAGGTTCAGTTAAACTCTGTTGTCGTGCGGACCCACACAGCAATAGTTAAAAGCCACCAGCCAATTGGAGACTGGCAGCTGACGTCAGCGCGCACGCCGTCATGTCATTATTTGCCAGCGAGTCCATGCCTCAAATGCCTGAAGGGAACATCGCTACCAGAGCATGGCCAGGTAAGGAGAAACTTTGTTATTTTTATTAAAAGTGGCAAGCTGCAATATGTTTTCCCAGCAGGATGGAGACACATGGACCATGGGAAGACTAAATCTGCAATAGGCAAGCAGCTTGGTGTGATGAAATCAACTGAGGGAGCAATAATAAGAAAATGGAAGACATACAAGACCACTGATTATCTCCCTCGATCAGGGGCTCCATGCAAGATCTAACCCTGTGGGGTCAAAATGATCACAAGAACTGTGAGCAAAAATCCCAGAACCACAAGGGGGGACCTAGCGAATGACCTGCATAGAGCTAGGACCACTGTAACAAAGGCTACCATCAGTAACACACTATGCCACCAGGGACTCAGCTCATGCAGTGTCAGACATGTCATCCTGCTTAAGCCAATACATGTCCATGCCTGTCTGAAGTTTGCTAGAGAGCATTTGGATTATCCAGAAGAGTTTTAGGAGAATGTCATATGGTCTGATCAAACTAAGGTAGAAATGTTTGTTAGAAACAAAATTCATCGTATTTGGAGGAGACAGAATACTGAGTTGCATCCAAAGAATACCATACCTACCGTGAAGCATGGGGGTGGCAACATCATGCTTTGGGACTGTTTCTCTGCAAAGTGACCATTACGACTGATCTGTGTACATGAAAGAATGAATGGGGCCATGTATCGTGAGATTTTGAGTGCAAACCTCCTTCCATCAGCAAGGGCATTGAAGATGAAACATGGATGGGTCTTTCAGAATGATAATGATCCCAAGCACACAGCCAGGACAATGATGGAGTGGCTTCGTAAGAAGCATATGAAGGTCCTGGAGTGGCCTAGCCAGTCTCCAGTTCTCAATCCCATAGAAAACCTTTGGAGGAAGTTGAAAGTCCGTGTTGCCCAACGAGAGACCCAAAACATCGCTGCTCTAGAGGAGATCTGCATGGTCCAAAATACCACCAACAGTGTGTGCCAACCTTATGAAGACTTAAAGAAAATGTTTGACCTCTGTCATTGCCAACAAATGATATATAACAAAATATTGAAATTAGCTTTTGTTATTGACCAAATACTTATTTTCCACCATAATTTGCAAAATAAATCTTGCCAAATCAGACAAGGTGATTTTTTGGATTTGTTTTCTCATTTTGGCTCTCATAGTTGTGGTCTACCCATGATGTCAATTACAGACCTCTCTCATCTTTTTAAGTGGGAGAACTTGCACAATTGCTGGCGGACTAAATACTTTTTTCCCCACTGTAGTGTACTGGAAAGCGGAAAAAAATTCCAAATGTGGTGAAATTGCAAAAAATGTGCAATTAAACAATTGTGCTTTTTTACCATGTTAACTAAATGCTATAACTGACCTGCCATTATGATTCTCTAAGTCATTACAAGTTCTCAAATACCAAACATGTATAGGTTCTTGTCAGGAAGCTATGAATTATTTTTCCATTATGCTGTGGGATCAAGTCTTGGCAGCCCATTGCACAGCTGCAGCCCCATCTTTTTCTACTCCCCCCTCCCTTCAGCCAAATGGTCATTCTGGAATGTGAGTTTGATGGCTCTGCCAGCTAGCAGAGCTAAGTGTGTTTTCCCGCCAAGAATCTCTTTGCTTCTGGTGCAGAATACACAAAGTCAAATTTAATAACACACAGTAATCCTAGAAATATGAGAATTAGATTTCCAGGATGTGGGCAATTGGGGCTGCGCAAGGCAGGAATTTTGCAGCATTTAGGACCATCAGGAAACTTTAAAATGAATTTCTGCCCACCAGTAAATCACAGACAAACCATGTTTGGATTCTAAAGAACAGTAAAATTACAGGGGAAAAAATTATGCCAATATTGTTGGCCTGTGAGCTTCCAGGCCAAAGATATGGAAAAAAGGAGTTTTTGATAACTTTCCAAAATCGGTGTACCTCCCGGAAAACAGCCCACATGTGAGGTCAGCAACGTGGGAGTCCCTAAGTATATGGCCAAACCATAAAACACTTTTGGAGGCATTAAGAGCTGGAGAGACAGCAGCTAACTCCATGCTGGGGTGCTGAATCATTCATTTGGGAAATCTCCTCCTCTTTATCGACACTTCATACCTGTGACTGAGAGTTAGTAAGTTTTGTACCTTTATCCCTTTTATTTTAAAACTGTTTGTACATATTTGTATTTTGTCTCTTTTGTAATATCTTTTTTATTTTTGTAAAAACTGCCGATTTTTTTCTGGAGTAAACTTATAACTTTGCTAGATTTGTACTTTTGCTCTATGATCGAACCGACACGACTCTGTGCAAATTCATGATACATGGGGTTCGTTTCTGACCCGATATAGGCTTGGTAACGGACCGGGCATATATCTAACGAGGAACTGGTAGCAGCATACCGTCCTTTTGTTATTGGGGGATCCTGGCAGTGTCGGAGGTTTATATAATTATCCCCGGCCTGGGACTGATGATATATATACCGGCCTCACTGTAGAGTGCCCCGGTAACCATTATGTGACAGGACAGTCTCTTTGGTGACTACCTATCCTATGTGCAGTTCACTGACTGACCTGAGGGTAAGGGGGGGCACCAGTGAGCTGCGACTGTGTAAGCTCCGTCCGTTACAGATTGTTTCAAAGAAAAAGGCGTGCACTCTGGTGTCTCAAAAAAGGTGCAGGCTGAACCTGGAATTAATCCAGTAGAGTCATATATTTAGAAAAACAGCCGCACACAAGAGATGGGTTTTCAAATGCGTCATATAGGTGACACACCACCACAGGAAACCTCTTACCACGGACCCGCAGCCCTATTTGGGACCATAATCCCTATCGTGCTTTACCGGACCCCCAGACCCTATACAATTAGCTCTCCCTAGGAGCCTCTACATATTCCTCCAATGCGGTGTCTCACCCTTCTTTGTACTTCTACTATAAAGTGAGGTTTGTTAAGGACCCACATAAGGGTCGAAACGTTACCTCAACACTTTATTACTTCTGTGGTGTTTCTAATAAAAATTCACCTATATGACGCATTTGAAAACCCATCTCTTGTGTGCGGCTGTTTTTCTAAATAGGTTACAGATTGTTGATGGTGGGGTGATATCCGTATCCCCCGGTTATCTCGTCGAAAGAGAGGGTTTTTTTCTGACAATTTGGTAGCAGCGGTGGGATCGTAGAGCATTAGTGACCTGGTTTGAGCAATCATTCCTCTCACTAAAAACTTGCATGGTTCTTGCGAGGACCCTGTGCAAAAAGTTTTGAAGATCAAACTCAGTGTTTATTAGATCTGAGAAAAAACTGTATGTGTAGCACTTAGACCCTACCTTGTTTTTCTGTCCTATTTTTTATTTGGCCATCATGGCTGCAGTTGGGGAGTCCTGGTATAACCAGCAGACCAATGATGTGCTTATTGCCCTCTGTACACTGGGAAAGATTGACTCCACAGGCAAAACCAGGCACCAAATGATTGCGGAACTGATGCAAGGTGCCACAGAGCCAGTCCATCACCAGGGCCCTGGTGATGAAGAAGCCAGCCCAAGTGCAGGTGGTGTTGCTGTAGAGGTCCAACCGGTGCATGCCAGCCCTACTCGCAACCAGAGTAGTGTGGACCCCTTCTGCAGATGGCTTTGGAGCAACTCCACGCAGACGATCATGAGGGAAGTCTGAAGTCAGCAGCACCAAGCGCGACAGGCTGAGAGAGCTGAACAGGAGGCTTCCGAGCGACGAGCAGAGGCCCAAGCTCAGAGAGACCATGTATTGCAGATGGCCCATCTCGGGATAGCACCGTCTAACCCACAGAACTATGAGTACAATAATTCTACAACTTTTAAATCCTGGCCAGAGCACTTTCCTGTGATGGAAAAGGAAGGGGACTTGGACGTATTTCTGCGGAGGTTTGAAAAAGCCTGCAGACAGTACCAGCTGCCTGAGGATCAATGGGCCCGATATTTAACTCCAGGGCTCAGAGGAAAAGCTCTAGAGGTGTTTGTGTCTCTCTCTCGAGGCCAAGATGGAGACTATGAGGCCATCAAGCAGGCCCTGATAAAAAAGTACCAGCTGACTCCTGAGGTCTACAGTAAAAAGTTCAGGAACCTCCAACGTGGACCACACAACAGCTCAGAACCTACTTTGAACAGTGGGTCCAAGGACTGTCAGTGACCACCTTTGAACAGCTAAAGGACCTGATGGGGAAAGACCAGTTCCTACATCTTTTTCTGGCTGAGGTGCAACCGGTGAACCGGGAGCCAAAAGAGGCAGATACCGCAGAGCCGATTGCCGACACCTGCATGGCCAATCGTAAATTGGAGGTGCGGAAGCCAGTCACCGCCAGCTGGATAGGGGGTAAGCCATCGACCACCATCCATGCCCCTGCCAGACGACCCTCAGGAGGCCTTGTGCCCTTTAACAACACAAGGCCTTCATCTGATCCACAAAAGTGTTATTTTTGCAGTTGGACTGGACACCTCAGCGCCACTTGTCCAGAGAAGCAGAAGAAGAGTCCCCCTTCCAAGGCTCAGAGTCTAACGCAGCAGTTCTTTTGTTCTTTTTGTGGGTGGGGCGGTTGGGAGGGCCTGTGAAAATTTGCAGACTTTCACCTTGGGGGACACTGTCACTGTCATCCCACCCGAACTGGTGACCCCTGAAGAGATTATCCCAGAGAAAACTCTGACTATCACCGGGATTGGGGGCGTCCGCTGTCCCTTGCCTATGCCTCAGGTTTTTATAGATTAGGGTGCCGGGATGGGGTGTCCAAGAACCCACCCACAAATGTTTTGTTGGGAACTGACTTGGGGAGGATGTTTGCTTATTATGTCCCAAACACCCCTCCCGATCTGATCTGATGTTAATGTTAATGGTAATGATGTGAATGTCAATGTTTAACCTAATAATGATGTATCTAGAGGTACAGGAAAACTCAGCCATGTCATGCTGCGGGGTGTTATTGCTGAGGTTCCCCTAACAGGAGTAAGCGTCAGTGCTAACAGGGATGGGGGGAGGCATGAGAACCATGAAGCAGGTGATGGCCTGCAGCTGACCAGTGTCACAAAGGAAGGTGACCTGGCTGATAGTAGCTGCCCCATAATTAGCACTGCTCCTGAGGTAATTGAGGAGGTAGTACCCATTGCCGGGCAGGCTGATGGGACTGTGTTATTTCCTGGGGAGACGGACCATATAGCTGCTGTCGCTCGCAGTCAGAGTGGCCAGAACGTAAGTAACACCCTGCCTTCTGGACCCTCCTCAGCCAGAGGAATAACTGAACCTAAAAGTTAGGCCACCTAAATATAATGAACTAAAAAGTACCCAGAACTTTAACCACTCAGTAAGTGTTTTATGTTAACCCTTTTGTGGGTACTTTTTAGTTCATTATATTTATTATCTAGGAGATAGGTAGCGCGGTGGCCTAACTTTTAGTTTTACTCCTCTGCATATATATGACAGGCTTGGCGCAGTAGCCGTCTAGGCACCTGCAGCTTCCCTTTACTCCTACACCCACTATCATTCGGAGCGCCGGTGTATTTATTATATTATTTCGAATAACTGAACCTGTTACGGACCCAGAGCAGGTTCCAGGGGGTCACCACAAGGACGGGACCTCAAAGTCACTTCTGGCTGCCTCCAGCCAAGAGTTCCAGGCAGCTCTGCACTCAGATGCTAGCCTGGAAACGTTAAGGAACCTCGCTGAGAAGCCGACCTCCGAGACTGATAAGGAGAGGATATTCTGGGAGCAAGGGAGGTTGTACCAGGAGACAGTTCCCTGTAAACTCCAACAGGAGTGGTGCAGGGAGAAACAGCTGGTCGTACCCTACCAATTTAGGGATGAGTTGTTATGGATTGCCCATAAGATTCCCCTTGCTGGACACTTGGGGGTCAGCAAAACTAAGGCCCGGCTGTCTCACCACTTCTATTGGCCCAAAATGGGGACAGATGTGACAAACAACTGCCACTCCTGTATCATGTGAGAAAGTCAGGGCCTTCTCCCAAAGCTCCACTGATCTCTTTGCCAGTGATAGAGGAACCTTTCTAGAGGATTGCTGTGGAAATTGTGAAACCACTGGCCATACCCAGCAGCTCCGGTATCCGAAGGCAGTGGCTTTGTCCTCAATTAGGATGGATATGTTGGTGAATGCCCTGTTGGCCATCTTTTCTCTCGAGTAGGATTTCCCAGGGAGATGCTTACTGACCAGGGGACTCAATTCATGTCTCGCCTAATGGAGGCTCTCTATAAGAATATGCAGGTGTAGCATCTGGTATCGAGCATGTATCATCCTCAAACCAATGCTTTGTGTGAGTAATTCAACTCTACTCTCAAACAGATGCTAAAAATTCTGTTTGAGTCCTAGGGACGCGACTAAGAGCATTACCTCCCACACCTGCTATTTGATTACCAAGAGGTTCCACAGACCTCAAAGGGGTTCTCCCCCTTTGAGCTCCTGTATGGCAGGCGAGTCCCGGGACCCCTTGGGTTGGTAAGGTAATCCTGGGAAGAAGAGCTGAGCCCTCCAAGAGTGTCATTCGTGTAGTATATAATGCGCTTCCATGACAAAATACATACCTAGACGCAGGTTGTGCATGAAAACATGGCGCAGGCCCAGGCGGACCAGAAGCATTGGTATGAGCAGAACGCCCGACAGCGGACCTACCAGGTGGGTCAGAATGTGTGGGTGCTGGTCCCAGAACCAAAAGAGAAGCTTCAAGCAGCCTGGGAAGGCCATACGTCATACACCAACAGCTCAACCCAGTCACCTACGTGGTGGTCACTGTTATGATGCGGTGGTCTAGGAGCAACATGGAACGAGCTCTAAAGAAGTGGTAACTGTACTGACCGCAGTCCCTAAGCTCAACACAACACTAGAAGTAGCCGTGGGATGCTCTTAACTCTCCCTATGCACCTCGTCACAGCCTAAGAGCTAACTACCCCTAAAGATAGAAGCAGGAAAGCTATCTTGCCTCAGAGGAAAACCCCAAAGGATAGATTAGCCCCCCACAAATAATCAGGGTCACAGATAAAAGAAATTTAGGCTGTACAGTACTGATGGTAACAGACCTAGCGACCCTCCTAGTACGCTTAGGGCAATCAGAAATAACATGAGCAGAATCACCACAGTAAAAACACAGCCTATTCTGACGTCTGAATTCCTGCTGTTCTGTTCTAGTCAAAATCCTATCACATTGCATAGGCTCAGGACTCTGCTCAGAGGACACTGCCATATGGTGCACAGCTTTGCGCTCGCGCAGATGCCGACCAATCTGAATGGCTAGAGACATAGATTCGCTCAAACCAGCAGGCGTAGGGAAGCCCACCATAACATCTTTAAGGGCTTCAGAAAGACCTTTTCTGAAAATAGCAGCCAGAGCATCCTCATTCCATTTAGTGAGCACAGACCATTTCCTAAATTTCTGGCAGTATAATTATGCCGCTTCCTGACCTTGACACAGGGCCAACAGGGTTTTTTCTGCATGATCCACAGAATTAGGTTCGTCATACAATAATCCGAGCACTTGAAAAAATGCGTCTACATTCAGCAATGCCAGATCCCCTGATTCAAGGGAGAATGCCCAGTCCTGAGGGTCACCACGCAGCAAGGATATGATGATTTTAACTTGCTGAATGGGATCACCAGAAGAACGGGGTTTCAAAGCAAAAAACAATTTGTAGTTATTTTTAAAGTTCAAAAACTTGGATCTGTCCCCAAAATACAAATCAGGAGTTGGAATTTTAGGCTCCAAAGCCGGAGTCTGGACAACATAATCTTGGATACTCTGTACTCTTGCAGCAAGTTGATCCACACGAGAAAATAAACCCTGAACATCCATGCCAGAGCATAAATCCTGAACCACCCAGAGATCAAGAGGAAAAAAAAGACAAAGCAGAGCACAGAAAAAAAAATGGCTCAGAATTTTTTTTCCTTCTTTTGAGATGCATTTAATTGATTTTTGGCCACTTGTACTGTTATGAACTGGTGGTTTAGGAGCAACATGGGACGAGCTCTGAAGGAGGTGGTACCTGTACTGACCGCAGTCCCTAAGCTCAACACAACACTAGAAGTAGCCGTGGAATGCTCATGTCACTCCCTAGGCACCTCGTCACAGCCTGAGAACTAACTACCCCTAAAGATAGAAACAGGAAAGCTATCTTGCCTCAGAGGAAATCCCCAAAGGATAGATTAGCCCCCCACAAATAATGACTGTGAGTGGAGAGGGAAAAGACATACACAGAATGAAACCAGGATGAGCAAAGGAGGCCAGTCTAGCTAAATAGATAGGACAGGATGGAATACTGTGCGGTCAGTATAAAACACTACAAAAAAACCACGCAGAGTTTACAAAAATCTCCACACCTGACTAAAGGTGTGGAGGGTAAATGTGCTTCCCAGAGCTTCCAGCAAGACAGAATTAATTCATACTGATAAGCTGGACAAACATAGAAAGCACAGAACGGATAAGTCCACAATCTATGGACAGAAAAGAGCAAGCAAAAACTTAGCTTTGCTGAACTGGTCAGGATAACAGGGAAATCCAAAGAGATGTGAATCCAACCAGGAACCATTTACAAGTGGCACTGGCAGAAGGAAAGAGCCAGGCCTAAATAGCCGAGCAGAAGAGATGATAAGTGGAGGCAGCTGATGACAGCTAACTCCAAGGAGCAGCCATACCACTTGAAACCACAAGAGGAATCCCAAGAGCAGAACTCACAAAAGTGCCACTTACAACCACCGGAGGGAGTCCAAGAGCGGAATTCACAACAGTACCCCCCCCCCTTGAGGAGGGGTCACCGAACCATCACCAGAGCCCCCAGGCCGATCAGGACGAGCCAAATTAAAAGCACGAACCAAATCGGTGGCATGGACATCGGTGGCAACAACCCAAGAATTATCCTCCTGGCCATAACCCTTCCACTTGACAAGATACTGAAGCCTCCGCCTCGAAAAACGAGAATCCAAAATCTTCTCAACCTCATATTCCAACTCTCCCTCAACCAACACCGGGGCAGGAGGGTCAACCGAGGGAACAACGGGCACCACATATCTCCACAACAAAGATCTATGGAAAACATTATGAATGGCAAAAGAGGCTGGAAGAGCCAAACGAAAAGACACCGGATTAATAATTTCAGAAATTTTATAAGGACCAATAAACCGAGGCTTAAACTTAGGGGAAGAAACCTTCATAGGAACATGACGAGAAGACAACCAAACCAAATCCCCCACACGAAGCCGGGGACTAACACACCGACGGCGGTTAGCAAAACGTTGAGCCCTTTCCTGAGACAACGTCAAATTGTCCACCACATGAGTCCAAATCTGCCGCAGCCTGTCCACCACAGAATCAACACCAGGACAATCAGAAGGCTCAACCTGCCCCGAAGAAAAACGAGGATGAAAGCCAAAATTACAAAAGAAAGGTGAAACCAAAGTAGCCGAACTAGCCCGATTATTAAGGGCAAACTCGGCCAACGGCAAGAAAGACACCCAATCATCCTGATCAGCAGACACAAAGCATCTCAAATAGGTCTCCAAGGTCTGATTAGTTCGCTCAGTTTGGCCATTAGTCTGAGGATGAAACGCCGAAGAAAAAGACAATCAATGCCCATCCTTGCACAAAAGGCCCGCCAAAATCTAGAGACAAACTGAGAACCTCTGTCAGACACAATATTCTCCGGAATGCCATGCAAACGAACCACATGCTGAAAAAATAATGGAACCAGATCTGAGGAGGAAGGCAACTTAGGCAAAGGTACCAGATGGACCATTTTAGAGAACCGGTCACAAACAACCCAGATAACAGACATCTTCTGGGAAACAGGAAGATCAGAAATAAAATCCATGGAAATATGCGTCCAGGGCCTCTCAGGGACCGGCAAAGGCAAAAGCAACCCACTAGCGCGGGAACAGCAAGGCTTGGCCCGGGCGCAAGTCCCACAGGACTGCACAAAAGCACGCACATCGCGCGCCAAGGAAGGCCACCAAAAGGACCTAGCAACCAAATCTCTGGTACCAAAAATCCCAGGATGACCAGCCAACACTGAACAATGAACCTCAGAAATTACCTTACTTGTCCATCTATCAGGAACAAACAGCTTCCCCACTGGACAACGGTCAGGCCTATCAGCCTGAAATTCCTGAAGCACCCGCCGCAAATCAGGGGAGATAGCAGAAAGAATCACCCCCTCCTTAAGCATGCCAACCGGCTCAAGGACTCCAGGAGAATAAGGCGAAAAACTCCTAGAGAGGGCATCAGCCTTAACATTCTTAGATCCCGGAAGATACGAAACCACAAAATCAAAACGGGAGAAAAACAGGGACCATCGAGCCTGTCTAGGATTCAGCCGCTTGGCCGACTCGAGGTAAATTAGATTCTTATGATCGGTCAGGACCACAACGCGGTGTTTAGCTCCCTCAAGCCAATGTCGCCACTCCTCAAACGCCCACTTCATAGCCAACAACTCCCGATTGCCGACATCATAATTGCGTTCCTCAGGCGAAAACTTTCTGAAAAAAAAGCACACGGTTTCATCAAAGAACCATCAGACTCCCTCTGAGACAAAACGGCCCCTGCCCCAATCTCAGAAGCGTCGACCTCAACCTGAAAAGGAAGAGAAACATCCGGCTGACGCAACACAGGGGCAGAAGTAAATCGTCGTTTAAGCTCCTGAAAGGCCTCAACAGCCTCAGAGGACCAATTCGTCACATCAGTGCCTTTCTTCGTCAAATCAGTAAGGGGCTTAACCACACTGGAAAAGTTGGCAATGAAACGGCGATAGAAATTAGCAAAGCCCAAAAATTTTTGAAGGCCCTTCACAGATGTGGGTTGGATCCAGTCATGAATAGCTTGGACCTTAACAGGATCCATTTCTATAGACGAGGGAGAAAAAATAAAACCCAAAAAAGAGACCTTCTGAACTCCGAATAGGCACTTAGACCCCTTCACAAACAAAGCATTATCACGAAGGATCTGGAATACCACCCTGACCTGCTTCACATGAGACTCCCAATCATCGGAAAATATCAAAATATCATCCAAATATACGACCATGAATTTATCAAGATAATTGCGGAAAATATCATGCATGAAAGACTGGAACACAGATGGAGCATTAGAGAGCCCAAATGGCATCACAAGGTATTCAAAATGGCCTTCGGGCGTATTAAATGCAGTTTTCCATTCATCACCCTGTTTAATATGAACAAGATTATATGCCCCTCGGAGGTCAATCTTAGTAAACCAACTAGCCCCCTTAATCTGAGCAAATAAATCAGTAAGCAAATGCAAGGGGTATTGGAATTTGACCGTGATCTTATTAATAAGACGATAATCAATACAGGGTCTCAATGAGCCATCCTTCTTAGCAACTAAAAAGAAACCCGCTCCCAATGGTGACGAAGAGGGCCGAATATGCCCCTTCTCCAAAGACTCCTTAACATAACTCCGCATGGCGGCATGCTCTGGCACAGACAGATTGAAGAGTCGGCCCTTAGGGAACTTGCAACCAGGAATCAAGTTAATAGCACAATCACAGTCCCTGTGCGGAGGAAGGGAACTGGACTTGGGCTCATCAAATACATTCTGGAAATCCGACAAAAACTCAGGGACCTCAGAAGAGGGGGAAGAGGAAATTGACATCAAAGGAACGTCACTATGTACCCCTTGACAACCCCAACTAGTCACCGACATAGTTTTCCAATCCAGCACCGGATTATGTTCCTGTAACCATGGAAAACCCAGTACAACATCATGCAGGTTATGCAACACCAGAAAACGGCAATCTTCCTGATGTGCTGGAGCCATGTACATAGTCATCTGTGTCCAGTACTGAGGTTTATCCTTGGCCAAGGGTGTAGCATCAATACCCCTCAAAGGAATAGGGCTCTGCAAAGGCTGCAAGGAAAAACCACAGCGCCTGGTGAATTCTAAGTCCATTAAGTTCAGGGCAGCGCCTGAATCCACAAATGCCATGACAGAAAAGGACAACAATGAGCAAATCAGGGTCACAGATAAGAGAAATTTAGACTGTATAGTACTAATGGTAACAGACCTAGCGACTCTCTTAGTACGCTTAGGGCAGAGATAACATGAGCAGGATCACCACAGTAAAAACACTGCCTATTCTGACGTCTGAATTCCTGCCGTTCTGTTCTAGTCAAAATCCTATCACATTGCATAGGTTCAGGACTCTGCTCAGAGGATACTGCCATATGGTGCACAGCTTTGCGCTCGCGCAGACGCCGATCAATCTTAATGGCTAGAGACATAGATTCGCTCAAACCGGCAGGCGTAGGAAAGCCCACCATAACATCTTTAAGGGCTTCAGAAAGACCTTTTCTGAAAATAGCAGCCAGAGCCTCTTCATTCCATTTAGTGAGCACAGACCATTTTCTAAATTTCTGGCAGTATAACTCTGCCGCTTCCTGACCTTGACATAAGGCCAACAGGGATTTTTCTGCATGATCCACAGAATTAGGTTCGTCATACAATAATCCGAGCGCTTGAAAAAATGCATCAACATTCAATAATGCCAGATCCCCTGTTTCAAGAGAAAAAACCCAGTCTTGAGGGTCACCACGCAGCAAGGATATGATGATTTTAACTTGCTGAATGGGATCACCAGAAGAACGGGGTTTCAAAGCAAAAAACAATTTGCAGTTATTTTTAAAGTTCAAAAACTTGGATCTGTCCCCAAAAAACAAATCAGGAGTAGGAATTCTAGGCTCTAAAGCCGGAGTCTGGACAACGTAGTCCTGGATACTCTGTACTCTTGCAGCAAGTTGATCCACACGAGAAAACAAACCCTGAACATCCATGCCAAAGCATATATCCTGAACCACCCAGATATCAAGAGGAAAAAAAAGACAAACCAGAGCATAGAAAAAAAAATGGTTCAGAACTTTCTTTTCCTTCTTTTGAGATGCATTTAATTCATTTTTGGCCTGTTATGATGTGGTGGTCTAGGAGCAACATGGAACGAGCTCTAAAGGAAGTGGTAACTGTACTGACCGCAGTCCCTAAGCTCAATACAACACTAGAAGTAGCCGTGGGATGCTCCTAACTCTCCCTATGCACCTCGTCACAGCCTAAGAGCTAACTACCCCTAAAGATAGAAGCAGGAAAGCTATCTTGCCTCAGAGGAAATCCCCAAAGGATAGATTAGCCCCCCACAAATAATGACTGTGAGTGGAGAGGGAAAAGACATACACAGAATGAAACCAGGATGAGCACAGGAGGCCAGTCTAGCTAAATAGATAGTACAGGATGGAATACTGTGCGGTCAGTATAAAACACTACAAAAAATCCACGCAGAGTTTACAAAAATCTCCACACCTGACTAAAGGTGTGGAGGGTAAATGTGCTTCCCAGAGCTTCCAGCAAGACAGAATTAATTCATACTGATAAGCTGGACAAACATAGAAAGCACAGAACGGATAAGTCCACAATCTATGGACAGAAAAGAGCAAGCAAAAACTTAGCTTTGCTGAACTGGTCAGGATAACAGGGAAATCCAAAGAGATGTGAATCCAACCAGGAACCATTTACAAGTGGCACTGGCAGAAGGAAAGAGCCAGGCCTAAATAGCCGAGCAGAAGAGACGATAAGTGGAGGCAGTTGATGACAGCTAACTCCAAGGAGCAGCCATACCACTTGAAACCACAAGAGGGAGCCCAAGAGCAGAACTCACAAAAGTGCCACTTACAACCACCGGAGGGAGCCCAAGAGCGGAATTCACAACAGGTCACTCTTGACCACGCTCGGGGTAGGTGAAAGGATTTCCATGTCAATATGATGAAGGCTCATCGAGAACATGGAGCCTGTGTCCTACCATTGTGCAACCTGCCTGAGGATGGGGAGGAAGAACCCCTCCTGGACAAGCTGGTCCAAGTGAAGGCCAGCGGGTCCATAGAGGATGTGGAGATAAGCGCCTTGCAATCTGTACACCAGCGGTGGCAGCTGTAAGCAATGCTAAAATCTTTCCAGGCCCTGTTTACCAGCATGCCTGGAAGGATTGAGGTAGCAGTCCATGAAGTGGACACCGGGAATCATATCCCAATTCCGAGGACATCCTATCGAATCTTGGACGAGGTGCAGCACGTCATGCGCCAGGAGATCGACAAGATGCTAAAGTTGGGGGAGATTAAACAGTCTAAGAGCGCGTGGGCATCGCCTGTAGTCCTGGTGCCAAAGAAGGATTCGACCACCCGATTCTGTGTGGACTACAGGGGGCTCAATGCCTTAATGGCCTTCGATGCACACCCAATGCCACACATCAAGGAGCTGCTTGAGCGGTTAGCTAGAGCAAACTATCTAACCATTATGATTCTGAGCTGGGGATATTGGCAGATTCCCCTGAGCCCCGAAGCACAGGAGAAGTCCACCTTTATCACCCTCTTTGGACTGTACGAGTCCACAGTCATGTCTTTTGACATGAAGAATGCCCCTGCCACGTTCCAGTGGATGGTCAACAACCTGCTCTAGGGACTGGAGAGGTACATGGTGGCATACCTGGATGACATTGCAATCTTCAGTCCCACCTGCGAGGATCACCTCGAGCATCTGCATCAGGTGCACAGGCACATTCACCAAACAGGCTTGACCATCAAGCCGTGAAAGTGGCAGATGGGCATGAGCGAGGTCCACTACCTGGGGAATCGGGGAGGCAGATGTACTCTGAAGCCAGAGCCTGGGAAAGTGGATGCTGTCGCATCCTGGCCCACTCCCAAGACCAAGAAGCAGGTGATGGCCATCTTGGGCACTGCAGGATACTATAGCCGCTTTGTACAAAACTATAGTAGCCTTGTGAATCCCTTGACGGACCTCACCAAGAGAAACCTACCCCATACAGTCAATTGTACAAATGACTGTGATGTAGCCTTTCGCGCTTTGAAGACTGCCCTGAGTAGCTCTTCTGTGCTAAGGGTGGTCGATTGCAGTTTTGGCCTTGGTGCTGTGCTCAGAAAGGTTGACTCGGGGAACCAAGAGCACCCCGTGTTGTACCTAAGCCAGAAGCTGCTGCCGAGGGAATTGGCCTATTCCACCATAGAAAAGGAGTTCCTGGCCATGGTTTGGGCCCTGCAACGCTTGTAGCCCTACTTGTACAGGTGCACCTTCACCGTCATGACTGACCACAACCCCCTGAGTTGGCTTCACACAACGGAAGGTTGCTACGCTGGAGACCCACCCACCAGCAGTACGACTTTATCATTCAACACCAAAAGGGCAGCGAGCATGGCAATGCTGAGGGGTTGTCCCGGCGGGGAGAGCCCGTGAAGATGTGAATGGAGGAGTACCGAGAGGTCCTGTCTCCATAGCTCAGTCTAAAGGGGGGAGGTGTCAGGAAGCTATGAATTATTTTTCCATTATGCTGTGGGATCAACTCCTGCTGGCAGCCCCTCACACTGCTGCAGCCCCCTCTTTATCCCTCTTTGTGAATTTCTACTCCCCCCTCCCTTCAACCAAATGGTCATTCTGGAATGTGAGTTTGATGGTTCTGCCAGTTAACAGAGCTAAGTGTGTTTTCCCACCAATAAACTCTTTGCTTTCAGAGCAGAATGCTCAAAGTCAAATTTAATAACACACAGTAATCCTAAAAATATGAAAATTAGATTTCCAGGATCTGGGCAATTGGGGCTATGCATGGCAGCATTTTGCGGCATTTAGGGCCATCAGAAACCTGGGAAAGGAATGGTAAATCACAGAAATACCGTGTTTGGACTCTAAAGAACAGTAAAATCACAGGGGAAAAATAATGCCAATATCGTTGGCCTGTGAGCTTCCAGGCCAAAGATAAGGAAAAAAGGAGTTTTTGATAACTTTCCAAAATACTGTAGGTGTACCTCCCGGATAGCAGCCCACATGTGAGGTCAGGAAGGTGGGAGTTCCTAAGTTTATGGCCAAACCATAAAACAGGAATTTCCTTTTTTGGTGGCATTCGGATAGACAGCAGCTAATACCATGCTGGGATGCTGAATCATTCCTTTGGGAAATCTCTCTTTTATTGACACATCTTACCTGTGACTGAGATTTAGTACGTTTCGGACCTTTATCCCTTTTATTTTATAAATGTTTGTACATATTTGTATTTTGTCTCTTGTAATATCTTTTTTAATTTTTGTAAAAACTGCCGATTTTTTCTAGAGTAAACTTATAACTTTGCTAGCTTTGTTCTGTTTGCTCTATGATCGAACCAACCTGTACTCTGTGCAAATTCACGCTACCTGGGGTTGGTTTCTCACCCAATATAGGCTTGGTAATGGACCGGTGTGAAGAAACCAGAGTATATCTTAATTACCCAGACGACTATGTTTTTGCAAACCAAGGAGAATTGACTTTTTATCTGTATATTGGCTTGTGGATTTAAGTGGTCAAGAAGACAGACTTGCAAACTGATATACCATTTAACATACTGTGTAAGTCTGTAATAGTGACTTGTACATAGTGTGTGTGTGTTTATCTTTGTTTATTGTGTGCTGATATGCTAATTGTGTATTGTATTTTATATCCAGTTTGTTGACTTTGAAAATAGATAGGGAAAGGCTGTGAGGTGGACTGAAGGACACTGGGTAATTGTAAAAATATCTTACAGGCCTCACATATGAAAAGACTCAGAGAGCAGATCTCATGATCACAGAGCTACCAGTCGGACATTCTGCAAGACACCCAACAGAGGAGAGACAGGACTGCAGCCAATTCATCATGGCACCAGTGAATTCATTACAATAAGTGCCAACAGTCATTCTCCCATGATATCTGGCTCATGTCCCTGGCCCTGCTGAAATAATAAGTCTGGATAATTCAGATTAAACGCGATGTCACCACAACCAGGCTTATATCTAATGAGGAACTGGTGGCAGCATACCATTCTGGTGTTATTTGGGGATCCTGGCAGTGACGGACGGAGGTGTGTATGTGTATCCCTGGCCTGGGACTGGTGATATATATATCGGCATCATTGCAGAGTACACTGATAACCAGTACGTGACAGGGAAGCCTCTCCGGCGACTACTTATCCTAGGTGCTGTTCCCTGACTGACCTGAGGGTAAGTGGGCGCCAGTGAGCTTGCTGTTCACATGCTTCTGGCACAAGCATGTTAAATGCCGCTGTCAGAAATTGACAGCGGTATTTAACCTCAGCTATTAGGGGCACATGAAAGCTGATCAAATCAGCTGTCATGTCCCGGAAAAAATGTGTCCCGATACATGCAACCATTCGGCCCAAAAAAGCTGCTTCTGCTGTTCAGCTGTAACAAGGAAGTGCAAGGTATCCTGTTGTGAATTCCGCTCTTGGGCTCCCTCTGGTGGTTGTAAGTGGCACTTTTGTGAGTTCTGCTCTTAGGCTCCCTCCGGTGGTTTTAAGTGGTATGGCTGCTCCTTGGATTTAGCAGTCTGCAGCTGCTTCCGCTGATTGTCTATCTTGTTGTGAATTCTGTTTTCGGGCTCCCTCCTGTGGTCATGAATGGTACTTCGGCTGGTTCTGTCCGTGGACTTTCTCTGATGCCTGTGGGTGTTTCTGAGTTCTTCAGTACTTCTACAGGTGACGAGGCTAATTCGTTAGTGGGCTGCTCTATTTAACTCCACTTGGATCCTTGTCCGATGCCAGCTGTCAATGTTGTAGCATTGGTCTAGTTCGCTCCTGGAGTTTCCTGGTTACCTGTTTCCTCCAGCAAAAGCTAAGTTTCGCTTTGCTTTTTTCTTATTTGCTATTTTTTTCTGTCCAGCATGCTTATGTGAATTTTGCCTTGCTTGCTGGAAGCTCTGGGACGCAGAGGGGCGCCTCCGCTCCGTTAGTCGGTGCGGATGGTATTTTTCCCTGCACTCTCTGTGTGGCTTTTTGTAGGGTTTTTTGCTGACTGCAAAGTGACCTTTCCTATCTTCTGTCTGTTTAGTAAGTCGGGCCTCTCTTTGCTAAATCTATTTCATCTCTGTGTTTGTGATTTCATCTTACTCACAGTCAATATATGTGGGGGGCTGCCTTTTCCTTTGGGGAATTTTCTCTGAGGCAAGATAGGCTTATTTTTCCTATCTCTAGGGCTAGCTAGTTCTGAGGCTGTCACGAGGCGCCTAGGTCATGATAGGAGCGCTCCACGGCTACTTCTAGTGTGCGTGATAGGATTAGGGATTGCGGTCAGCAGAGGTTCCACTTCCCAGAGCTTGTCCTGTTCTAATGTGCTATCAGGTCTTTTCTGGTGCTCTAACTACTAGGTCCACTATTTGTCCTAACCACCAGATCATAACACTTTCTGCTCGGCTATTTATGCCCGGCTCTTCCTTCAGCCAGTGCCACTTGTCTATGGTTCCTGGTTGGATTCACATCTCTCTTGGATTTCCCTGATATCCTGACCAGTTCAGCAAAGTTAAGTCCTTGCTTTGCTCTTTTCTGTCCACATGTTGTGGACTTATTCGTTCTGTGCATTCTATGTTTTGTCCAGCTTGTTAGTATGGATTAATTCAGTTAAGCTGGAAGCTCTGGGAAGCAGATTTACCCTCCACACCTTTAGTCAGGTGTGGAGATTTTTGTAAACTCTGTGTGGATTTTTGTAGTTTTTAATACTGACCGCACAGTATTCTATCCTGTCTTATCTATCTAGCTAGACTGGCCTCCTGTGCTACATCCTGGTTTCATTCTGTGTATGTCTTTTCCCTCTCCACTCACAGTCATTACTTGTGGGGGGCTATCTATCCTTTGGGGATTTTCTCTGAGGCAAGATAGTTTTCCTGTTTCTATCTTTAGGGGTAGTTAGTTCTCAGGCTGTGACGAGGTGCCTAGGGAGGGACAGGAGCATTCCACGGCTACTTCTAGTGTTGTGTTGAGCTTAGGGACTGCGGTCAGTACAGGTACCACCTCCTTCAGAGCTCGTCCCATGTTGCTCCTAAACCACCAGTTCATAACAGTACAAGTGGCCAAAAATCAATTAAAAGCATCTCAAAAGAAGGAAAAAAAATTGTGAGCCATTTTTTTTCTGTGCTCTGTTTTGTCTTTTTTTTCCTCTTGATCTCTGGGTGGTTCAGGATTTATGCTCTGGCATGGATGTTCAGGGTTTATTTTCTCGTGTGGATCAACTTGCTGCAAGAGTACAGAGTATCCAAGATTATGTTGTCCAGACTCCGGCTTTGGAGCCTAAAATTCCAACTCCTGATTTGTTTTTTGGGGACAGATCCAAGTTTTTGAACTTTAAAAATAACTACAAATTGTTTTTTGCTTTGAAACCCCGTTCTTCTGGTGATCCCATTCAGCAAGTTAAAATCATCATATCCTTGCTGCGTGGTGACCCTCAGGACTGGGCATTCTCCCTTGAATCAGGGGATCTGGCATTGCTGAATGTAGACGCATTTTTTCAAGCGCTCGGATTATTGTATGACGAACCTAATTCTGTGGATCATGCAGAAAAAACCCTGTTGGCCCTGTGTCAAGGTCAGGAAGCGGCATAATTATACTGCCAGAAATTTAGGAAATGGTCTGTGCTCACTAAATGGAATGAGGATGCTCTGGCTGCTATTTTCAGAAAAGGTCTTTCTGAAGCCCTTAACCCCTTCCCGACCTTTGACGCCACGTAGGCGTCATGAAAGTCGGTGCCAATCCGACCCATGACGCCTATGCGGCGTCATGGAAAGATCGCGTCCCTG
Source organism: Ranitomeya imitator (assembly GCF_032444005.1). Classification (NCBI taxonomy): domain Eukaryota; kingdom Metazoa; phylum Chordata; class Amphibia; order Anura; family Dendrobatidae; genus Ranitomeya; species Ranitomeya imitator. The sequence continues at coordinate 436,653,173 of NC_091284.1, forward strand.
CAGATCGGGTGAAAGGGTTAACTCCCATTTCACCCGATCTGCAGGGACAGGGGGAGTGGTAGTTTAGCCCAGGGGGGGTGGCTTCACCCCCTCGTGGCTACGATCGCTCTGATTGGCTGTTGAAAGTGAAACTGCCAATCAGAGCGATTTGTAATATTTCACCCATTATAACGGGTGAAATATTACAATCCAGCCATGGCCGATGCTGAAATATCATCGGCCATGGCTGGAAATACTAGTGTTCCCCCACCCCACCCCTCCGATCGCCCCCCCACCCCCCCGATCTGGCCGGTACACTGCTCCGGCTCCCCTCCGCCCTGTGCTCCGCTCCCCCCCGTGCTCGTGTCCGCTCCCCCCGTGCTCCAATCACCCCCCCGTGCTCCAATCACCCCCCCTGCACTCCGATCCACCCCCCCCCGTGCTCCGTTCCACCCCCCCGTGCTCCATTCCAGCCCCCCCGTGCTCCGTTCCACGCCCCCCGCGCTCCGTTCCACCCCTCCCGCGCTCCGATTCCCCCCCCCGTGCTCCGATCCCCCCCCCCGTGCTCCGATCCCCCCCCCCCGTGGTCCCCCCCCACCCTATCATACTTACCGATCCAGCCGTGGTCCCGTCCGTCTTCTCCCGGGCGCCGCCATCTTCCAAAATGGCGGGCGCATGTGCAGTGCGCCCGCCGAATCTGCCGGCCGGCAGATTCGTTCCAAAGTGCATTTTGATCACTGAGATATAATCTATCTCAGTGATCAAAATAAAAAAAATAATAAATGACCCCCCCCCTTTGTCACCCCCATAGGTAGGGACAATAAAAAAATAAAGAAATTTTTTTTTTTCCACTAATGTTAGAATAGGGTTAGGGTTAGGGGTAGGGTTAGGGTTAGGGGTAGGGTTAGGGGTAGGGTTAGGGGTAGGGGTAGGGGTAGGGGTAGGGGTAGGGTTAGGGGTAGGGTTAGGGTTAGGGCTAGGGTTAGGGGTAGGGTTAGGGGTAGGGTTAGGGTTAGGAATGTGCACACGTATTCTGGTCCTCTGCGGATTTTTCCGCTGCGGATTTGATAAATCCGCAGTGCTAAACCGCTGCGGATTTATGGTGGATTTACCGCGTTTTTTTCTGCGCATTTCACTGCGGTTTTACAATTGCGATTTTCTATTGGAGCAGTTGTAAAACCGCTGCGGAATCCGCACAAAGAAGTGACATGCTGCGGAATGTAAACCGCTGCGTTTCCGTGCAGTTTTTCCGCAGCATGTGTACAGCGATTTTTGTTTCCCATAGGTTTACATTGAACTGTACACTCATGGGAAACTGCTGCGGATCCGCAGCGTTTTCCGCAGCGTGTGCACATACCTTTAGAATTAGGCTATGTGCACACGGTGCGGATTTGGCTGCGGATTCGCAGCAGTGTTCCATCAGGTTTACAGTACCATGTAAACATATGAAAAACCAAATCCGCTGTGCCCGTGATGCGGAAAATACCGCGCGGGAACGCTGCGTTGTATTTTCCGCAGCATGTGAATTCTTTGTGCGGATTCCGCAGCGTTTTACACCTGTTCCTCAATAGGAATCCGCAGGTGAAATCCGCACAAAAAACACTGGAAATCCGCGGAAAATCCGCAGGTAAAACACAGTGCCTTTTACCCGCAGATTTTTCAAAAATGGTGCGGAAATATCTCACACGAATCCGCAACGTGGGCACATAGCCTTAGGGTTAGGGTTGGAATTAGTGTTGTGGTTAGGGGTGTGTTGGGGTTAGGGTTGTGATTAGGGTTATGGCTACAGTTGGGATTAGGGTTAGGGGTGTGTTGGGGTTAGTGTTGGAGGTAGAATTGAGGGGTTACCACTGTTTAGGCACATCAGGGGTCTCCAAACGCAACATGGCGCCACCATTGATTCCAGCCAATCTCGTATTCAAAAAGTCAAATGGTGCTCCCTCACTTCCGAGCCCTGACGTGTGCCCAAACAGTGGTTTACCCCCACATATGGGGTACCAGCATACTCAGGACAAACTGCGCAACAATTACTGGGGTCCAATTTCTCCTGTTACCCTTGTGAATCTAAAAAAATGCTTGCTAAAACATAATTTTTGAGGAAAGAAAAATGATTTTTTATTTTCACGGATCTGTGTTGTAAACGTCTGTGAAGCACTTGGGGGTTCAAAGTGCTCACCACATATCTAGATAAGTTCCTTGGGGGGTCTAGTTTCTAAAATGGGGTCACTTGTGGGGGGTTTCTACTGTTTAGGCACACCAGGGGCTCTGCAAACGCAACGTGACACCCGCAGACCATTCCATCAAAGTCTGCATTTCAAAAGTCACTACTTCCCTTCTGAGCCCCGACGTGTGCCCAAACAGTGGTTTACCCCCACATATGGGGTATCAGCGTACTCAGGAGAAACTGGACAACAACTTTTGGGGTCCAATTTCTCCTGTAACCCTTGGGAAAATAAAAAATTCTGGGCTAAATAATTATTTTTGAGGAAAGAAAACGTATTTATTATTTTCACGGCTCTGCATTATAAACTTCTATGAAGCACTTGGGGGTTCAAAGTGCTCACCACACATCTAGATAAGTTCCTTTCAGGGTCTAGTTTCCAAAATGGGGTCACTTGTGGGGGGTTTCTACTGTTTAGGCACATCAGGGGCTCTGCAAACGCAACGTGACGCCCGCAGAGCATTCCATCAAAGTCTGCATTTCAAAACGTCACTACTTCAATTCCAAGCCCCGGCATGTGCCCAAACAGTAGTTTACCCCCACATATGGGGTATCACCGTACTCAGGAGAAACTGGACAACAAATATTGGGGTCAAATTTCTCCTGTTACCCTTGGGAAAAATAAAAAACTCTGGGCTAAATAATTATTTTTGAGGAAAGAAAACGTATTTATTATTTTCACGGCTCTGCATTATAAACTTCTATGAAGCACTTGGGGGTTCAAAGTGCTCACCACACATCTAGATAAGTTCCTTTGGGGGTCTAGTTTCCAAAATGGGGTCACTTGTGGGGGGTTTCTACTGTTAAGCCACATCAGGGGCTCTGCAAACGCAACGTGACGCCCACAGAGCATTCCATCAAAGTCTGCATTTCAAAACGTCACTACTTCACTTCCGAGCCCCGGCATGTGCCCAAACAGTGATTTACCCCCACATATGGGGTATCAGCGTACTCAGGAGAAACTGGACAACAACTTTTGGGGTCAAATTTCTCCTGTTACCCTTGGGAAAATAAAAAATTGCAGGCTAAAAGATCATTTTTGAGAAAATAATTTTTTTTTTTTTTTTCATGGCTCTGCGTTATAAACTTCTGTGAAGCACTTGGGGGTTCAAAGTCCTCACCACACATCTAGATTAGTTCCTTTGGGGGTCTAGTTTCTAAAATGGTGTCATTTCTGGGGGATCTCCAATGTTTAGGCACACAGGGGCTCTCCAAACGTGACATGGTGTCCGCTAATGATTGGAGCTAATTTTCCATTTAAAAAGCCAAATGGCGTGCCATCCCTTCCGAGCCCTGCCGTGCGCCCAAACAGTGGTTTACCCCCACATATGGGGTATCAGCGTACTCAGGACAAACTGGACAACAATATTTGGGGTCCAATTTCTCCTATTATCCTTGGCAAAATAGGAAATTCCAGGCTAAAAAATCATTTTTGAGGAAAGAAAAATTATTTTTTATTTTCATGGCTCTGCGTTATAAACTTCTGTGAAGCACCTGGGGGTTTAAAGTGCTCAATATGCATCTAGATAAGTTCCTTGGGGGGTCTAGTTTCCAAAATGGGGTCACTTGTGCGGGAGCTCCAATGTTTAGGCACACAGGGGCTCTCCAAACGCGACATGGTGTCCGCTAACAATTGGAGCTAATTTTCCATTCAAAAAGTCAAATGGCGCGCCTTCTCTTCCGAGCCCTGCCGAGTGCCCAAACAGTGGTTTACCCCCACATATGAGGTATCGGCGTACTCGGGAGAAATTGCCCAACAAATTTTATGATCCATTTTATCCTACTGCCCATGTGAAAATGAAAAAATTGAGGCGAAAAGAATTTTTTTGTGAAAAAAAAGTACTTTTTCATTTTTACAGATCAATTTGTGAAGCACCTGAGGGTTTAAAGTGCTCACTAGGCATCTAAATTAGTTCCTTGGGGGGTCTAGTTTCCAAAATGGGGTCACTTGTGGGGGAGCGCCAATGTTTAGGCACACAGGAGCTATCCAAACGCGACATGGTGTCCGCTAACGATGGAAATAATTTTTCATTCAAAAAGTCAAATGGCGCTCCTTCCCTTCCGAGCCTTACCATGTGCCCAAACAGTGGTTTACCTCCACATGTGAGGTATTGGTGTACTCAGGAGAAATTGCCCAACACATTTTAGGATCCATTTTATCCTGTTGCCCATGTGAAAATGAAAAAATTGAGGCTAAAAGAATTTTTTTGTGAAAAAAAAGTACTTTTTCATTTTTACGGATCAATTTGTGAAGCACCTGGGGGTTCAAAGTGCTCACTATGCATCTAGATAAGTTCCTTGGGGCGTCTAGTTTCCAAAATGGGGTCACTTGTGGGGGAGCTCCAATTTTTAGGCACACGGGGGCTCTCCAAACGTGACATGGTGTCCGCTAAAGAGTGGAGCCAATTTTTGATTCAAAAAGTCAAATGGCGCTCCTTCCCTTCCAAGCCCTGCCGTGCGCCAAAACAGTGGTTTACCCCCACATATGAGGTATCAGCGTACTCAGGACAAATTGGACAACAACTTTCGTGGTTCAGTTTCTCCTTTTACCATTGGGAAAATAAAAAAATTGTTGCTAAAAGATAATTTTTGTGACTAAAAAGTTAAATGTTCATTTTTTCCTTCCATGTTGCTTCTGCTGCTGTGAAGCACCTGAAGGGTTAATAAACTTCTTGAATGTGGTTTTGAGTACCTTGAGGGGTGCAGTTTTTAGAATGGTGTCACTTTTGGGTATTTTCAGCCATATAGACCCCTCAAACTGACTTCAAATGTGAGGTGGTCCCTAAAAAAAATGGTTTTGTAAATTTCGTTGTAAAAATGACAAATCGCTGGTCGAATTTTAACCCTTATAACTTCCTAACAAAAAAAAATTTTGTTTCCAAAATTGTGCTGATGTAAAGTAAACATGTGGGAAATGTTATTTATTAACTATTTTGTGTCACATATCTCTCTGGTTTAACAGAATAAAAATTCAAAATGTGAAAATTGCGAAATTTTCAAAATTTTCGCCAAATTTCCGTGTTTATCACAAATAAATGCAGAATTTATTGACCTAAATTTACCACTAACATGAAGCCCAATATGTCACGAAAAAACAATCTCAGAACCGCTAGGATCCGTTGAAGCGTTCCTGAGTTATTACCTCATAAAGGGACACTGGTCAGAATTGCAAAAAACGGCAAGGTCTTTAAGGTCAAAATAGGCTGGGTCTTGAAGGGGTTAAAGATGTTATGGTGGGCTTCCCTACGCCTGCTGGTTTGAGCGAATCTATGTCTCTAGCCATTCAGATTGGTCGGCATCTGCGCGAGCGCAAAGCTGTGCACCATATGGCAGTGTCCTCTGAGCAGAGTCCTGAGCCTATGCAATGTGATAGGATTTTGACTAGAACAGAACAGCAGGAATTCAGACGTCAGAATAGGCTGTGTTTTTACTGTGGTGATTCTGCTCATGTTATTTCTGATTGCCCTAAGCGTACTAGGAGGGTCGCTAGGTCTGTTACCATCAGTACTGTACAGCCTAAATTTCTTTTATCTGTGACCCTGATTTGCTCATTGTCGTCCTTTTCTGTCATGGCGTTTGTGGATTCAGGCGATGCCCTGAACTTAATGGACTTAGAATTCGCCAGGCGCTGTGGTTTTTCCTTGCAGCATTTGCAGAGCCCTATTCCTTTGAGGGGCATTGATGCTACACCATTGGCCAAGGATAAACCTCAGTACTGGACGCAGATGACCATGTACATGGCTCCAGCACATTAGGAAGATTGCCGTTTTCTGGTGTTGCATAACCTGCATGATGTTGTTCTACTGGGTTTTCCATGGTTACAGGAACATAATCCGGTGCTGGATTGGAAATCTATGTCTGTGACTAGTTGGGATTGTCAAGGGATACATAGTGACGTTCCTTTGATGTCAATTTCCTCTTCCCCCTCTTCTGAGGTCCCTGAGTTTTTGTCGGATTTCCAGGATGTATTTGCTGAGCCCAAGTCCAGTTCCCTTCCTCCACATAGGGACTGTGATTGTGCTATTAACTTGATTCCAGGTTGTAAGTTCCCTAAGGGCCAACTTTTCAATCTGTCTGTACCAGAGCATGCCGCCATGCGGAGTTATGTTAAGGAATCTTTGGAGAAGGGGCATATTCGGCCGTCTTCTTCACCATTGGGAGCGGGTTTCTTTTTTGTTGCTAAGAAGGATGGCTCCTTGAGACCCTGTATAGATTATCATCTTCTTAATAAGATCACGGTCAAATTCCAATACCCCTTGCCTTTGCTTTCTGATTTGTTTGCTCAGATTATGGGGGCTAGTTGGTTTACTAAGATTGACCTCCGAGGGGCATATAATCTTGTTCGTATTAAACAGGGTGACGAATGGAAAACTGCATTTAATACACCCGAAGGCCATTTTGAATACCTCGTGATGCCATTCGGGCTCTCTAATGCTCCATCTGTGTTCCAATCTTTTATGCATGATATTTTCCGCAATTATCTTGATAAATTCATGGTTGTATATTTGGATGATATTTTGATTTTTTTCCGATGATTGGGAGTCTCATGAGAAGCAGGTCAGGATGGTATTCCAGATCCTTCGTGATAATGCTTTATTTGTGAAGGGGTCTAAGTGCCTATTCGGAGTTCAGAAGGTCTCTTTTTTGGGTTTTATTTTTTTCTCCCTCGTCTATGGAAATGGATCCTGTTAAGGTCCAAGCTATTCATGACTGGATTCAACCCACATCTGTGAAGAACCTTCAAAAAATTTTGGGCTTTGCTAATTTCTATCGCCGTTTCATTGCCAACATTTCCAGTGTGGTTAAGCCCCTTACTGATTTGACTCAGAAAGGCGCTGATGTGGCGAGTTGGTCCTCTGCGGCTGTTGAGGCCTTTCGGGAGCTTAAACGCCGATTTACTTCTGCCCCTGTGTTGCGTCAGCCGGATGTTTCTCTTCCTTTTCAGGTTGAGGTTGACGCTTCTGAGATTGGGGCAGGGGCCGTTTTGTCTCAGAGGGATTCTGATGGTTCTTTGATTAAACCGTGTGCTTTTTTTTCCAGAAAGTTGCGGAACGCAATTATGATGTCGGCAATCGGGAGTTGTTGGCTATGAAGTGGGCGTTTGAGGAGTGGCGACATTGGCTTGAGGGAGCTAAGCACCGCGTTGTGGTCTTGACTGATCATAAGAATCTGATTTACCTCGAGTCGGCCAAGCGGTTGAATCCTAGACAGGCTCGATGGTCCCTGTTTTTCTCCCGTTTTGATTTTGTGGTCTCGTATCTTCCGGGATCTAAGAATGTTAAGGCTGATGCCCTCTCTAGGAGTTTTTTGCCTTATTCTCCTGGAGTCCTTGAGCCGGTTGGCATTCTTAAAGAAGGGGTGATTCTTTCTGCCATCTCCCCTGATTTGCGGCGGGTGCTTCGGGAATTTCAGGCTGATAAGCCTGACCGCTGTCCAGTGGGGAAGCTGTTTGTTCCTGATAGATGGACAAGTAAGGTAATTTCTGAGGTTCATTGTTCAGTGTTGGCTGGTCATCCTGGGATTTTTGGTACCAGAGATTTGGTTGCTAGGTCCTTTTGGTGGCCTTCCTTGTCGCGCGATGTGCGTGCTTTTGTGCAGTCCTGTGGGACTTGCGCCCGGGCCAAGCCTTGCTGTTCCCGCGCTAGTGGGTTGCTTTTGCCTTTGCCGGTCCCTGAGAGGCCCTGGACGCATATTTCCATGGATTTTATTTCTGATCTTCCTGTTTCCCAGAAGATGTCTGTTATCTGGGTTGTTTGTGACCGGTTCTCTAAAATGGTCCATCTGGTACCTTTGCCTAAGTTGCCTTCCTCCTCAGATTTGGTTCCATTGTTTTTTCAGCATGTGGTTCGTTTGCATGGCATTCCGGAGAATATTGTGTCTGACAGAGGTTCTCAGTTTGTCTCTAGGTTTTGGCGGGCCTTTTGTGCTAGGATGGGCATTGATTTGTCTTTTTCTTCGGCGTTTCATCCTCAGACTAATGGCCAAACTGAGCGAACTAATCAGACCTTGGAAACCTATTTGAGATCCTTTGTGTCTGCTGATCAGGATGATTGGGTGGCTTTCTTGCCATTGGCCAAGTTTGCCCTTAATAATAGCGCTAGTTCGGCTACTTTGGTTTCACCTTTCTTTTGTAATTTTGGTTTTCATCCTCGTTTTTCTTCGGGGCAGGTTGAGCCTTCTGATTGTCCTGGTGTGGATTCTGTGGTGGACAGGCTGCAGCAGATTTGGACTCATGTGGTGGACAATTTGACGTTGTCTCAGGAAAAGGCCCAACGTTTTGCTAATCGCCATCGGTGTGTTGGTCCCCAGCTTCATGTGGGGGATTTGGTTTGGTTGTCTTCTCGTCATGTTCCTATGAAGGTTTCTTCCCCTAAGTTTAAGCCTCGGTTTATTGGTCCTTATAAGATTTCTGAAATTATCAATCCTGTGTCTTTTCGTTTGGCTCTTCCAGCCTCTTTTGCCATTCATATTGTTTTCCATAGATCTTTGTTGCGGAGATATGTGGTGCCCGTTGTTCCCTCAGTTGATCCTCCTGCCCCGGTGTTGGTTGAGGGAGAGTTGGAATATGAGGTTGAGAAAATTTTGGATTCTCGTTTTTCGAGGTGGAGGCTTCAGTATCTTGTCAAGTGGAAGGGTTATGGCCAGGAGGATAATTCTTGGGTTGTTGCCACCGATGTCCATGCCGCCGATTTGGTTCGTGCTTTTCACTTGGCTCGTCCTGATCGGCCTGGGGGCTCTGGTGAGGGTTCGGTGACCCCTCCTCAAGGGAAGGGGTACTGTTGTGAATTCCGCTCTTGGGCTCCCTCCGGTGGTTGTAAGTGGCACTTTTGTGAGTTCTGCTCTTGGGCTCCCTCCGGTGGTTTTAAGTGGTATGGCTGCTCCTTGGATTTAGCAGTCTGCAGCTGCTTCCACTGATTGTCTTTCTGCTCAGCTATTTATGCCTGGCTCTTCCTTCAGCCAGTGCCACTTGTCTATGGTTCCTGGTTGGATTCACATCTCTCTTGGATTTCCCTGATATCCTGACCAGTTCAGCAAAGTTAAGTCCTTGCTTTGCTCTTTTCTGTCCACATGTTGTGGACTTATTCGTTCTGTGCATTCTATGTTTTGTCCAGCTTGTTATTATGGATTAATTCAGTTAAGCTGGAAGCTCTGGGAAGCAGATTTACCCTCCACACCTTTAGTCAGGTGTGGAGATTTTTGTAAACTCTGTGTGGATTTTTGTAGTTTTTAATACTGACCGCACAGTATTCTATCCTGTCTTATCTATCTAGCTAGACTGGCCTCCTGTGCTACATCCTGGTTTCATTCTGTGTATGTCTTTTCCCTCTCCACTCACAGTCATTACTTGTGGGGGGCTATCTATCCTTTGGGGATTTTCTCTGAGGCAAGATAGTTTTCCTCTTTCTATCTTTAGGGGTAGTTAGTTCTCAGGCTGTGACGAGGTGCCTAGGGAGTGACAGGAGCATCCCACAGCTACTTCTAGTGTTGTGTTGAGCTTAGGGACTGCGGTCAGTACAGGTACCACCTCCTTCAGAGCTCGTCCCATGTTGCTCCTAAACCACCAGTTCATAACACTATCCCTAATGTCCAACTGTAAATGCCCTACCTTGCTACAAAAAAAATTTGAGCTACCTGGTGCTCTGTTTTTGGCAGTGTAATGTACTTGGGAAGAGGTGCAATCATTACTATTATTGTGGCTATCCGTTTATCAGAGAAATAGTTTTTTGGGGATGTGCGCAATATATGCATATGAATGAATCAGGGTGTTTGCTGTTTGACTTTCTTCCTCTCCTTCATTTTAGGGCCTATTAGGGCTTACTACGGAGAGTCTACGTTGAGCGGGGACGCCACTGCGCAGGTCCTAGGGTGACTGGACCGTGGACTAATTTAGAGGAAAACACCTTGCATTTTAAAAACTTTGTGTTTCCACTCCCCCCTCTCCATATAGTAAATAGGAAATGTCCAGCTTGGCTAGAATAGAAGAGAGGTTATGTTCATTGTGCAGTGTCAATTCTGTGAAAGGCAGAATTTAATTACAGTAATATTACTTTACTGATGTTATTCATTTCCCTTCCTGCCAGACATATGTAAAATGTATTTGCTATGACATCAGTTTATTAATGCATATGAATGATACAATCTAGATTTATTAACGCATGTGAATTATGCAAAAAATATATGCAATTTTATTTTTTTAATTTTCTTTAAAAAAATCAATTGGACATGCAACGCATAATGTGAGGTGTGACTACACACATGCACAGTCACTATTTGTACCCACAGAATTTACAAGCATGCCCATAAAGATACATGCACTATGGGGAAAAGTGTATCAAGTCAAATCATACCTGGCATTGTCATTCACATTTGTTAATAGAATAGTGATACTGTGAAAAATGGGTGTCACAAACTACCTGATCCCTCGAACTAGGCACGCTCTAGTCTATTCCCTGTCTCCCGGATTACTCCTGAAGGTGGAGACACCGGGTTCTCATACCTATCTATGCTCCTGACTTAACCCTTCTCTGATCCCTCCCCGACGCAGGAGTTGAGGGGTTAAAGTGTATTTGAAAACACTAACCAGACAGGGATACAATTATACAGATACACTCACAAAACAACAAAGTGGGAAACAGAGGAAGTATAGGGAGGAGACACCAAAAGTGAGACGGTAAGGAAAAACATGCAAACCAACTCCACGCAGCAAGCTCCAGAAAAATTCTACAACCTCCAACTCCAAACACTTAACTTTCCCCTTCATCAACAAACCAGGAAGTAGAACTACAGAGGGGAAAAGAAGAATTTAGTCAGCCACCAATTGTGCAAGTTTTCCCACTTAAAAATAAGAGAGAGGCCTGTAATTTACATCATAAGTAGGTCACAACTATGAGAGTCAAAATGCGAAAACAAATCCAGAAAATCATCTTGTCTGATTTTGGCAAGATTTATTTTGCAAATTATGGTTGAAAATAAGTATTTGGTCACCTAAAAGCATGCAAGATTCCTGGCTCTCACAGACCTGTAACTTCTTCTTTAAGGGGCTCTTCTGTCCTCCACTCATTACCTGTAGTAATGGCATCTGTTTGAACTTGTTATCAGTTTAAAAGACCTGTCCACAATCTCAAACAGTCACACTCCAAACTCCTCTGTGGTGAAGACCAAAGAGCTGTCGAAGGACACCAGATACAAAATTGTAGCCCTGCACCAAGCTGGAAAGACTGACTCTGCAATAGGCCAGCAGCTTGGTGTGATAAAATCAACTGTGGGAGCAATAATAAGAAAATGGAAGACATACAAGACCACTGATAATCTCCCTTGATCTGGGTCTCCACACAAGATCTCACCTCGTGGGGTCAAAATAATCACAAGAACGGTAAGCAAAAATCCCAGAGCCACACAGGCGGACCTAGTGAGTGACCTGCATAGAGCTGGGACCACCGTAACAAAGGCTACCATCAGTAACACACTACGCTGCCAGGGACTCAGATCCTGCAGTGCCAGACGTGTCCCCCTGCTTAAGCCAGTACATGTCTGGGACCGTCTGAAGTTTGCTAGAAAGCATTTGAATTATCCAGAAGAGTATTGGGAGAATGCCATATGGTCTGATGTTGCCCAGTGACAGGCCCAAAACATCACTGCTCTAGAGGAGATCTGCATGGAGGAATAGGCCAACATACCACCAACAGTGTGCGCCAACCTTGTGAAGACTTACAGAATACGTTTGACCTCTGTCATTGCCAACAAAGGATATATAACAAAATACTGAGATGACCAAATACTTATTTTCCACCATAATTTGCAAAATAAATCTAACCAAATCGGAGAAGGTGATTTTCTGGGTTTGTTTTCTCATTTTGACTCTCATAGTTGTGGTCCACCTATGATGTTAATTACAGGCCTCTCTCATCTTTTTAGGTGGGAGAATTTGCACAATTGGTGTCTGTCTAAATACTTTTTTTCCCACTGTATCACTGGCAACTCCCAAGTGCCAGTGTGTAAGCATATATAACAGAAGGGACTGGCCAACATTGAACAGCTGAGACGATTAAGGAGTGAAAGCATCAAGAGATCAACTGAACTGATTAACCCTTAACATGACAACAAGCAAACCTGCACTGTTAAATAGGATGGTGAGGCAGTTCAAATAAGTGCAGGAGTTTATGGAAGCAGATGCCACGATCTTCTGACCCCAGTCTGCTGTGGTAACCCCTTGACAGTATTCCCACTAATAAGAAAGACCTCCAGCATCTTAGAACGTAAAAAGACTGGACCAACCTGATCGTATGAACGTCAGACACTGCTACCCACATTCTCTCCTCAGGACCGTAACACTTCTAATGAACCAAATATTGAAGAGACCAGCGTACCAAGTGATAATTGATAATCTTTGCTATGGGGAATGTTTCAAGGTTCTGGTTCACTCTTTTAGTTTGCCCATTAGACTGTGGATGAAAGGCAGATGAAAAGGAAAGATGAATCACTAAGTGAGCATGAAACACTTTCCAAAATTTGGAAATAAATTGAACCTCCAGATCAGAAACAATATGTTAGGCACAGAGGGAATTTCGAGCCTTGTCCTCTGCGGTCTCCTATTCTTCAGCCGCAGAAGATTCTGCTCTGCAGAGACGTCGGTCCCAGCATCTTGCTCAGGCTAATGCTATGCGTTTGGATGCTGCTGCCGTCCCAGGTTCAGCTGTAGCAACCAGCACTAATCAGTGGCGAGCAGACGCTCCTGGGACTAAGACCTGCTTTTCTCCATCTGAGCATGCCCGTGAGATGACCGCTCATTGATGGTCGGAGGTCACATGCTCAGGTCCTCGAGCAGCTCGGATTGAGCCATAAGCAAGGTCCTGGAAGGCTGCGGCTATAAAAGGATCGAACGGTTGCAGGACATTTTGCCTCCAGATGTCCTCAGCGGTCGTGAAAACATCCCTGTCTCGTGGCTATAGGAGGAGGCTCTCTAGACATAGCAGCGTTTTCCTTCAAACTGATTTTTAAAGGGGAAACTTTAAATAGCTCCATCCACTCACGCGGTGGAGGTTTGTGTGGATTCCGGGGCAGAGGGCAATTTCATATCTTCAGCCTTCGCCCAATGGCACGCAATACCTCTGGTGATGCTCACCAAGCCAGTCACCGTTCGAGTGGTAAATAGGTCGACACTACCCTCACAGATCACACACCAGACCTTCCCACTCACTCTCAACATGTCTTCAGCTTATCAGGAGATAATATCCCTGTTGGTCATATCCGAGGGTATTGATGAGGTCTTATTAGGGGTACCCTGTTTACGCCACCATTCTCCTCGTATAGAGTGGTCATCTGGGAGAATATTGGGATGACTATAGGGGTCTTAATGCTATTACCATCAAAAATAAATACCCTCTGCCACTAATCTACGGATACTTTGATAGGTTGCAGGGAGCTAGGGTATTTACAAAATTAGATCTGCGGGGCACCTATAACCTGATATGCATCTGTGAGGGGAATGTGAGGAAGACGGCATTTAACACCAGGGACGGCCACTATGAATACCTGGTGATGCCCTTTGGGCTCTGTAATGCCCCTGCCGTTTTCCAAGACTTTGTGAAAGTCGTAGTGTGGTCGTAGTCTATCTGGATGATATGCTCATCTACTCTCCAGATATTGACTCCCACCAGAGAGATATTTGCAATGTCTTCGACCTCCTACGGGCAAACTCCCTCTATGCCAAGTTGGAGAAGTGTGTGTTTGAGCAGGGCCTTTCCTGGGCTATATCATCTCCGCCCAGGGATTGGCCATGGATCCTGCCAAGCTACAGGCTGTGAGGGACTGGCAGGAGCCCCATTCTCTTAAAGCGGTGCAGCTCTTTATGGGGTTCATTAACTATTATCGCCAGTTCATTCCCCACTTCTCAACTTTGGTAACTCCTCTGGTTGCCCTCACCAAGAAGGGAGCTAATCCCAAATTGTGGTCAGAGGAGGTGTCCAAGGCCTTTCTCACTATTAAGTCTCACTTTGCTAGCACTCCCATTTTACATTGCCCCGATGTTGATAAACCATTTATCATGGAGGTGGATGTCTTATCCGTCGGTGTTGGAACCATCCTCTTCCAGAAGGATGCTCAAGGTCGGAAGCATCCTTGCTTCTTTTTCTCCAAGACGTCACTGGTGGAGAGGAATTATTATTATGGTAGCAATGAAGTTGGCCTTTTCGGAGTGGAGACATCTCCAAGAGGGGGTTCGTTACCCCTTCCAAGTATTCACCGACCACAAAAATTTTGTGTATTTGCAAACTGCCTAGTGGCTGAACTCTCTCCAGGCTAGATGGTCCCTGTTCTTCTCCCAATTTCTCTTCACCCTCCATTTTCTCTCCAGAGAAAGAACATTCGTGCCAACACTCTCTTCCGCTCCGTAGTGTCATTTGTGGAGGGAGAGGAGCCTCTGCTTATTGTTCCCTCAGAGAGCATGAGAACTGTGGCCCCGGTTTCGCTAGAGTCTGTGCCTCCGGGAAAGACTTTTGTCCCTCCTAATTTGCAACCGTAGGTTCTCTCTCGGGCTCATTCGTCCAGGGTGGGTGGACATTTTGGGACTAAGAGGACATCTGAGCTCCTGGAGAGGAAGTACTGGTGGCCATATATGGCCCGTGACGTCGTATACTATATTCGGGCATGTCTCCTGCGCCAAGAATCGGTCTCCTGAGCAGCGCCCTGCTGGTTCCCAATTGCCGGTAGCGGATAGACCCTGGGAGATGGTCAGGATGGACTTTGTGGTGGGCTTACCCAAGTCCCGTAGCTGCACCATTATATGGGTAGTCACCAACCATTTCTCTAAAATGGTACATCTGGTGCCTGTTCCGCGGGTACCTTCAGCACGGGCTTTGACGGCGTTGTTCATCAAACATGTTTTTGCCTACACAGCTTGCCTGACAAAATTGTCAGTGACCGGATCCCTAGTTCGCGTCTTGGATCTGGAGAGAGCTCTGTCAGCTGCTTAGCATAGAGTTAAATCTCTCTTCTGCTTACCATCCCAAGACTAATGGGTTGGTTGAGAGGGCCAGCCAGACCTTGGTCACATATGTGCGACATTTGGTCTTGCCAGGCAGGATGACTGGGCATCCTTGCTACAGTGGGTGGATTTTGCGCTGAACAATGCCATTGCTGACTCCACTGGGCAGATCCCGTTCTTCCTTAATTATGGCCATCATCCACCTGGCCCCGTGCCCATGTCGTCCACTGACTCTAGAGTGGCAGACTGGGCGGTGGAGGCATGTGACATTTGGGACCACACACAGGATGCCATCCGGACCTCCAAGGAGAGAATGAGGGTCTCTGCCAATGCGCATTTGCCCCTGGTGACTTAGTGTAGCTCTCCGCCCGTAACATCAGGCTGCAAGTTGAGTAAACTAAGTTTGCTCCTTGCTACATACTGTAGGTCCCTACAAGGTCCTGGAACAGGTCAACCCTGTGGTCTACCGTCTGGCCCTTCCTCCACGCCTAGGTATCACTGACACCTTTCATGTGTCCTTCCTAAAACCCGTTCACATGTCCCTGTTTTCTGAGTCATCTGCCAGGACATCGGGCTCGTCTGTGGATGATTATGAGGTGAATGCCATTGTCAGGTCCAAGGTGGTAAGTGGCAAAAAGTTCTTTCTGGTGGACTGGAAGACAGGACCTGGGAGCCTATTGAGCACATCTGGGAGCCTATTGAGCACATCCGGGCTCCTCGCGGCATTTGAGTGTAGCGAGGCCCTAGGAGAGTGGGGTAATGTTAGGGGTCAAGATCCCGCCACTGCACAGGGGGAATCTCAAGCCATGTCCTTTGCGGTCTCCCATTCTTCTTCAGCAGTAGAGGATTCTGCTCAGCAGAGACATCAATCCCGGCATCTTGCCCAGGCTAATGCTATCCGTTTGGTTGGTGCTGCTGTCCCAGGTTCAGCTATAGCAACCAGCATTAGTCAGTGGCGAGCAGATGCTCCTGGGACTAAGTCCTGCTTTTCTCCATCTGAGCATGCCCGTGAGACAACCGCTCATTGGTGGTTGGAGGTCACATGCTCCCCTACTTAAGCAGCTTGGTTTGTGCCATCAGTAAGGTCCTGGAAGGCTGCGGCTATAGAAGGATCACACGACCACATGGCTGTGCGCTAGTATATCCTATAATTGTGGTGTGTGTGTGCAAGCGTGTATGTCTCAGGTGAAAGCTCCTAATGATCCCTTTCCCTCTGGTTGTGCATGAGAATTGGGTGATTGGAGACAGAGACAGCGCCTAGTAATGGCATTGCCCATACGTCACTGTGCACTCAGTCGACACTCCACTATAGTTAGCATCAGTTTGGCGTTTGCAAGTGTGACGTCGCACGCACTCTGTGTGCTGAATATAATCAGCGGTTCTGTGATGTAACAGGGCACGCTGCAGTACACAATGGTTGACGGTTAACCCGTGTGAGCTTGGTATTGTACTGCTTTATAGTGTCCGCCATTAACGAGCAGCAGTTAATGAATCGCCCACCAGGGCAATGAGAAACTCGGTACTAGGTCCGGTCTTAAAGGGGATGTCACGGTGGCTGCAACCCGGTCTGTGGCCCTGGGACTCAATTAAAGGGGAATGGTCTTTTAAGGGGCTGTTGAATAAAGTTTATCGTGACGCCACCTGTGGTTCTCGGTCAGTAGGGACCGACCCCACTTAAAGGGATCCTCTTGGGTGATGGTATGGCGGCTGGATGGTGATGCTTCCCACAGGTGAAGCAAAGTCCCCAGGTCTCCTAGTGTATGGCAATGATGGTGTATGCCGGTAAATTAGTAAAGGACACAGCGTTGCAGTCTTTACTTGGTTTACTGAAGTTGTAGCAGGCCTCAGTCCAGGGTACCGGCAACAGGTACCTAAAGAGTCCAGGCAGCCCGGAAACAAGTGAAATCCCCTTTGCAAGTCAGGTTGGGAGCCTTCCACTTTACGCTTACTATAGTCCCTTGCTGCCTGAAGTGTTCTAACAAGGTCCTGGTCCTTTTTCTGTCCTGGGACAGTGCCTGTATGATAGGCAGCTTAAGCCGTTCTTTCTGGGGTCTCTGAACGGTGACTCCAGGCTCCAGAATGCAGCTGTACCACAGGCTTAATAAGAGCAGTATACGTATAGTCCTAAGCCCTCCGGTTCTGCTATGGGGCTTGCAACTCCCCACAGCCTTGGGCTCCCGGTACCTGGTCTCTGCTCTCTGGCTCCTCAGAGGCCCACTCGCAGCCTCCTTCAGCCCTATTCTCTCCTCCGTGCTCCTTTCCCTTAACTGTCTGATCCAGACTAAACTAGCTCCTCCTCCAGATCAGGATCTTTATTCAGGGAAGCTGCCCGAAAACCAGGTTTTGAGCTCCCCCTCCTGGCCTGGATTCAGAACGTGTTGTGTGTGTGATTTACCTGCCAAAGAGATCCCTCTTGTTGCCAGGCATAGCACTACCCTCCCCGAGAGGAAGGCAACACTACTGTGGTACCCGAACTCCTGGGGTGCCACATTAACATCTCTGCACAGCGGACCCCGAGCTGCGAACGTACCTTATTACTATCTTTATATTTATTTGGTGCTTTCTGCCAGCCCTAACACAATATCAAATAGAATCTCATGTAATTTCATGATTTCTTTAATAAAAATTTGCACAAACGTCATAGCATTTGGTAAAGCAGGTAGCGCAATGAATTGAGCCATCTTACTGAATCTGTTCACAACCACCAATATTACAGTGTTTCCTGCTGATACAGATAGATCAGTGATGAAATCTACAGACAAATGAGTACATGGTCTACAGTGAATTGCCAAAGGTTGAAGAACCCGGGACAGATGAGTATCCGGTGTATTCAGGGGCGCTGCTACCATGTGGCCAGTTGAGTGCTTTGCCTCAAGCGGCACTGCCTTCAATGGAGAGAGCGGGTGGCAGATTCTGCTGCTGTAGTAACTGAATTTTCATCCTGAATCCTTCCTTCCAGCCCTCCCCGCCTCAGGTGACCGGTCACGTGATCGTGACATCATCGCAGGTCCTGAAGCAGAAGTTGCTCCTCTCCTGCATCTGTTTGGGCTGCTCATAGAAGGCTGTACTGTGCACACAGGACCTGTGATGAGGTCACATGAGGTGAGGAGTCAGCGGTCACATGATCAGGTGCAGGACTCTGCTGTGCTGGTTGTCTTGGTGCTGGATGAGGTGAAGTTTATGTGTGAGGTCAGGAGGGGTTTACAGTGTGGATGTAGCGGAGCCGTGTGTGTCCAAGGTGTATGGAGCGGGGCCGCGTGTGTACGAGGTGTACGGAGCAGAGCCGTGGGTGTACGGAGCAGAGCCACGTGTGTATGAGGCGTACGGAGTGGATCTGTATGTGCACAAGGTGTACAGAGCAGAGCCGTGTGTCTACGAGGTGTGCGGAGCGGAGCCATGTGTGTACGAGGTGTATGGAGCAGAGCTGTGTGTACAAGGTGTACGGAGCGGAACCCAGGGGCGGACATACCGCCGGTTCAACCGGTGCAACCACACCGGGGCCCAGAGCGGGAGGGGGCCCGACCCGACGGACATACACGGCACGGCACGTCGGCATTGTTGTGACTGCTGCGTGGATCCTGTAATGAGCGCCGGCGCCGCGGTACCCAGAGCGAGTGACCGCTGGTGAAGAAGCTCAGAAGCTGCCGTGCCCGCCGCTGCCCGGAGTCTGCGGAGACGATCTGTCCGCAGTCCGGGTCCGGGAGAAGGAGCCAGGAGCAGGTGAGTATCATATTTACCTGTCCACGATCCACGCGCCGGGCGCCGCTCCATCTTCCCGTCTCTCCGCATTGACTGTGCAGGTCAGAGGGCGCGATGACGCACATAGTGTGCGCGGCGCCCTCTGCCTGATCAGTCAGTGCGGAGAGACGGGACGGTGAGGACCAGCGGGCGGGCAGAGACGAGAGTCAAGGTGAGTATGTCTTTTTTTTTTTTTTTTTTAATTGCAGCAGCATTTATATGTGGCACAGCGTTATATGGAGGAGCATCTATGGGGCCATAATGAATTGTATGGAGCATTATGTATGGAGTCCATATAAAGCTGTGCCGCCACATATAATGCTCCATACAATTCATTATGGCCCCATAGATGCTCCATATTATGGAGCATTATATGTGGCGGCACAGCGTTATATGGAGCATCTATGGGCCGGTTCCATAATGAATTGTATGGAGCATTATATGTGGCGGCACAGCGTTATATGGAGCATCTATGGGCCGGGGCCATAATGAATTGTATGGAGCATTATATGTGGCGGCACAGCGTTATATGGAGCATCTATGGGCCGGGGCCATAATGAATTGTATGGAGCATTATGTGTGGCGGCACAGCTTTATATGGACGCCATATAAAGCTGTGCCGCCACATATAATGCTCCATACAATTCATTATTACCCCATAGATGCTCCATAGCATCTATGGGGTAATAATGAATTGTATGGAGCATTATATGTGGCAGCACAGCTTTATATGGAACATCTATGGGGCAATATTCAATAATGAATTGTATGGAGCATTATATGTGGCGGCACAGCTTTATATGGAGCATATATGGGGCAATATTCAATAATGAATTGTATGGAGCATTATATGTGGCGGCACAGCTTTATTTGGAGCATCTATGGGGCGATATTCAATTGAATAGTGCCCCATATATGCTCCATATAAAGCTGTGCCGCCACATATAATGCTCCATACAATTCATTATTACCCCATAGATGCTATGGAGCATCTATGGGGTAATAATGAATTGTATGGAGCATTATATGTTGCAGTATGGGGGGGGGGCAGGAAGATTTCTTGCACAGGGGCCCTCTGCAGTCTGTGTCCGCCCCTGGCGGAACCGTGTGTGTACGAGGTGTACGGAGTGGAGCTGTGTGTGTACAGAGCGGAGCCATGTGTGTACGTGGTGTACGGAGCGGAGCTGTATGTGTACAAGGTGTACGGAGCAGAGCTGTGTGTCTACAAGGTGTGCGGAGCGGAGCCGTGTGTGTACGGAGCGGAGCCGTGTGTGTACGAGGTGTACGGAGCAGAGCTGTGTGTACAAGGTGTACGGAGCGGAGCCGTGTGTGTACGAGATGTACAGAGTGGAGCCGCTTGTGTATGAGGTGTATGGAGCGGAGCCGCGTGTGTATGGAGTGGAGCCGTGTGTGTGCGCAAGGTGTACGGAACGGAGCTGTGTGTGTACGAGGCATACAAAGCGGAAACGTGTGTGTATGAGGTGTGTGGAGCCGTGCGTGTACGAAGTTGGTGAATGGTGAGGAGCAAATTTCATACCTCCCAACCGTCCTGGATCCAGCGGGACAGTCCCGATTTTGAGAGTCTACCCCACTGTCCCGGCAGGGAGTTTCCTTTTCCCGTGAACACAGGAGTACACGGCGGAGCCCTGAGGAGCACTTTAAAACTTGCATGTGACGTTCCACCGGAAGTGACGTGCTGGAAGCTGACCGGAAATGAGGTAATTGGAATCGGGGATGCCGGCCATGTGAGCGGATCATGATATGTCCTGCATCAGGAGGCTCAGGTGAGCATTACAATGGGAGCCGGGCTGCTATAGTATCTTTATAGAATCTTTCTTTCTTTCTCTTGTTTCTTTCTTTCTCTCTCTGTTCTTTCTTTCCCTCTCTTTCTTTCTTACTCTCTCTGTTCTTTTTTTCTCTGTTCTTTCTTTCTATCTCTGTTCTTTCTTTCTCTCTCTGTTCTTTCTCTCTCCTTTCTTTTTTCGCCCTCTGTTCTTTCTATCTCTGTTGTTTCTTTCTTCCCCTCTTTCATTCTCGCTCTCTGTTTTCTTTCTTTCTCTCTCTGTTCTTTCTTTCCCCTCTTTCTCTCTCTCTGTTCTTTTTCTTTCCCCTCTTTCTTTCTCTCTGTTCTTCCTTTCTCTCTCTGTTCTTTCTTTATTTCCCCTCTTTCTTTCTCTCTCTGTTCTTACTTTCTTTCCCTTCTTTCGTTCTCTGATCTTCCTTTCTCTCTCTGTTCTTTCTTTATTTCCCCTCTTTCTTTCTCTCTCTGTTCTTACTTTCTCCATTCTTTCTCTCTCTCTGTTCTTCCTTTTCCTATAACAACTATAGTCATTTTGCTATCAAGTCAGATTAATATTGAGGATCTGAGACCCCCCCCTTTTTTTCTGTTCATTGGTTATAGGGCACTTCCTTCACTGTGGTACCCCTTTGTTTTTGCTTGACTAATTTGGCTTTTTACAATTTTACGTAATAAAGGATAAGTTTTAATATGCACCTTTTTTGAGGGTACTGTTTGAAATGAAGGAGGTGGTCCTGTTAATGTGCAGAGCAACACTGTTGCATTTTTTCTTCATCTGGTGTAGTTTAGAATTTAGGATAAAATTAAGTAATGTGTTTTGGAAGTGGTGCTCTAGAGAACTTTTGTTATTTCCTGCAGAGATGAGCTCTGGCTGGAAGACATGATGGCGGTCTGTGCTGGATGAAGATTAAAAGCGAAGATGAAGGACTTCACCTAGAGATGTCACTAGTGAGTTAGTGTATTACGTAGACACACACACTATACACTGCATACTATACACAGCTGTCCGGTGTATAATGTCACCGGTGATCACTGTATTACCTATACATTATATACAGAGCTTCTGTGTATAATGTCACCAGGGATCACAGTATTACCTGTACACTGACACTGTATACAGAGCTCCTGTGTATATTGTCACTGGTGATCACTGTATTACCTGTACACTGACACTATATACAGAGCTCCTGTGTATAATGTCACTGGTGATCACTATATTACCTGTACACTGACACTATATACAGAGCTCCTATGTGCGTCACTGGTGATCACTGTATTACCTGCACACTATACACTTTATACAGAGCTCCTGTGTATAATGTCACCGGTGATCACTATATTACTTATATGCTGACACTGTATACAGAGCTCCTGTGTATAATGTCACTGGTGATCACTATACTACCTGAAGAGTATTATTAGCCAAACAAGTGTTTTTTTTTTTTTTTTGAAAAACACCAAATAGAAATTTCACCGCAGTGTTGCAAGGTAACGTTTCCCTCTCTAGGGATTTTGCCCTCCTCTCATTTTCTACTGCTATAAGTAAGGTTTGAGAAAGACCCAGAGGGTCGAAACGTTACCTTGCAACACTGCGGTGAAATTTCTATTTGGTGTTTTTCAAAATAAAAAAAAACACTTGTTTGGCTAATAATACTCTGAAAATACTTTTTTGAGACTGTTGATGTTTGTGACTATACTTTGGAGGATTCCTCCACGTTCAGTCTACACCATTACTAGCGAGAGTGCACGTCTTGTTCTTTACTACACTATACTACCTGTACACTGACACTATAAGCAGAGCTCCTGTGTATAATGTCACCGGTGATCACTGTATTACCTGTACACAGACACTGCATACTAAGTACAGATCTCCTGTGTATAATGGCAGTTAAGGTGATATTAGTATTGTGTTTTTTTGTTTGTTAATGATCAGTATTGCAGTATTCAGTCACTATGTGGTGATAATATGTTGTCCGACTATGGTGTGACATTATTTGTTCCTTGTATGTGGTGGTAATATGTAGTCTGGTCATGGTGTGGTGGTAGTTGTCCCTTGTATGTGGTATTATTCAGTCACTGAGGTGGTAATATGGTGTCTGGACATGATGTGGTGGTATTTGTTCCTTGTATATGGTTTTATAGGTCTCTATGTGGTGTTAATATGTTGTCTGGACATGGTGTGGTGGTATTTGTTCCTTTGTATGTGATATTATTGATCATTTTAAAAATTGAAAAATAAAAATATACCTAAATTGTATTGGATATTTTAACAAATGTTTAATACGTAGAGCTGGGCCAAAAGAGTCTACCTTGTCGTGGTGGAGGCTTAAAAAATCTTTCCTATTTCCTAAATATATTCCTATTTAAAAGTATATGTATTGTGCATGTGCGTCAGGTTAGGCTAGTAAAGAATAACCAAGATTTATTTGTACTGATTTTACGACGGGGTGGGGGGGGCGCCATTTTGCAGTTCGCCTCAGGCAGCAGAGAGGCTAGGTTCACCCCTGGGTGTATTAGAGTGCGCACAAGTACTGCAGGTAGCTACAGTTAGAAATAGAAGTTTACATACACTATATAAAAAGATACATATACAGTGGGTACGGAATGTTTTCAGACCCCTTTACATTTTTCACTCTTTGTTTCATTGCAGCCATTTGGTAAATTCAAAAAAGTTCATTTTTTTCTTATTAACGTACACTCTACACCCCATCCTGACTGAAAAAAACAGAAATGTAGACATTTTTGCAAATTTCTTAAAAAAGGAAAACTGAAATATCACATGGTCATAAGTATTCAGTATTGAGTAGAAGCACCCTTTTGAGCTAGTACAGCCATGAGTCTTCTTGGGAATGATGCAACAAGATTTTCACACCTGGATTTAAGGATCCTCTTCCATTTTTTCTTGCAGATCCTCTCCACTTCCGTCAGGGTGGATGGTGAACGTTGGTGGACAGCCATTTTCAGGTCTTTCCAGAGATGCTCAATTGGGTTTAGGTCAGGGCTCTGGCTGAGCCAGTCAAGAATGGTCACAGAGTTGTTCTGAAGCAACTCCTTTGTTATTTTATCTGTGTGTTTAGGGTCATTGTCTTGTTGAAAGGTGAACCTTTGACCAAGTCTGAGGTCCAGAGCACTCTGGAAGTACTTTTCATCCAGGACCAGGATAACTCTGTACTTGGCCGCATTCATGTTTCCTTCAATGACAGCCAGTCGTCCTGTCAAGGCTGCTGAAAAACACCCCAATAGCATGATGCTACCACCACCATGTATCACTGTTGCGATTGTATCGGGCAGGTTATGAGCAGTTCTTCAATGAATACCCTTAAGTGTCAATTCAGACAAAAAGGGTCACAGAGTATTTTTAGATATAAAAACAATGCTTTATTTTGATACAAAAAATAATGCACCATAAGATTAAAATGCAAAGAACAGAGCACACTCACTAAGCAAGGCAAGAAAATTAAATTAAAGGGGAATCCACAATTAATGTAGTGCAAAATCACCACCTAGAGTGACTAATAAATTAGCCACAAGAGCACATATGTATGCTAACTAATTTTCCCTTTGCACCACAAGGTCAAAATCATATGATCCCGTATAGAGAAATCAATTAATGCTCAATAGTGACCAGGAGAAAATATGACAGAGTATAAAGGTACCTTCACACTCAGCGATGCTGCAGCGATACCGACAACGATGTCGATCGCTGCAGCGTCGCTGTTTGGTCGCTGGAGAGCTGTCACACAGACAGCTCTCCAGCGACCAACGATCCAGAGGTCCCCGGTAACTAGGGTAAACATCGGGTTACTAAGCGCAGGGCCACTGTGGAGGCCACTGTGGCATGGAGGCCACTGTGCTCACAGGCTTAGTTCACATTAGCGTTTCTGTACGCAGCGTATCATCTGCATGCGCAAACGCATGCCAAAACACATGCAAAAGCCTGCTTACAACTGCGCATTTTTTACGCAATCATCCGCAATCGTCTGCATTGCGCAATATTTGACGCCTCAAAAAATGCAACATGTTCCGTTTGCCAGAAACCGCCGCACACTGCGAAACGACGCATGCGTACGCATCCGCATGCGAACGCATGCAAAAACATGTCCCTGCATACACCATGGTAAAGATATGTACGCATGCCGCATGCGGATGTATGTGGATCATACGCTGCACACAGAAACGCTAATGTGAACCCGGCCTTAGGAACCTTGAGTACTGCACAAATTCTGTTGTAACCTTGGCCAGATCTGTGCCTTGCCACCATTTTATCTCTGAGCTCCTTGGCCAGTTCCTTTGACCTCATGATTCTCATTTGGTCTGACATGCACTGTGTGCTGTGAGGTCTTAAATAGGGTTGAGCGACCTTGACCTTTTTAGAGTCGAGTCGGGTTTTGCGAAACCCGACTATCTCGAAAGTCGAGTCGAGTGGAATCGGCCGATTATCGCGAAAAGTCGGGGATCGACCGAAACACGAAACCCAATGCAAGTCAATGGGGGAGCATAGTCGGCAGTGAGTAGAGGCCAGGAAAACATGTACAGAGCCCATGTTAATGGCAAAAATATCCATTCTTGTTACTGAAGCTTGTCAATCTTAATTTAGCTTATAATAATTGTAAGGCATTTGAAATTGGGGGTCATTTGGCTAAAGTTGTGGGGGGTAGGGCTGGTTCAAGTAATTAGTGTGCCCAGTAAATCTGGACCACGTCACGGCAGTGGAGCAGGGAGAGGTAAGTATTTCAACTTTGCAAGTGCTGTGATCCTGAGCAAGCAGGGGGGGCCCACTCGTTGGCATTGGCACTGGCACAGGGCCCCTCAAAGTACAGCGGTGTGTTTGCACAGCAGGGGCGCCTCCCACCGGCAGCAACACTTTTGCGTACTATGAGAGGCCCTGTGCCAGTGACGTCGCCAACGAGCATTCCTCCCCCCACCTGATGAAGGAACCTGCACCTTCATCTGCACCTTCCTGTTTGTCCCCGTGTAAGGTGGTATGGTATGCGGGAAGGGGGACCTGACTTTCAGCAGGGTCACAATCTTGCAGTGTAGCGTGCACGGGGAATGTTGCATTATGGGTCAATGTACCAGCAGACTCATCTATCACTGGCTGGGCAATGGGCAGGATGAGGGGGAAACAGATATGGGCCCAAAGAATAAAGTGGGCTAAATGCAGTTCAAAATTGGTAACAGGACTAACCAGGGGGCATTGTTTTGTTCAGTGGAGGACAACTGGAATGAGAGGCTGACACAGAGAGTAGGCCAAAATCAGTAAGTATTCTAAATGCAGTTCAAAATTGGCAACAGTAGTAAACCGGCGGCACAG
The DNA here is from genome assembly GCF_032444005.1 of Ranitomeya imitator. Lineage (NCBI taxonomy): Eukaryota > Metazoa > Chordata > Amphibia > Anura > Dendrobatidae > Ranitomeya > Ranitomeya imitator. Next base: position 436,679,205 of record NC_091284.1, read on the forward strand.
CTTTGTTCACTGTGGGAGAACAGCAAGGAGCGGCAGACACAGATAGAAGGCTCCAACCCAACTAGTAGGCCTAATGCAATGTTGTTTTCAACAACTACTAAACGAGAGCCAGAAGATCGAAGCAATGGAGAGGAAACCTGGGGAACACCTTGGAGTGGAAGACACCGTCTCTACACCCCAGACCCAACTTGTAGGCCGAATGCAGTGTTGTTTTCAACAACTACTAAACAAGAGCTTTAAGATTGAAGCAATGGAGAGGCAACCTGGGGAACACCTTGGAGCGGAAGACACCGTCTCTACACCCCAGACCCAACTTGTAGGCCGAATGCAGTGTTGTTTTCAACAACTACTTAAGAAGAGCTTTAAGATTGAAGCAATGGAGAGGAAACCTGGAGAACACCTTGGAGCGGAAGACACCGTCTCTACACCCCAGACCCAACTTGTAGGCCGAATGCAGTGTTGTTTTCAACAACTACTAAACAAGAGCTTTAAGATTGAAGCAATGGAGAGGCAACCTGGGGAACACCTTGGAGTGGAACACACCGTCTCTACACCCCAGACCAAACTTGTAGGCCGAATGCAGTGTTGTTTTCAACAACTACTAAACGAGAGCTAGAAGCTCTAAACTATGGAGAGGAAACCTGGGAAACACCTTGGAGCGGCAGACACCGTTAGTAGGCCCTGCCGAAGTAGTAGTAGTAGCCCCAATGCAGTTTTCAAATTCCTATAGGCTGAAAACCAGACTATTGACGCTCAGCTTTTTTAAAAGGTGGACAGCTGTATTGAGTGGCGCAGACAGACACAGGTAGTAGGCCTTAAACACAACATTTGACTCAATGCAGTTTAAAAAAGGTTGCAGGGGTACACAGGCAGCATTGGTCTGTTCAGTGGAGGACAATTTCAATTATGGGCCACAGACAGAGTTTGTATGCCTACTATTAAAAAAAGGATGCTCTATGCAATTTAAAATAGGTTCCAGGGGTACACGGGCAGCAGTGGTCTGGTCAGTGGAGGACTAGTGGAAGGAGGGACCGCAGACAGGCGTAGTAGGCCTAACATAACAAAATGTGGCTGTAGGCACTTTTAAATTGGTTCCAGGGGTACACGGGCAGCAGTAGACAGGTCACTTAAGGACTAGTGGCAGGAGGGACCGCAGACAGGAGTAGTAGGCCTAACATAACAAAATTTGGCTGTAGGCACTTTTAAATTGGTTCCAGGGGTACACGGGCAGCAGTAGACAGGTCACTGGAGGACTAGTGGAAGGAGGGACCGCAGACAGGCGTAGTAGGCCTAACATAACAAAATTTGGCTGTAGGCACTTTTAAATTGGTTCCAGGGGTACATGGGCAGCAGTAGACAGGTCACTTGAGGACTAGTGGCAGGAGGGACCGCAGACAGGCGTAGTAGGCCTAACATAACAAAATTTGGCTGTAGGCACTTTTAAATTGGTTCCAGGGGTACACGGGCAGCAGTAGACAGGTCACTTGAGGACTAGTGGCAGGAGGGACCGCAGACAGGAGTAGTAGGCCTAACATAACAAAATTTGGCTGTAGGCACTTTTAAATTGGTTCCAGGGGTACACGGGCAGCAGTAGACAGGTCACTTGAGGACTAGTGGCAGGAGGGACCGCAGACAGGCGTAGTAGGCCTAACATAACAAAATTTGGCTGTAGGCACTTTTAAATTGGTTCCAGGGGTACACGGGCAGCAGTAGACAGGTCACTTGAGGACTAGTGGCAGGAGGGACCGCAGACAGGCGTAGTAGGCCTAACATGACAAAATTTGGCTGTAGGCACATTTAAATTGGTTCCAGGGGTACACGGGCAGCAGTAGACAGGTCACTGGAGGACTAGTGGAAGGAGGGACCGCAGACAGGCGTAGTAGGCCTAACATAACAAAATTTGGCTGTAGGCACTTGCGATTCTCTTGCAGGGGTACGCAGGCAGCATTGGTGTTGTCAGCGGAGGCCGATTGTAATGAGTGTCTGCCAGTTAGTACTCCAAAAAAATAAATAGATGTTAATGTCTCGCATTACAACAAAACCAAAACACAAAAGGGTGGAATACTTAGGTACAGGGGTGGGCTCCTCTACTGAGTTTTAGACCTAGTAATTTGGCGCTAATTATTTACTGGTGTAAATATAGGACACTGCCCCTGACTATGTTAAGTACCATCATACATGTCAACACATTGGTATTGTCAGTGCCAGGCATTGAATGATGTCAGTGCATAGACTAAACATCGGTGGAACTGTGAGAGATAATTGTGCAAGTGGTAGAGCAATGTTTGAGCTGGGGGGGGAACTCTCTTGTGGCCGGCGGTACAGGCCCAGGGCCCCTCATGTTACAACAGTGTGTCTGACGTTGGGTGCGCACCACCACCGCCAGAGACACTTTATTGTACTATGAGGGACCCAGTGGCAGTGCCGTCGACCAAAAGCGGGCACACCCACCTCTTCAGACAAACGGCACTCTCACGGGTGCTTGCGCCAAGTGGCGAGACCACGGCCCCGTGGGGGGGATTTTGGCCATTTAGAGAGGTGTAAACATGTCGTATGCTGGACAATCAGCTGCTGCAAATTACGCAATTGGAAAAGTCAGTCAGAGTAGTCCACAAGCAAGACCTTTTCATAGGAAAGCTAGGTGACAGCCGGGCAAGGTGGGGCAAAAGAATTCGAAATCCAGTTGTGGTTCATTTTAATGAATGTTAGATCATCAACATTTTGGGTAGCCAGACGAGTCCTTTTTTCGGTTAATATTGAACCTGCAGCACTGAATACTCTTTCTGATAGGACACTAGCTGCCGGGCAAGCAAGCTCCTGCAATGCATATTCTGCCAATTCTGGCCAGGTGTCTAATTTGGATGCCCAGTAATCAAATGGGAATGACGGTTGAGGGAGAACATCGATAAGGGATGAAAAATAGTTAGTAACCATACTGGACAAATGTTGTCTCCTGTCACTTTGAATTGATGCTGCAGTACCTGTCCTGTCTGCGGTCATAGCAAAATCACTCCACAACCTGGTCAGAAAACCCCTCTGTCCAACGCCACTTCTGATTTCTGCACCTCTAACACCTCTGGTCTGCTGGCCCCTGCAGCTCGTGTGAGAACGATCATGGGCGCTGTGTGCTGGGAATGCCTGAAGCAAACGGTCAAAAAGAGTTGATTGTTTGGTTGCTAATATTAGTTCCAAGTTCTCATGTGGCATAATATTTTGCAATTTGCCTTTATAGCGAGGATCAAGGAGGCAGGCCAACCAGTAATCGTCATCGTTCATCATTTTAGTAATGCGTGTGTCCCTTTTGAGGATACGTAAGGCATAATCCGCCATGTGGGTAAAAAAGTTCCAGTTGTCAAATCTGCGGTTGTGCTGGGTTGAGGGGCTCTTTCAGGCAAATCTACGTCACTTGTGTCCCTCAAAAAAACAGAACCCGGCGTTGCCACGCCACCAATTTCCCGTGGCCCAGGAAAAGCTTCCTCATTAAAAAAAATACTCATCCCCATCATCCTCCTCGCCCTCCTCCTCCTGTTCGCCCGCTACCTCGTCCTGTACACTGCCCTGACCAGACAATGGCTGACTGTCATCAAGGCTTTCCTCTTCCTCTGCTGCAGACGCCTGCTCCTTTATGTGCGTCAAACTTTGCATCAGCAGACGCATTAGGGGGATGCTCATGCTTATTATGGCATTGTCTGCACTAACCAGCCGTGTGCATTCCTCAAAACACTGAAGGACTTGACACATGTCTTGTATCTTCGACCACTGCACACCTGACAACGCCATGTCTGCCATCCTACTGCCTGCGCGTGTATGTGTATCCTCCCACAAATACATAACAGCACGCACAGTCTCTGAAGCATGTGCAGTGTTGAGTTCCACCTTGTTGCAACATCTATGATTAGGCGATGCTGGGGAAGGTTCAAGGACCACTGATAGGTCTGCATACGGCTGGAGTGTACGGGCGAACGGTGGATATGCGAGCAAAGTCCGCGCACTTTGAGGAGCAGGTCGGATAACCCCGGATAACTTTTCAGGAAGCACTGCACCACCAGGTTTAAGGTGTGAGCCAGGCAAGGAATGTGTTTCAGTTGGGAAAGGGAGATGACAGCCATGAAATTCCTTCCGTTATCACTCACTACCTTGCCTGCCTCAAGATCTACAGTGCCCAGCCACGACTGCGTTTCTTTCTGCAAGAACTCGGACAGAACTTCTGCGGTGTGTCTGTTGTCGCCCAAACACTTCATAGCCAATACAGACTGGTGACGCTTGCCAGTAGCTGCCCCATAATGGGACAACTGGTGTGCAACTGTGGCAGCTGCAGATGGAGTGATTGGGCGACTGCGGTCTGTGGACGAGCTCTCGCTTCTGCAGGAGGACGAGAAGGAGGAGGAGGGGGTGCGAACGGCTACAGCCAACTGTTTCCTAGACCGTGGGCTAGGCAGAACTGTCGCAAAATTGCTGTCCTTTGTGGACCCTGCATCCACCACATTCACCCAGTGTGCCGTGATGGACACGTAACGTCCATGGCCATGCCTACTGGTCCATGCATCTGTTGTAAGGTGCACCTTTGTACTCACAGATTGCCTGAGTGCATGGACGATGCGCTCTTTAACATGCTGGTGGTGGGCTGGGATGGCTTTTCGCGAAAAGAAGTGTCGACTGGGTAGCTCGTAGCGTGGTACAGCGTAGTCTACAGCCACCAGAGGGAGTCCATGGACAGAACTTGAAGAAGTACCATTCATGACCACAGGAGGGAGCTCGATAACAGAATTCACAACAGTACCCCCCCCTTGAGGAGGGGTCACCGAACCCTCACCAGAGCCCTCAGGCCGAGCCAAATGAAAGGCACGAACTAGATCGGCAGCATGAACATCAGAGGCAAAAACCCAGGAATTATCTTCCTGACCATAACCCTTCCACTTGACCAGGTACTGGAGTTTCCGTCTCGAAATACGAGAATCCAAAATCTTCTCCACCACATACTCCAACTCCCCCTCGACCAACACAGGGGCAGGAGGATCAACGGAGGGAACCATAGGCGCCACGTATCTCCGCAATAACGACCTATGGAACACATTATGGATGGCAAAAGAAGCTGGAAGGGCCAAATGAAATGACACAGGATTGAGAACTTCAGAAATCTTATACGGACCAATGAAACGAGGCTTAAACTTAGGAGAGGAAACGTTCATAAGAACATGACGAGATGACAACCAAACCAAATCCCCAACACGAAGTCGGGGACCAACACAGCGCCGGCGGTTAGCGAAACGTTGAGCCTTCTCCTGGGACAATGTCAAATTGTCCACCACATAAGTCCAAATCTGCTGCAACCTGTCCACCACCGTATCCACACCAGGACAGTCCGAAGGCTCAACCTGCCCTGAAGAGAAACGAGGATGGAAACCAGAATTACAGAAAAAAGGCGAAACCAAAGTAGCCGAGCTGGCCCGATTATTAATGGCGAACTCAGCCAAAGGCAAGAAGGACACCCAATCATCCTGATCAGCAGAAACAAAGCATCTCAGATATGTTTCCAAAGTCTGATTAGTTCGTTCGGTTTGGCCATGTGTCTGAGGATGGAAAGCCAAAGAAAAAGACAAATCAATGCCCATCTTAGCACAAAAGGACCGCCAAAACCTCGAAACAAACTGGGAACCTCTGTCTGAGACGATGTTCTCCGGAATGCCATGCAAACGAACCACATGCTGGAAAAACAATGGCACCAAATCAGAGGAGGAAGGCAATTTAGACAAGGGTACCAAATAGACCATCTTAGAGAAGCGATCACAAACCACCCAAATGACCGACATCCTTTGAGAGACAGGGAGATCTGAAATAAAATCCATGGAAATATGCGTCCAGGGCCTCTTCGGGACCGGCAAGGGCAAAAGCAACCCACTGGCACGAGAACAGCAGGGCTTAGCCCGAGCACAAGTCCCACAGGACTGCACAAAAGAACGCACATCCCGTGACAAAGAAGGACACCAAAAGGATCTAGCCACCAAATCTCTGGTACCAAAGATTCCAGGATGACCCGCCAACACCGAACAATGAACCTCAGAGATAAATCTACTAGTCCATCTATCAGGGACAAACAGTTTCTCCGCTGGACAACGGTCCGGTCTATCAGCCTGAAACTTCTGCAGCACGCGCCGCATATCAGGGGAGATGGCAGACAAAATTACCCCCTCTTTGAGAATACCCGCCGGCTCAGGAACACCCGGAGAGTCAGGCACAAAACTCCTTGACAGGGCATCAGCCTTCACATTCTTAGAGCCCGGAAGGTACGAAACCACAAAATCAAAACGGGAGAAAAACAGCGACCATCGAGCCTGTCTAGGATTCAACTGTTTGGCAGACTCGAGATAAGTCAAATTCTTGTGATCCGTCAAGACCACCATGCGATGCTTGGCTCCTTCAAGCCAATGTCGCCACTCCTCGAATGCCCACTTCATGGCCAACAACTCTCGATTGCCAACATCATAATTGCGCTCAGCAGGCGAGAATTTTCTAGAAAAGAAGGCACATGGTTTCATCACTGAGCCATCAGAACTTCTTTGCGACAAAACAACCCCTGCTCCAATCTCAGAAGCATCAACCTCGACCTGAAATGGGAGCGAAACATCTGGCTGGCACAACACAGGGGCAGAAGAAAAACGACGCTTCAACTCCTGAAAAGCCTTTACAGCCGCAGAGGACCAATTGACCACATCAGCATCTTTCTTGGTCAAATCAGTCAACGGTTTAGCAACACTAGAAAAATTAGCGATGAAGCGACGGTAAAAATTAGCAAAGCCCAGGAACTTCTGCAGGCTCTTCACAGATGTCGGCTGAGTCCAATCATAAAGCAATCCAAGCACCAGAAAAAATGCATCTACATCACGCAATGCAGGATCTCCTGGCGCAGGGGAAAATGCCCAGTCTTGAGGGTCACCACGCAACAATGAAATAATGATTTTTACTTGTTGAACGGGGTCACCAGAGGAGCGGGGTTTCAAAGCTAGAAACAGTTTACAATTATTTTTGAAATTCAGGAACTTAGATCTATACCCAGAAAACAAATCAGGAATTGGAATTCTAGGCTCTAACATCGGATTCTGAACCACAAAATCTTGAATGTTTTGTACCCTTGCAGTGAGATGATCCACACAAGAGGACAGACCTTGAATGTCCATATCTACACCTGTGTCCTTAACCACCCAGAGGTTTAGGGGAAAAGAAAGACAAAAAACACTGCAGAGAAAAAAAAAAGGTCTCAGAACTTCTCTTATCCCTCTATTGAGATGCATTAATACTTTGGGCCAGCTGTACTGTTATGATCTGGTGGTTAGGAGCACCCGGAACGACCTGATGGTTAAACTCTCACAGGACAAGCTCTGAGAAGTGGGAGCTCTGCTGACCGCAACCCCTAATCCTATCACACAACTAGAAATAGCCGTGGAGCGTACCTAACACGACCTAGACGCCTCTTCACAGCCTAAGAGCTAACTAGCCCTAAAGATAGAAAATAAAGCCTACCTTGCCTACCTTGCCTCAGAGAAATTCCCCAAAGGAAAAGGCAGCCCCCCACATATATTGACTGTGAGTTAAGATGAAAGTCACAAACACAGAAATGAAACAGGTTTTAGCAAAGGGAGGCCAGACTTACTAAACAGACTGAGGATAGGAAAGGTATCTTTGCGGTCAGCACAAAACCCTACAAAAAGACCACGCAGAGTGTGCAAAAAGACCTCCGCACCGTGAGTCGGTGCCACTCTGCATCCCAGAGCTTCCAACTAGCAAGTCAAAATCATGATAGCCAGCTGGACAAGGAAACAATGAACAAATAATTAACTTAGCAGGGACTTAGCTTCTGCTGGAGTAGACAGGTCACCAGAAAGATCCAAGAGCGAACTGAACCAGTACAAGAACATTGACAGCTGGCATGGAGTAACGATCTGAGTGGAGTTTAATAGAGCAGCCAGCCAAAGAATAACCTACGTCACCTGTGGAAGGAACCTCAGAAGCAGCAGCTCCACTCACAGCCACCAGAGGGAGTCCATGGACAGAACTCGCCGAAGTACCATTCATGACCACAGGAGGGAGCTCGATAACAGAATTCACAACAGTAGTCCATCAGGGCTTTGAAAGCTTCGCTTTCAACTAACCGGTAGGGCATCATCTCTAACGAGATTAGTCTAGCTATGTGGGCGTTCAAACCCTGTGTACGCGGATGCGAGGCTAAGTACTTCCTTTTTCTAACCAGAGTCTCATGTAGGGTGAGCTGGACTGGAGAGCTGGAGATCGTGGAACTAGCGGGGGTGCCCTAGATGCAGTGTTTCCTACTACGAAACTGGTGATTCCCTGACCCTGACTGCTTTTGCCTGGCAAAGAAACCTGCACAGATACTGCAGGTGGTGTGGAAAATGGTGGCCTTACACTGACGGAAGGGATGTAGCGTTGCTGACTAGCTTCATTGGCCGAGGGTGCTACAACCTTAAGGGACATTTGGTAGTTAGTCCAGGCTTGCAAATGCATGGTGGTTAAATGTCTATGCATGCAACTTGTATTTAGACTTTTCAGATTCTGACCTCTGCTTAAGATAGTTGAACATTTTTGACAGATGACTTTGCGCTGATCAATTGGATGTTGTTTAAAAAAAATGCCAGACTGCACTCTTTCTAGCATCGGATCCCTTTTCAGGCATTGCAGACTGAGCTTTAACCGGATGGCCACGGTGTCCTCCAACAGGTTTTGGCTTTGCCACGCGTTTTGTGCCATCTACGGGCCCGGCAGATGGAACCTGTTGCGATGTTGATGCCTGCTGCGGCCCATCCTCCTCCGCTTCAGAACTACTGCCGCCTGCACGCTGTTCCCCCAATGGCTGCCAATCGGGGTCAACAACTGGGTCATCTATAACCTCCTCTTCTAGCTCGTGTGCAACTTCGTCTGTGTCACCGTGTAAGTCGGTGGTATAGCGTTCGTGACGGGGCAACATAGTCTCATCAGGGTCTGATTCTGGATCAGTACCCTGCGAGGGCAATGTTGTGGTCTGAGTCAAAGGACCAGCATAGTAGTCTGGCTGTGGCTGTGCATCAGTGCACTCCATGTCAGATTCAACTTGTAATGGGCATGGCCTGTTAACTGTTTCACTTTCTAAGCCAGGGATGGTATGTGTAAAGAGCTCCATGGAGTAACCCGTTGTGTCGCCTGCTGCATCCTTCTCTGTTGCTGTTTTTGCTGAAGAGGACAAGGAAGCGACTTGTCCCTGACCGTGAACATCCACTAACGACGCGCTGCTTTTACATTTACCAGTTTCAGAAGAGGAGGCAAAAGAGCTAGAGGCTGAGTCAGCAAGGTAAGCCAAAACTTGCTCTTGCTGCTCCGGCTTTAAAAGCGGTTTTCCTACTCCCAGAAAAGGGAGCGTTCGAGGCCTTGTGTAGCCAGACGACGAACCTGGCTCCACAGCTCGAGACTTAGGTGCTATATTGTTTTTCCCACGACCACCCGATGCTCCACTACCACTACCATCATTACCAGCTGGCAATGAACGCCCACGGCCACGACCTCTTCCATCAGACTTCCTCATTGTTTTAAAAATGTCACCAAACTAACGGTATTTGTTATCGTCAAACAACTTACAAGGTGAACTCTAACTTCTGTATGATTTAGATATCCCTTGATAGGTGGGTGAGGAAAATCAGGCACGATGTTACACACTGTTTTCTATGGCACCAAATGAGAGAGATGCCACACACGCAGGACTGTCACTCAAGCACAAAGGCCAATATTAATCTCCCACTGTTTTTTTTTTTTTTTCAGGGAGAATTTAGATACCAAATTTAAAAAAAAACAAAAAACTAGGCTTTCTATGGCCCACTATTTAAGAGCGATGGCACACTCAGGACTGGCAGACAAGCAGAAAGGCCAATATTAATCTCCCACAGGTTTTTTTTTATTTTTTCAGGGAGAATTTAGATGCCAAATTAAAAAAAAAAAACTAGGCTTTCTATGGCCCACTATTTAAGAGAGATGGCACAATCAGGACTGGCAGACAAGCAGAAAGGCCAATATTAATCTCCCACAGGTTTTTTTTTAATTTTTTCAGGGAGAATTTGGATACCAAATTTAAAAAAAAAAACTAGGCTTTCTATGGCCCACTATTTAAGAGAGATGGCACAATCAGGACTGGCAGACAAGCAGAAAGGCCAATATTAATCTCCCACAGGTTTTTTTTTTTTCAGGGAGAATTTAGATACCAAATTTAAAAAAAAAACACTAAGCTTTCTATGGCCCACTATTTAAGACAGATGGCACACTTAGGACTGGCAGACAAGCAGAAATGCCAATATTAATCTCCCACAGTTTTTTTTTTATTTTTTCAGGGAGAATTTAGATACCAAATTAAAAAAAAAAAATAGGCTTTCTATGGCCCACTATTTAAGAGAGATGGCACAATCAGGACTGGCAGAAAAGCAGAAAGGCCAATGTTAATCTCCCACAGGTTTTTTTTTATTTTTTCAGGGAGAATTTAGATACCAAATTTAAAAAAAAAAAAACTAGGCTTTCTATGGCCCACTATTTAAGAGAGATGGCACAATCAGGACTGGCAGACAAGCAGAAAGGCCAATATTAATCTCCCACAGTTTTTTTTTTATTTTTTCAGGGAGAATTTAGATACCAAATAAAAAAACAAAAAACTAGGCTTTCTATGGCCCACTATTTAAGAGAGATGGCACAATCAGGACTGGCAGACAAGCAGAAAGACCAATATTAATCTCCCACAGGTTTTTTTTTATTTTTTCAGGGAGAATTTAGATACCAAATTTAAAAAAAAAACAACTAGGCTTTCTATGGCCCACTATTTAAGAGAGATGGCACAATCAGGACTGGCAGACAAGCAGAAAGGCCAATATTAATCTCCAACAGGTTTTTTTTTTTCAGGGAGAATTTAGATACCAAATTTAAAAAAAAAAACTAGGCTTTCTATGGCCCACTATTTAAGAGAGATGGCACAATCAGGACTGGCAGACAAGCAGAAAGGCCAATATTAATCTCCCACAGTTTTTTTTTATTTTTTCAGGGAGAATTTAGATACCAAATTAAAAAAAAAAAAAATAGGCTTTCTATGGCCCACTATTTAAGAGAGATGGCACAATCAGGACTGGCAGACAAGCAGAAAGGCCAATATTAATCTCCCACAGGTTTTTTTTTATTTTTTCAGGGAGAATTTAGATACCAAATTTAAAAAAAAAACTAGGCTTTCTATGGCCCACTATTTAAGAGAGATGGCACAATCAGGACTGGCAGACAAGCAGAAAGGCCAATATTAATCTCCCACAGGTTTTTTTTATTTTTTCAGGGAGAATTTAGATACCAAATTAAAAAAAAAAAATAGGCTTTCTATGGCCCACTATTTAAGAGAGATGGCACAATCAGGACTGGCAGACAAGCAGAAAGGCCAATATTAATCTCCCACGTTTTTTTAAATTTTTTCAGGGAGAATTTAGATACCAAATAAAAAAAATAAAAAAATAAAAGGCTTTCTATGGCCCACTATTTAAGAGAGATGGCACACACAGGACTGGCACTCTAGCAGAAATGCCAATCTTAATCTCCAACAACTTATTTTTTTAGGGAGAATTAAAAAAAAAAAAAAGGGACTGTCCTACAATTACTATCTCCCTGCAGTAATCTCAGCCAGGTATGGCAGGCAGCAATAAGGAGTGGACTGCTGCACAAATTACATCAAAAGTGTGGACAAACAAAACAGATAGCTGTGCAGAAAGGAAGGAACAACAGGATTTGTGCTTTGAAAAAAGCAGTTGGTTTGCATAGCGGTGTACACACAGCAATGCAGCTATCAGGGAGCCTTCTAGGGCAGCCCAATGAGCTACAGCGCTGAGGAAAAAAAATGTAGCTTCCACTGTCCCTGCAAACAAAAGGTGGTGTTGGACAGTGGAAATCGCTACAGCACAAGCGGTTTGGTGGTTAATGGACCCTGCCTAACGCTATCCCTGCTTCTGACGAAGCGGCAACAACCTCTCCCTATGCTCAGATCAGCAGCAGTAAGATGGCGGTGGGCGGGAACGCCTCTTTATAGCCCCTGTGACGCCGCAGACAGCAAGCCAATCACTGCAATGCCCTTTTCTAAGATGGTGGGGACCAGGACCTATGTCATCACGCTGCCCACACTCTGCGTCCACCTTCATTGGCTGAGAAATGGCGCTTTTCGCGTCATTGAAACGCGACTTTGGCGCGAAAGTCGCGTACCGCATGGCCGACCCCACACAGGGATCGGGTCGGGTTTCGTAAAACCCGACTGTGCCAAAAGTCGGCGACTTTTGAAAATGAACAATCCGTTTCGCTCAACCCTAGTCTTATATAGACAGGTGTGTGCCTTTCCAAATCAAGCTCTATCAGTTTAATTAAACATAGCTAGATTCCAATGAAGGAGTAGAACCATCTAAAGGAGGTTCACAAGGAAATGAACAGTATGTGACTTAAATATGAGTGTCTGAGCAAGGGGTCTGAATACTTATGACCATGTAATATTTCAGTTTTTCTTTTTTATTAAATTTGCAAAGATTTCTTTATTTCTGGTTTTTTTTTAGTCAAGATGGGGTGCAGAGTGTACATTAATGTGAAAAAATGAACTTTTTTGAATTTACCAAATGGCTGCAATGAAGCAAAGAGTGAAAAATCTAAAGGGGTCTGAATTCTTTCTGTACCCACTGTATGTCCCAGTACTTCTGGCGTAGAAGTAACACAGCATTTCAGATATGGTAGTGGTAGTGTGATGGTCTGGGGCTGTTTTGCTGCTCGGGAAATGAAACCATGAATTCTGCAGTCTACGAAAAAATCCTGAAAGAGAATGTCTGGCCATCTGTTCATGACCTCAAGCCTAAGCAAAGTTGGGTTATGCACCAGGACAATGATTCAAAACACACCAGCGGGTCCATCCCTGAATGGCTTAAGAAAGACAAAATTAAGACTTTGGCGTGACCTAGTCAAAGTCCTGACCTTAATCTGATTGAGATGCTGTAGCATGGCCTTAGAAAGGCGGTTCATGCTTGGAAACCCTCCAAGTTCTGCACTTTGTTGCTGCTAAGGGTAGCTCAACTAGTTATTAGGTTTAGGGGACACAGGGCCACATTGGTTTGGATTTCATTTTCCCATAGTAATAAAGACGTTCATTTAAAAACTGCATTTTGTGTTTACTTATGTTATCTTTGTTTTTGATATAATGGGGGACAAACATACAAAAGAATAGGAAATTAGGAAGAGTGTAAATACTTTTTCACACAACTGTATACTATTGAGGATAGTGAATTACTGGCCATTAAGATGGCCCTTGAGGAAGAACGACATCTACTTTAGGGTGCCAGCTCTCCAGTAACAATACATGTACCATAAGAATTTAACCTTTCTACAGTCCACCCAATAGTTACATCCTCACCAATCCAGGTGCGCACTCTTCTTCACTCCTATCGACTTTGAGTTACACTTTTGTCCTGCAGAGAGGAATGTTAACATTCCTCTGGGTAAGACCCAGCAATGTGGGTATATAGCAAGTCTATGCCAAGGACGTTCAGGACTATAGCCGCCTGTCCACTGTGCATCAGAGAAATTTCCCAGCAACAAATCTTCTGGTCGACAATAGCCTCTACCAGTTCCTTCCGTCCTTTAGCAACACATAGTCATGGATTTCATCATAGACTTACCCCTCTCTGAGGATTACAACACCATCAAGCATCCCCTTGAGAAAGCAGTTTGGAAACACGTGTTGGGGTTTCTGCCATCCGGCTCAGGGTCAGTACTTTTGATGTCTGGTAAGCTCTGCCCTTGCACACCTATTTGATACTCTACTTAGAACTTTTTTCACTTTGATAGTGCTTATTTCTAATTTTGGGACAATGCTTGCCAGTATATGGAGCACCCCCATGGGCCGTGGGGTGCTCGGTACCGGGTCCTTCGGTTCTCGGGGGGGATGTCACGATGGCTGACCCAGTCCGTGGCCCTTGGGAGGTCCGTTTTAAAAGGGGGGTAAGGTCTTTAAAGGGGAAATGTTCTTGACGCCACCTGTGGTATTCGGTCAGGGTGACCGACGCTGCTTTGAGGGGTCCGCTGGGGTGATGTTATGGCAGCTAGATGGTACACCTTCCCATAGGTGAAGTATATGCCCAGGGCTTCCCAGTGTGTAGATGGTGGATGGTGTGAGGCGCAGTGAAGAACGAGGACACAAGGTTGCAGTCTCTTTACCTTTTTACTGAAAGTTTCAGCATCCACAGTCCAGAGCACAGACCACAGGGAAGGCAGAGTCCGGCTGGTTTTGAGGCAACTCCAGAATCCCCTTATCCATGTGGAAATTAGTAGCCTTCCCTTGTGCTGCAGTGTTGTAGTCCCTTACTGCTAAGCTTCTCATAAGGTCCTCACTAGAGTTGATCGACTTTTACTTTTTTCGGATCGAGTCGGGTTTCGAAACCCGACTTTGTCAAAAGTCGGATCAGGTGAAATCGGCCGATTATTGCGAAAAGTCGGGGGCCGACTGAAACACGAAACCCAATGCAAGTCAATGGGGAATCAAAGTCGGCAGTGAGTGAAGGACAGGAAAACACCTACAGTGCCCATTTTAATGCCAAAAACATCAATTCTTATTACTTAAGCTTGTCAATCTTAATTTACTTTATAATAATAGTTAGGCATTGAAAACTGGGGGTCATTTGGCTAAAGTTGTGGGGGTAGTAGGGCTGGCTCAAGATTTTCATGGGCCCAGGAAACGCAGAATACGTCACGGCGGTGGAGCAGGGAGAGGTAAGTATTTCAACTTTGCAAGTGCTGTGATCCTGAGCAAGCAGAGGGGGCCCATTCGTTGGCACTGACACAGGGCCCCTCATAGTACGGCGGTGTGTTTGACGGCGGGTGGTGTTATGATCTGGTGGCCTAGGAGCAGCATGAGACATACTCTGGAGAAGGTGGTACCTTTACTGACCGCAAACCCTGAACTAGCAGCGCAACTAGAAGTAGCCGTGGGGGGTACCTAACACTCCCTAGACCCCTCGACACAGCCTAAGAACTAACTACCCCTAAAGACAGAAACGGGAAAACTATCTTGCCTCAGAGAAAATCCCCAAAGGATAGACAGCCACCCACAAATATTGACTGTGAAAGGAGAGGGAAATAACATAAGCAGACATGAAATCAGGATTTAGCGTAGGAGGCCATACTAGCTAAAAAGGAAGAATAGGACAGAGTACTATGCGGTCAGTATTAAAACACTAGAAAATATCCACCACAGAAAATACAAAACACCACATCTGACTAAAGACATGGAGGGTATATCTGCATCTCCAGAGACAAAGCTAGGCTGCAAAAAATCCTTCACAGACAAAGCTGGACTAAACAAAACAAGAAAATGCACAGACTATAAGGTCCACAGCAGGTGGACAGCAAAAACAAGGCCAGAACTTATCTTTGAAGAAATGAACAGCAGACCAGGAGAGACCAAGTATGGATGTGAATCCTCCAAAAACAATGGACAACTGGCACTGACTAAAGGATAAAGCAGGACTTAAATAGCCCAGCCCAAATTGCAAAAAAATGGATACACCTGATAAATGCTGCGATCCAACTACCGCAGCACTACCACTCATAACCACCGGAGGGAGCCCAAGAGCAGAATTCACAACAGTACTCCCCCTTGAGGAGGGGTCACCGAACCCTCACCAGAGCCCCCAGGCCGATCAGGACGAGCCAAATGAAAGGCACAAACCAAATCGTCAGCATGAACATCGGAGGCAAAAACCCAAGAATTATCCTCCTGGCCATAACCCTTCCATTTGACCAGATACTGAAGCTTCTGCCTCGAAAAACGAGAATCCAAAATCTTCTCAACCACATACTCCAACTCCCCATCAATCAACACCGGGACCGGAGGATCATCAGAAGGAACAACGGGCACCACATACTTCCGCAACAAAGATCTATGGAACACATTATGGATGGAAAAACAGGCTGGAAGGGCCAAACGAAAAGACACCGGATTGATAATCTCAGAAATCCTATAAGGACCAATAAACCGAGGCTTGAACTTAGGGGAAGAAACCTTCATAGGAACATGACGGGAAGACAACCAGACCAAATCCCCAACCCGAAGCCGGGAACCAACACACCGACGACGGTTACCAAAACGCTGAGCCTCCTCCTGAGACAACACCAAATTGTCCACCACATGAGCCCAAATCCGCTGCAGCCTGTCAACCACTGAATCCACACCAGGACAATCAGAAGGCTCAACCTGCCCTGAAGAAAAACGAGGATGAAAACCAAGATTACAAAAAAAAGGCGAAACCAAGGTAGCAGAACTAGCCCGATTATTAAGGGCAAACTCGGCCAATGGCAAAAAGGCCACCCAATCATCCTGATCAGCAGACACAAAGCATCTCAAATAGGTCTCCAAGGTCTGATTAGTTCGCTCAGTCTGGCCGTTTGTCTGAGGATGAAATGCGGAAGAAAAAGACAAATCAATGCCCAGCCTAGCACAAAAGGCCCGCCAAAACCTAGAAACAAACTGGGAACCTCTATCGGACACAATATTCTCCGGGATGCCATGCAAACGAACCACATGCTGAAAAAACGACAGAACCAAATCAGAAGAGGAGGGCAATTTAGGCAATGGTACCAAATGAACCATCTTAGAAAACCGGTCACAAACCACCCAGATAACCGACTGTCATGATACCAATGGCAGGGGATCACAAAAGAACAAGCACACAAAAAACAGAACAAGCTCTAGGGTGATGGAAACTGAGCTGACCGCGATCCTGAACCTAATTCACAACACTAGCAGTAGCCGGGGAACGTGCCTACGATGATTCTAGACGTCTCGCGCCAGCCGAAGGACTAGCTTCCCCTATTAGAAGAAACAAAGACCTCTCTTGCCTCCAGAGAAACACCCCACAGAAATAGCAGCCCCCCACATGTAATGACGGTGAAATGAGAGGAAAGCACATACGTAGTAATGAAAACAGATTCAGCAAAATGAGGCCCGCTAAAACTAGATAGCAGAGGATACAAAAGTGAACTGCGCGGTCAGCGAAAAACCCTACAAAAAACCATCCTGAAATTACCTGAACTCATGTGCCAACTCATGGAACATGAGGAGTAATATCAGCCCACTAGAGCAACCAGCAACAAGGAATCACATAACTGCAAGCTGGACTAAAACAAAAATAAAGCAAAACGTGGAACAGGAAAATCAAAAACTTAGCTTGTCCTGATGATTACAGAAGCGGAAAGCAGAGGTAACAAGACACACTGATTACATTGATCGCCGGCGAGGAAATGACAAGAAAGCCAGGTTAAATAGGAAACTCCCATATCCTGATAGAACAGGTGGACACCAGAGACCGCAGAGAACACAAGTCACCCAGTACCATCTGTAACCACCAGAGGGAGCCCAAAAACAGAATCCACAACAGTACCCCCCCTTGAGGAGGGGTCACCGAACCCTCACGAGAACCACCAGGGCGACCAGGATGAGCCCTATGAAATGCACGGACCAAATCAGCAGCATGAACATCAGAGGCAACCACCCAAGAATTATCCTCCTGACCATAACCCTTCCACTTGACCAAATACTGAAGTTTCCATCTGGAAACACGAGAATCCAAGATCTTCTCCACAACATACTCCAATTCTCCCTCCACCAGCACCGGAGCAGGAGGCTCAAGCGAAGGAACAACAGGTACCTCATACTTCCGCAACAACGACCGATGGAACACATTATGAATAGCAAACGATGCCGGGAGATCCAAACGAAACGACACAGGGTTAAGAATTTCCAAGATCCTATAGGGACCGATAAACCGAGGCTTGAACTTAGGAGAAGAGACCTTCATAGGAACAAAACGAGAAGACAACCACACCAAGTCCCCAACACGAAGTCGAGGACCCACGCGGCGACGGCGATTAGCAAACTGCTGAGCCCTCTCCTGGGACAACTTCAAATTGTCCACCACATGACTCCAAATCTGATGCAACCTATCCACCACCATGTCCACTCCAGGACAATCAGAAGGCTCCACCTGACCAGAGGAAAAACGAGGATGAAACCCCGAATTACAAAAGAAAGGAGAAACCAAGGTAGCAGAACTAGCCCGATTATTAAGGGCAAATTCGGCAAGCGGCAAAAAGGTAACCCAGTCAACTTGATCAGCAGAAACAAAACACCTTAAATAAGTTTCCAAGGTCTGATTAGTTCGTTCCGTCTGGCCATTCGTCTGAGGATGGAATGCAGACGAAAAGGACAAATCAATGCCCATCTTAGCACAGAACGTCCGCCAAAATCTAGACACAAACTGGGATCCCCTGTCAGAAACAATGTTCTCCGGAATCCCATGCAAACGAACCACATTCTGAAAAAACAGAGGGACCAAATCAGAGGAGGAAGGTAACTTAGGCAAGGGGACCAGATGAACCATCTTAGAAAAGCGGTCACACACAACCCAGATGACGGACATTTTTTGAGAGACAGGGAGATCCGAAATAAAGTCCATGGAAATGTGCGTCCAAGGCCTCTTCGGGATAGGCAAAGGTGACAACAATCCACTGGCCCGAGAACAGCAAGGCTTAGCCCGAGCGCAAACTTCACAAGACTGCACAAAAGAACGCACATCCCTCGACAAGGAAGGCCACCAAAAAGACCTGGCCACCAAGTCTCTAGTACCAAATATTCCAGGATGACCTGCCAACGCAGAAGAATGGACCTCGGAGATGACTCTACTGGTCCAATTATCCGGAACAAACAGTCTTTCAGGCGGACAACGATCAGGTTTATCCGCCTGAAACTCCTGCAAAGCACATCGCAAGTCTGGGAAGACAGCCGACAAAATCACCCCATCCCTAAGGATACCAGTGGGCTCAGAATTTCCAGGGGAATCAGGCACAAAACTCCTAGAAAGAGCATCCGCCTTCACATTCTTTGAACCTGGCAGATATGAAACCCCAAAATCGAAACGGGAGAAAAACAGTGACCAACGAGCCTGTCTAGGATTCAGACGCTTGGCAGACTCAAGGTAAATCAGATTTTTGTGATTAGTCAAGACCACCACACGATGTCTAGCACCCTCAAGCCAATGACGCCACTCCTCAAATGCCCACTTCATGGCCAAAAGCTCCTGATTACCAACATCATAATTCCGCTCAGTGGGCGAAAACTTTCTAGAAAAGAACGCACATGGCTTCATCACCGAGCAATTGGAGCTTCTCTGTGACAAAACCGCCCCCGCTCCAATCTCAGAAGCATCAACCTCAACCTGAAAAGGAAGCGAAACATCTGGCTGACGCAACACAGGAGCAGAAGAAAACCGGCGCTTAAGTTCCTGAAAGGCCTCCACAGCCGCAGGAGACCAATCAGCAACATCAGCACCCTTCTTAGTCAGATCCGTCAAAGGCTTAACAACACTAGAAAAATTAGTTATGAAACGACGATAAAAATTAGCAAAGCCCAAGAACTTCTGTAGACTCTTAAGAGATGTAGGCTGCGTCCAGTCACAAATAGCTTGAACCTTGACGGGATCCATCTCAATAGTAGAAGGGGAAAAAATATACCCCAAAAACGAAATCTTCTGGACTCCAAAGAGACACTTTGAACCTTTTACAAACAAAGAATTGGCCCGCAGGACCTGAAACACCTTCCTGACCTGCTGAACATGGGACTCCCAGTCATCAGAAAAAACCAAAACATCATCCAAATACACAATCATAAATTTATCCAGATATTCACGGAAAATATCGTGCATAAAGGACTGGAAGACAGAAGGAGCATTAGAAAGTCCAAAAGGCATCACCAAATACTCAAAATGGCCCTCAGGCGTATTAAATGCGGTTTTCCACTCATCACCCTGCTTAATCCGCACAAGATTATACGCACCCCGAAGATCAATCTTAGTGAACCATTTAGCCCCCTTAATGCGAGCGAACAAATCAGTCAACAATGGCAAAGGATACTGATATTTGACCGTAATCTTATTCAAAAGACGGTAATCTATACAAGGCCTCAAGGAACCATCTTTTTTGGCCACGAAAAAAAAAACCTGCTCCCAAAGGAGATGAAGATGTACGGATATGTCCCTTTTCCAAAGGACTCCATAACATAATCCCGCATAGCAGTATGCTCTGGCACTGACAGATTGAACAAACGACCTTTAGGAAATTTACTGCCAGGAATCAAATCTATAGCACAATCGCAATCCCTGTGAGGAGGAAGCGAATTGAGCTTAGGCTCCTCAAAAACATCCCGATAATCAGACAAAAATACAGGAACCTCAGAAGGAGTAGATGAAGCGATAGAAATCGGAGGTGCATCATCATGAACCCCCTGACATCCCCAGCTTAACACAGACATCGTTTTCCAGTCCAAGACTGGGTTATGAGTTTGTAACCATGGCAGACCAAGCACTAAGACATCATGTAAATTATACAGTACCAGGAAGCGAATCATCTCCTGATGAACGGGAGTCATACGCATGGTCACGTGTGTCCAGTACTGAGGTTTATTCATAGCCAAAGGTGTAGAGTCAATTCCTTTCAAAGGAATAGGGACTTCCAGAGGCTCCAGACTAAACCCACAGCGGTTGGCAAATGACCAATCCATAAGACTCAGGGCAGCGCCTGAATCCACATAGGCATCGACGGAAATGGCTGATAATGAACAAATCAGAGTCACAGACAGAATGAACTTAGACTGTAAAGTACTAATGGCAACAGAGTTATCAACCTTTTTTGTGCGTTTAGAGCATGCTGATATAACATGAGCTAAATCACCACAATAAAAACACAACCCATTTTTCCGCCTATAGTTTTGCCGTTCACTTCTGGACTGAATTCTATCACATTGCATTGTCTCAGGTGCCTGTTCAGAAGACACCGCCAAATGGTGCACAGGTTTGCGCTCCCGCAAACGCCGATCAATCTGAATAGCCATAGTCATAGACTCATTCAGACCTGTAGGCGCCGGGAACCCCACCATAACATCTTTAATGGCCTCAGAAAGGCCATCTCTGAATTTTGCAGCCAGAGCGCACTCATTCCACTGAGTAAGCACCGACCACCTCCGAAATTTCTGACAATATATTTCTGCTTCATCTTGCCCCTGAGAGAGAGCCAATAAAGCTTTTTCAGCCTGAATCTCTAGGTTAGGTTCCTCATAGAGCAAACCCAATGCCAGAAAAAACGCATCCACATTGAGCAACGCAGGATCCCCTGGTGCCAATGCAAATGCCCAATTCTGAGGGTCACCCCGCAGGGAAGATATTACAATTTTGACTTGCTGAGCAGGGTCTCCAGAGGAGCGAGATTTCAAAGAAAGAAACAACTTGCAATTGTTCCTAAAATTCAGAAAACTAGATCTATCTCCAGAAAAAAACTCTGGGATAGGAATTCTAGGTTCAGACATAGGAGCATGTACAACAAAATCTTGTATATTTTGAACCTTAGCAGCAAGATTATTCAGGCTGGAAGCCAAACTCTGGACGTCCATGATAAACAGCTGAGGTCAGAGCCATTCAAGGATTAAGAGGAGGTAAGACACAGCCAGGCTGTAATTAAGGCTAGGCAGCAAACTCTGAGGGAAGGAAAAAAAAAAAAAAAAACTTCCTCAGACTACTTTTCCTCCTACTTCAGCCAATACCACTTTACTGGCCGGCGATACTGTCATGATCCCAATGGCAGGGGATCACAAAAGAACAAGCACACAAAAAACAGAACAAGCTCTAGGGTGATGGAAACTGAGCTGACCGCGATCCTGAACCTAATTCACAACACTAGCAGTAGCCGGGGAACGTGCCTACGACGATTCTAGACGTCTCGCGCCAGCCGAAGGACTAGCTTCCCCTATTAGAAGAAACAAAGACCTCTCTTGCCTCCAGAGAAACACCCCACAGAAATAGCAGCCCCCCACATGTAATGACGGTGAAATGAGAGGAAAGCACATACGTAGTAATGAAAACAGATTCAGCAAAATGAGGCCCGCTAAAACTAGATAGCAGAGGATACAAAAGTGAACTGCGCGGTCAGCGAAAAACCCTACAAAAAACATCCTGAAATTACCTGAACTCATGTGCCAACTCATGGAACATGAGGAGTAATATCAGCCCACTAGAGCAACCAGCAACAAGGAATCACATAACTGCAAGCTGGACTAAAACAAAAATAAAGCAAAACGTGGAACAGGAAAATCAAAAACTTAGCTTGTCCTGATGATTACAGAAGCGGAAAGCAGAGGTAACAAGACACACTGATTACATTGATCGCCAGCAAGGAAATGACAAGAAAGCCAGGTTAAATAGGAAACTCCCATATCCTGATAGAACAGGTGGACACCAGAGACCGCAGAGAACACAAGTCACCCAGTACCATCTGTAACCACCAGAGGGAGCCCAAAAACAGAATCCACAACAACCGACATCCTCTGGGAAACCATAGAAATATGCGTCCAAGGTCTCTCAGGGACCGGCAAAGGCAGAAGCAACCCACTAGCGCGGGAACAGCAAGGCTTAGCCCGCGCACAAATCCCACAGGACTGCACAAAAGAACGCACATCCCGCGACAAAGAAGGCCACCAAAAGGACCTACCAACCAAATCTCTGGTACCAAAAATCCCAGGATGGCCAGCCAACACAGAACAATGAACCTCAGAAATCACTTTACTAGTCCATCTATCAGGAAATTCAGTTTCCCCACTGGACAGCGGTCAGGTTTATTAGCCTGAAATTCCTGAAGAACCCGTCGTAAATCAGGGGAGATGGCAGAAAGAATCACCCCTTCCTTCAGAATGCCGACCGGCTCAAGAACCCCAGGGGAATCAGGAAAAAAACTCCTAGAGAGGGCATCCGCCTTAACATTCTTAGTATCAGATAGGTACGAGACCACAAAATCAAAACGGGAGAAAAATAGGGACCATCGAGCCTGTCTAGGATTCAGTCGTTTGGCAGACTCGAGGTAAATCAGATTCTTATGATCGGTCAAGACCTTCAATACGGTGCTTGGCCCCCTCAAGCCAATGACGCCACTCCTCAAATGCCCACTTCATAGCCAACAAGTCCCGATTGCCGACATCATAATTGCGTTCTGCAGGCAAAAACTTCCGAGAAAAGAAGGCACACGGTTTCATCAAGGAACCATCAGAATTCCTCTGAGACAAAACGGCCCCTGCCCCAATCTCAGACGCGTCAACCTCAACCTGAAATAGAAGAGAAACATCTGGCTGATGTAATACAAGGGGCAGAAGTAAATCGGAGTTTAAGCTCTTGAAAGGCAGAAACAGCCGCAGAGGACCAATTCGTCACATCAGCGCCTTTCTTCGTCAAATCGGTCAGAGGTTTAACCACACTGGAGAAGTTGGCAATGAAACGACGATAAAAATTAGCAAAGCCCAAGAATTTCAGAAGGCTCTTCACAGATGTGGGCTGAATCCAATCATAAATGGCCTGAACCTTAACGGGATCCATTTCTATAGATGAGGGAGAAAAAATGAAGCCCAGAAAAGAAACCTTCTGCACTCCAAAGAGGCACTTCGACCCCTTCACAAACAAAGCATTATCACGGAGGATCTGAAATACCATCCTGACCTGTTTCACATGAGACTCCCAATCATCGGAAAAAATCAAAATATCATCCAAATATACAACCATGAACTTATCAAGATAACTCCGAAAGATATCATGCATGAAGGACTGGAACACAGATGGGGCATTAGAGAGTCCGAATGGCATCACTAGGTATTCAAAATGGCCTTCGGGCGTATTAAATGCAGTTTTCCACTCGTCACCCTGTTTAATACGAATAAGATTATATGCCCCTCGAAGGTCAATCTTAGTAAAACAGCTAGCCCCCTTAATCCTAGCAAACAAATCAGTAAGCAAAGGCAAAGGGTATTGAAATTTGACCGTGATCTTATTCAAGAGGCGATAATCAATACACGGTCTCAAGGAGCCATCCTTCTTGGCAACAAAAAAAAAACCTGCTCCCAATGGTGAAGAAGATGGCCGAATATGCCCCTTCTCCAAAGACTCCTTAATATAGCTCCGCATGGCAGCATGTTCTGGCACAGACAGGTTGAAAAGTCGACCCTTAGGGAACTTACAAAATGGAATCAAGTCAATAGCACAATCATAGTCCCTATGTGGTGGAAGGGCACTGGATTTAGGCTCATCGAATACATCCTGGAAATCTGACAAAAACTCAGGAATTTCAGAAGAGGGGGAAGAGGAAATCGACATCAAAGGAACGTGATCTTGAACCCCCTGACAACCCCAACTAGTCACAGACATGGATTTCCAATCTAACACCGGATTATGTAGCTGTAACCATGGAAAACCCAGCACAATATCATCATGCAAATTATGCAACACCAGAAAAAGACAATCTTCCTGATGGGCTGGCGTCATGCGCATGGTCAGCTGTGTCCAAAACTGAGGTTTATTTTTAGCCAACGGTGTAGCATCAATCCCCCTTAAAGGAATAGGGTTCTGCAAAGGCTGCAAGGGGAAACCACAACGTCTGGCAAATTCTAAGTCCATTAAATTCAGAGCGGCGCCTGAATCCACAAATGCCATGACAGAAAATGATGATAATGAGCAGATCAAGGTCACAGATAACAGAAATTTTGGTTGTACAGTACTGATGGTAACAGAACTAGCGATTCTCTTTGTACGCTTAGGGCAATCAGAAATAACATGAGCAGAATCGCCGCAGTAAAAACACAATCTATTATGACGCCTAAATCCTTGTCGTTCAGCTCTAGACAAAATCCTATCACACTGCATAGGCTCAGGGCTCCTCTCGGAGGACAACGCCACAGTGTGTATAACTCTGCGCTCGCGCAAGCGCCGATCAATCTGAATGGCCAGATGTTGTGAATTCTGTTGTCAAGCTCCCTCCTGTGGTCATGAATGGTACTTCGGCTGGTTCTGTCCATGGGCTTCCTCTGTTGGTTGTCAGTGGGGCTGCGGCTTCTGAGGTTCCTTCCACAGGTGACGAGGTTAATTCGTTAGCTGGCTGCTCTATTTAACTCCACCTAGATCATTGCTCCATGCCACCTGTCAATGTTCCAGTATTGGTTTAGTTCACTCCTGGATCGTTCTTGTGACCTGTCTTCCCAGCAGAAGCTAAGTTCCTGCTTGTTTTTCTTTGGTTTGCTATTTTTCTGTCCAGCTTGCTATTTTGATTGTTGTCTTGCTTGCTGGAAGCTCTGGGACGCAGAGGGAGCGCCTCCGCTCCGTGAGTCGGTGCGGAGGGTCTTTTTGCGCCCTCTGCGTGTTCTTTTTGTAGTTTTTTGTGCTGACCGCAAAGCTACCTTTCCTATCCTCTGTCTGTTCAGTAAGTCGGGCCTCACTTTGCTAAATCTATTTCATCTCTGTGTTTGTAATTTTCATCTTTACTCACAGTCATTATATGTGGGGGGCTGCCTTTTCCTTTGGGGAATTTCTCTGAGGCAAGGTAGGCTTTATTTTTCTATCTTTAGGGCTAGCTAGTTCCTTAGGCTGTGACGAGGCGCCTAGGGAGCGTCAGGAGCGCTCCACGGCTATTTCTAGTGTGTGTGATAGGATTAGGGATTGCGGTCAGCAGAGTTCCCACGTCTCAGAGCTCGTCCTATATTATTAGTAACTATCAGGTCATTCCGTGTGCTCTTAACCACCAGGTCCATTATTGTCCTGACCACCAGGTCCTAACAGTACAGGTGGCCCAAAGTACTAATGCATCTCAATAGAGGGATAAGAGAAGTTCTGAGACCATTTTTTTTTCTTTGCAGTGTGTTTTGTCTCTCTTTTCCCCTTTACCTCTGGGTGGTTCAGGATACAGGTGTAGATATGGACATTCAAGGTCTGTCCTCTTGTATGAATAATCTCACTGCAAGTGTACAAAACATTCAAGATTTTGTGGTTCAGAATCCAATGTTAGAGCCTAGGATTCCAATTCCTAATTTGTTTTTTGGGGATAGATCTAAGTTTCTGAATTTCAAAAATAATTGTAAATTGTTTCTTGCTTTGAAACCTCGCTCCTCAGGTGACCCTGTTCAACAAGTGAAAATCATTATTTCTTTGTTACGTGGCGACCCTCAAGACTGGGCATTTTCCCTTGCGCCAGGAGATCCGGCATTGCGTGATGTTGATGCGTTTTTTCTGGCGCTCGGATTGCTTTATGATGAACCTAATTCAGTGGATCAGGCAGAGAAAATCTTGCTGGCTCTGTGTCAGGGTCAGGATGAGGTAGAGATATATTGTCAGAAGTTTAGGAAGTGGTCTGTACTCACTCAGTGGAATGAATGTGCCCTGGCAGCAATTTTCAGAAGGGGTCTCTCTGAAGCCCTTAAGGATGTCATAGTGGGATTTCCCATGCCTGCTGGTCTGAATGAGTCTATGTCTTTGGCCATTCAGATCGATCGACGCTTGCGTGAGCGTAAAGCTGTGCACCATTTGGCGGTATTATCTGAGCATAGACCTGAGCCTATGCAATGTGATAAGACTTTGACCAGAGCTGAACGGCAAGAACACAGACGTCGGAATGGGCTGTGTTTTTACTGTGGTGATTCCACTCATGCTATCTCCGATTGTCCTAAGCGCACTAAGCGTTTCGCTAGGTCTGCCACCATTGGTACGGTACAGTCGAAATTTCTTTTGTCCGTTACTTTGATCTGCTCTTTGTCATCCTATTCTGTTATGGCATTTGTGGATTCAGGCGCTGCCCTGAATTTGATGGACTTGGAGTTTGCTAGGCGCTGTGGTTTTTTCTTGGAGCCCTTGCAGTATCCTATTCCATTGAGAGGAATTGATGCTACGCCTTTGGCCAAGAATAAGCCTCAGTACTGGACCCAATTGACCATGTGCATGGCTCC
This sequence comes from Ranitomeya imitator, assembly GCF_032444005.1. Lineage (NCBI taxonomy): Eukaryota > Metazoa > Chordata > Amphibia > Anura > Dendrobatidae > Ranitomeya > Ranitomeya imitator. The sequence goes on from NC_091284.1 coordinate 436,706,080, forward strand.
TGCACATCAGGAGGATATTCGCTTTTTGGTGTTGCATAATCTGCATGATGTGGTTGTTTTGGGGTTGCCATGGCTACAGGTCCATAATCCAGTATTGGATTGGAAATCTATGTCTGTGTCCAGCTGGGGTTGTCAGGGAGTACATGGTGATGTTCCATTTTTGTCTATTTCGTCATCCACCCCTTCTGAAGTCCCGGAGTTTTTGTCAGATTACCGGGATGTATTTGATGAGCCCAAATCCAGTGCCCTACCTCCTCATAGGGATTGCGATTGTGCTATCAATTTGATTCCTGGTAGTAAGTTTCCTAAGGGCCGACTGTTCAATTTATCTGTGCCAGAGCACGCCGCTATGCGGAGTTATGTAAAGGAATACTTGGAGAAGGGTCATATTCGCCCGTCGTCGTCACCATTGGGAGCAGGGTTCTTTTTTGTGGCCAAGAAGGATGGTTCTTTGAGACCTTGTATTGATTACTGCCTTCTTAATAAGATCACAGTCAAATTTCAGTACCCTTTGCTGCTGCTGTCTGATTTATTTGCTCGGATTAAGGGGGCTAGTTGGTTCACCAAGATAGATCTTCGTGGTGCGTATAATCTTGTGCGTATTAAACAGGGCAATGAATGGAAAACAGCATTTAATACGCCCGAGGGCCATTTTGAGTACCTGGCTATGCCATTTGGGCTTTCCAATGGTCCATCAGTATTTCATAGTAACATAGTAACATAGTTAGTAAGGCCGAAAAAAGACATTTGTCCATCCAGTTCAGCCTATATTCCATCATAATAAATACCCAGATCTACGTCCTTCTACAGAACCTAATAATTGTATGATACAATATTGTTCTGCTCCATGAAGACATCCAGGCCTCTCTTGAACCCCTCGACTGAGTTCGCCATCACCACCTCCTTAGGCAAGCAATTCCAGATTCTCACTGCCCTAACAGTAAAGAATCCTCTTCTATGTTGGTGGAAAAACCTTCTCTCCTCCAGACGCAAAGAATGCCCCCTTGTGCCCGTCACCTTCCTTGGTATAAACAGATCCTCAGCGAGATATTTGTATTGTCCCCTTATATACTTATACATGGTTATTAGATCGCCCCTCAGTCGTCTTTTTTCTAGACTAAATAATCCTAATTTCGCTAATCTATCTGGGTATTGTAGTTCTCCCATCCCCTTTATTAATTTTGTTGCCCTCCTTTGTACTCTCTCTAGTTCCATTTCAGTCCTTTATGCATGACATCTTCCGAGAGTACCTGGATAAATTCCTGATTGTATATTTCGATGATATTTTGGTCTTCTCGTATGATTGGGAGTCTCACGTGAAGCAGGTCAGAATGGTGTTCCAGGTCCTTCGTGCGAATTCTTTGTTTGTCAAGGGGTCAAAGTGTCTCTTTGGAGTTCAGAAGGTTTCATTTTTGGGTTTCATTTATTCCCCTTCTACTATCGAGATGGACCCTGTTAAAGTCCATGCCATTTATGATTGGACTCAGCTGACATCTGTGAAGAGTCTGCAAAAGTTCCTGGGCTTTGCTAATTTTTATCGTCGCTTCATCAGTAATTTTTCTAGTGTTGCTAAACCGTTGATTGATTTGACCAAGAAGGGTGCTGATGTGGTCAATTGGTCTTCTGCGGCTGTGGAAGCTTTTCAGGAGTTGAAGCGTCGTTTTTCTTCTGCCCCTGTGTTGTGCCAGCCAGATGTTTCGCTTCCGTTTCAGGTCGAGGTTGATGCTTCTGAGATTGGAGCAGGGGCTGTTTTGTCGCAAAGAAGTTCTGATGGCTCGGTGATGAAACCATGTGCCTTCTTTTCTAGAAAGTTTTCACCTGCTGAGCGCAATTATGATGTTGGCAATCGAGAGTTGTTGGCCATGAAGTGGGCATTCGAGGAGTTGCGTCATTGGCTTGAAGGAGCCAAGCATCATGTGGTGGTCTTGACGGATCACAAGAATTTGACTTATCTTGAGTCTGCCAAACGGTTGAATCCTAGACAGGCTCGTTGGTCGCTATTTTTCTCCCGTTTTGATTTTGTGGTTTCGTACCTTCCAGGCTCTAAGAATGTGAAGGCTGATGCCCTGTCAAGGAGTTTTGTGCCTGACTCTCCGGGTGTTCCTGAGCCGGCGGGTATTCTCAAAGAGGGGGTAATTTTGTCTGCCATCTCCCCTGATTTGCGGCGGGTGCTGCAAAAATTTCAGGCTGATAGACCTGACCGTTGCCCAGCGGAGAAACTGTTTGTCCCTGATAAATGGACTAGTAGAGTTATCTCTGAGGTTCATTGTTCGGTGTTGGCTGGTCATCCGGGAATCTTTGGTACCAGAGATTTGGTGGCTAGATCCTTTTGGTGGCCGTCTTTGTTGCGGGATGTGCGTTCTTTTGTGCAGTCCTGTGGGACTTGTGCTCGGGCTAAGCCCTGCTGTTCTCGTGCTAGTGGGTTGCTTTTGCCCTTGCCAGTCCCGAAGAGGCCCTGGACGCATATCTCTATGGATTTTATTTCGGATCTCCCTGTCTCTCAAAAGATGTCGGTCATTTGGGTGGTTTGTGATCGCTTCTCTAAGATGGTCCATTTGGTACCCTTGTCTAAATTGCCTTCCTCCTCTGATTTGGTGCCATTGTTTTTCCAGCATGTGGTTCGTTTACATGGCATTCCGGAGAACATCGTTTCGGACAGAGGTTCCCAGTTTGTTTCGAGGTTTTGGCGAGCCTTTTGTGCTGGGATGGGCATTGATTTGTCTTTTTCCTTGGCTTTCCATCCTCAGACAAATGGCCAAACCGAACGAACTAATCAGACTTTGGAAACATATCTGAGATGCTTTGTTTCTGCTGATCAGGATGATTGGGTGTCCTTTTTGCCTTTGGCTGAGTTTGCCCTTAATAATCGGGCCAGCTCGGCTACTTTGGTTTCGCCGTTTTTCTGCAATTCTGGTTTCCATCCTCGTTTCTCTTCAGGGCAGGTTGAGTCTTCGGACTGTCCTGGTGTAGATACTGTGGTGGATAGGTTGTAGCAGATTTGGACTCATGTGGTGGACAATTTGACATTGTCCCAGGAGAAGGCTCAGCGTTTCGCTAACCGCCGGCGCTGTGTTGGTCCCCGATTTTGCGTTGGGGATTTGGTTTGGTTGTCGTCTCGTTATGTTCCTATGAAGGTTTCCTCTCCTAAGTTTAAGCCTCGTTTCATTGGTCCGTATAAGATTTCTGAGGTTCTCAATCCTGTGTCGTTTCGTTTGACCCTTCCAGCTTCTTTTGCCATCCATAATGTATTCCATAGGTCATTGTTGCGGAGATACGTGGCGCCTGTGGTTCCATCCGTTGATCCTCCTGCCCCGGTGTTGGTTGAGGGGGAGTTGGAGTATGTGGTGGAGAAGATTTTGGATTCTCGTATTTCGAGATGGAAACTCCAGTACCTGGTCAAGTGGAAGGGTTATGGTCAGGAAGATAATTCCTGGGTCTTTGCCTCCGATGTTCATGCTGCCGATCTGGTTCGTGCCTTTTATTTGGCTCGTCCTGGTCGACCTGGGGGCTCTGGTGAGGGTTCGGTGACCCCTCCTCAAGGGGGGGGTACTGTTGTGAATTCTGTTGTCAAGCTCCCTCCTGTGGTCATGAATGGTACTTCGGCTGGTTCTGTCCATGGGCTTCCTCTGGTGGTTGTCAGTGGGGCTGCGGCTTCTGAGGTTCCTTCCACAGGTGACGAGGTTAATTCGTTAGCTGGCTGCTCTATTTAACTCCACCTCATTGCTCCATGCCACCTGTCAATGTTCCAGTATTGGTCTAGTTCACTCCTGGATCGTTCTTGTGACCTGTCTTCCCAGCAGAAGCTAAGTTCCTGCTTGTTTTTCTTTGGTTTGCTATTTTTCTGTCCAGCTTGCTATTTTGATTGTTGTCTTGCTTGCTGGAAGCTCTGGGACGCAGAGGGAGCGCCTCCGCTCCGTGAGTCGGTGCGGAGGGTCTTTTTGCGCCCTCTGCGTGGTCTTTTTGTAGTTTTTTGTGCTGACCGCAAAGCTACCTTTCCTATCCTCTGTCTGTTCAGTAAGTCGGGCCTCACTTTGCTAAATCTATTTCATCTCTGTGTTTGTAATTTTCATCTTTACTCACAGTCATTATATGTGGGGGGCTGCCTTTTCCTTTGGGGAATTTCTCTGAGGCAAGGTAGGCTTTATTTTTCTATCTTTAGGGCTAGCTAGTTCCTTAGGCTGTGACGAGGCGCCTAGGGAGCGTCAGGAGCGCTCCACGGCTATTTCTAGTGTGTGTGATAGGATTAGGGATTGTGGTCAGCAGAGTTCCCACGTCTCAGAGCTCGTCCTATATTATTAGTAACTATCAGGTCATTCCGTGTGCTCTTAACCACCAGGTCCATTATTGTCCTGACCACCAGGTCATAACAGCCAGAGACATAAAATCACTCAGACCAGCAGGCGTGGGGAACCCCACCATAACATCTTTAACGGATTCAGAAAGACCCTTTCTGAAAATTGCCGCCAAGGCATCCTCATTCCATTTAGTCAGTACAGACCATTTTCTAAATTTCTGGCAATACGATTCTGCCGCTTCTTGACCCTGACACAGGGCCAACAAGATCTTCTCAGCTTGATCCACAGAATTAGGCTCATCATACAATAACCCCAATGCTTGAAAGAAAGAATCAACATTAAGCAAAGCAGGATTGCCAGATTCCAGGGAAAATGCCCAATCCTGTGGGTCACCACGCAGCAGAGATATGATGATTTTAACCTGCTGAATGGGATCACCAGAAGAACGGGGTCTCAATGCAAAAAACAGTTTACAATTATTTTTGAAACTCAAAAATTTGGATCTGTCACCAAAAAATAAATCAGGAGTGGGAATCTTAGGTTCTAAGGCAGGAGTCTGAATAATTAAATCTGAAATACCCTGTACCTTAGCAGCAAGCTGATCCACCCGAGAAACTAACTCCTGAACATTCATGTTAATACTAGGTTCCGTAGCCACCGAGAGATTAAGAGGGAAGAGAACACAGAATAGACTGGAGAAAAAAAAATGGCTCAAGAGCTTCCTTCCCTTCTTCTGAGATGCATTTAACTCATTGTTGGCCAGTTGTACTGTTATGATCTGGTGGCCTAGGAGCAGCATGAGACGTACTCTGGAGAAGGTGGTACCTTTACTGACCGCAAACCCTGAACTAGCAGCGCAACTAGAAGTAGCCGTGGGGGGTACCTAACACTCCTTAGACCCCTCGACACAGCCTAAGAACTAACTACCCCTAAAGACAGAAACGGGAAAACTATCTTGCCTCAGAGAAAATCCCCAAAGGATAGACAGCCGCCCACAAATATTGACTGTGAAAGGAGAGGGAAATAACATACGCAGACATGAAATCAGGATTTAGCATATGAGGCCATACTAGCTAAACAGGAAGAATTGGACAGAGTACTATGCGGTCAGTATTAAAACACTAGAAATTATCCACCACAGAAAATACAAAACACCACATCTGACTAAAGACATGGAGGGTATATCTGCATCTCCAGAGACAAAGCTAGGCTGCAAAAAATCCTTCACAGACAAAGCTGGACAAAACAAAACAAGAAAATGCACAGACTATAAGGTCCATAGCAGGTGGACAGCAAAAACAAGGTCAGAACTTATCTTTGAAGAAATGAACAGCAGACCAGGAGAGACCAAGTATGGATGTGAATCCTCCAAAAACAATGGACAACTGGCACTGACTAAAGGATAAAGCAGGACTTAAATAGCCCAGCCCAAATTGCAAAAAATGGATACACCTGATAAATGCTGCGATCCAACTACCGCAGCACTACCACTCATAACCACCGGAGGGAGCCCAAGAGCAGAATTCACAACAGGGTGGCGCCTTCCACTGGCAGAGACACTTTTGCATACTATGAGGGGCCCTGTGCCGGTGACGTCGCCAACGAGTATGCCCCCCCACCTGATGAAGGAACCTGCACTTTCATCTGCACCTTCCTCTTTGCCCCCGTATAAGGTGGTATAGTATGCGGGAAGGGGAACCTGACTTTCAGCAGGGTCAGATTCTGGCTGTGTAGAGTGCAAGGAGAATGTAGTGGTCTGGGTCAATGTACCAGTAGACTCATCTAGCAGTGGCTGGGCAGTGGGCAGGATGAGGAGGAAACACAGATATAGGCCCAAATAATAACGTAGGCTAAATGCAGTAACAGGACTAAACGGGCGGCATTGCTTTGTTCAGTGGAGGACAACTGTAATGAGTGGCAGACACAGTTAGTAGGCCCAAATACTAAAGTAGGCTAAATGCAGTTCAAAATTGGTAACAAGACTAAATGGGCGGCATTGCTTTGTTCAGTGGAGGACAGCTGTAATGAGTGGCAGACACAGTTAGTAGGCCCAAATAATAAAGTAGGCTAAATGCAGTTCAAAACTGGTAACAGAACTAAACAGGTGGCATAGGTAGGTACAGGGGTGGTCTCCTCTGCTGAGTAGCAGACAGTGGCAGTAGGCGCAAAGTATTAACTGGTCTAAATAGAGGCCGGGGCCCCTGTATATTTTAACTATCATCGAACATTTCAACAAATTTGTATTGGCAATGCCATTGAAGGATTTAACAGCACAGACTACACAGTGGTGGAGCAGGGAGAGGTAAGTATTGCAAGTGGTAGAGCACTGTTCGAGCTGGGGGGAACACTCTCTCGTGGGTGGAGGTACTGGCACAGGGCCCCTCGTATTACGACGGTGTGTCTGAAGTTGGTTGTGCACCACCACCATTAGAGACACTTCATTGTACTATGAGGGATCCTGTGCCAGTGCCGTCGCCCAAGAGTTGGCACACCCACCTGTCCAGGCAAATGGCACTCGCACGGGTGCTTGCGCCAGGTGGTGACTGGCCCTGTGGGTGGAGTTAGCCCATTTAGGGAGGTATAAAAATGGCCTATAATGGACATTCAGCAGCTGCAAATGGAGCAATTGGTTTGGGTGAAGGACACAAGGAAACGGCTTGTTCCTGACCGGGAGCATCCACTGACAACTCGCTGCTTTTATATTTGAAACTTTCTGAAGAGGAGGTGAAAGAGCTAGAGGCTGAGTCAGCAAGGAAAGCCAAAACTTTTTCCTGCTGCTCCGGCTTTAAAAGCTGTTTTCCTACTCCCAGATAAGGGAACCTTCGAGGCCTTGTGTAGCCAGACGATGATGCTGGCTCAACACCTCCAGCCTTAGGTGCTATTGTGCTTTTGCCACTACCATCAGATACACCACCACCACCATCAGTACCAGCTGGCAACCACCTCCCACGGGCTCTTCCACCAGACTTCCTCATGTTTTGAAAAATCTAACCAAAATAGCAACCGTTATATGGTACTCTAAAACAAGGTTGAAGGTGTATATAAACTTGTTGAGAATTTAAATCTCCCTATTTTGGGGGAGACTGAACCAAAATCAAGGCCCAGTGTATAAAACAACACAATGTAAGTGGCAGAAAGTGGCTGGCTGATATACGACAAACTAACAGGACTGAAGTATATCCACTTTGTGATAATTTGAATCTCACTTTTTTTTGGGAGACTGAACCAAAACTCAGGCCCAGTGTATATAACAACACAATCTAAGTGGCAGAAAGTGGTTGGCTGACATACGACAAACTAACAGGACTGCAGTATATCCACTTTGTGAGAATTTGAATCTCACTGTTTTTTTGGGAGACTGAACCAAAACTCAGGCCCAGTGTATATAACAACACAATCTAAGTGGCAGAAAGTGGCTGGCTGACATACGACAAACTAACAGGACTGCAGTATATCCACTTTGTGAGAATCTGAATCTCACTTTTTTGGGGGGAGACTGAACCAAAACTCAGGCCCAGTGTATAAAACAACACAATGTAAGTGGCAGAAAGTGGCTGGAAGATATATGAAAAAATACAAGGACTGTAGTACAATTTCAATCTCCCTACAATGATCTCAGGAAAAGTATGGCAGCAATAAAATGGACTGCTGCACACAAAAGTATGGACAAATAAACAAGATAACTGTGCAGAAAGGAGCAACAGGATTTTTGCTTTTAAAAAAGCAGTTGGTTTGCACAGCGGCGTGCAAACAGCAATGCAGCTATCAGGGAGCCTTATAAGGCAGCCTAATAAGCTGCAGAGCTGATGCACAAAAATATACCCTCCACTGTCCCTGCAAAAAAATGGTGGTGTTGGACAGTGGAAATCGCTACAGCACAAGCAGTTTGGGGGTTAATCTTCCCTCCCTAACTATATCCCTTCTTCTGATGAAGCTGCAGCAACCTCTCCCTATGCTAAGATCGACAGAAGTAAGATGGCGGCCGGCGTGCACTTTTTTGGGGGGAGACTGAACCAAAACTCAGGCCCAGTGTATAAAACAACACAATGTAAGTGGCAGAAAGTGGCTGTAAGATATATGAAAAAATACAAGGACTGTAGTACAATTTCAATCTCCCTACAATGATCTCAGGAAAAGTATGGCAGCAATAAAATGGACTGCTGCACACAAAAGTGTGGACAAATAAACAAGATAACTGTGCAGAAAGGAGCAACAGGATTTTTGCTTTTAAAAAAGCAGTTGGTTTGCACAGCAGCGTGCAAACAGCAATGCAGCTATCAGGGAGCCTTATAAGGCAGCCTAATAAGCTACAGAGCTGATGCACAAAAATATACCCTCCACTGTCCCTGCAAAAAAATGGTGATGTTGGACAATGGAAATCGCTACAGCACAAGCAGTTTGGGGGTTAATCTTCCCTCCCTAACTACATCCCTTCTTCTGATGAAGCTGCAGCAACCTCTCCCTATGCTAAGATCGACAGAAGTAAGATGGCGGCCGGCATGCACCCTTTATAGCCCCTGTGACACCGCAGAAAGCAAGCAAATCACTGTCATGCCCTTCTCTAAGATGGTGGGGACCAAGACCTATGTCATCACGCTGCTCTCACTCTGCATCCTCCTTCATTGGCTGAAAAATGGTGCTGAAAGCGTCATGTGAAATGCGACTTTTGCACGCAGATCGCCGACTTCATGGCCGATCCCACACTAGGATCAGGTCGGGTTTCATGAAACCCGACTTTGCCGAAAGTCGGCGATTTTTTAATTTGTCCGATCCGTTTCGCTCAACCCTAGTCCTCACAACTGTTGTAGATGTTATGTCTCTCTCCTTGTCCCCCGGATGGATAGGACAAAACCCGTATGACTGGTGGCTTGAGGCTGTTTGTAGGGACTCTAGCACACCCTGGCCTCTGAGAGGTGCCACCGTGCCTCCTGGGTGTAGGTTGCGGACAGGTAACTTGCAATTAGCTGTCCTGCCAGTCTCTGAAGTAAAGCATAGAGATCCTTACTCCCTTGGTATTCTGGCTACCGGATTTCTACGCCTCAGAAGGAAGCAGCCTGCTCCTGGCTGATCTCCCTCTGATATCCTCTCCTTTACTTTGCTTTCCTTCATGCTTGCTGCAATATGTTCTGCTTTCTATGTCTCTTTTCCCAGGAGCAGTAGCACTTCAGGCTACACGGCTCTTCTGTCTCCTTTCCCTCTGTCTTCCTGACAGGAACTGAACTCTTTCCCTCCAGATCAGGATATTCTTATATGGGAGTTCACCTTAAACAGGCTTAGAGCTCCCCCTTCTGGTCTGGAGTGTGAACATGTTGAATGCATTGTGTTACCTGACAAAGAGTTCTCCTTTATTGCCTCCAAACGTAACATCACTACCCCCTAGAGGAGAATGACTGCAACGACCAGGAACCTGGGGCTCTGCATATACATTCCGTGTTTCATTCCCAGTGTTTGACTACCTAAACATATGGGTTGTGTCACTATATATATAGATCAAGGGGCTAGCTATCAGGAAAGGGCAGTGCCTTCAGGAAAAAGATAAAATAGTACTTAATTAACCTGAGGCAAAAAGGCTAGTAGAAATGCCAAAAATATTTTTAATGTAATGATCAATCACTTATAACAAAAAAACTGACGTTTCGGCCTATAATGGCCTTTATCAAAGTTATCTGCAGGTACAATAACATAATGTAATTAGAAAAAAGAAAGAAAAATCAACATCATAAGTCATCACACAATTGATCATAAATACAAAATCACATGAAAAGCCATAACAGAGACAAACGTAGTGTAGTAGCTCTCAGATAACACACATCTGATTAGAATCTTCAATTAGGCAATAACGAACAAAATGGATAATGCAGGAAATAGAAAATAAGAACAAAGGGTCCATCAGGAGGAAAAAAACATCAAATATAGAGATCACACAGAAACTCTGTTATAGTCGAATTCAAGAAAGTCCCAGACCTGTTATATAAAGGAAAACAATCCCTGGACATGAAGTCAGGGCATTATGAATACTTCCCACATACGAATAGAAAAGAGAAACAAATAGTGCTCACACGGAAATACCATAAAAGTGATTACCTGTATGACAGGTCGTGTTTATATGCTGCAAACACAATTGAAAAGATAGTAATTACCTTGTCTGCAATAAAATAAATAAAGATCGGGTGGACACTCAGAAAAAGGACTGTACCTGAGAAAAGATGCAATGTGAGTGTGGGGATTACAGCTATCATGGCGTGGTGCAGCATGTCATGCGGCGATGCAAATTTATACAGGCAGGTACCCGGAAGTAAGGCCGTGCGGTCGTATTGAGAATAATAGCAGCGCGCAAGCGCCAAATCAAAAGGTGGAGAGTGCGCATTAACAAAAAGCGGACGGAAGTGTACCATGTAAAAGCTACAAGGCGGAAGTGGGGCATCGCTATATAAATAGGAGTGTAGCTAAAGAGTAACAACAGATAGATGAATACAAACTATCTTATTAGACCGTCATGATACAGCGCTGTCTTATATAATGCCGATGATATAGGATAAACCACAATAAACATGTATATATCATGTTAATGATAGTGGTGAGGTACATTGTAGTGTGCAAAGCCATAATAGATGATGCCCATCTAGCAGTATAAAGGTGAAAAAGGAACAAACCTGCACCAGAATAAGAAATGAGAGGCACCCGATATCTAGATCTGTGAAGAAACCAAAGAAAAATATTATAAAGTTAGAATAATATGTGAAATAATAATAAATACCTATGACCTGAGCAGGGGCTGGCTGGCACTTTTTAGCCTGGGGGGCAATCACAAGGCAGTGGCCCACCAGTTGCGGTGGACCACCCCTGCCCTGCTTATCTCTGGTCCCTGCATTAAAGCAGCAGAAATAACATGCTTTAAAAAATGGGAAGGTATATAGATATGGGAACAGAACGGAGCTTGCTGAATAGATACTGCAACAGAAGCAAGCTGACTGCATAGACACGAGAATGGAACTAAGATTACTACATACGGTACATACCTGAACTGAAATGAGCTTACAAAAAAGACATGTGAGCAGAATCAAGCTTACTACAAAGCTATGGGAAAAGAACGGAGCTTACTACAGAGATAAGGGAGCAGAGCCAAGCTTTCGCCTACTAAGTCTACTACGTAGATAGAGCAATAAAACCAAGACTCCTACGTAGATATGGGAACAGAACCAAGCTTACCGCATACATATGGTACCAGAATCTAGATTATTATATTTATACAGTGCCAGAACCAAGCTTACTGCTTACATATGGTACTATAACTGAGCTGATTTACAAACATACATACAACTCCAGAAACACGGACATGTAAAACACACAGTATGGCAGGGGTGTTGCTAGGGTCATAAAAGATCAGGGGCCCAAGCCCCAAAGTGCATATCTCCCTATACGACCCCCCTCTAGCTATTTAAAATAGCATCTATACGTGTATAATTACAGTATATACTGTTGCTAACCAAAAACACACAATGCAATGACCAATATTATAAAATTACGGCTATAAAATGCCAAATAATACAGCTACACAATGTCAACTACCATAACCACTACACAGCGAATACATATTATCATATTGCCATTACCTCTACATAACAAAACACTTTATATAAATACCAATGACACCACTATACAGCTTCTACTACATAATGACTGAAACACATTAAGCTGTTACTAAATAAAAAAAAGAAAACAAAAATGCTACTAAAGAGCAATAATACCACCTTATAGTAACCATATATTGGTAGATCCCAGCCCTGCACATACATGTGATTACAGTACAGTCATATATAGTAACTTACAGATGACGTTTTTTTCTGATTCAGGTGCCCCTATGAAAACTATTAATTTCCCTATTTATAACAAATAATGTCCTCTGGGTTCCCAACCAGCTCTTTATACAGTGGGTGCAGAAAGTATTCAGACCCCTTTACATTTTTCACTCTTTGTTTCATTACAGCCATTTGGTAAATTAAAAAAAGTTTATTTTTTTCACATTAATGTACACTCTGCACCCCATCTTGACTGAAAAAACCCTGAAATGTAGAAATTTTTACAAATTTATGAAAAAGCAAAAACTGAAATATCACATGGTCATAAGTATTCAGACACTTTGCTCAGTATTGAGTCTTCTTGGGAATGATGCAACAAGTTTTTCACACCTGGATTTGGGGATCCTCTGCCATTCTTCCTTGTAGATCCTCTCCAGTTCCGTCAGGTTGGATGGTGAACATTGGTGGACAGCCATTTTCAGGTCTCTCCAAAGATGACCATTGGGTTTAGGTCAGGGTTCTTGCTGGGCCAGTCAAGAATGGTCACAGAGTTGTTCTGAAGCCACTCCCTTGTTATTTTAGCTGTGTGCTTAGGGTCATTGTCTTGTTGGAAGGTGTACCTTCAGCCAAGTCTGAGGTCCAGAGCACTCTGGAAGAGGTTTTCATCCAGGATATCTCTGTACTTGGCCGCATTCATGTTTCCTTCAATGACAACCAGTCGTCCTGTCCCTACAGCTGAAAAACACCCCCATAGCATGATGCTTCCACCACCATATTTCGCTGTTGGGATTGTATTGGGCAGGTGATGAGCAGTGCCTGGTTTTCTCCACACATACCGCTTAGAATTATCACCAAAAAGTTCTATCTTCATCTCATCAGACCAGAGAATCTTATTTCTCACAGTCTGGGAGTCCTTCATGTGTTTTTTTTTAGCAAACTATTGGGGCTTTCCTATGTCTTGCACTGAGGAGAGGCTTCTGTCTGGCCACTCTGCCATAAAGGCCTGACTGGTGGAGGGCTGCAGTGATAGGTGACTTTGTGGAACTTTCTCCCATCTCCCTACTGCATCTCTGGAGCTCAGCCACAGTGATCTTGGTATTCTTTACTTCTCTCACCGAGGCACTTCTCCCACGATTGCTCAGTTTGGCTGGACGGCCAGGTCTAGGAAGACTTCTGGTGGTCCCAAACTTCTTCCATTTATAAGCGACTGTTCTATAAGGAACCTTGAGAACTGCAGAAATTCTGTTGTAACCTTGGCCAGATCTGTGCCTTACCACAATTCTGTCTCTGAGCTCCTTGGCCAGTTCCTTTGACCTCATGATTCTCATTCAGTCTGACATGCACTGTGAGGTCTTATATAGACAGGTGTGTGCCTTTCCAAATCAAGTCCTATCAGTTTATTTACAAAGCTGGACTCCAATGAAGGAGTAGAACCATCTCAAGGAGGATCACTAGGAAATGGACAGCATGTGACCTAAATATGAGTGTCTGAGCAAAGGGTCTGAATACTTATGACCATGTGATATTTCAGTATTTCTGTTTTATTAAATTAGCAAAAATTTCTACCTTCCTGTTTTTTTTTCAGTCAAGATGGTGTGCAGAGTGCACATTAATGAGAAAAAAATGAAGATTTTTGAATTTACCAAATTGCTGCAATAAAACAAAAAGTGAAAAATTTAAAGGGGTCTGAATACTTTCCGTACCCACTATTTATACAGGATAATATGTGAGTGGTGTATATTACACAATGACTACAGACATCAGATATTACACCAGTCACATATCCAGTATATACCATCAGATGTCTGTGCAGGTAGTATATTACATATAGTATACAGGATATGTAACTGGTGGGTGATATGTCTACAAACATCAGATGTCATATACAGGATAGTATGTGACTGGTATACTGTATATAATACTACGAGTACAGACATCAGGCATTTGACTATCACATACAATATTATCTACTATATAACATCTGATGTCTGTACACATAGTATAAGGGTATGTTTCCATGGTCCGGAAACGTAGCGCTTTGGACGCAGCGGATATCCCGCTCCGCCCAAAGTCCCCCTTTGTACGCGTGGTGATTCCGCCTGTGTTCATTGAGCACATGCGCATGAGGAATCACCGCATCCTGTACATAGAGTGGGTTAGTTATCTTGCAGAGACGGAGCTGTTCCTAGATCGTGGGAACTTTCCTAGAAAGCTCCCTGGCTCGAGTTCATATGAGGACAACCAGCAGAGGGCGCCCTCTTATGATCTCGAGCCTGGGAGCTTTCTAGGAAAGTTCCCACGATCTAGGAACAACCAGCAGAGGGTGCCTCACCGCAAATGCAGGTAAATATAGGTCAATGACCTACTTTACCTACATTCTCCGGGGTTTTGCAGACAGGAGTAGCTCTGCATTAGCAGAACTCCTGGCTGCAAAATATTTTAACCCCTTCAGATGGATTTACATCGTTGGACGTGACAGATCCTCGGAAGGTATGGATATTGTTGGTTTATTATTTTTTTTGTATTTACAGATCGAGGGTCTTCAGTGAGTGGATTGAGAGTAGAATAAATTAATACAACAACCTTTGTGATTTTTTCATTAAATTAATTTTTAATAATGTGTGTGTGGTTTTTTTTTAAACCTTTACTAGTATTGAATTAATAATGGATAGGTGTCATAATTGACGCCTCTCCATTATTAATTTGGCTTAATGTCACCTTACAATAGCAAGGTGGCATTAACCCTTCATTACCCCATATCCCACCGCTACACGGGAATGGGAAGAGAGTGGCCAAGTGCCAGAATAGGCGCATCTTCCAGATGTGCCTTTTCTGGGGTGGCTGGGGGCAGATGTTTTTAGCCAGGGGGGGGGCAATAACCGTGGACCCACTCCAGGCTATTAATATCTGCCCTCAGTCACTGGCTTTACTACTCTGGTGGAGAAAATGGCGCGGGAGCCAACGGCAATTTTTTCCGCCATTTAACCCTTTAATTTGCTAGCTAGAACGGCCAAATTTTGCATAGACACACTACTAACATTAGTAGTGTGGAATATGCAAAAAAAATGGTGATATGAGATGGTTTACTGTATGTAACTATGTCACATATCATGTCGGGTTTAGGAAGGAGAAAGCAAAAGTCGGTAATTGAATTACCGGCTTTCTGCTATATCGCGCTGGATGAAATAATAATATATATACATATATGTGTCTACTGACATATATATACATATATACCTATTCTATGTGTACACATTTATTCTATCTATTCTACTGTAAGCTGTCAGTGTGATTTTACTGTACACCGCACTGAATTACCGGCTTTTCTCTCTAACACCGCTGCGTATTTCTCGCAAGTCACACTGCTGGTCCGTGTGTAATCCGTATTTTTGGGGCTTCCATAGACTTTCATTGACGTTTTATTTGCGCAATACGGTGACAAACGCAGCATGCTGCGATTTTCTACGGCCGTAGAAAGCCGTATAATACTGATCAGTAAAATACGGCAGATAGGAGCAGGGGCATAGAGAATAATTGTGCCGTATGTTTTGCGAGTTTTACGGACGTAGTTTCTGCGCTCTTACGTCCGTAAAACTCGCAAGTGTGACGCCGGCCTTAGTCTGAGTGAAATCTGCAGCAAATGCACTGATAAAAGTGATATGCTGAAGATTTACATATCTACCAAATCTGCAAGGAAAAAACATAAGGAATGTTTGCACGAGACATCAGGATTCTCAGTCACTTGATGGCATTAGGAATCCCTTTCGGTTTGGTGACAAATCAGTTCAGAAAAATCTGCGACAATCTGCAGCGTGTGCACAGGCCCTAACACATACAACATAACATATAACTGGCATTTGATATACTGTTAGGCCGGGTTCACATTAGCGTTTGAGTCCCCAGCGTGGTGCTGCGGACTTGTTTCCTTAAGCTCTGCCTACTTCCACATGCGTCCTGTCTACCTATCTTTAACATTGTGTACGCAGAGACATGTGTTGTATGCGGTGCGACGTTTTGATGTGCCTGCCGAACGCAACATGTTGCATTTTCTTCTGTTCTAAGGGGACGTCAAAATGATGCACGCGGATGCATCCACATACTATGCATGTCCCTGCGTACACAAGGTTAATAGGTACGCAGGACGCATGCAGAGTAGGTGGAACTTAAGGAAAGAAGTCGCAGCACCACGCAGGGGACTCAAACGCTAATGTGAACTTAGCCTTATACAGTATACGCATTTCTGTATGTACATACAGATCTAACATAGTGTGTACACGGTATAACCTCTGATCTCTGTATTATTCTTTGTACCAGGCTCAGGCTGGATCAGTCCAGGGCAGGATTCAGTATTGTGTCTCTGGTCACTCTGAAGTACAGGGATGGAGATTTATTGCAGGAGATTGAACTTTCCTGCAGATCTGGTGACCCTGGAGCTGATAACCTGTCACTGACAGGGCGACCCTGAAAGTTCACTTTCCTGCAATAAATCTCAGTGATCAGCAGAGCAGCCGCTGACTATATACAGAAGCGGCCCTGGATTTATCAGCGTCCCCTGCTCACCACACAGAAGCTCTACAGCTCACCGTCCGGCCTCCTGTCTGAGCCGCCCACAAGCTCCTCTCCGGCCGGAAGAAGATATACAGCCGCGCTCCCCCACTCCAGCAGAGCAGACGGCCGCACACAGGGAGCTGTGCCTGCGTCTGTGTCTCCTCCACTGTGATGCCGCCTGCACAGATAAAACAAGGCGGCCCCCTGGCGGCCTTAATCAGCTGCTTAGTGACCGGCCCAGGGGGCAAATGCCCCTCTTCCACCTGGGCCAGTCCGCCCCTGGACCTGAGATATCACTAAGGTACAACACATATAATCCTATAACAGCCAAAATTTATTATCTATAGATCAGAAAAAGATCTCATACTCCCTATTAAGGCCATAAGGTTCTAAAAAAACGCGAATGGGGAAACGTTTCCCCGACCTGGGATGGGTAAACTAATCACCTTTTTTCCACGACCTGTGATATGTTTAATCATCCCAGGTCGGGGAAACGTTTCCCCATTCGTGTTTTTTTTAGCTGCGATTCCTCTTTTGTAATTTATTTTATTAAGTGCCCCTGCGGTCTCGGATATGTTGGTGAGACTACCCAACATATCCGAGACCGGCTATCACAACACAAGTCTTCCATCCGTTGCAAACGTACAATGCTATCAATACCCGCTCATTTTACTTCCCATAATCATAATGTTTCACAACTTCGGTATCAAATAATAGAGCGCATCCCTCAGGTGAGAAGGGGAGGCAATAGGATACAGAGATTAAAAGAGCGAGAAGCTTATTGGATTTACACTCTTCAAACAATAGAACCTTATGGCCTTAATAGGGAGTATGAGATCTTTTTCTGATCTATAGATAATACATTTTGGCTGTTATAGGATTATATGTGTTGTACCTTAGTGATATCTCAGGTCAAAGGTATTTATGATAATTTCACATTGTTCATATATTATTCTAACTTTAAAATATTTTTCTTCATTTCCTTCACAGATCTAGATATCGGGTGCCTCTCATTTCTTATTCTGGTGCAGGTTTGTTCTTTTTTCACATTTATACTGCTAGATGGGCATCCTCTATTATGGCTTTGCACACTACAATGTACCTCACCACTATCATTAACATGATATATACATTTTTATTGTGGTTTATCCTATATCATCAGCATTATATAAGACAGCGCTGTATCATGACGGTCTAATAAGATAGTTTGTATTCATCTATCTGTTGTTACTCTTTAGCTACACTTCTATTTCTATAGCGATGCTCCACTTTCGCCTTGTAGCTTTTACATGGTACACTTCCGTCGGCTCTTTGGTAATGCGCACTCTCCACCTTTTGATTTTGTGCATGTGCGCTGCTATTATTCTTCAATATGGCGGCACGGCAGTACTTCCGGGTATCGGCGTACCTGCCTGTATAAATTGGCATCGCCGCATAACACACTGCACCACGCCATGATAGCTATAATCCCCGCACTCACACTGCATCTTTTCTCAAGTGCAGTCCTTTTTCTGAGTGTCCACCCGATCTTTATTATTTTTATTGCACACAAGGTAATTACTATCTTTTCTATTGTGTTTGCAGCATATAAACACGACCTATCATACAGGTAATCACTTTTATGGTCTTTCCGTGTGAGCACTATTTGTTTCTCCTTTCTATTTGTATGTGGGAAGTATTCATAATGCCCTGACTTTAGGTCCAGGGATTGTTTTCCTTTATATGATAGGTCTGGGAATTACTTGAATTGGACTATAAGGCCTGTCCCACACGTCCAGATAATTCCGGTACCGGAAAAATCGGTACCGGAGTTATCCGTGTCCGTGTGCTCACGTGGCACATCAGTGTGGCACACGTGCGGCAGCCGTGTGCCGACTGGGTACCACACGCACCGTGCAGGAGACAGCGCTACAGTTAAGCGCTGTCCCCTGCTTTGGGTGCTGAATCCAGAATTCATTCTTTCTTCCCAGCAGCGTTCGCTGGAGAGAAGGAATGAAAAATCATTTTTTTAATTTTTTTTGTTGTTAAAATAAAGTTCCTGGCAATCTCCCCCCTCCCTCCCCCTGTGCTCCCGCCCGCTGGCATTAAAATACTTACCCAGCTCCCCGATGCTTCCTCTCAGCGTTGCAGCTCTTCCTGTATGAGCGGTCACGTGGTGCCGCTTATTACAGTGATGAATATGCGGCTCCACCCCTACGGGGTTTAAAATGCTTCTTTAATGGTGGTTTACTATCAGTAACAAAACCTTTGTATCGAGAATGCAACTGGGATTTACTCTGTTCATAACCCATCTGGGTCATTGTAGATCAGTTTTCCAAGAGGTCTCATTTCATTCCACTGGTCGAGAGGAGCTATAAGACTGCAGAGTCTGATTTCTTCTACTACTGCACTGATTAGAAGCACTTTACCTTCATATTAAACGGTGTAAATTTCTTTTAGCAGTGTAGGGGTTAATTTGCTCAATTTAGAGCTCCTGGAAGCTTTCCTATGCTAAGGCTCTCAGCTGTGCATTGTTAAACAATCCCATCTCCAATATATTCTAGGCCCTGGCGAGCACTCATTTTCAGAGGTAGCTTATGATGCATGGCTGGACATTATTGGTGGTAGCTATTGGAGAAGTTTTTGGTGGGTTTATCTTTGGCTGTTGCTATGTTTTGAGTGTGTGATAATTCCTATTCTTCTCCTACTTTGGTTAAACCCCATCCTCCACTCTCCGGTGTTTCCGTCTGTTGTTCATGTATATTTGTATAATTGGTATTTTCCTTAATCCCTGCTCATATTACTGTGGCGCCCCGGGGTCCTGGTCGTCACAGTAGCATTGCCTTCCTCACAGGGAGAGTGAGGTTACGTTTGGAAGCGATGAAGGATATCTCTTTATCAGGTAATCACCATACACACAACATGTTCACACTCCAGGCCACAAGGGGGAGCTTTCATCCTATTCCTAGGTGAATCCTCATATATATTGTGGTTTGGAGGGAAAGTTAGAGAGTTTCTGTCAGAAAGTGCCAGGAAGCAGACTGGAGCATTCTGAGGCAGGAAGAAAGTATGAGGAGCCGTGCAGCCAGGAGAAAGTGCTGCAGCTCCTGGATAGAGATACAGAAAGAAATGACATCATTCAGTGAGAGTGAAGGAGAGCAAAGCACAGGCGAGGACACCAGAGGGAGGACAGCAGCGAGCAGACTGTCACCCTGGCAAAGCGCAGATAACCGGTAGCCGGCACAATGAGGTTGTAAGGGACTATAAGGCTTACATCAGAGAATGGCAGGACAGCGGAACTGCAAGTTACCTGTCCGCCACACACACCTGAAGACACAGTAACACATAGAGCCCGGGGCGTGATAGAGTCCCTGTAAAAAGGCTTGAGTTACCTGTCATGCAAGTATTGTCCTATATGGGGGACAGAGAGAATTGTGAGGACCTTATCTGAAGCCATAGGTAGTATGGGACTACAACACCACCGCGCTAGAGGAAGGCTTTTAAATACCACCTGGTAAAGGGGAACTCTGGATTTGCTTCCAAGCCGGTCGGACCCTGCCTGCCCTGTGATCTGGTACCCTGGACTGTGGCTGCCTGAAGTCTTCAGTAAACCAGGTAAACAGACTGCAAACCTATGTCCTCGTTCTTTACTGCACCATTCACCATCTTCCATCTACACACTGGGAGCCCTGGGGATATACTTCACCTGTGGTAAGTTATACCATCTAGCTGCCATAACATCACCCCAGAGGACCCCTTAAAGCAGCGTCGGTCCCAACTGACCTAATACCACAGGTGGCGTCACGAATATAAACTTTATTCAATTTACCCTTTTTACATGGGACCCCAGGACCACGGACCAGGTCGCCACCGTGACATCCCCCTGTGAACACCGGACCCGGCACCTTGTTCCCCATGGCCCTGGCGGGCGACTCATCTTGGCGTCACGAACAGGATGGACTGACCCTGAGAATTGGGTCATGTGCGCCTAAAAGACTGTGTTGTGCTGAGAGACTGTGCTGTTATGATCTGGTGGCCTAGGAGCAGCATGAGACGGACTCTGGAGAAGGTGGTCCCTGTACTGACCGCAAACCCTGAACCTAGCAGCGCGACTAGAAGTATCCGTGGGGGGTACCTAACACTCCCTAGACCCCTCGGCACAGCCTAAGATCTAACTACCCCTAAAGACAGAAACAGGAAACCTATCTTGCCTCAGAGAAAATCCCCAAAGGATAGATAGCCCCCCACAAATATTGACTGTGAGAGGAGGGGGAAATAACATACGCAGATATGAAATCAGATTTTAGCATAGGAGGCCATACTAGCTAAAAAGAAAGAATAGAACAGAGTACTATGCGGTCAGTATAAAAACACTAGAAAATATCCACCGCAGAAAATACGGATCACCACATCTGACTAAAGACATGGGGGGTATATCTGCATCTCCAGAGAAATAGCTAGGCTGCAAAAAATCCTTCACAGACTAAGCTGGACAAGACAAAAACATGAAAAAGCACAGAACTATAAGGTCCACTGCAGGTGGACAGCAAAAACAAAGCCAGGACTAATCTTTGTAGAAAAGCACAGCAAACTGGAGAGACCAGCAGGGAAGTGAATCCTTCCAGAACAATGGACAACTGGCACTGACTAAAGGATCCTGCAAAGCTATATACCCCAGTCAGTTTTGCAATTAATAGATACACCTGTCCACTCCTGCAGTCCAGGCACAACTGCATTACCCTCTACAACCACCGGAGGGAGCCCAAAAGCTGAATTCACAACAGTACCCCCCCCTTGAGGAGGGGTCACCAAACCCTCACCAGAGCCCCCAGGCCTATCAGGATGAGCCTGATGAAAGGCACGAACCAAATCAACGGCATGGACATCAGAGGCAGAAACCCAAGAATTATCCTCCTGGCCATAACCCTTCCACTTGACAAGGTACTGAAGCTTCCGCCTCGAAAAACGGGAATCCAAAATCTTCTCAACAACATATTCCAACTCCCCATCGACCAATACAGGGGCCGGAGGATCAACAGAGGGAACAACGGGCTCCACATATTTCCGCAACAAAGATCTATGGAAGACATTATGAATAGCAAAAGAGGTCGGAAGCGCCAGGCAAAAGGACACCGGATTAATAATCTCAGAAATCCTATAAGGACCAATAAATCGAGGCTTAAACTTAGGGGAAGAAACCTACATAGGAACATGACGGGAAGATAACCAAACCAGATCACCAACCCGAAGCCGGGAACCAACACACCGACGACGGTTAGCAAAACGCTGAGCCTCCTCCTGAGACAGCACCAAATTGTCCACCACATAAGCCCAAATCTGCTGCAACCTGTCGACCACAGAATCCACACCAGGAAGGTCAGAAGGCTCAACCTGCCCAGAAGAAAAGCGAGGATGAAAACCAAAATTACAAAAAAAAGGCGAAACCAAAGTTGCCGAACTAGCCCGATTATTAAGGGCAAACTCGGCCAATGGCAAAAAAGCCACCCAATCATCCTGATCAGCAGACACAAAGCATCTCAAATAGGTCTCCAAGGTCTGATTAGTTCGCTCAGTCTGGCCATTTGTCTGAGGATGAAATGCAGAGGAAAAAGACAAATCAATGCCCAGCTTGGCACAAAAGGCCGCCAAAACCTGGAAACAAACTGGGAACCTCTGTCAGACACAATATTCTCCGGAATACCATGCAAACGCACCACATGCTGAAAAAACATCGGAACCAAATCAGAAGAAGAAGGCAATTTAGGCAAAGGCACCAAATGAACCATCTTAGAAAATCGGTCACAGACAACCCAGATAACCGACATTCTTTGGGAAACAGGAAGATCAGAAATAAAATCCATAGAAATATGCGTCCAAGGTCTCTCAGGGACCGGCAATGGCAAAAGCAACCCAGTAGCGCAGGAACAGCAAGGCTTAGCCCGCGCACAAATCCCACAGGACTGCACAAAAAAACGCACATCCCGTGACAAAGAAGGCCACCAAAAGGACCTACTAACCAAATCTCTGGTACCAAAAATCCCAGGATGGCCAGCCAGCACAGAACAATGAACCTCAGAAATCACTTTACTAGTCCATCTATCAGGAACAAACAGTTTCCCCACAGGACAGCGGTCAGGCTTATCAATCTGAAATTCCTGAAAAACCCGTCGCAAATCAGGGGAGATGGCAGAAAGAATCACCCCTTCCTTCAAAATGCTGACCGGCTCAAGAACCCCAGGGGAATCAGGAAAAAAACTCCTAGAGAGGGCATCCGCCTTAACATTCTTAGTACCAGGAATGTACGAGACCACAAAATCAAAATGGGAGAAAAACAGGGACCATCGAGCCAGTCTAGGATTCAGCCGTTTGGCAGACTCGAGGTAAATCAGATTCTTATGATCGGTCAGGACCACAATACGGTGCTTGGCCCCCTCAAGCCAATGTCGCCACTTCTCAAATGCCCACTTCATAGCCAACAACTCCCGATTGCCGACATCATAATTGCGTTCCGCAGGCGAAAACTTCAGAGAAAAGAAGGCACACGGTTTCATCAAGGAACCATCAGAATTCCTCTGAGACAAAACGGCCCCTGCCCCAATCTCAGACGCGTCAACCTCAACCTGAAATGGAAGAGAAACATCTGGCTGACGCAACACAGGGGCAGAAGTAAATCGGCGTCTAAGCTCCTGAAAGGCAGAAACAGCCGCGGAGGACCAATTCGTCACATCAGCGCCTTTCTTGGTCAAATCGGTTAGAGGTTTAACCACACTGGAGAAGTTGGCAATGAAATGACGATAAAAATTAGCAAAGCCCAAGAATTTCTGAAGGCTCTTCACAGATGTGGGCTGAATCCAATCATGAATGGCCTGAACCTTAACCGGATCCATTTCTATAGATGAGGGAGAAAAAATGAAACCCAAAAAAGAAACCTTCTGCACTCCAAAGAGGCACTTTGACCCCTTCACAAATAAAGCATTATTACGGAGGATCTGAAATACCATCCTGACCTGTTTCACATGAGACTCCCAATCAATGGGAAAAATCAAAATATCATCCAAATATACAACCATGAATTTATCAAGATAACTCCGAAAGATATCATGCATGAAGGATTGGAACACAGATGGGGCATTAGAGAGTCCAAATGGCATCACAAGGTATTCAAAATGGCCTTCGGGCGTATTAAATGCAGTTTTTTTATATTGGTCACCCTGCTTGATATGAATAAGATTATATGCCCCTCGAAGGTCAATCTTAGTAAACCAGCTAGACCCCTTAATCCTAGCAAACAAATCAGTAAGCAAAGGCAAGGGGTATTCAAATTTAACCGTGATCTTATTCAAGAGGCGATAATCAATACAGGGTCTCAAGGAGCCATCCTTCTTGGCAACAAAAAAGAACCCCGCACCCAACGGTGAAGAAGATAGCCGAATATGCCCTTTCTCCAAAGACTCCTTAATATAGCTCCACATGCCGGTATGTTCAGGCACAGACAGGTTGAAAAGTCGGCCCTTAGGGAACTTACAACCTGGAATCAAGTCAATAGCACAATCACAGTCCCTATGCGGTGGAAGGGAACTGGATTTGGGCTTATCGAACACATCCTGGAAGTCAGACAAAAACTCAGGAACTTCAGAAGAGGGGGAAGAGGAAATTGACATCAAAGGAACCTGATCATGAACCCCCTGACAACCCCAACTAGTCACAGACATGGATTTCCAATCTAACACCGGATTATGTAGCTGCAACCATGGAAAACCCAGCACAATATCATCATGCAAATTATGCAACACCAGAAAAAGACAATCTTCCTGATGGGCTGGCGCCATGCGCATGGCCAGCTGTGTCCAAAACTGAGGCTTATTTTTAACCAACGGTGTGGCATCAATGCCCCTCAAAGGAATAGGGCTCTGCAAAGGCTGCAAGGGAAAACCACAACGTCTGGCAAATTCTAAGTCCATTAAGTCCAGAGCGGCGCCTGAATCCACAAATGCCATGACAGAAAATTATGATAATGAGCAGATCAAGGTCACGAATAACAGAAATTTAGGTTGTATAGTACTGATGGCAACAGAACTAGCAATTCTCTTAGTACGCTTAGGGCAATCAGAAATAACATGAGCAGAATCGCTGCAGTAAAAACACTGTTGGCATATGCAACAGATTGGGACTTATTATAAGTAAAAGGAGGACTTTATACTAACCAGACAGCAGATGGCGATTGTGTGTAAAGTAATATACTTGCTGTAATGTGGGGAGGGAAGCTCTCAGTGGATGGTTGTTTTCTTACTTTCGGTTTTGCTTTTCTTCATGAATGTGTTGTCTTCAGTGCACGGACTGTGTGACACTGAATTGTATCTCATGTTTATCCAGTATGAAGTAAATACTGTTTACTCAAGATATCTTGCTGATTGAAGCTTTCCTAAGTACAGCGGTGACTGCAAGAAGACGCACTCTGCAACAGGTTATGGGCCCAGGCATCCCAGATAAACCCAGGCATCCCAGATAACCCCAGACATCCCAGGCATCCCAGATAAACCCAGGCACTCCAGACACTACAGGTCTGCACTACAAGCTCAGGCAGAAGGATCCTGGTTTATAGCCCAGATAACGGAGCACACAGATAAGCTCTGTAAACAGAAGGAACTAAATCCAGATACAGAGTGACAGAGGAATTCAGCATCCCAGGAGCTGGATATAATTTCAGAGAATTCACAGGACATACAGGAGAATATCTTCAAGTACAACTCTCTAAACAAGTAAGACTATATAAAGATGATGAGTAACACAGAACTGAAATTTACAGTAGCTAAACTGAATAGTGAAAATTATCAGTTATGGAAATTCAAAGTAGAGATGTTGTTATCTAAGGATGATCTATGGGAAGTAATTGTTACAGCAAGACCAGATCAAGATAATCAGACATGGGATAAGAAGGATATAAAAGCTAGAGCCACCATTAGCTTATTAGTGGATGATGCTCAATTAATACATATAAGAAATGAAGAAACAGCTAAGGGAATGTGGGAAGCATTAAGAAAACTGTATGAAAGACCTAGCTTGAATCACAAGTTATTTTTATTAAGAAAGCTGTACAGTATGAGATTGAGTGCAAATGACGATATGCAGAAGCACATATTCTCAATGATGGAAGTAATATCACAGCTAAGATCTATTGGTGAAGATGTTAAAGAAAGTCATGTAGCTGCTATATTGTTGTGCAGTTTACCAGATTCGTATACAGCCTTGATAAATGCCCTTGAGACGAGACCAGAAACTGACATTACATTAGATTTTGTGAAAACAAGACTAATAGATGAATATCAGAGAAGAAAAGAACAAAGAAATGATTCTTCTACTGAAAAGGACAGTGGAAACGCTCTTAAAGCTACAGAATTCCAAAAACCCTATAATAAAGAGACAAGAGAATGCTTCAGATGTAAGAAAAAAGGTCATTTAAAGAAAGACTGTACCATATGGAAAGCAGAACAACAAAAATTCCAACATAAAAAGCATACAGAGAAAGTATAAAACACAATTTCCGATTCATGTGAGAATAATTGGAATGGCACATTTAAAGTAACAGACAAGAAATCATCACTTGGTTGGTTTATTGATTCAGGAGCAACAAGTCATATGACAAGTGACAAGAATTTCTTTACTGATCTTGATTTAGATAAGAAAGAAGCCATTTATCTCGCAGATGGAAGCAAAATAACCGCAGAAGGTATCGGACAAGGTATGCTAAATTGTTCAAACAAGTTCGGACAAGATTCAAAGATACTTGTACAAGATGTGTTGTATGTTCCAAAATTGGAAGGCGGATTATTATCTGTGAAACGTTTAACAGCAAAAGGACTTACAGTGAAATTCAAAGACAATGAGTGTGCAATTATTGCAGGAAACAAGGTGATAACCAAAGTAAAGGCAGATGAACAATTATATCATTTTGACACACCAAAGGAACAGATGAAGGTATGTACACATGATCACAAAAACTGTATTCACATGTGGCATAGACGTCTAGGACATAGACACCCTGACAGTATAAGGGAACTACAGAGAAAAGAATTGACAAAAGATTTAAAGATATCAGATTGCTCAATTACCATAAGATGTGATTGTTGTATAAAATCCAAAGCCACAAGGATATCTATTCCAAAAGAAAGTGAGATGAAAAGCGAAAGACCACTTGATTTGGTGCATACTGACGTATGTGGACCCATGAAAGTGACTACATCAGGAGGCAATAGATACATGTTGACTTTTATAGACGATTACTCAAGATACACAGTCACATACTTAATTAAAAACAAAATTGAAGTTTTTGATAAACTTGTAGACTATGAAACAAGATCAAGTAACAAATTTCAAAGGAAGCCAATTGTCATCAGAAGTGATAATGGAGGTGAATTTACAGGTCACAGAATAGAAGATTACTTAAGACAAAATGGGATAGAACACCAGAAAACGGTTCCATACACACCTGAACAAAATGGAGTAGCAGAAAGGAAAAACAGAACTCTAACAGAGATGATAAGATGTATGCTGACGGATTCCAAACTACCAGAGAAATATTGGGGTGAGGCAGCAATGACAGCTACTTATCTACAGAACCGACTTTTTTCCAGAAAACTGACGAAAACTCCATATAAACTATGGCAAGGTATGAAACCAAGTGTCAATCATTTAAAAGTTTTTGGATGTAAAGTTTTCATATTCATTCCAACAGAAAAACGTTCCAAACTTCAAAACAGATCCATGGAAGGAATATTTGTTGGATATTGTGAAAATTGCAAAGGACACAGAATCCTAGATCCCAAAACAGACAGAGTTACGGTGAGTAACAGTGTGACATTCATTGAAGATTTAAATGAAGACATTATGATTTCAGTTGAAACAAAAATTGAGAAAACCAATAATGACACAACTGAAGAAATATCTGATGAGAAAGAAGCAGAAGTTAATGAAGAAGAAAATACTGAAAGTGAAGAATCACAACTACAAACAGACACAGAACCAAGACGTTCAATGAGAGAGAACAAAGGAAAACCACCAAAACGTCTCTCATACAAGACAAGCACAAGAAAAATCTATGAGCCTACTTCTTGGGAAGAAAGATCTAAACTGCCTGTAGGAGAAGACTATGATGAGACATTTGCTCCAGTTGTCAAACACACTACACTAAGAACTTTATTTACAGTTGCAGCAATGAAACAGATGCAACTGAGACATCTGGATGTAAAGACAGCTTTTCTGAATGGAGATTTAACAGAAGACATTTATATGGAACAACCTCCAGGATTCAAAGATGAAAGAAATCCAAACAAAGTTTGTAAACTACAGAAAAGCATATATGGTTTAAAGCAAGCAGCTAAAGCGTGGAATGACAAAATCACGGAAGTACTTACAAATGAAAAATTTCAAAGAAGCAAAGCTGATCCATGCTTATACACAAAAAGGCTGATTAATAGATGGATTTACATACTTATATATGTAGACGACATTTTGATTTGTTTTGAACAAGAAAGGGATAACGAAAACATTCTAAAAATCCTGAAGCAACATTTTGAAATCAAAGACTTGGGAAATGTAAAACAATACCTAGGAATACAAGTAGAAAGAGAAGAAGATGGAAGTTTCCTACTGAATCAAAATCACATGATTCAAGACATAACAGAAAAATTTGGATTAAAGGATGCAAAAACAGTAAAGTCTCCAATGGAAACTAATTATCTCAAAGAGATGAACAGTGAACAAAATATGCTACCAAATAATGAAGAATACAGAACAGCAATAGGAAAACTACTGTATCTAGCGACCGTTACAAGACCAGACATCGCAGCAGCAGTAGGAATCCTGAGTAGAAAGGTATCAAAACCAAATAAAGCTGATTGGAATGCCGTGAAGAGAGTAATACGTTATTTGAAAGGAACTAGCAATGTTAAGCTGAAATTACCCACAAGCGATGATTGCATTTTAACAGGATATGTTGATGCAGATTGGGCTGGAGATCCAACTGACAGAAGATCTACCAGTGGACATATTTTTTTCCTCTCAGGTGGACCAATAAGTTGGACAAGTAAGAAACAGTCAATTGTGACACTATCTTCAACAGAAGCAGAATATGTTGCAGCAGCACATGTGAGTCAAGAAGTACTGTGGTTAAGACAATTGTTGACAGAATTAGGACAACCACAGTTGGCACCAACAAAACTAAAAGAGGACAATCAAGGATGTCTTGTTCTTGCTCAGATGGAAAGAGTCAATCCAAGAACCAAGCATATTGATGTGAAATATCATTTCTTGAGAGATCATCAGGAACACGGAGTCTTGAAGTTAGAGTACTGTCCTACTGAAGAAATGACAGCAGACATTTTCACGAAGGCGTTGAATGCTGATAAACATCAGAGACTAATAAAAAAGTTGGGTTTGATTGAATAAAGGTACCGTCACACATAGCGACGCTGCAGCGATACCGACAACGATCCGGATCGCTGCAGCGTCGCTGTTTGGTCGCTGGAGAGCTGTCACACAGACCGCTCTCCAGCGACCAACTATGCCGGTAACCAGGGTAAACATCGGGTAACTAAGCGCAGGGCCGCGCTTAGTAACCCGATGTTTACCCTGGTTACCATGCTAAAAGTAAAAAAAAACAAACACTAGATACTTACCTACAGCCGTCTGTCCTCCAGCGCTGCGCTCTGCTTCTCTGCTCTCCTCTTGTACTGTCTGGGAGCCGGAAAGCAGAGCGGTGACGTCACCGCTCTGCTTTCCGGCTCACAGCCAGTACAGGAGGAGTGCAGAGCACAGCGCTGGAGGACAGACAGCGGTAGGTAAGTATCTAGTGTTTGTTTTTTTTTACTTTTAGCATGGTAACCAGGGTAAACATCGGGTTACTAAGCGCGGCCCTGCGCTTAGTTACCCGATGTTTACCCTGGTTACCAGTGAAGACATCGCTGGATCGGTGTCACACACGCCGATCCAGCGATGTCTCCAGGGAGTCCAGCGACGAAATAAAGTTCTGGACTTTCCTCAGCGACCAACGATCTCCCAGCAGGGGCCTGATCGTTGGTCGCTGTCACACATAACGATTTCATTAACGATATCGTTGCTACGTCACAAATAGCAACGATATCGTTAACAATATCGTTATGTGTGAAGGTACCTTAAGTCCTTACTGTTGAGAAAGGGTGTTGGCATATGCAACAGATTGGGACTTATAAGTAAAAGGAGGACTTTATACTAACCAGACAGCAGATGGCGATAGTGTGTAAAGTAATATACTTGCTGTAATGTGGGGAGGGAAGCTCTCAGTGGTTGGTTGTTTTCTTACTTTCGGTTTTGCTTTTCTTCATGAATGTGTTGTCTTCAGTGCATGGACTGTGTGACACTGAATTGTATCTCATGTTTATCCAGTATGAAGTAAATACTGTTTACTCAAGATATCTTGCTGATTGAAGCTTTCCTAAGTACAGCGGTGACTGCAAGAAGACGCACTCTGCAACAAACACAACCTATTCTGATGCCTGAATGTTTGACGTTCAGCTCTAGACAAAATCCTATCACACTGCATAGGCTCAGGGCTCCGCTCAGAGGGCAACGCCACAGTGTGCACAACTCTGTGCTTGCGCAAGCGCCGATCAATCTGAATGGCCAGAGACATAGAATCACTCAGACCAGCAGGCGTGGGGAACCCCACCATAACATCTTTAACGGATTCAGAAAGACCCTTTCTGAAAATTGCCGCCAAGGCATCCTCATTCCATTTAGTCAGTACAGACCATTTTCTAAATTTCTGGCAATACAATTCTGCCGCTTCTTGACCTTGACACAGGGCTAACAAGATTTTCTCAGCCTGATCCACAGAATTAGGCTCATCATACAACAACCCCAATGCCTGAAAGAACGAATCAACATTAAGCAAAGCAGGATTGCCAGATTCCAGGGAAAATGCCCAATCCTGTGGGTCACCACGCAGCAGAGATATGATGATTTTAACCTGCTGAATAGGATCACCAGAAGATCGGGGTCTTAATGCAAAAAACAGTTTACAGTTATTTTTGAAACTCAAAAATTTGGATCTGTCACCAAAGAATAAATCAGGAGTGGGAATCTTAGGTTCTAAGGCAGGAGTTTGAACAATGAAATCTGAAATACCCTGTACCCTAGCAGCAAGCTGATCCACCCGAGAAACTAACTCCTGAACATTCATGTTAATACTAGACTCCGTAGCCACCCAGAGGTAAAGAGGGAGGAAAATACCAAACAGGCTAAGGAAAAAAAAATGGCTCAAAAGCTTCCCGCCCTTCTTCTGAGATGCAATTAACTCATTGTTGGCCAGTTGTACTGTTATGATCTGGTGGCCTAGGAGCAGCATGAGACGGACTCTGGAGAAGGTGGTCCCTGTACTGACCGCAAACCCTGAACCTAGCAGCGCAACTAGAAGTAGCCGTGGGGGGTACCTAACACTCCCTAGACCCCTCGGCACAGCCTAAGATCTAACTACCCCTAAAGACAGAAACAGGAAACCTATCTTGCCTCAGAGAAAATCCCCAAAGGATAGATAGCCCCCCACAAATATTGACTGTGAGAGGAGGGGGAAATAACATACGCAGATATGAAATCAGATTTTAGCATAGGAGGCCATACTAGCTAAAAAGAAAGAATAGAACAGAGTACTATGCGGTCAGTATAAAAACACTAGAAAATATCCACCGCAGAAAATACGGATCACCACATCTGACTAAAGACATGGGGGGTATATCTGCATCTCCAGAGAAATAGCTAGGCTGCAAAAAATCCTTCACAGACTAAGCTGGACAAGACAAAAACATGAAAAAGCATGGAACTATAAGGTCCACTGCAGGTGGACAGCAAAAACAAAGCCAGGACTTATCTTTGTAGAAAAGCACAGCAAACTGGAGAGACCAGCAGGGAAGTGAATCCTTCCAGAACAATGGACAACTGGCACTGACTAAAGGATCCTGCAAAGCTATATACCCCAGTCAGTTTTGCAATTAGTAGATACACCTGTCCACTCCTGCAGTCCAGGCACAACTGCATTACCCTCTACAACCACCGGAGGGAGCCCAAAAGCTGAATTCACAACACTGTGCATTGTGAATTGCCGCCAAAACTGCCACCATTATAGCGCCACGAGGAGCTCTGAAAAAGACAAGTGCGCCATCGTGGGCGGGAACTAACTGTGTGGCGTGAAAATAATGGCTGCCCACTCCAAATACTACTGTACCATGCAGACATGCCCATCAGCAACTGAGATCCGCCTCTTGATCCTGAATGGTGGAAGAAAGAGGAAAAAGAAGCTCCCCCGGAAGGAGAGTGCGGGAACAGGAGGAGGACGCTAAAAGCAACGTGGAGGACGGCTTGGCGAGCAGCCCGGACCCGGAGCATGGGGTGGAAGCAGAGTACTCCCCCAGCTACCAGAATGGAGGCCGCAGCGAGCCGTCACCAGAAGTCCCCGAACTCCTGCAAGCCGGAGTGGAAGAACTCACCGACCAACTCCTGCAGATGCAGCTGAATGCTGAGACCACGTAGAAGGCGGCGCTAGGAGAAAAGCTGCAGGAACCGTGTCCTGTCCCACGGCCCCTGATACCAGGAGTGGAGACCGGCACCGGAGACACCGCAGTGGCAGATAAGGAGACCGACCCTGCCCCGGTGGCAGAGGAATTCCTAGTGGGCTCACTAGCTGCACCACCCCATTATGGATCCGGATGGATTCAGATCCTGGGGGAATGGGACCAGGCCACAGGGATGGAACATTTTATGAAGGCCCCGATCCAGCCCACCAGTCTGCCAGGTGAGGTATATGCTGAAAGAACTGTGTATCGCTGGGTGAACCTTGGGACAGATCTTATAGGGTTCCCCGGGACAGAAAGGAAGGCAGGAGAGGTTATGGAGGTCCTGAGCTGCAGCTCGTCTGTAAATGGAAGGAGAAGGAAGAGGAGTACCAGGCCCGGCGCAAGACTTTGACAAAAGGGACCCGTGCGCTAAGGCTCATACCCGCAAGGACTGACAGACAAATCAGGCCCCGCTGAAGCAGGGCGCGGTGGTAGCCTTCAAGCTAAAAGGAGGCTGGGGATTTATCATAGAGCCAGGCCAGTACGCTGATGTCTTTGTTAATAGGAGGGATGTGGAATCCCACCACTGGGAAGGACACTCGGACAGGGACCTCTACCCAGATGATCGCGTGACATACACCAGACATCTCGGGGACAAAGGGTGGTACGCTATAAATGTGAAGAAGCTCAGGGACACTGCTCCAAAGCTGACCAGACCAAAGACACCAGCAGTGCCACCTAGTGCCAAAGTGGCCACCACCACCACTACTCCTACTGTGACACCAGCCTCAAAAGCTATCACAAAGACGACTGTTTGCACTATAACCACGACCAAAACAGCAGTGGCAACCTCACCAGTCATTACGTGTATCCAGGCTACGCAGACCCCAATTGCAGGATATGACCTAACCATACACGAGTACAAAACCCACAACATCTACTTGCTACCAGGTGTAACTTTGGCTCAAGATCTCCCCAGGCCAGGAAGTATTCAGCGCCAAATATAGCCTTGGAGACAGCAAAAATGAATAAAACAAATGTGACTGCAAATGGTTAAAAGTTAACCTGACCAGATTTCCATGTAAAGGGATCATTTGTTTAAAGACATTGCGGCCATGGACAGTGAATGGTCCACAAACTTTCTCTGTAATTAGTTGACACCTAGGGGTAGTCGCCGTTTGTAAGAAAAGTTCTGCACTTTGAAGAAAATAAAGATAATGTTTGTTTTGCACTTTGAAGCCTTAAATATAGTATACCCTTAGAGGGTAATTGCATTATATAGTCAGTCGTAGAAGGTATGCATACCATGTAAATATGTTTTTGCAACGTTCAAGCATCAATTCCTCCCATAAGGGGAAGCTCCAGTTTACAGTAATTAACTTGTTCCACCTGTTTACAGGCATTTAAAAATTTGTATGTCTTTTTGCTAATCTGTATTGTTGTTCTTCTTTTCCCAGTCCGGGAGTACTGGATTTAACGGGAGAGATGTGGCGCCCAATGGTCCTGGTCGTCACAGTGGCATTGCTTTCCTCACGGGGAGAGTGATGTTACGTTAGGAAGCGATGAAGGATATCTTTTATCCGGTAATCACCATGCACAAAACATGTTCACACTCTAGGCCACAAGGGGAGCTTTTGATCCTATTTCTAGGGGGCTCCTCTGCATATACATATATATTGTGGTTTTGGAGGGAAGTTAGATAGATTCTGTCAGAGGACAGAGGAGGAAGCAGTCAGACATAGAGTGTCGGAAGGACTGAAGGAGCCGTATAGCCAGAGTCACTACAGCTCCTAAAGAAAGAGAATTAAGAAGGAAAGGACAGCTTGTGGAAAGTGGGCAGGAGAGCGAAGCACAGGAGAGTGATATCAGGGGAGACCAGCTGCGAATGAGCTGCCTCCCTCTGAAGTGCAGATCACCAGTAACCGGAACACAGAGGTTGTAAGGGACTCTAAGGCTGCCGTCACACTAGCAGTATTTGGTCAGTATTTTACATCAGTATTTGTAAGCCAGAACCAGGAGTGGGTGATAAATGCAGAAGTTGTGCATATGTTTCTGCACCTTGACAAAGAAGGCGAAACGCGCGTCGGTGGCGGCGGGGGGCATCGGTCCTGACCTGGCATATCATGGGTAAGCACATTTGGTGGTTTATGAACCGGGGTGTACTCAGATGGTAGTGCGCACTACATCATACATCTGATTTAAACTAGTCATTGGACCTAATACTGATACTATACCCTGGGTTCATTTATTTACTGAAGGCACTTAGCCTGTTTCGCTTACCCATGCTGGCCATTGTTCCATCTTGTTTGTCAGGACTTTTGCCCCACTTTTTCCCGATTCTAGTCTTGTACTGTGTATATTATAACTGTTGTTGTATATTTAATAAATTTTGTATTTTGTTACATTTGGACCTATCTCCAATTTTTTCCTAATGTGATATATATCTGATAGGGAGAGTCCTGTTGGTGCACTGATGTGAGACATGTGCACTGTGGTTTGTCTCAACAGCACTATTTCACCTATGGTACCTTATATGGTTTATGTTTATTTATAGTTTTATAATTGCATATAGAAAGGAGTGGTTAGGGGTGGTTAGTTAATTACCATATTGTCTAGCTCCTCTGTTATTGGTTATCTAAATATATATGGAATATTGTGCTTAATGCACATATGGATGCTGATTAAGTAACTAAAATGAAGTTCTCTGCATCTAGGACAAAGTTGAGACATCTCATCAGCACTTAAGACATCTGGAGTTCTTCCACTTTTTTGGGTGGAAATCACTGAACAGTCTGTCTGGCTTATATCAGTTTATGTCAGCCATTTTAAGCAATTGATTATAGTGTATATAGATATATTTGTGTTTATATGAGTATATATGATTATAGAGGAGTATACATGCAAGTGAGATTTACATGATATAAATATTTCTATCACAAGCCCCCCTTAGATATCACTTGACCTAAACCTAGCCTCCTGTCCCACAGCGCTGCAACTCTTTTGTGCTGCCGGTGAACTGATGCAAGCCTAGTGCCTACGCCCCACTCCGTACAGACTTTTCACAAATGGACGGTCAGGAGATCTGTCCCTAACGGGGGTTAGTTGCAATCAGTATCTTAGTCAATAGCATGTGTAGTGTATTCTTTATCAGGTAGGTCATCTATTCGGTCAGGCAGGGCATCCACATTCTGGTAGGGGAGCGTTCTTGCAATGTGATGCGTGGATCCAAGTGGGTCTTCCCTCCAGCTTCACAGAGGTTGGTGTCATCAGCGGCACTTGGACAGGACCATCACATCTGGGATCGAGTGGTGTTCTCCTTACAAACTTTTTTCACCATCACCCAGTCTCCTGGCTTCAAGGAGTGCGTACCGGACACTGAATCTGGATCTGGCAATGAAGAAAAAACTCAAGAATGGATGTTAGCAAGTTTCTTGGTGAGTTCAGTTACATAAGCAGACAAAGTATCATATTACATAGTCAGCTGCTGATGGAAAGAATACCCCTAACCTGGGACTAGACCCAAACAAAATTTCATATGGTGACAGCTTTTCTGGGCCTCTGGAAGTGTGCCTTACACTAAGTAGTGTAATTGGGAGTGTCTCATGCCATGGTTTGCGTGTCTCTTGGGCAACTTTCAACATCCTGTTCTTAAGTGTCCCATTCAGTCTATCCACTTTCTCGCTACTCTGGGGATTGTAGGGAGTGTGTAGGCCTAAGTCTGATCCTACTGCTGACCAGATCTCTCGTGTGAGACTTGCTGTTAATGCGGGTCCCCATATCTGCATATCTCATCTCTAAGAGTAGCTTCTTTGCACTAGTTTTTGCTGACAGGTTCCTCACTAGGAAAGCTTCTGGCCATCCTGAGAACACGTCCACGACCACAAGAGCATATTCGAATCCTCCACTTGGCGGCATCTGGATGTGGTCTATCTGGATCCTCTGGAAGGGGTACAGCGGTCTGGCAAGATGATGTGTGGGAACTTTCGCCATTTTTCCAGGGTTGCATTTGCCGCAGGTCAGACAGCTGCTAGTGAACTTGGCTGTTAGGGTGGAGATCCCTGGAGCGAACCAGTAAGCACCTATCAGATCATTCATCTGTGTCTTTGATCTGTGTGTGGGCCCATGTGCCCACTGGACCACCATAGGATACATGCTTCGGGATAAACAGGGTTTGTAGTCCATTGCGCATACCCATCCTTCTTCATGTGTTGCTCCCTTCCGCATCCAGCATTCCTTCTTGTCCTTTTTTGGGGCTTGCTCTTGCAGCTTTTTGAGCAGATCCCAGGACGTCATCTGGTCAGGTTTCTTGTCTTCAGTCATCATGTAGTAGCCGTCCGGCTCTACGACCTCTCCCACTTCTCCATATTGTCTTCCCTTGGCTGCTTCTCTGGCTGCCATATCCGCCATGTTGTTGCCCCGTGCCTCTACTGTGTTCAACTTTCCATGTGCTTTGACTTTTAGTACTGCCACCATTTTTGGAAGTTGGAGTGTGTCCAGCAGGTCCTTGATGGCTCCATGATGCTTCACGGTTGTTCCGCTTGCTGTGATGAAGTCCCTTGCAGCCCAGATGGGTCCAAAATCATGTGCTATGCCATGCGAGTACCTTGAATCGGTGTATATGTTTGCAGTTTTGCCTTCTGCAATCTGGCAGGCCTTCTTCAGCGCTATCAGTTCTGCTTCCTGGGCTGACAGACTAGGCGGCAGACTTCTGGACCACAGGATCACTTGATTGTTGGTCACTGCTCATCCCGTGTGGAATCTTCCTTCATCATCTGCAAATCTGGAGCCATCCACATAGAGGATCAGCTCTGGGTTGGTCAGTGGCTCTTCTGCCACCTTGGGTAGTCCTGCTGTTTCCTGTTGCATGATGCTGAAGCAATCATGGTCACCTGTCCGGAGCAAATCCAGATCCCTACGGAAGGTATCATGCAGATTTTGATCAGAATTTTGATCTGAGGGTCCATATCTGTATCCCCCCTTGGGAGTGGGAGTAGAGTGGACGTCTTGAGAACTGTGCATCTGGAGAGGGTGACATTGTCGGGCAGGAGTAGAGAGCATTGGAGGTGAAGATGCCTGGCGGTGGAGAGATGTTTTGGCTGGGTTCGGTTGCAAGTAGCAAGGCCTTCTTTTTTCATCAGGCAGAGACGGAATGGCTTCTCGTAGTCAGGTAGGCCTAGTGCTGGCGCTGAGACTACAGAGCCTTTTAACTTCTTGAACGAGCTGAAGGCTGCATCTGTCAGGAGGAACGGGGTTACACTGATGTAATCACACAGAGGCAGCATTAGGACTGAGGCATCAGGGATCCAGGCTCTGCAATACGAAACTAGACCAAGGAAGGCCTGTAGCGCCCTTGGAGTTGTTGGAGGAACCGTCTTTTCCACTGTGGTCTTCTGGTCATCTGTCAGGTGTTTCGTCTGTACACCTACAAATAATGGCAACGCCAGAAAGAACCATATCATAAAAAGATATAACTTTATTGGACACAAAAAATAAAACAGGAAAAATACATTAAAATACAAAAGTATACTGCAGGTGAGGGTCACATAAACAGGAAAAGAAAAGGTGGATAACGCCTGGAAAGAGTCTGTATATAATCCACAGCTGACCTGCCATATAACAAGTACAGAGTTACAACGAGTTGGAACAAAGTGAACGAGACCTTATGTCTAATAGGCCTGTATACGTATGGGGAAATTGAGCCAACACATACAACAGTAAAGGCCGACAGGGGTCCTGTAAGTTATTAAGGTAGCATATAACAAGTGGCAACAGAGTTACATTGTATGCATATTTACCAGGTCAGGTGCAGGATAACCAGGCGTCCACCACACCCGACGCGCGTTTCGCATTGAAATGCTTCGTCCAGGACCCCTGTCGGCCTTTACTGTTGTATGTGTTGGCTCAATTTCCCCATACTTATACAGGCCTATTAGACATAAGGTCTCGTTCACTTTGTTCCAACTCGTTGTATCTCTGTACTTGTTGTATGGCAGGTCAGCTGTGGATTATATACAGACTCTTTCCAGGCGTTATCCACCTTTTCTTTTCCTGTTTATGTGACCCTCACCTGCAGTATACTTTTGTATTTTAATGTATTTTTCCTGTTTTATTTTTTGTGTCCAATAAAGTTATATCTTTTTATGATATGGTTCTTTCTGGTGTTGCCATTATTTGTAGGTGTTTATGATTCAGTACTATGGCCTTTAGTTAGGACATGTATATAGGTGTTTTTTTTTTTTTTTAGGTGTTTCGTCTGGTAACAATACAGTGTCCCTGGAATGTAACTCACTTCAGACACCATTTGACATTGTTCTTTGAGACCTTGCAGTGCTGCTCCGCCAGGTAGAGTAGGAGAGACAAGGAATGGGCTTTACACGTGCACAAAGGAGTAGATTGTTCACATATTGTAGCAGGGTTACTTCTGCATGTTTTGTGACCCATTTGGTGAGGACTGTGGACATTGCTTTGCTGAACTGTGAAGGGCTGTTCTGGGCCCGCTGTGGCATCACTGTCCATGTGTGCTGTCCCCCCTGGTGCGTTAAGGCAAACAGGTACTGGTCTTCTGGATGAAGTGAACACTGGAGAAAGCATTAGCCAGGTCGGTCACTGTGAATACTTTTGCTGTGGAAGGCACATTTGACAGCAGAGTGTGCGGATTCGGCACAATTGGAGTTTCAAACACCGTGGCGTCATTCACGTCTCTCAGGTCATGTACCATTTTGAACTTGGCTGGCTCTCATTTTACAGTCTTTTTCTTTACCGGGAAAAGCGGGGTATTAAAAGGCGATGTGCAAGGAACAATGATTCCTATTTCCAGGTAGACCTTCAGTTGGTCAGAGGCATCTTGACTCTAGGCCTGGCCTGGGCCTTACGAGGGTATGGGGTACCTGGCTTGAGTGACACTCGTACTTGGGCAACTTGAGGTTTTCCCACGTCCTGGGGTCCCTTAGACCATAGACTCTCTGGTACTACGTCCAGTACCTCCTAGGGTAGGCCTCATCGGTTGTTTGAGGTTCTTGTAGGGCCGCCAGCATGATTCTTCTTGGGTCATGGATGAAGAAAGTGTCACGGTCCCATCTTCCTGGAACACTGTGGTTGCCTTCAGCTTCTGCAGTAGGTCCGCTCCCAGCAGGTTGAGTGGCAGGTTCTTGACACCACAAACTGGGACAAGATAGAGTGTCCTGGCTGAATGCACACTCTCAGAGGCTTTGTAAGCTGAGAATGTCTGACTTGACCATCAATGCCCATGCGAGACACAGAGGATTCTGATAGGCAGGTGGGGTCAGCGAGTTCCGCAGGTCTCATCACACTTCTGGCTGCACCGGTGTGCAGAAGAAAAGATCTGACAACGCCATCCACTTTCAGGGCAATTTGAGGTATTGGTCCTGCAGACGGGGTTTTACATGTCAGGAGCGTAGTGTCTTGCAGACCTGGCTTGCTTACCCCTGTCCCATGGACGGGGTACTTCACTGCCTTCTGTACTTCTTCCTTGACCTGTTTCTCTGGACCAACTCTTGGGTTGCATGGGTGCTCTGCACTTGTTCCAGAAATGGCCAAACTTGCCATAGATGTAACACTTAACACTTCTTCTGTCTTTGTAGGGTGGTTGCGCTTCCAGGTCAGTGGTCACCATAAGAGGGGCTGTCTTCTGCACTCCTGGTTGGGACTCAATCCCTTTGGCTACTGTGGACAATGGCATGATGGGCACTGTAGCGGCAGTGGGGTCCGGCCTGCTAATTGAAGCTGCGGGGCCTGCAGGTGCATTTGTGGTGAGGCCCGGGGGTGCCATGAGACCGGCGGCTGCATCCAACCTGAGGTCTTGGGGGCATTACAGGGGCTGTGGCTGCATCTGCCATCACTTTTTCCCCCTGCTTTGACATAGCTTCTCCACTTTGCTAACCTTATTGAGGTCGGTGTCTCCTCTCCGGAGTCTGCAGCGGTTCTTGCAGTGTGTCGCTCGGCACTTTGCAGCGTCTTCACTTCTGGCTCCCCTTCCGGTGTTCTCAGCAGCACGGCACCCGTTTCCTTCTTCACGCTCTTTGTGGCGCTATAATGGCAGCAGTTTTGGCGACAATTGGCAATAAACAGTCTCCCAGGTGCACATTTCCCGTTTTGCTGGGTCAGTCCACTGCTATTGACCTGTTCTCGGGCCTAGCCACTATCAGTGGTTTCCTGATTGGCTGTCTCAGTCCATGCACAAAGGCCTGTGCCAACATTTGCGTGTGTATCTGGTCATGAATGGTGAAACTCAAGCTTGGAATACTTGCATTATTCTGCCATGAAACTTCTCCACAGACTCTGTCTTGTCTTGGCTCATGTCATGTAAGCTGAAGGCTTGTCCTGCCAATCTGCCTTTGGCTCACTCTCTGAGCTGTTCAATTAGCTGTGGCCCTGACTCCCAAGCGTATACATCTAATTCTGCTGGAAGTTTGAATTGTTCCTTCATGATTGGCCAGAGTGCATCACCTGCTTTTATTTCCATTTATGGCCCAGAGATCAATCCAGGTGGCTATATATGTTCGCTGGTTCTGCTACATTCTTCAGTAAAATGGCATGGGATGCATCCCTGGGTCTGAAAGATTGTCACCTGACTTGAAGTGCACATAGTGTAATGGTGGTGCCTCTATCTACCCCTGCATTCTTGGTGCCTGTGGGTTTCTTTTCCTAGTACTGGACAGCATGTATGATGTTCCCTCTTCATCTTCATCGGAGGAATACTTGTGATAGCATGTGCTGGGGTCATACACTGGCTGATTTTTGGACTTAGAAGCTGCCTTTTTGTGTGAGGATGTCTCCCCCCTTACTGAAGCATACGCTTATAGTTCTATGTTGGTGTGAATGTAGGCAGCTCTGACCGGTGCTGAAGTTGCACATCATCAACAGATGGGGAGTCCTCCCCCCTCTGCACCCAGGGCTGAGCTGTCTGCTGCCTGATGTGTCTGTATCTTGGGGGGGTGCCTTCTACTGGGGATCTCCACCTTCCTCCCCCGATACCATGACTGTCAGAGCCTGGGCTGTATTGGGAACATATAATGTGCCTTGTGCTGTGAGCACCGGATATAGAGACACCTCACTGCTTGAATCTGGCATCTGCCCAACAGGCAACAAAGCAGGAGAAGGAGGAGATACATGGTGCAGAGGAAAAGAAGGAGGTAGAGATGTAAGGTGCGCAGAAGGCGGGAAGTGCGGAGGTGAAGAGTGAGGGAGGGGAGCTGATAGAGCAAAAGATGGGTGGTTTAGAGAAGGTGAGAGAGAGGAAGGCAAAGGGTGTGGTGAAAGAGAAGGAGGAGGTGTGGAGTGTGATGTAGAAGGAGGGATGTGAACAGAGGGAGGAGAAGATGGGAGGTGTGGAGGAGATAGAGGAGGAGGAAAAGAGAGGCATGGAGATGGGTGTGGAGAAGGAAGAGCAGGAGGAGATAGGTGTGGTGGGGGAGTGAAGAAGTGGGAGAGAAGGAGGGTGAGTGAAGGAGGAAAGAGGTGTGGAGAAGAAGGAGAAGGAGGAGTAGATGTGTAGAGGAGATAGAGAGGGAGAGAGGGAGAGGAAAAGAGAGTGAGAGAGGAGAAAGAGGAGATAAAGAGTGACAGAGAAAAAGGGGGATAGAGAGGAGAAAGATGGATTAGAAAGACAAAAAAAAGAAAATTCCTTCTTCTTTGATGGCAGATGCAGCTTGAGACTGCATGGTCAGAGCAACAGAGCCATCTCCATGTACAAAGGTTGGGCGGGGCGCACCACATACTGTGCAAAAACTCCCTATACCATGGAATCTATTGAGAGCATGGGGAGGCACTGATGGCTTAATACCTTTTCCCATTTTATATACACAAAAAATCACTTCCTGGTTTGCTCACATATCTCTCAGTACCACCTAAACGATGTAAGCTCTGCTGTTACTTTATACCATGTATCAGCATTCAGCAATTTAACATCTGCTAACTTCCCTTATTTTCCTTTCTACATGCCATTCTGCAGCTTGAAATCTGCCATTCTTATGGATTTCACATACTTTATACCTTCTAAAATTCTTCACATACTTAACACCTTCGTGTTCTGCCACTATCTGGGGGGCCGTTTTCTCATCAGGAAGTAAAAGACCCTCCTGCTGCTTGGCCACCTTATTTCCCATTGCAAAAAAGAAAAATAAAAAAAACACAACAAAAAACTTCAAACAAATGGGTATATAAAAACACAAAAAATAAAAAAAGAAAGGAACACTTCCAAAAATTGGTGCAAGAAGGCGAAACCAAAAGGAAAGAAAACCATCAAAAACCCTTGGGGCACGACCAAAAAGACCTTAAGATTTTGACACAAAAGTAAAAATCTTTTCTTTTTTTTTCTTTTTTTTTTCCAAAAGAAAAACAAAGAGATAGAAAGGAAAACTTTTGGGAACTTAAAAAAAACTCCAAAAGGCGTTAAAATGTAATTAAAAAAGACAGAAAGAAAACTTTAAGAAGAGCAAAAAAAAACTCCAAAAGACTTTAAAATGTCTTTCCTTTTTTTCCCTTCTGTGCTCAAGCACAGTTAAACACACACACTTCCCCTTTCCATATGCTGCTATATCGAAAGATACCCAAATCATGTATCTAAAACAAGTAGCTCACAGCAAAAATGATAGATGCCATTTAGTTTCACTTCAAAAAATGGCTACACTTTAGCACTATTGAGAATGTAGGGACAGGGAATCTTGAGAAAAAGAAAAAAAAACAGAGCTGTCAGTGTGGTTTATAATAGATACTGTATATCTTTTAGCAGCAGAAAAGAGGAAGTTCGAGGAAGGAAAAGGAAAAAAAAACTTCCCTTTTCAATTGTATGCACTGTTATCATTTAAAGCAGCAATACATGACAAGGACAAAAAACAGATACAGACGTCCAAGAGACTCGATATGCCCTCTTTATTATTCTGTGACACGTGCAGGTTGCGCTGGGAACAGACTACTGCCAATCGCACTGGGCACACCTGTGCCCGGGCCGACTGAGTGAGAAAAACAACAAGTGGGAAATCTACCACCCCGGTCCGGTCATCCTGACTGGCTTGCCGGCACTACGGGAATCTGCAGTAGCCCTCTAAATTATCACTACCCATGCCTGGAGCCACCTGCACCGAAACTACCTTTTCCTCCTATGCACGGGAATCCTGCAATAACTTATCGAGTGATTTGATATCCTGCGGTCTGTCACCCAGCAACCACAAGCAAAACAGCTACTGTTCCATCCAACTGTCTCCCAGATCTTACACAAACACAGAACACATACACGGCACACAGCAGACACCTTGATCCCAGGGTTTGGATACAGGCTTTGGACTTTTTACACTACCTGGGAATGCGGTGGCGACCACACCTGACTGGCAAGAGGTATAGACCCGGACTGGGCACAGGGGACTTTCAGGTAAGATGATAACATTTTCTTACCTTACTTATGGAGCTGCGCAGTCTCCGTCCCGTGAACCAAGGCCATGGCCAACACCTCCATCTCTCCTGTCAGCGGAGTCGCCATGTGTTTCGTCCACGCCCCACGTTGGGTGCCATTTGATATGGAAATTTGGGTTGGATAGATCTATCCCGTGTGTGCTGCGGCCGTTCCCAATAAGACTGAGTATTTTGAGCGCTCATCAAGAATGGACTGTACACCATTGTGACAGAAAAGCATTCCATCAATACTGCCACTTTATTGTACATACATAGTTTTATAATTGCATATAGAAAGGAGTGGTTAGGGGTGGTTGGTTAATTACCATATTGTCTAGCTCCTCTGTTATTGGTTATCTAAATATATATGGAATATTGTGATTAATGCACATATGGATGCTGATTAAGCAACTAAAATGAAGTTCTCTGCATCTAGGACAAAGTTGAGACATCTCATCAGCACTTAAGACATCTGGAGTTCTTCCGCTTTTTTGGGTGGAAATCACTGAACAGTCTGTCTGGCTTATATCAGTTTATGTCAGCCATTTTAAGCAATTGATTATAGTGTATATAGATATATTTGTGTTTATATGAGTATATATGATTATAGAGGAGTATACATGCAAGTGAGATCTACATGATATAAATATTTCTATCACACCTGTGTCCTTGTTCTTTACTTCGCCATTCACCATCTTCCATCTACACACCGGGAGCCCTGGGGACCTACTTCACCTGTGGGAAGTTATACCATCCTGCTGCCATAACATCACCCC
Organism: Ranitomeya imitator; assembly: GCF_032444005.1. Classification (NCBI taxonomy): domain Eukaryota; kingdom Metazoa; phylum Chordata; class Amphibia; order Anura; family Dendrobatidae; genus Ranitomeya; species Ranitomeya imitator. The sequence continues at coordinate 436,750,464 of NC_091284.1, forward strand.
AGAGGACCCCTAAAAGCAGCGTCGGTGTCACGATCCATGTTTGGATCTGTGGCAGATCTGGTTTCCCTCAGATTTAAATCTTTTTCCTTTGCTGGTCATTGGGGGTTAATGCAGTTTTCTCCCACCCCAGTGGCCGCTGGTGTTATTGCATTGCATTGCTGGTGGGTCAGCTGATGTTTGTGACCACTCCCACCATTCTCTATAAGGTCACCTGGTGCTTCAGCTGACTGTTGGTTATACAGTTCCTTTCAGGAGACCAACCTCGCAGTAGCAGCTCCCTGGTGTCAGCCATGTCTGGTGTTTTGAGCTCAATTGCTGTACTATCTTTGTTGTGGAGTCTGCAGTGGCGTGCACAAGCTAAGTTCTGAGTTTGTTACTTTGTAGTTTGTGCATTCACCTTTTGGTATCGTGTCCCCCTCACTCTTATATTGTTTTTTTTCCTGTTTATTTGCTTTGTGGTGCTGTTTACACTGTTCACCCCCTCGGGTGGGGGCTGGGGGTTTAGTTCAGGGTTTAACAGGAGACAGGGACAGGCCGGTGACTTGGGCCTCCCTATCTTCAAGGGTACCCCCAAGTTAAGGAAAGACAGGGCTTCCCCTAGCCTGAGAGGCAGTTCAGGGGCCCAGTTTCCTCATCTCCTGTTTTCCTATTTCTGCCTCGTGACAGTCGGTCCCCACTGACTGAATACCACAGGTGGTGTCACGAACATAAACTTTATTCAATCTCCCTTTTACAGCAGTGCCCAGGGCCATGGACAGGGTAGCCCCCGTGACATCCCCCTGTGAACACCGGACCCGGTACCGGGTACCCCACGGCCCTGGCGGGCGACTTAGATCCTGTTCACATGCTTTGTGACCAGGTGGCGATTTTGATGCAGATGACTCAGGATCTGGCAAAGGATTGCCAGAGTCTGAAGTCATTGCAATATTAGTTGCAGGGTCAGATAAATAACTTGATGAAACCCCCCATAGCCCCCCACTGCAGGCAGTGACTGAGAGGTCAGTACCCTCGGATGTACAGTTGGTCTCTCCCGAACCTGTGATATCCTTCCGTGATAAATTTTCGGGAGAGAAAGACCAGTTTAGGGTATTTAGGGAGAGCTGTAAGGTATTTTTTACCCTGCGTCCCTGGTCGTCATGGGAGGAGTTCCAGGGGGTGGGAATAATTATATCCCTACTGTGAGGGCGCCCTCAGACCTGGGCATTTTATTTGCCCCCACAAGCCCCAGAATGGTTTTCTGTTGATGCCTTTTTTGACAGCTTAGGTCTGATATATGACAAACCCGACAGAATCCAAGTCGTTGAGGCTAAGATCATGAACCTGGCACAGGGGGGGGTCGCACAGCTGAGGACTACTGTACTGAGTTCCGGCAGTGGTCCACTGAAGTTCTATGGAATTATACTGCTCTCAGGTGCCAGTTCCAAAGAGGCCTTTCCCAGACACTCAAGGATGCTCTGGTCCTCCATCATGCCCTTTGTTCTCTGATGGAGGCCATGACTCAGGCCATAAGAATGGACCGGAGAATCCGTGAGAGACATGGTGAACAGCAGGCCGCATGTCATACTTCCCCAGAGCAGGTCCATTTACCTGAGGTTAGAGTTGCCAGTCTTTGTGTTGCGGAGAGAAGATAGAGACAGGATCTCATACTCTGTCTATACTGTGGTCTCTGCTGAATTCATTCTCAAGCTATCAAACCATTGGGACAACGTCTGAGTCTGGGTGATGGCTGAAGAGGTCAGCCAAAATCCCAGGTACCTTTTTCTTCCTCTGATAAATTACTGATAAATACAATGATTTCCTTCAAGAACCAGGTGTTATCAAGATTGGCGTTCATTGACTGTGGGTCTGTTGCTAACTTTATTGATTCTGGACTGGTTCTGCAGTTAGAGTTAGGGAAAGTTAGTTTGGAAAGACCCATTCAAGTCATCGCCCTTGAAAAGACACTGTTAGCTCACAATTTGGTCAAGAGAGCAACGGTGGATTTCTCTCTGTAAAAGGACAGGGTTTTCCTCCAAAAAATATTACCAAAGGGGGAACCCTTCTTACACCTCTATTGAGGTCCGATATTAATTATCGGCAAACTTGACTATTAATAATTAATATCCACTAAATACGCCTCAACATTATCTTTTCCTTATACTATATACTAAGACAAAACAGTGTAACAATAAAAGATATTTATTACACACACAAGTCTGCAGTCTATAACATGCAAATATATTTATAACCAAGCTGGGGACTATAAATATATATATACAAATATACGGATACTACAATTCTAATACAGTAATATCACTACAGTATACAGTGATATCCCAACAATATCACACAGTAATAACCCACAATGTCCAGTAATATCACAACAATATCACACAGTAAAAACCCATAATTAACTGCCCGATCACCCAAATCACACATACAATATCAACCCTCCCACCTATGGCTCATCTATCCCTAAGGCCTAGTAAATTGAGTATACTCAGCCATGTCTATGTGTGTCCATCCTTGTCCCAGGAAGAAGAGGTAAGAGAGACCTCCAAGGACATGTGTTGTCCCTTTTATGTCCAGCCAAGAAGAGGTGTGTCCAGCCCCAGGTGTGTGGGGATGAGGTCACAAGTCTATTGTCCACTGGCAAAGGTATTATCCCTCAATCCTGAAGGCCAGCACATGGAGCAAGATGGAGGAGGGGGCCTCATGTGGAACACATGGCAGGATTATATCACTAAGCACATGTCTATATAAAGATATAAATTTTGGGGCACTTCCCCTTCTACACTCTCTCCAAGTGGGAGCTCTCCACACTGAATCCAGCTCCTGTTTTGTGTTGGATAATTTAGGTGCTGGATTGGTAGTGGGGTTTCCATAGTTGCAGATTCACAATACTGTTATTGATTGGTGTCAGAAGGAGATTGTGGAATGGAGCCCCAAGTGTTACAAAAAATGTCTAAAAAATGTACAGATATGCTCCGCTAGTCTAGAGGGTCTTCGAGGGGACCGGAAGGACTTTGGAGATGTGGTCTCGGAAAAAGAGGCGGAGATATTACCTTGTCATTGTCGCCATGATTGTGCTATTGATCTGATTCCTAGCACCAAGTTGCCAAAAGCTCGCCTTTACAATTTGTCGGCACCAGAACGAGCCGCCATGAAAGAACATGTTAATGAAAGTTTACGGAAAGGTCATATCCATTCTTCCTCCTCCCCTATAGCTCCTGGATTTTTCTTTGCTAAAAAAAAAGATGGGGGTCTCCATCCTTGCCTTGATTTCGAAGAACTAAGAAAGATCATGGTTAAAAATACTTACCCGCTTCCACTCATCCCCAACCTATATAATCAGCTTCTTAGGGCCAGGGTGTTTTCTAAACTTGATCATAGAGGAGCTAACAATTTGATACGCATCCAGAAGGGTGATGAGTGGAAAACGCCGTTTTTAACGCCTGGCGGTCTTTTTAAAAACCTTGTCGTGCCTTTTGAATTATCTTATGCACCTGCAGTGTTTCAAAATTTTATGAATGATATTTTATCTGTTTGCAGTGGAAGATATGTTGTGATTTACCTCGATGACATTCTTATTTTCTCGCCAGACTTGGAAACTCACCAGGAACATGTCTGTGTTGTGATGCAGAGTCTGAGGGAGCACTTTATTTTTGCTAAATTAGAGAAATGTGTTTTTTCTGCTCGGGTAATCTCTTTCTTGGGGTGTATCTTGTCAGCAGAAGGGTTTAAGATGGATCCTGGGAAGGTGCAGGCCATAATTGATTGGGTTCAACCTCATGATCTTAAGGCTTTGCAGCATTTTCTGAGATTCGCCAGCTATTATAGAAAATTTATCAAGGGGTTTTCACAGATTGCTAAACCACTTACTGATCTTACACATAAGGGGACGAATCTCAAGGTTTGATTGCCAGGTGCTATCAGGGCTTTTGAAAGATCAAAAGAGTGTTTTATGTCAGCGCCAATTCTGATCTAACCTGATCTTCAAGAACCGTTCATTGTGGAGATGGATGCTTCGGAGATCAGAGTGGGGGCAGTCTTATCACAAGGGACCAAAAACTCTGACTAACCTGCGTCCATGTGCTTTTCTTTCTAAAACATTTTCACCAGCGGAGAGAAAATTATGATGTGGTGAATCGGGAGTTACTTGCTGTCAATTTGGCCTTTGCGGATTGGAGGCATTTTTTGGAGGGGGTGGTTCATCCAGTAACGGCGGTCACGGATCACAAGAATTTAGCTTACATTGAATCAGCTAAAAGGTTAACTCCTAGACAGGCCAGATGGTCCTTGTTTTTCTCTTGTTTTTTTTTTTTCTATTGCATTCAGGCCAGGGTCTAAGAATGTGAAAGCTGATGCTTTATCTCGTAGTCTAGATTTTCTCTTCCATTATTCCTCAGAGTATTGTGGTGTCTATGATAACCTCAGAATTGTAAGAGGAGATTCGTAAAGTCCAGTCACTGGCTCCTTCCACTTCCTCGGAGTCCAAATTATTTGTGCCTGTGTACCTAAGATTGTGGATGTTACAGGAATTTCATGATTTTGTTTTAAGTGGTCATCCTGTGGTTACTGCCACAAGGAAAGCCGTTGCTAGACTTTTTTGGTGGTCGTCCATGCATAATGATATTAAAGATATTGTATCTGCTTGTGAAGTCTGCGCACACGCCAAAGTCAGTCATAGCCGGCCGGCTGGGGAATTGGCTCCATTGCCTATTCCAGAAAGACCATGGACTCATTTGTACATGGATTTCATTACAGATTTGCCTCTGTCTGATGGGAGAACTGATATCTGGGTGATAGTTGACCAATTCAGCAAACAAGCTCATTTTGTTCCTTTGCCAAGATTACCTAATGCAGAGACACTTTCTAGGTTGTTTATTTTTCATATTGTAAGGTTACATAGGATCCCTCTGAACATTGTGTCTGATAGGGGAGTACAATTTGTCTTTACATTTTGGAGAGCTTTTTGCAGTAAACTAGGGATTGACGTGTCATTTTAATCTGCCTATCACCCTGAAACCAACGGTCAGACACAGAGGACAAATCAGTCTTTGGATCAAATTTTAAGGTGCTTTGTGGCAGCTCGACAGGAGGACTGGTCTTTATTTTTACCCCTCGCCGAGTTTGCTTTTAACAGTCGAGTACATCAATCTACTGGAACCTCACCATTATTCTGTAATTATAGTTTTCATCCCCATTTTGGAGAATTTTCTAGGATTAATTCTGAATGCCCTGGGGTGGAGGTCACCGTACAGAGACTTGACGATGTCTGGAGGGAGGTTCAGAAGAATATTGTGACCGCTCAGATTCACCAAAAACTAAAGGCCGATAGAAGACGTTCAGTGCGTCCTGTTTTTAAGATTGGGGATAAGGTTTGGTTGTTGTCTAGGAACATTAAACTTTAAGTGCCGTCAGCGAAGTTGGGTCCAAAGTTTATTGGTCCATATGAGATCCTAGAGGTGGTCAATCCTGTGGCATTTAGATTAAAGCTTCCTAAAATCCCTTTGCATCCCTAACGTATTCCATAAATCCCTATTAAAGGAGTATGTCCCTTCTGCATTGTCTCCCTCATCCCCACCGCCTCCGCTTTTAGTAGACAGTGGCATGGACTTTGGGATTCAGAGGGTTGTGGATTCTCGGAGGGTCCTAAACTCCCTCCAGTACCTCATCCAGTGGAAGGGATACGGACCAGAGGAGAGATCTTGGGTCCCTGCTTGAGATGCGAAGGCCGATCGGTTGGTCAGGGCCTTCCATCTAAAATTTCATGGGAAGCCTAGGGGTCCTGTGGCCGTCCTTGAAGAGGTGGTACTGTCACGATTCCACCCCTCAGGGTGTCTGGGATGCAGTTACCGACAGCTCGGCTGTCCAATCTGGTACAGGGGCATGCTGAAGCTGTCAGTTCTTTGATGGACAGCATGGCCATCCAATCTGGTATAGGGGCGTGCTGAGCTGTCATTGTGTTGACTGACAGCTCCACTATCCAATCTGTGACTGGGAGGTGTCAGCTGTCTCCAAGTGTTCACAATCCGGGGGATTTCCATAAATACTTAACTGAGCAGCTTCTCCCAGACCACTGCCAGACGTACATTCAGCCTGTGAGGTTTGTGCTTTCCTGTGCCTTGTGTTCTGTATGCTTGATCTGTTGCCTGACCTTGGACTTTGTTCTGACTATCTGCCTGTTTAACCCTTTCAGCTCTGATCTGTTATCCTCCCGGTATACTGACCTCAGAACATTACCTGACTACGGTTTTGTCTCTTCCTTATGTTTATGACGTACCCTCCTGGCTTCTGACCTTGGACTTCTTGACCCCGCTGACACACAGCTTCGTCGTGAGAAGTGACTAGTGTCACAGCTCATTCCTCATAAGGCAAGTTCTGGCAGCAGACTCAGGCCCTCCTCCTTAAGAACGTGTCCCGAATGAAGTCTCATGCAGATAAAAAGAAATGTTGTCCGCCTCTTTACTGCCATGAAGGTAAAGTCTGGTTATCGACCTGAAATATTGGTCTGAACGTGTTCTCCTACAAGTTTGCCCCTTGGTACCTCGGGCTATTTAAAATCCTCAGAGAAGTCAATCTGGTGACCTACAATTTTCAGCTCACCGTTAATCTACTGACTCTGAATTGTTTCCATGTCTTGCTCCTGAAGCTGGTGGTCCTTAATCCCTTCTCTAAATCCCATTCTCGAGCCTCTACTTTTGGTCCTGAGGGAATTTAGGATGTGTTTAAAGTAAAGTATATTCTGGATTGTAAGAAGGTTAGGGGAGGACCTTCTATTTGGTTGATTGGAAGGGCTTTGGTCCTGAGGAGAGATCTTGAGAGCCTGCTGAGAACAACTGGACCCCTACCATTCTTGAGAGGTTTCTCCATCAGTTTGATCAAAAAAGGAGGGGGCGTAAGAGGGGGGTATTGTCAAAGCACTAACTCACATGGTTTGTAAGCACCGATGCACACAGTGAGAAGGAGGCTCTGTTCCTCCCGGTGTCAGACCTTCTCGCTGAGCTGCCTCATGCAACACTTCCACCACTGCCACATTCTCCTATTGCTGGAAAGTCCCCACCCAGCTATAAAGAGGCGTGGCCAGATGCTGCAGGAAATTCAAACCACTGTGTTCTGCAAAGTTTTGCTTTCCTGGCCTATCCCCTACCAGTAGTGGATGTATTAGGAAGCTTCTCCCTCAACACCTCACCTGAGCTTGGATCCTAGCTGTAGTTCATCACTAGTTCCCTATCAATGTGCATTATTGTTTTAACTCTCCCGTTACCGACATGGCTTGTTTACTCGTTTAGTCTGATCTCTCGGCTCCTAATCTCAGTTTTGTATTTTTAACCTGCGCTGCCTGCCCCAACTTAGGCTGTCTGACCACATCTGTCTTCGCCTTCTGTGTTCGTATTTCTGCTTTGACCCACTGGTTAGCTGCTGCCGATCCAGGGACTGCCCTGTAATGGCACCTGGTGACTACCCTAGCGGCCCAAGCCTATTGTCACAGTCAGAATCTCTAGTGAAGACCAGGTGGTCACTTAGTTATGCCCCTTAAGGGTAAGCCTGGCCAGTGGAGCAGTGGTCCACACCCACCATCATCACACTGAACATATGAACAGAGTCATTTTTACATTTCCATGCATATGTTCACTCTTTTCAATGATTATTTGGTGCTTTTTTAGGTGGGCTATGAAGTGTACCCCCTAAAAAAGATGTAGTGTCCACATACCCTAAGTTGCATTAAACAATGTTACAGCCCTAACACTTTTTTACTCAGAATATGATATTCCTAGTGCAAAAACTTTGCATCAATAGCTTATAGATGTATATTTCCGCTTGGTAAACATTTGCTGAGGGTAATAACAAAATGTCTGTAAAAGCCTTACATAGCAAGAATACAGACTATAAGCAGCCAAATGTACTACAAAATGCAATGGACTATTGCCAGCTGCACTTCAAAAGTATATGACAGCATAAAATGTAAAAATGTAAAACTCCTTGAAAATCGAGATTAGCTGTGAATTTATAATAAATCTCTTGAGTTCTCTGCAGCTAATTTAAGAAGTCATTATAATTTCTCTAAGGTAATTAATGAAATTAGGCTGCCACATATTAACCCTTCCATCTGTGGAACTAACATGCTAACATGAATGGGTGGTAAATGAATCATCCTTGAAAGTGCATCTTAAGGGTTCTCATAAATTGCTGCTGATGACAAGTAAGGCGGCACATGCTAAATTTGATTTGAAATGCTGGTGACAAGGCCAAATTATTCATTTGTATTAAATGAATGTCACAACAACAAAAAGAGGGGCACATGCTGGATTTTCATCGAAAGCAATCGAATGTGAGAACCAAGCTGCGCCGCAGTCGTATAACTGTCACCATGGAAACCAAAACACTCATGTAGTAAATTACTGAGCGTGTTTTGCCAGGCTTTGCACCTGAGGACATCAGAGGCCTGTAACCGTAGCATAACACTGGTTGAAAATCACTTGGTTTCATGGCTTCATTTTTGGGAAAGAAGATTGTTCAGGGAGTTTGTAAGCCCTAAGCTGATTAGAAGTTAATGAGGTGCATTCTGATGGAAAGTTTAATAAATATCCCATTTATTTGGTGTTTCAGAGAAGTCTGTTATTTCCTCTCAAAAATCCTAGACTGGTCAACAGGATGCTGCACACTCTATAAATCAAAATTTAAAATAGATCCGTTTTGCACCTACGTGGAGCAAAGGAACATATAGTAGACTACAAGATGTCCATGTCACTATAGTCATGTATCCTGTGTTTTACAAATAGACACTTAAGTAAGCAAAAATATCACAATTAGGGGTGCAACGACTGCGGTCGCAGAGGTTGCAATTGCGATCGGGATGGTGCTGGAGAGGGCACAAATTTCAACTGGATGTGCATCCCCGCAATCATATCCAGTTGAAGAATATTGTGGCACACAGACCCTTCGGTCCTTGAGCGGCAACACACGTTGCTGGCAGCTGACGTCAGTGTGCACGTGATGGGTTCATGGCAGTGACATCATGTGCTCCTGTCGCTTGCATGCTGAAGTCATCTTCCGGCTTCAGAAAAGGATGCCTGCCGGCAGGGGAGCGGAGGGAAGATGAGTATAATTGTTTTTTTTTTTAATGGATTAAAGAACAAGTAGAACAGGGAACATATACCAGGATGGGTCTCAGGATAAGTGACAACCTACCAGTATGGGGCCCATAATAAGGTACATATACCAGGAATAGGGACATACACATCCCTTGTAGATTGTGAGCTCTCATGGGCAGGGTACTCTCTCCTCCTGTATCAGTCAGTGACTCGTTTTGTTCAAGATTATTTTATTTGTTTTTGTTATGCATATCCCTTTTCACATGTGAAGCACCATGGAATTAATGGCGCTATAATAATAAATAATAGTAATAATAATAATAATAAATATTACTAGGATGGGGCCCAGGTACAGTTTAAACTAGAAGTTTACATACACTACAGCTCTGTCAAAAATTAAGAGACCACTGCAAAATATCCAGTTTGTCTGATTTTTCTCTTTATAGGTATATTTTTGAGTAAAATGTAAATTGTTCTTTTTGTCTATAAACTTCTGACAACATGTCTCCGAATTTCCAAGCAATAAATTTTGTATTTTTTTCTGACAAAGAAAAATGGTAAAAAAAAAACAAAAAAACAGTTCTTTCAGACCTCAAATAATGCAAAGAAAACAAGTTAATAATCATTTAGAAACAACAATACTAATATTTTAACTCAGGAAGAGTTCAGAAATCAATATTTTATGGAATAACCATGATTTTTAATCACAGCTTTCATGCGTCTTGGCATGCTTTCCACCAGTCATTCACGCTGCTTCTGGAGCAAAAATGTAAGCAGTTCTTCTTTGTTTGATGGCTTGTGACTATCCATCATCCTCTTGATTACATTCCAGAGGTTTTCATGGGGTTCGGGTCTGGAGATTGAGCTGCCCATGACAGGGTTTTGATGTGTTGGTGTCTTAATTTTTGCCAGAGCTGTATATAAAAATACACATATGCATGTTTTTCTCAATATCTGACATGAAATCAGAATAAACCTTTCCCGTTTTAGGTCAATTAGGATTACCAAAATTATTAATAGTTGGCAAATGCCAGAATAATGAGAGAGAGAATGTTTTAAGGCATTTTTATTACTTACTGCAAAGCCAAAGGTTTACATACACTAAGATCACTATGCCTTTAAGCAATTCTGGACTGCCGATATAATGATTTCATGTGTTTGGACACTTCTGTTTTTTGGCAACATCTCCGTTAATTAGAGATACATCTGTGGGTATATTTAATGCACACCCAAAAAACACTGCTTCTTTGTGCAGCATCATGGGAAAGCCTCAAATCAGCCAAGATATCATGAAGAGAATTGTGGACTTGCATAAGTCTGGCTCATCCTTGGTGCAATTTCAAGATACCTGAAGGTGCCTTGTTCATCTGTACAAACAATTATACGCAAGTACGAACAAGATGGGAATGTCCAGCCTTTATACCACTCAGGAGGGAGACGGGTTCTGTGTCCCAGAGATAAACGTGCTTTAGTCCGATTTGTGCATATCAACTCCAGGACAAAAGCAAAAGACCTTGTAAAGATGATGGCGGAACCCGGTAAGCTTGTGTCAATATCCATAGTGAAAGTCCACTAAGAAGCCTTTACTCTAAAAGAAACATTAAAAAACAGACTATTTGCAAATGCACACAGGAGCAAAGACCTTAATTTTTGGAGACGTATTGTGGTCTCATGAAACTGAAATTTAACTTTTGGGGCATAATGACCATCGTTACGTTTGGAGGAAAAAGGGAGAAACTTGGAAGCCTAAGAACACAATCCCCAACATGGAGGTGGCAGTGAAGCGATGGCCAGGGGACCACCACGGTGCAGGAAGGCTACTGTACATAAGATGAGGTGCAAAAAACAAAGGGTAGATTTATTGGAAGGCAAGGAATAAAGTTGATGAGGAAGATGCAAACAGGGGTATGCAATGGCAATAGATAATTTACAAGAATTATATTCTTTAGCTTGTCCGTAAAATAGCATGATGCTCCAACTGTTACAGACTCAATATATGTTACTCAAGTAAATGCAAACAATAAACAAAGAATTATGCTACTCTACATATAACCTAAGAACATACTGACTAGCAATTAGGTCATTAAACCATACGCTGAATCAAAAAGTGTTTAACTTTTTTGTTTAAAAAGGTTATAACTTTATTGAAATACACATAACATATAAAATTCATTTAAAACAATACCTCTAAACCACAATAGTGTAAATAACTGGCAGGTAGGCGTTAACAGCAAATATTATTATTATGTAAATCAACCATAAACCAAATGGAGAGTTTTATTTTAATTAGCTCCAATAGTTTTGCACCCTTGGGCCAAAAATCTAACTTCAAGGCAACAATATATTATGCTGAAATTATAAATATTGTAATCTCTTTTCATGCACAAGACACCTTGCTAGATAGACCAAAACAGAAGGCAGAATGAATATACAAGTACAGTTAGTTTAGCCCGCAGTAATATAACACTGCTATAAATTATTTAATTACAACTATATATTGGGCTAATACAGTATTCCACTATCTGAGTACTGTCCCTATTAGAATAAACGGAACTAAGTGCAACACAGTGCCATCAATCCATTCCACCAAAACATTCAGTATAATTCTATGTCCTCTGACAGATTTTCCACATTGTTATTTAGATGCTACCAACACATGAAAGAATACATTGATGTTCGCAAAACTACAAGAACCAGTTAAATGCATATTACCCCGAAAATTGGCAATCCTTGCTTGTCAGCCGCGTGGCACGCTACTCCTTGCCAGACCCCGACGCGCGTTTCGCGACAGCTTCCTCTTGGGGGCGAGTATCTACATATAACCTCCCTGGCCTTTACTAAGCAGGCCACACGGCTGCCGTGTTCTGACTATTGACGCCTACACTAGGCCCTGACATGTGCACAAAACAGGAACAAACTCATGGTGATGTTGGGGACTCAGATCCAGTCCCGGGGGCCTCCAGCAGTCTAGTACGGTGGTGCGCACGGCTCTCTGCCAACTCCGTGAAACATGGTCGTCTCCTTGCTTCTGGGTCCTGGAGGTGCTCCTGGAAACTGTAAATCCCTTTCTCGGTATCTTCATGGCTCCTCGAACTAACACAGGACAGCCACCCTCGCTGCACCTGGAAAAGTCTGTCAAATCTGACAAGTCCATTCCGTTACAGGCTGGGGGTCCTCTCTTGCAGCTATATCAGGACACAGTTCTCCTCTCTTGCAGCTATCAGCACAAAGTCCTCTCTGCAGCAGCCTCAGCTCACACACACAGTTCAGGCTCCACCCCACCATCTGCACAGTCCAGTCCATTCATACAGTCTATTGCAGGGGAGAAGCAGCAAATTCCATCACGCCAGACAAGGGGGTACAGTCTCTTAAAGAAACAGCGTGTTCCTTACTGTTCATAACAGCACCACCCTCCTACAGCAGCATCATGTTTTGGGGTTATTTTGCTGCAGGAGAGACTGGTGCTGTTCACAAAATATATGGCATAATGAGAAAAGAAGATTATGTGGCAATACTGAAGCCACATCTCAAGATATCAGCCAATGGATCTTCCAAATGGACAATGACCCGAAGAATACGGCCAAAATGGTAACAAAGTGCCATCAGGATAACAAAGTAAATTTTTTAAAATGGCCATCACAAAGCCCTGATCTCAATACTATTGAAAATTTATGGGCAAAGCTGAAAAGGCAGGTGCGATCGAGGCGACCTACAAACCTGGATCAGTTGCACCAGTTTTGTCAGGAGGAATGGGCCCAAATTCCGAGCAACTATTGTGAGAAGCTTGCAGAAGGTTTATTCTGATTTCATGTCAGATATTGAGAAAAACATGAAGATATGTCTTTTTATGTAGCGTATGTAAACTTCTGGTTTCAACTCTCTCTATATATAATATGTATCAGGATGGGGCCCAGGAAAATGGATATCTATGCCAGGGTGAGGGATATATTTGCCAGGATGGGGCCCAGGATGAGGGACACATAAATCTGAATGGGGGATATATATACAAAGATGGGGCCCAGGCAGGTTAAGGGACATAAGAAATTGTACATTCACACTGAAGGCATGAAAACTATGAATTAACACATGTGGAATTATATACTTAACAAAAAAGTGTGAAACAACTGAAATTATGTCTTATATTCTAGGTTCTTTAACCCCTTCATGACCTTGGGATTTTTCATTTTTCCGTGTTCGTTTTTCACTTCCCTCCTTCCCAGAGCCATAACTTTTTTATTTTTCCATCAATATGGTCATGTGAGGGCTTATTTTTTGCGAGACGAGTTGTACTTTTGAACAACATCATTGGTTTTAGCATGTCGTGTACTAGAAAACAGGAAAAAAATTCCAAGTGCGGTGAAATTGCAAAAAAAGTGCAATCCCACACTTGTTTTTTGTTTGGCTTTTTTGCTTGGTTTACTAAATGCTAAAACTGACCTGACATTATGATTCTCCAGGTCAGTACGAGTTCATAGACAACTAATATGACTAGGTTATTTTTTACCTAAGTGGTGAAAAAAAATTCCAAACTTTGTTAAAAAAAAAATTGCGCCATTTTCCGATACTCGTAGCGTCTCCAGTTTTTATGATCTGGGGTCGGTTGAGGGCTTATTTTTTGCGTGCCGAGATGACGTTTTTAATGACAGCATTTTGGTGCAGATGCGTTCTTTTGATCGCCCGTTATTGCATTTTAATGCAATGTCACGGTGACCAAAAAAATGTAATTCTGGCGCTTTTAATTTTTTTCTCGCTACGCTGTTTAGTGATCAGGTTAATGCTTTTTTTAATTGATAGATCGGGCGATTGTGAACGTGGCAATACCAAATATGTGTAGATTTGATTTTTTTTTATTGATTTATTTTGATTGGGGCGAAAGGGGGGTGATTTAAACTTTTATATTTTTTTTATTTTTTTCACATTTTTTTTAACTTTTTGTTTTTACTTTTGCCATGCTTCAATAGCCTCCATGGGAGGCTAGAAGCAGGCACAGCACGATCGCCTCTGCTACATAGCAGCGATCTGCTGTTCGCTGCTATGTAGCAGAAAATCAGGTGTGTTGTGAGCGCCGACCACAGGGTGGCGCTCACAGCTACTGGCGATCAATAACCATATTTAGGTCAGGGGAACAGGCGCTCCAGTCCACAGCTTCAATGTCTTCATCTTGCAGGAACTGCTGACACACTCCAGCCACATGAGGTCTGGCATTGTCCTGCATTAGGAGTAACCCAGGGCCAACCACACCAGGATATGGTCTCACAAGGGGTCTGAGGATCTCATCTCGGTCTCTAATGGCAGTCAGGATACCAATGGCGAGCACATGGAGGGCTGTGCGGCCCTCCAAAGAAATGCCACCCAACACCATTACTTACCCATTGCCAAATCGGTCATGTTGAAGGATGTTGCAGGCAGCAGATCGCTATCCACAGCATCTCCAGACTCTGTCACGTCTGTCACATGTGCTCATTGTGAACCTGCTATCATTTGTGAAAAGCACAGGGCGCCACTGGAAAATTTGCCAATCCTGGTGTTCTGTGGTAAATGCCAAGCGTCCTGCACGGTGTTGGGCTGTGAGCATAACCCCCATCTGTGGATGTTGTGCACTCAGACCATCCTCATGGAGTCGGTTTCTAACCGTTTGTGTAGACACATGCACATTTGTGGCCTGCTGGAGATCATTTTGCAGGGCTCTGACAGTGCTCCTCCTGTTCCTCTTTGCACAAAGGCGGAGGTAGCGGTCCTGCTGCTGGGTTGTTACCCTTCTATGGGCCCCTCCACATCTCCTTGTGTACTGGCCTGTCTCCAGGTAGCGCCTCTAGCCTCTGGACACTACGCTGACAGACACAGCAAACCTTCTTGCCACAGCTCACATTGATGTGCCATCCTGGATGAGCTGCACTACCTGAGCCACTTATGTGAGTTGTAGAGTCCTTCTCATGCTACCACAAGTGTGAAAGCACAACCAACATTCAAAAGTGACCAAAACAGCAGCCAGAAAGCATTGGTACTGAGATGTGGTCTGTGGTCCCCACCTGCAGAACCACTGCTTTATTGAGGGTGTCTTGATAATTGCCAATAATTTCCATCTGTTGTCTATTTCATTTGCACGATAGCATGTGAAATTGATTGTCAATCAGTGTTGCTTCCTAAGTGGACAGTTTGATTTCACAGAAGTTTGATTTACTTGGAGTCATATTCTGTTGTTTAAGTGTTCCCTTTATTTTTTTGAGCAGTATATATTGTGATGCAGCAGTAGGACCATATACAGTGAAACGGCAGTGACCCAAGTAAGTTCAAACAAAACGTTCTTTTATTGTGTTACTTCACACAGTCAATATAGTATACGGCTTCTTCATACAGTCCATTAATAATGCATGGCTATATGATGCAGTCAATACACAGGCCGAACTTCCCTCTGTCCAGTTTCCCTGGGTGACTGCATGCTGGTAACAAGTCTCTGTACTCACTCAGCGCACTGCACTCTTTATCCTCTGGAGTGCAGCAGGGTACACGTAAGACAGCCCAAGACGCAGGGTGTCAGTCTCTCTGGTTCCTTCAGCCTCTGTGTTGCTCCACACAGAGAGAGCTCTGCAGACAACTGCCCTGTCTGCTTTCAAGAACACACTGACACACCTCCCCCACTACTACAGGGCTTTTTAATCAGTCACTGCTTCACTATGCTAATTACAGCCACACCTGTGTCTGTAGTACGCCCCCATGGCCTCACTACGCTTCCATGCACATTCTGGAGAGCACATACAGCACCCCCTAGCTGTAACAGGGGTCACTGCCCCACATATCCTCCCCCCTGTTCAACCTGTGGGGTTGAACATTTGTTACCCGTAAGGGCGAAAGACAGGGCATCGGTATGCCCCCTGACATCCCCGCTCAACACTACAATAAGAAACCAAAGTAGAGACCGGAATCATCGATCGGCACACACATCCCTTTCCTTTGCGTTTCTCCTCCATATTTAATTATGGGACCACCCACCCCGATCGCCATTGCAGATGCCAAACCCTCTTTTCTGATTAACCGCAGACTTGGGCCAGTTTTGGGTGGTCTTTGTTTACTTCAGGTTCACTAACCCCACGGGTCATCCTTTCACCTAAGTATCTGCTTTCGGGCCCCTGGTACCGTTTCCTCTGTACCCTTACCCGTGCCTCGGTGACTATATCACACTGAAACACCGTGGACCGCACTGCCAACTCTGAGCAGAAATCTGTACTACGCCGCACCCGAACCTGAGCCTCCCGACACTGCTGTCTAGTGAGCGCTCTATCTAACTTACCCTGACCCCCGGCCCCATCCTTGACCGGTGCCAGAGGGTTCCTTGTGTGCACGTCCCCAGTTACCTCTGCGACCATACACTCTCGGCTCTTCTCATACCTGCGTCTTTTATATCTGCATCTCCAAAAGGGACCCTGGACCTGAGCTGTCCTGACCTCACCATGGAACACCTCCAGCTCAGGGTTCAATGGGGTCCCCACAACCTCTACTGTCACAACCTCTAGAGGGAGCCAATCCGGATTACACTCTGTCCCTAGGTTGGCGACCCCTATAGCAGGTATCTCAATATCTTTGGGTTCTGCACCCGGTACAACACTTTCCTTGAGAGGGTTGACCCTGGGAAAATCTCTCCCCAACACAGCCCCATAAGGAAGCATCTTCACCACTCCCACCATATGTTTAATGTCCCCACATGGTGTGGAAAAATTAACCTCCATGGTCGGGTACTCCCGGATTTCTCAGTGGATACCCATCACCTCCACTTTTGGTCCTTTGGCGTTATCACCGGCAACAAGGGACCCATGAACCAAGGTCACTATGTTCCCCGAGTCCAGGAGGACCTCTGTTTGGCACCCATTCACAAGTACCTGGCACAGTTGGGGTTCGCTGTTGGCGGTGCCTGTAGTGGTGGTACCGACTGGCTGAGCATACATAGAAATACAGCGACCATACCTGCAGTCCATGGGTTCAGACACCAATGGGCAGTTAGAAGCCACATTGCCGTGCCCTTGGCAGCGCCAACACCTGATCCCGGCTGGGGAAACCTTACTTGACAGCCAAAATGGAGCAGTGTCCTGTATAAAGTCCTGAGTGGCTGTATATCGCTCTACCAGTCCCACCACTTCATCCAGAGTGCCTGGGTCCCCTTGTCCCACCCAACACAGTATGGCTGCTGGCAGAGCCCTCACCAGGCGGTCAACCACCACCCTCTCTACCATCTGGAACGGGGTTAATGTCTCAGGCTGAAGCCATTTTTTAACCAGTTGCAGCAAGTCATGCACCTGAGATCGGGCAGGGCGAGTCTCGGAAAAGGACCACTGGAACACCTGTTGGGCCCGCACATATGTATTAACCCCCAGTCTAGCAAGGATCTCACCTTTCAGCTTCTGATAGTCCAGGGTATTGTCTCGACTGAGGTCTATGAAGGCTTTCTGGGCACCTCCAGTCAGGAAATTGGACACCGCCTCAGCCCACTGAGTCACCGGCAAGCTCTCCCGCTCCACAGTACGTTCAAAGATGGTGAGGAAAGCCTCCATGTCGTCCTCAGGCTCCATCTTCTTCAGCGCTGACCGGACCTTGTACCAAGCCTCAGACCGGAATGCTGTCCCTGGTGGACCTGCCTCTTGCATAACCATGATCTGCTGCATCAACAATTCAATAGTCTGCTGCTGTTACTTTTGTAGCTCCAACTGTTGTGGCTTCAACTGCAGCGCCTCTTGCTGCTGTGAGCGGGCAAACTGCTTCAAAAGCTCCTCCATTTTATCAGTTTGCTTAAACTGTAGCTTTGCAGGCTTAATCACTAACATGCAGCACGCTTTGGGTATGCCTCAGTTCACATTGCCCGCATTCTCCACCATATGTGATGCAGCGGTAGGACCATACACAGTGAAACAGCAGTGACCCAAGTAAGTTCAAACAATATTTTCTTTTATTGTGTTACTTCACACAGTCAATATAGTGTACGGCTTCTTCATACATCCATTAATTATGCATGGCTATATGATGCAGTCAATACACATGCCAAACTTCCCTCTGTCCAGTTTCCCTGGGTGACTGCACGCCAGTAACAAGTCTCTGTACTCACTCAGCGCACTGCACTCGTTATCCTCTGGAGTGCAGCCGGGTACACATAAGACAGCCCAAGACGCAGGGTGTCAGTCTCTCTGGTTCCTTTAGCCTCTGTGTTGCTCCACACAGAGAGAACTCTGCAGACAACTGCCCTGTCTGCTTCCAAGAACACAATGACACACCTCCCCCAGTACTACAGGGCTTTTTAATCAGTCACTGCTTCACTATTCTAATTACAGCCACACCTGTGTCTGTAGTACGCTCCCATAGCCTCACTACGTTTCCATGCACATTCTGGAGAGCACATACAGTGCCCCCTAGCTGTAACAGGGGTCACTGCCTCACAATATATATATATATATATATATATATATATATATCTATATACATCGTTGTCTAAGGGGTACTTCCGTCTGTCTGTCTGTCCTTCTGTCATGGATATTCATTGGTCCTGGCCTCTGTCTATCATGGCAATCCAAGTCGCTGATTGCTCGCCACAAAACAGCCACGATCAATCAGCGACGGGCACAGTCCAGAAGAAAATGGCCGCTCCATGCTCCCCGCAGTCAGTGGCCGGCGCCCGCTCCACACACTCAGTGTCCCCAGCGCTGCGCTCCCCGCAGTCACTGTCCCCGGCGCTCCGCTCCCCGCAGTCAGTGTCCCCGGTGCTCTGCTCCCCACAGTCAGTGGCCGGCGCCCGCTCCCCGCAGTCACTGTCCCAGGCGCTCCACTCCCCGTAGTCAGTGTCCCCGGCGCTTCCCTCCCCGCACTGTGTCCCCGTCGCTCCACTCCCTGCACGCTCCATACTCCCCTCCGGTCACCGGTAACACAGGGTTAATGCCGGTGGTAACGCATTCCGTTACCGCCGCTATTAACCCTGTGTCCCCAACCTTTTACTATTGATGCTGCCTAAGCGGCATCAATAGTAAAAAAAAAGTAATGTTAAAAATAGTAAAAAAAAAAACTGCTATACTCACCCTCCGCTGTCCGCTGACCCGCTCGCGCCTGCTGCCATCTTCCTTTTCCAGCGACGCTTTGCGAAATTACCCACAATACCTAGACCGCTAAGTCATATGGGTAATTTTGCAAAGCATCCTGGGAACGCAAGATGGCGCCATCTGCACAGGATCCCAGGAGGCGGAGACATGGACGCAGAGGAGCAGCGACAAGAATGATGAATATGTTCAACTACAAGGGGCCCTCGGATCGTTAGGTGAGTATGTTTATTTTTAATTTTTTTAACCTGTGACATACGTGACTGGGCAATATACTACGTGGCTCTGTGCTGTATACTACGTAGGTGGGAAATATACTACGTCGATGGGCAATACACTGTGTGGCTGGGCAATATACTACGTGGCTGGACAATATACTTCATGGACATGCATATTCTAGACTACCCGATGCGTTAGAATCGGGCCATCATCTAGTCTATATACATCATTGTCTAAGGGGTACTTCCGTCTGTCTGTCTGTCCTTCTGTCACGGTTATTCGTTCGCTGATTGGTCTCGGCAGCTGCCTGTCATGGCTGCCGCGACCAATCAGCGACGGCCACAGTCCGATTAGTCCCTCCCTACTCCCCTGCACTTACTGCCCGGCGCTCGCTCCATAATCCCCTCCACTCACCGCTCACACAGGGTTAATGGCAGCGGTAACGGCCCGCAGTGTAACGCACTCCGTTACCGCTGCTATTAACCCTGTGTATCCCCAACTATTTACTATTGATGCTGCCAATGCGGCATCAATAGTAAAAATATGTCATGTTAAAAATAATTAAAAAAAACAAAAAACCTGCTATACTCACCCTCCGCCGCCTTTCTCGCTCCTCTCCACGCTCCCGGGACTGCTCCATTGCAAGCGGCAGCTTCCACTCCCGTCCCAGGGCTGGTGTGCGACAAGGACCTGCCGTGACGTCACAGTCGGTCATGTTACCGCGACGTCATCATAGGTCCTGCTCACACCAACCCTGGGATGGGACCGCAAGCTGCCGCTTGCAATGGAGCGGTCTCGGGAGCGTGGAGAGGAGCGAGAAAGGCGGTGGAGGGTGAGTATAGCAGGACTTCAATGGGCTATAGGTGAGTATATGTTTATTTTTTTTTTTAACGTCTCTATACTGCGTGGCTCTGTGCTAGCATATACTATGTGACTCTTATATACTATGTGGCTGGGCAATATACTATGTGACTGGGCAATATACTACGTGGCTCTGCTATATACTATGTGGCTGGGCAATACGTGACAGGGCAATATACTACGTGACTGGGCAATATACTACGTGGCTGGGCAATAAACTACGTGGCTCTGCTATATACTATGTGGCTGGGCAATATACTACGTGACTTGGCAATATACTACGTGGCTGGGCAATATACTACGTGACTGGGCAATATACTACGTGGCTGGGCAATATACTACGTGGCTGGGCAATATACTACGTGGCTGGGCAATATACTACATGGCTGGGCAATATACTACGTGGCTGGGCAATATACTACGTGGCTGGGCAATATACTACATGGCTGGGCAATATACTACGTGACTGGGCAATATACTACGTGGCTCTGCTATATACTACATGACTGGGCAATATACCATACTACCTGGGCTGTGCTGCATACTATGTGGCTGGGCAATACGTGACTGGGCAATATACTACGTGGCTAGGCAATATACTACGTAGCTGGGCAATATACTACGTGGCTGGGCAATATACTACGTAGCTGGGCAATATACTACGTGGCAGGGCAATACACTACGTGGCTGGGCAATATACTACGTGACTGGGCAATATACTACGTGGCTGGGCAATATACTACGTGGCTGCACAATATACTATGTGGCTGAGCAATATACTACGTGGCTGGGCAATATACTATGTGACTGGGCAATATACTACGTGACTGGGCAATATACTACGTGGCTGGGCAATATACTACGTGGCTGGGCTATATACTACGTGGCTGGGCAATATACTACATGGCTAGGCAATATACTACATGGCTGGGCAATATACTACGTGGCTGAGCAATATACTACATGGCTGGGCAATATACTACGTGACTGGGCAATATACTACGTGGCTCTGCTATATACTACGTGACTGGGCAATATACTACGTGGCTCTGCTATATACTACGTGACTGGGCAATATACTACGTGGCTCTGCTATATACTACGTGACTGGGCAATATACCGTACTACGTGGGCTGTGCTACATACTATGTGGCTGTGCAATACGTGACTGGGCAATATACTACGTGGCAAGGCAATATACTACGTAGCTGGGCAATATACTACGTGGCTGGGCAATATACTACGTGGCTAGGCAATATACTACGTAGCTGGGCAATATACTACGTGGCTGGGCAATATACTACGTGGCTGGGCAATATACTACGTAGCTGGGCAATATACTACGTGGCTGGGCAATATACTACGTAGCTGGGCAATATACTACGTGGCAGGGCAATACACTACGTGGCTGGGCAATATACTACGTGACTGGGCAATATACTACGTGGCTGGGCAATATACTACGTGGCTGCACAATATACTATGTGGCTGAGCAATATACTACGTGGCTGGGCAATATACTATGTGACTGGGCAATATACTACGTGACTGGGCAATATACTATGTGGCTGAGCAATATACTACATGGCTAGGCAATATACTACATGGCTGGGCAATATACTACGTGACTGGGCAATATACTACGTGGCTCTGCTATATACTACGTGACTGGGCAATATACCATACTACGTGGGCTGTGTTACATACTATGTGGCTGTGCAATACGTGACTGGGCAATATACTACGTGGCTAGGCAATATACTACGTAGCTGGGCAATATACTACGTGGCTGCACAATATACTATGTGGCTGAGCAATATACTACGTGGCTGGGCAATATACTATGTGACTGGGCAATATACTACGTGGCTGGGCAATATACTACGTGGCTGCACAATATACTATGTGGCTGAGCAATATACTACGTGGCTGGGCAATATACTATGTGACTGGGCAATATACTACGTGACTGGGCAATATACTACGTGGCTGAGCAATATACTACATGGCTAGGCAATATACTACATGGCTGGGCAATATACTACGTGACTGGGCAATATACTACGTGGCTCTGCTATATACTACGTGACTGGGCAATATACCATACTACGTGGGCTGTGTTACATACTATGTGGCTGTGCAATACGTGACTGGGCAATATACTACGTGGCTAGGCAATATACTACGTAGCTGGGCAATATACTACGTGGCTGGGCAATATACTACGTAGCTGGGCAATACACTACGTGGCTGAGCAATATACTATGTGACTGGGCAATATACTATGTGGCTGGGCAATATACTACGTGGCTGCACAATATACTACGTGGCTGAGCAATATATTATGTGGCTGGGCAATATACTATGTGACTGGGCAATATACTACGTGGCTGGGCAATATACTATGTGACTGGGCAATATACTACGTGGCTGGGCAATATACTACATGGACATGCATATTCTAGAATACCCGATGCGTTCGAATCGGGCCACCATCTAGTATATATATATATATATATATATATATATATATATATATATATATATAGTGGGTACGGAAAGTAATCAGACCCCTTTGCATCTTTCACTCTTTGTTTCATTAATTACAGCCATTTGGTAAATTCAAACAAAGTTCATTTTTTCCTCATTAATGTACACTCTGCACCCCATCTTGACTGAAAAAAACAGAAATGTAGAATTTTTTTCAAATTTATTAAAAAAGAGAAACTGAAATATCACTTGGTCATAAGTATTCAGACACTTTGCTCAGTATTGAGTAGAAGCCCCCTTTTGAGCTAGTACAGCCATCAGTCTTCTTGGGAATGATGCAACAAGTTTTTCACACCTGGATTTGAGGATCCTCTGCCATTCTTTCTTGCAGATCCTTTCCAAATCCATCAGGTTGGATGTGAACGTTGGTGGACAGCCATTTTCAGGTCTCTCCAGAGATGCTCAATTGGGTTTAGGTCAGGGCTCTGGCTGGGCCAGTCAAGAATGGTCATAGAGTTCTTCTGAAGCCACCCTTTGTTACTTTAGCTGTGTGGTTAGGGTCATTGTCTTGTTGAAAGGTGAACCTTTGGCCAAGTCTGAGGTCCAGAGCACTCTGGAAGTAGTTTTCATCCAGGATATCTTTGTACGTGGTCATGTGTTTATTTTTCAGCTAACTCTATGCGGGCTTTCATATGTCTTGCGCTGAGGAGAGGCTTCAGTCAGGCCACTCTGCCATAATGGACCAATTGGTGGAGGGCTGCAGTGATAGTTGACTTTGTGGAACTTTCTCCCATCTCCCTACTGCATCTCTGGAGCTCAGCCACAGTGATCTTGGGGTTCTTCTTTACCTCGCTTACCAAGGCTCTTCTCCCACTATTGCTCAGTTTGGCTGGACAGCCAGGTCTAGGAAGACTTCTGATGGTCCCAAACTTCTTCCATTTTAGGATTATGAAGGCCACTGTGCTCTTAGGAACCTTGAGTACTGAAGAAATTATTTTGTAACCTTGGCCAGATCTGTGCCTTTCCACAATTCTGTCTCTGAGCTTCTTGGCCAGTTAATTTGACTTCATGATACTCATTTGATCTGACATGCACTGTGAGCTGTGAGGTCTTAAGGCCCCTTCACAATAAGCGACGCTGCAGCGATTCCGACAACGATCCGGATCGCTGCAGCGTCGCTGTTTGGTCGCTGGAGAGCTGTCACACAGACAGCTCTCCAGCGACCAACGATCCCGAAGTCCCCGGGTAACCAGGGTAAACATCAGGTTACTAAGCGCAGGGCCACGCTTAGTAACCCGATGTTTACCCTGGTTACCAGCGTAAAAGTAAAAAAAAAAAAACACTACATACTTACCTACCGCTGTCTGTCCCCGGCGCTCAGCTTCTCTGCACTCCTCCTGCACTGACTGTGAGCACAGCGGCCGGAAAGCAGAGCGGTGACGTCACCGCTCTGCTTTCCGGCTGACCGACGCTCACAGCCAGTACAGGAGGAGTGCAGAGCTCAGCGCCGGGGACAGACAGCGGTAGGTAAGTATGTAGTGTTTTTTTTTTTTACTTTTACGCTGGTAACCAGGGTAAACATCGGGTTACTAAGCGCGGCCCTGCGCTTAGTTACCCGATGTTTACTCTGGTTACCAGTGAAGACATCGCTGGATCGGTGTCACACACGCCGATCCAGCGATTTCCACGGGAGATCCAGCGACGAAATAAAGTTCTGGACTTTGTTCAGCGACCAACGATCTCCCAGCAGGGGCCTGATCGTTGGTCACTGTCACACATAACGATTTCCTTAACGATATCGTTGCTACGTCACAAAAAGCAACGATATCGTTAACGATATCGTTATGTGTGAAGGTACCTTTATATAGACAGGTGTGTGCCTTTCCAAATCAAGTCCTATCAGTTTAATTAAACACAGCTGGACTCCAATGAAGGAGTAGAACATCTCAAGGAGTATCACAAGGAAATGGACAGCATGTGACTTAAATGTGAGTGTCTGAGCAAAGGGTCTGAATACTTATGACCATGTGATATTTCAGTTTTTCTTTTTTAATAAATATGCAAAAAATTCTACATTTGTTTTTTTTTCAGTCAAGATGGGTTGCAGAGTGTACATTAATGAGGAAAAAAGAACTTTTTGGAATTTTTCCAAATGGCTGCAATGAAACAAAGAGTGAAAAATTTAAAGGGGTCTGAATACTTTCCTTACTCACTGTACAAGGAAAAAATGTTAAGCAACATTCTTTCCTGTATGATGACTTATATAAAAGCCAATGATTTAAAAAAAGATAATAAATTAAGTAAACCAAAATTTTTACTTTTATTACAACAATGGAAATGTCAGTGTAATTTATGTAGGAAGCAATAAATGCCAAAAATTGATGGAAGAGAGACTCATGTATTAAGCATAAAGGAGGGCATCGTACACATTCTGTTTAAATTGTCATGTAGTGGTACTCCTAAACTCATGTAGGCTATTCATTAAGATTAAATACTGCCAAAAATTAAAAGCAGGATCATTCATACACCCTTGAAGGCATCAACTGTTGTACCTTATTCAAATATTGTGAACAAAGTGTAGTGGTGGTACTCCTACACTCATAAAAGCTCTGCACACAGTGCAAAGGCTGCCAAAAATTACAAGCAGGGTCATCCATACACCCTTCATGGCACCAACTCTAGTGGCTCATTTAAATATTAATATGGATGAAAATTCAGTTTGAAGGTTTAATCTAAAGGTACCGTCACACATAACGATATCGTTAACGATATCGTTACTTTTTGTGACGTAGCAACGATATCGTTAAGGAAATCGTTATGTGTGACAGCGACCAACGATCAGGCCCCTGCTGGGAGATCGTTGGTCGCTGAGGAAAGTCCAGAACTTTATTTCGTCGCTGGACTTCCCGC
This sequence comes from Ranitomeya imitator, assembly GCF_032444005.1. Lineage (NCBI taxonomy): Eukaryota > Metazoa > Chordata > Amphibia > Anura > Dendrobatidae > Ranitomeya > Ranitomeya imitator. The sequence continues at coordinate 436,776,091 of NC_091284.1, forward strand.
TGACATTGCTGGATCGGCGTGTGTGACACTGATCCAGCGATGTCTTCACTGGTAACCAGGGAAAACATCGGGTTACTAAGCGCAGGGCCGCGCTTAGTAACCCGATGTTTACCCTGGTTACCAGCGTAAACGTTAAAAAAGCAAACACTGTGTCATAGTAACATAGTAACATAGTTAGTAAGGCCGAAAAAAGACATTTGTCCATCCAGTTCAGCCTATATTCCATCATAATAAATCCCCAGATCTACGTCCTTCTACAGAACCTAATAATTGTATGATACAATATTGTTCTGCTCCAGGAAGACATCCAGGCCTCTCTTGAACCCCTCGACTGAGTTCGCCATCACCACCTCCTCAGGCAAGCAATTCCAGATTCTCACTGCCCTAACAGTAAAGAATCCTCTTCTATGTTGGTGGAAAAACCTTCTCTCCTCCAGACGCAAAGAATGCCCCCTTGTGCCCGTCACCTTCCTTGGTATAAACAGATCCTCAGCGAGATATTTGTATTGTCCCCTTATATACTTATACATGGTTATTAGATCGCCCCTCAGTCGTCTTTTTTCTAGACTAAATAATCCTAATTTCGCTAATCTATCTGGGTATTGTAGTTCTCCCATCCCCTTTATTAATTTTGTTGCCCTCCTTTGTACTCTCTCTAGTTCCATTATATCCTTCCTGAGCACCGGTGCCCAAAACTGGACACAGTACTCCATGTGCGGTCTAACTAGGGATTTGTACAGAGGCAGTATAATGCTCTCATCATGTGTATCCAGACCTCTTTTAATGCACCCCATGATCCTGTTTGCCTTGGCAGCTGCTGCCTGGCACTGGCTGCTCCAGGTAAGTTTATCATTAACTAGGATCCCCAAGTCCTTCTCCCTGTCAGATTTACCCAGTGGTTTCCCATTCAGTGTGTAATGGTGATATTGATTCCTTCTTCCCATGTGTATAACCTTACATTTATCATTGTTAAACCTCATCTGCCACCTTTCAGCCCAAGTTTCCAACTTATCCAGATCCATCTGTAGCAGAATACTATCTTCTCTTGTATTAACTGCTTTACATAGTTTTGTATCATCTGCAAATATCGATATTTGCAGATGATATTTGCACTCTGCTTTCCGGCTGACCGGCGCTGACAGTGCAGAGGAAAGCACAGCGCCGGGGGACAGACAGCGGAAGGTAAGTATGTAGTGTTTGTTTTTTTAACGTTTACGCTGGTAACCAGGGTAAACATCGGGTTACTAAGCGCGGCTCTGCGCTTAGTAACCCGATGTTTACCCTGGTTACCGGGGACCTCGGAATCGTTGGTCGCTGGAGATCTGTCTGTGTGACAGCTCTCCAGCGACCAAACAGCGACGCTGCAGCGATCGACATCGTTGTCGGTATCGCTGCAGCGTCGCTTAGTGTGACGGTACCTTTAGTGTGTGATCCAATCTGGTCTCTGACTGAAAAACCAAACTGGTGGGAACACTTTGCTATTCCAAAAGGTTTGGTTTATTCACAAAGTTTACAAGTAAAAAAAACCCTACATGTTCACTAAAAAGAGTTGTTAAAAATGACAAGTGTCATAGAAAGTAGGAACATGTAGCATGGGTACACTTATACGCATAGCGTACCCATGCTGCATGTTCCTACTTTCTATGACACTTGTCACTTTTAGCAAAAAATTATAAGCCAGGTCATCCATACACTGTTGAAGGCACCAAGGGGAGTGCCTCATGAAAAAATTAACAAAGTGTAGTTGCTGCACTTCTACACTTGTAAAGGCTTGGCACAAAGTGCAAAGCAAGAAAAGAAATATAAGGAGGGTCATCCATACACCCTTGAAGGCAACAATTAGAGGGCATCATTCAAATATTGAACATTAAAAACACTTTATGTGATGCTGTCAACTGATGGTGTGGAAAAGTGGAGGCTAATCCAGGCTTTGTTCATTTTTATGAGAGTGAGCCTGTCAGCATTTTCTGTAGACAGGAGAAAGCACCTGTCTTTATGAAACCCCCCCTCCCCGAGCAGCACATACCCTGCTCAGGCAGAACTGTAGCAGCAGGGTAGCACAACACGTCCAAGGCATAGAGGGATAACTCATGCCAGGTGTCCAGCTTTGAGACCCCATAGTTGAAGGTTGCAAAGGAATTAGGAATTAGGGAGTACGCTGGTTTGGTTGGCCAGGTATTGCTTGACCATCTTTAAAAACTTTCACCTCCTTGTCAAAAATACCTGTCATCATGCACTGGATGCTGAAATGGTGTCATAAAATTGTCCCAGGCCTTTGACAGTATACCCTGTCTCTACTTTGTGTCTCCCACACCTCTCCTTGCTTGGAAAAGGAAACTTGCCCCTTGCCGCTAGAATTGTCTGATGGGGATTTTTCAACATAATTTCCACAATGTACTTCTGGTATAGCACACTTTTAGAAGACCTCTCTGCCTCAAGAAGGAGAGATGCAAAGTTATAGCAGGGTGAACAACCAGTACACTTTTTTGGCCAAGATAAATATAGCATAAAGTCAGCCATATGTGCCAAGCTGTAGGGACAGCCAACAATTCCCTGTCTCCACCTTGATGACAACTCTCAAGCTCCTCCTCCAAAATCTCTTGCTCTTCATTCCGCTCCTGAGGCTTTCCATATAGAAGAGAGGAAGGTTGTGTGGGTACTAGCCTCTGTTGTGCTAGCAACCAGCTCATATTCATTCTCCTCCACAGCCTCAACCTTGTCATTGTTAACCAATCCGTGCTGAGCAGATGAGATGAGGCTGGATAGTATCTCCCTGTCTCATGTCTTGCTCAATCTCCATCTGGTCCCCATGCATAGCTTCATGTTTAATTGTGAGCAGTGACTGTTTAAGTAGGCAGAGAAGTGGGACTGTTACGCTGACTATGGCGTCATCCCCACTCACCATCTTTGTGGACTCCTTAAAGTCTTGGAAACTGCACAAATGTCAGACATCCATGCACACTCTTCAGCTGTTATGTGCGGAAGCCGACCAGTATACCGACAGGCGTGTTGGAGCTGGTATTCCACAACTGAAATGGACTCTGCTGCTCACCAAGCCTTGCCAGTATGGGTAGTGTGGCGTTCCAGTGTGTGTGGTGACGTCACACATAAGTTGGTGAGCTGGCACTTGCATTCACTGTCAGAGAGGCAGCAGCTGTAGCCGACTTATGGAAATGGGCACCGATGCGACATACCTTGATCAGAAATTCTGGCAAGTTTGTGTGTGCCAAGCATGGTACGTGTGTGAGCTTGCCAAGATTCACAGCTGCCACCAGTTTACGGCCATTATCACACATGACCATGCCGGTTGTAGGTTCAATACCAAATAAACTAGAATTGATGGTCCATATGAAAAATATCACAATTTTTATTAATTTAACTATATACATCGGAAATCAAGTACATGTAAAACAAGATCAGTTGCACATGTCAAGTGTTAAAAAATATGACATCCACTAGTCATTATAATCATGGGGATGGGATAAGCATTCAACATTAACTGCTAGGACTGCAATCTGCATAGTGCATAAAATAGCAGTATCAATGAATACTATGTAATAGTAAATACCTTAGACTACATGTAGTCACAGAGTTAACAAAAAGGCAGCTTTTACCCACAATTAGCCCATGTCACCCCATAAGCCCCAACGCATGTTTCATGTTGGCTTCCTCGGGGGAATCGTCTAGTTAGAGTTTCAGTGGCAAAAGCCACAGATCTGTCTGGTCTGTTGTTCCTTTAAGTTAAGGTACCGTCACACTAAACGACGCTGCAGCGATACCGACAACAATCCGGATCGCTGCAGCGTCGCTGTTTGGTCGCTGGAGAGCTGTCACACAGACAGCTCTCCAGCGACCAACGATGCCGGTAACCAGGGTAAATATCGGGTTACTAAGCGCAGGGCCGCGCTTAGTAACCCGATGTTTACCCTGGTTACCATCCTAAAAGTAAAAAAAACAAACGCTTCATACTTACCTTCCGCTGTCTGTCCCCGGCGCTGTGCTTCTCTATACTGGCTGTGAGCACAGCGGCCGGAAAGCAGAGCGGTGACGTCACCGCTGTGCTTTCCGGCCGCTGTGCATAGGCTACGTTCACATTAGCGTTGCGCGCCGCTGCGTCGGCGACGCAACGCACGACGCACAACAAAACGCGCGCAAACGCACGCAAAAACGCTGCGTTTTGCGACGCGTGCGTCGTTTTTTGATGAAAATCGGACGCACGAAAAATGCAACTTGTTGCATTTTCTTGCGTCCGACGCTAGCGTCGGAAACGACGCACGTGTCGGAAAACGCAACAAAAAAAGCGCACGCGTCCCCCATGTTAAACATAGGGGCGCGTCGCCGCTGCGTCGCCGCTGCGTCGCCGACGCGACAGCGACGCACATTAGCGGAACGCTAATGTGAACGTAGCCTTACACAGGGCAGAGAAGCAGAGCGCCGAGGGACAGACAGTGGAAGGTAAGTATGAAGCATTTGTTTTTTTTTACTTTTACGCTGATAACCAGGGTAAACATCGGGTAACTAAGCGCGGCTTTGCGCTTAGTAACCCGATGTTTACCCTGGTTACCAGCGAAGACATCGCTGAATCGGCGTCACACATGCCGATTCAGCGATGTCAGCAGGAGAGCCAGCGACGAAATAAAGTGCTGGACTTTCTGCAGTGACCAACGACATCACAGCAGGATTCTGATCGCTGCTGTGTGTCAAACTGAACGATATCGCTAGCCAGGACTCTGCAACGTCACGGATCGCTAGCGATATCGTTTAGTGTGACGGTACCTTAACTCTGTGATGGTGTGTAGTTTGTCTCCTAGACAAATTAGCTGCAGCAGAGTCTGTTGCCACTTCGTTAAGGCAATTCTGCAGAGCTTCCGGCTGATGTGGATGATGTGCTCTGAAATAAAACATTGGAGATGGAAGATGCGGAGAAGGGGAGGGTGCAGGAACTGATTTAGGAGGTGAAGGAAACCCTGATAGAAGTAAAGCCAGCAATCCTCTGCGTCACTAGCACATGTGCTGTGCCAGGGTGGGACTCAGCCTCCACAATGTTCACCCAGGGTGCCGTCAGGGATATGTAGCGTCCCTGGCCACAAACACTTACCTTGTGTCAGTCGATAAGTGGACAATCCCAGTAAGTGCATTGGTAAGCGCACGGATGATGTTCCTAGTCAATTGCCGGTACAAGGCAAGGAAGCCACACAGGGAGAAAAAGTGGCAGCTGGGGACCAATGGACAGCTGCAACCATGAGCTGCTGCCATGAGGCGAAAACCCTCCATGTCAACAAGTGTAAATGGCAACATTTCTATCACAAGCAGCCTTGAAATGTGCCCATTTAGCATTTGGGCCTTTAGGTGGGTGGCTGGAAACTTTCTCTTTTGCTCCAAGGCCTGAGGTAGGGACAGCTGTACGCTCTGTTGGGACAATGATTTGGAAGTGCCTGATGATGGTGCATCAGAATGTGCAAGGACAGGAGCAGGGCAGGAGGTATCGGTGCCAGTGTCATGGAAAGGGGATTAGGAAGCACATAGAACAGGGGAAGAGACAGTAGTATCACCCAATGGCAACAATCATGGACCCAGGCGTATGGCCCACCTAGTCAGGTGCTTAGGTGACATCTGCTTGATCATGCTGGTGGTAGTTAGGCTCTTAGGGGTCAGGCCCCTGCTGATCTTGGCATGGCACAGGTTGCAAATTACCATTTTTTTTGTCTAAGAACTCTTTAAAATAGTCCCAGACTGGGGAACACCTAACACTTTGACAGAGAAATTCATGAGTGTCGGTGCTCTGCGGAACAGTTGGAGATGGAGATGGAAAGAGGTAGTGGAGCTGAGTAGACGTGGGGGTCTGCAGCTCCTGACAGACAGAGAAAGAGCAAGAGAATTGAAAGGGAGGAAAAGAAGCTCCCAGAAAGAAGGGGTTCTAGGGACACAGGAAGTGTGGAGGCCACCGGTGGGGCCCGTATCCAGTAGTGGAGAACCAGGCCGCAATAGGGATTCTGGCCCCTGAATTAGTAGGAAAACTTCAGGCTCCAGCTAAGAATCTGGAGGCTGCTGTAATTGGGTCCAGGGGACAGATAATAGGGTCCAGGGGACAGAGAGTACGTCGCCCGACAAGACCCGTGTTCGCTGGCTTGGGACACTGGGTGGCAAGCGCAGGGCAGGAGAGGCGATAGCCAGCGCAGAAAGATGACCAGGAGAGGCACATATATAAGAGGAGTTCAGGACAGATGCCCGACTTGCCGGAGAGTTTCCTGGACTTCATACTTGGGGGGCACAGCACCCTGGCTGGGGAATCTGTACTGTGAGTAAAACCATGAGAACTGCAACAAACTGTGTCCTTCTATTTCTTTCCAGCATTATCCACTCTGCACCTCCACCTGTCGCTAGTAACATTGCCACCCACATCACTAACTGCCCTGGGGACCAAGCTCTACCTGTGGAGAGCTATAACAACTCAGATGCATTATCATCTGCCCCAAAGGACTGTACAGTAGCATCGGCTAACACCTTTATTGCCGAGTACCACAGGTGGCGTCACAAACATTTTCCCCTTTTCTACAAAACTTCCTCTTTAAAAACTTCCCCTTTAACTTGGATGCCCAGGGCCATGGACCGGGTCACTGCTGCAGTGACCACCCCTTTAAGTACCACTGGACCGAGTACCCCACAGTCCTAACGGGTGCTCCATTATATACCACCAAAATTTAACAGAAAGCATGTAATAGTCTATGGATAACAATATAGTCAATTTTTTTCACCCCCCCAAAAAAAGAATGTAGTCACGTGCCGCAGATGTAAGTGTGTCAAGCGTGGCGGCACCTATCCTTTTATAACCTATGGTAATGCAGCCAGCCAATCACAGTAATGCCACTACCAATATGGCTGTAGCATTACAGTGACTGGTAGGCAATCCTCGTATGTTTATTGGCTGCGTAAAAGGCGGCAAACATGCAAGGCGGGGATTCGAGTTTCAAATCTGAGCACCGTTTAATGCTCGTCAAGTACCGAGCACAGGACCGGACTGGGACTAAAATTTAGCCCTGGCATTTGAAGTTACACAGGCCCACTTGTCACATGGTGACTGTATAATATCTTTGTACACTTGTAGGCAGGGCCGGTTTTAGGCAGTGGGGCCCTACGCCTAGGCAAAGTTTAAAATGGGGCCCCAAATGCTAACATATTGCACATCACACAAAAGCATTTCAGTTGTATTTACATGCGCTGAGTTCAGGCCTCTAAATGAGTTTGATCAACAATACTGAAGTAGTTCAACACTTGTTTCCCAGCCTCTTTCCACCAGCTGAGGAGTAATGATGGAACAGAACGATCACTAATAGAGCACTAACAGATCCTCATACAGTATCATGTTATCAGCAGCACATCTACAGTTTACACCTGCGATGTGCTGCTGAGAACAATGATTTCTGTTCCAGCAAAAACAATCTGAATATGCAGCATTTTACTTGTTAAGTAAAATACACCCCATAGTTCTCCATATATTATAATGTGCACCACAGTCCTCCATATAGTATAATACACTCCTTATAGTCCTCCATATATTAAAATACACTGCTCAGTCCTCCATATACCATAATACACTCCTCATGGTCCTCCATATAGCATAATACACTCCTCATAGTGCTCCATATAGTATAATGCACCGCCATAGTCATTCATGTAGTACAATTCACTTCCCATAGTATAATGCACCCCATAGCTCTTCATATAGTATAACGTATTCCCCATAATCCTCGATACAGTATAATGCAGCCCACATATAGTATAATGCAGCCACCACCCTACAGAATATAATGCAGCCACCCAAGAGTATAATGCAGCCACCCCAGAGTTTAATGCAGCCACCCCATAGAATATAATACAGCCCACCTCCCCATAATATATAATGTAGCCCCCATATAATAAAATGCAGCCCCCATAGTATAACACAGCCTCCCCCATAGAATATAATATACCCCCACAATAGTATATAACAGCCACATAGTATATAACACGGCCTCCCCCATAGAATATAATGTACCCCCATAGTATATAGCATAACCTGCATAGCAGATAACACAGCCCATGTAGCAGTATACAGCACAGCCCATGTAGCAGTATACAGCACAGTCCACACAGTAGTATACAGCACAGCCCATGTAGTAGTATACAGCAGAGCCCACACAGTAGTATATCGCACAGCCCACATAGTAGTATACAGCAGAGCCCACACAGTAGTATATAGCACAGCCCACATAGTAGTATACAGCACAGCCTACACAGTAGTATACAGCAGAGCCCACACAGAAGTAAATAGCACAGCCCACATAGTAGTATATAGCAGAGCCCACACAGTAGTATACAGCACAGCCCACACAGTAGTATACAGCACTGCCCACAAAGTAGTATATAGCACTGCCCACATAGTAGTATACAGCAGAACCCACATAGTAGTATACAGCAGAGCCCACATAGTAGTATAGAACAGAGCCCACATAGTAGTATACAACAGAGCCCACATAGTAGTATATAGCACTGCCCACATAGTAGTACACAGCACAGCCCACACAGTAGTATACAGCCGAGCCCACAAAGTAGTGTATTGCACAACCCACATAGTAGTATATAGCAGAGCCCACACAATAGTATACAGCACAGCCCACATAGTAGTATACAGCAGAGCCCACATCTCTCCTCCCCCTAGAATGGCCCCACAGTCCAGTAAAAAAAAAATTCCTCACCTCCCCTCGTGCCTGCGGTGCTCCATACTCCTGTCTCAGCGGCTGCTGCTGCACTGTCTGGCACACAGTGAGGGCGCGCGCACCCACAGTGTCAGAGGCAGAGCAGGGAATAATGGGAGAGGGAGCGTCAGCAGACGCTCTCTCCTCCATCATTGCATTCAATTGTACCGGCGCCTATGAAGCCGGTATAGTTGAATGCGTCAGCGGCAGCGAAGGGTGAGTCGGCGTGCAGGGGCCCACTACTGGCACCGGCCCTTCTGGCATTTGCCAGAACTGCACGATGGCCAGTCCGGCCCTCGCCGAGCATATCTGTACACCCAGATACTCGAGTAATATCCGAGTATCACCGAGCACGTACACTCATTCCTATTAAAATGTCAATGTCAGTAACATTTTTACTGTTATGTCTAACCTGCTAATGAACATATGTGCTATATTTTGAACAGTCAGCCATATTCACAAACTGCACATTCTCACTGCTGAAGTACTGTGGAGAAAAACAGTGTTGGCAGAAATAAATGATAATGCCCGCCCTGCTTACAGCAAAGCACACATTTATATAATGATTTCACAGTCCTGCATTCTAATAAGTACTGTATATGAATCTTTAACAAAAAAAATCTATTCACCAGCATGAATTGTCTTAAAATTTTTAAGCCCTGTATGCTTATTACAATGTAGTAACTATAGGGCAACTTGTAGTAAAATATTTGAGAATTGCATAACCAGAAATGTCCTAATATACTTTTATTACCAGATCTGCCCAATTTATGGATGGAAAGAAATGATAATAAATCAGAGAATTCAAAAGGTAATAAATATGTGTTCCACTTGCATGCCTGCAGTCTGTTTTTCAAAAACAAGAAAATACATTTCCCTTAGTTTCCCTAAGCTGTTGTCAATTTGCTCTCAGTCATAATAAAAGTATTTTAGATGGTAGCACAGGATATGTCTGGGACACTCAATGTTGGAGGAACAGACAGGGCCATGGTCATGAGTAAGGACATATCTTTCTGAATCGCGTAGGTCATACATAAAGGCTCTGGAATTTTAATGTACATCAAATAAACTGGATGCAGTAAAAAGATTTCCTCTTGCCGCTGGAATTTTATTTTTTCACATGCAAGTTTGATCCATCCAAGTGTTGGATATTTGTGCACATGAATTCCTGGTCCCCTGGGAGTAATCAGTGAGCAGAATTCTTGTTTTGCTTCTTGACAAGGCAGAGGTAAGAATACAATTTTTATCAGTAGGTTCCCGACTTGGATGACAACGATATTCATACGCAATCTTCGTGCTGTGGCACATCACAAAAAAAATCCTACTTTTATAGCCAAATATAATATTTGATTATTCCAATTATACTTATAAGCTCCTTTCTGACATCGGGCGTAATAGTAAGCCAAGGTCAGGCTCCTCTTGTTTGGTGCTGGTTAAGGCGCTTATCCCACACCTTTCCGGGCACGACAGCTGATCTAAACAGCTGACATGTGCCCACAAAAGTCGCGGGTGGAATTGTAATCCACCAGCAGCCGTTAACCAGTTAAATGGCGCTATCAATCTCTGACAGCGGCATTTAACTCGTGCAATCCTCTATGGTTGTCATTGCCTGATTGGACAGTGCTCATAGCAAGTATTTCTGCTACACACAGGCAATCTGATCTGATCATCGCATGTGTGTAGCAGAGGCAATCAAAGTATTTTAGCTTCTAGTCTCCCATGGAGACTATTGAAGCATACAAAAGTTAAGAAATCTTTTTAATAATATTTAAAAAATAAAAAATACATAAAAGATCTCTTTCCCCATTCAAAATAAAACAATAATAAAATCAAATATACACATATTTGGTTTCTAGTATGACCCAATAATGAAAAGGGAATGCTGGAAATTGAGAAAAAAAAGTTAAAACTTATAACACAGGCTACTGATATAGAAAGTAGTAGAGCAGCACTGGGGGGTTGTGGTGACAGTTTTAGGTTTTGAATTTTGTAGAATTAAAACATTGTTTATACACTGCTAAAAAAAATAAAGGGAACACTAAAATACCACATCCTAGATATCACTGAATTAAATATTTAATTTGCAAATCTTTATTCATTACATAGTGGAACGTGTTGGGAACAATAAAACATAAAAATAATCAATGTAAATCAAAATGAATGTCCCATAGAGATCTGGATTTGGAATGATACTCAAAATCAAAGTGAAAAATCAAATTACAGGCTGATCAAACTTTAGTGGAAATTCCTCAAGACAATGAAATGATGTTCAGTTGTGTGTGTGTTGCCTCCATTTGCCTGTATGACCTCCCTACAATGCCTGGGATGCTCCTTATGAGGCGGTGGATGGTCTCCTGAGGGATCTCCTCACAGACCTGGACTAAAGGTACCTTCACACATAACGATATCGTTAACGATATTGTTGCTTTTGGTGACGTTGCAACGATATCGTTAAGGAAATCGCTATGTGTGACAGCGACCAACGATCAGGCCCCTGCTGGGAGATCGTTGGTCGCTGAGGAAAGTCCAGAACTTTATTTCGTCGCTGGACTCCCTGCTGACATCGCTGGATCGGCGTGTGTGACACCGATCCAGCGATGTCTTCCCTGGTAACCAGGGTAAACATCGGGTAACTAAGCGCAGGGCCGCGCTTAGTAACCCGATGTTTACCCTGGTTACCAGCGTAAAAGTAAAAAAAACAAACACTACATACTTACCTACCGCTGTCTGTCCCCGGCGCTCTGCTTCTCTGCACTCCTCCTGTACTGGCTGTGAGCACAGCGGCCGGAAAGCAGAGCGGTGACGTCACCGCTCTGCTTTCCGGCCGCTGTGCTCACAGCCAGTACAGGAGGAGTGCAGAGAAGCAGAGCGCCGGGGACAGACAGCGGTAGGTAAGTATGTAGTGTTTGTTTTTTTTACTTTTAGGATGGTAACCAGGGTAAACATCGGGTTACTAAGCGCGGCCCTGCGCTTAGTAACCCGATGTTTACCCTGGTTACCGGTATCGTTGGTCGCTGGAGAGCTGTCTGTGTGACAGCTCTCCAGCGACCAAACAGCGACGCTGCAGCGATCCGGATCGTTGTCGGTATCGCTGCAGCGTCGCTTAATGTGAAGGGGCCTTAAAGCATTCGTCAACTCCTGGACACTCTGTGGTGCAAAGTGACATTGGTGGATGGTGCGATACATGATGCTCCAGATGTGTTCAATCGGATTCAGGTCTGGTGAACAGGCGGGCCAGTCCATAGCTTCAATGCCTTCATCCTGCAGGAACTGCTGACACACTCCAGCCACATGAGGTCTGGCATTATCCTGCATTAGGAGGAACGCAGGGCCAACCGCACCAGCATATGGTCTCACAAGGGGTCTGAGGATCTCATCTTGGTACCTAATGGCAGTCAAACTACCTGGCGAGCACATTGAGGGCTGTGCAGCCCTCCAAAGAAATGCCACCTCACACCATTACTGACCCACTGCCAAACCGGTCATGCTGAAGGATGTTGCAGGCAGCAGGTCGCTGTCCACAGCATCTCCAAACTCTGTCACATGTGCTCATTGTGAACCTGCTTTCATCTGTGAAGAGCACAGGGCACCAGTGGCAAATTTGCCAATCCTGGTGTTCTGTGGCAAATGCCAATCGTCCTGCACGGTGTTGGGCTGTGAGCACAACCCCCATCTGTGGACATCAGGCACTCAGACCATCCTGGAGTCGGTTTCTAACCATTTGTGCAGACACATGCACATTTTTGGCCTGCTGGAGGTCATTTTCCAGGGCTCTGGCAGTGCTCCTCCTGTTCCTCCTTGCACAAAGGCTGAGGTAGCGGTCCTGCTGCTGGCTTGTTGCCCTCCTACAGCCCCCTCCATGTCTCCTTGTGTACTGGCCTGTCTCCTGGTAGTGCCTGCAGCCTCTGAACACTATGCTGACAGACACAACAAACCTTCTTAAGGTACCGTCACACTAAGCGACGCTGCAGTGATACCGACAACGATCCGGATCGCTGCAGCGTCGCTGTTTGGTCGCTGGAGAGCTGTCACACAGACAGCTCTCCAGCGACCAACGATGCCGGTAACCAGGGTAAACATCGGGTTACTAAGCGCAGGGCCGCGCTTAGTAACCCGATGTTTACCCTGGTTACCATCGTTAAAGTAAAAAAAACAACCACTACATAGTAACATACATAGTAACATAGTAACATAGTTAGTAAGGCCAAAAAAAGACATTTGTCCATCCAGTTCAGCCTATATTCCATCATAATAAATCCCCAGATCTACGTCCTTCTACAGAACCTAATAATTGTATGATACAATATTGTTCTGCTCCAGGAAGACATCCAGGCCTCTCTTGAACCCCTCGACTGAGTTCGCCATCACCACCTCCTCAGGCAAGCAATTCCAGATTCTCACTGCCCTAACAGTAAAGAATCCTCTTCTATGTTGGTGGAAAAACCTTCTCTCCTCCAGACGCAAAGAATGCCCCCTTGTGCCCGTCACCTTCCTTGGTATAAACAGATCCTCAGCGAGATATTTGTATTGTCCCCTTATATACTTATACATGGTTATTAGATCGCCCCTCAGTCGTCTTTTTTCTAGACTAAATAATCCTAATTTCGCTAATCTATCTGGGTATTGTAGTTCTCCCATCCCCTTTATTAATTTTGTTGCCCTCCTTTGTACTCTCTCTAGTTCCATTATATCCTTCCTGAGCACCGGTGCCCAAAACTGGACACAGTACTCCATGTGCGGTCTAACTAGGGATTTGTACAGAGGCAGTATAATGCTCTCATCATGTGTATCCAGACCTCTTTTAATGCACCCCATGATCCTGTTTGCCTTGGCAGCTGCTGCCTGGCACTGGCTGCTCCAGGTAAGTTTATCATTAACTAGGATCCCCAAGTCATTCTCCCTGTCAGATTTACCCAGTGGTTTCCCGTTCAGTGTGTAATGGTGACATTGATTCCTTCTTCCCATATGTATAACCTTACATTTATCATTGTTAAACCTCATCTGCCACCTTTTACCTACCGCTGTCTGTCCCCGGCGCTGTGCTTCTCTGCTCTGGCCGTGAGCGCCGGGCAGCCGGAAAGCAGAGCGGTGACGTCACCGCTCTGCTTTCCGGCCGCTGTGCTCACAGCCAGTGCAGAGAAGCATAGCACAGGGGACAGACAGCGGTAGGTAAGTATGTAGTGGTTGTTTTTTTACTTTAACGATGGTAACCAGGGTAAATATCGGGTTACTAAGCGCGGCCCTGCGCTTAGTAACCCGATGTTTACCCAGGTTACCAGCGAAGACATCGCTGGATCGGTGTCACACATGCCGATTCAGCGATGTCAGCGGGAGACCAGTGACGAAACAAAGTTCTGGACTTTCTTCCCCGACCAGCGATATCACAGCAGGGGCCTGATCACTGCTGCCTGTCACACTGGACGATATCGCTAGCCAGGACGCTGCAACGTCACGGATCGCTATCGATATCGTCTAGTGTGACGGTACCTTTACCACAGCTCGCAATGATGTGTCATCCCGGATGAGCTGCTCTACCTGAGCCACTTGTGTGGGTTGTAGAGTCTGTCTCATGCTACCAGGAGCGTGAAAGCACAACCAACATTCAAAAGTGACCAAAACATCAGCTAGAAACCATTGATTCTGAGATGTGGTCTGTGGTCCCCACCTGCAGAACCACTCCTTTATTAAGGGTTTCTTGATAATTGCCAATAATTTCCATTTGTTGTCTATTACATTTGCACAACAGCATGTGAAATGGATTGTCAAACAGTGTTGCTTCCTAAGTGGACAGTTTGATTACACAGAAGTTTGATTTACTTGGAGTTATAGTCTGTTGTTTAAATGTTCCCTTTATTTTTTTTTGAGCAGTGTATATTTGACAGGCTTTTTAATCAATGCTAGGATGATATTTTAATTATTTCCTTTACACAATAAATAGCTTAAAGGGATTATTTAATTTTACTTCTTTAGTAGATAGTGTTGGTCACCGTTTACTCAATACTTCCTATAGCTGTTATTCACCCACATAATAATGTTAGTGAAACAACTTTATTGCTCAAGCAATTAAAGGAAATCTGTCAACAGGTTTTGCTTCCCCATGTGAGAGCATAATATAGAGGCAGAGAACCTGATTCCACTGATACGGTATATCACTTACTAGGCTGCTTGCTATCATTTTGATACGTATATTACTTACCGGTAATGTGTTTTTACGAAACCCATGACAGCACCAGAATCCGCCCTTCAAGGACAGAGAACCTTTAAGATAAAAAGGGCGGCTCCTCTCTCAGTGGAAAAAAGGGCAGCTCTATCAGTGGATTACAGAGCATGAGAGGACCTCCGGGTTAGTGAACACACATATATATATATATAGAAACCGCAAAAAAGTCAGAAATGAACGGCACAAGGGATGCTCATATATGCTGATTCGGCTTAAGCAGGAGGATTCTTATTAAGACTTGCATAACACATGCATTTCAAGCATTTCGTGGGTGGTGCTCAACATATAGCAATAAATAGAAGAACAGTCGATGCTTTGAACAAACAGACGTGGCTCACTTGAAATTTGCTGTGTTCAATGTACTTTATTGATCTTCATACATTCATGGACATATTGGTGGAGAGGCGGCAGGCAAACGAGGAGGTGCGGGGAGTGAAGGACGGACGACGGCCGTTTCGCGTAAATGCGCTTCTACAGGTCCAGGTGTGCTAATTAAAACGTCATTTCCTTTATAGGGAACTAGACGGATACGAGTGAATACTTGTGCCAATACAAAATATAAAAAGTTAGCATACAATTTGCGGTAAAGACAAGCACATTACTATATGATGTTGGATGAACAATTTTTGGACTTACAAACTTATAAAAATACATATATGCTAGCCACCTTAGGGAGAGACCCAAGTTGGGCTAAATGTAGCGGGACGAAAGAGACCGAAAAGCCCTCTACTTAAAGGAAATACATAGTGGATGCTTTCCTGAAACGGAAAGTACTTGCAAGCAGCATAATACAAAGAATAGCAGGTTTACCCAGAATCCTTTGCAGTAGGCGGAGCTATGCAAATCGTCTCTTTCCACCCCAGTCTAATCCACAGCGCTTGGAACCGCCAAGCGTGCAATGCTGCGGATTAGTTTCTAAATTTACACAGCCAACCAATTCCTACCTGTGGACACGTGTTTCGGGCTTTAGGCCCTCATCAGCACAGGGCTGGAATTGGTTGGCTGTATGCCCACTCCATACAGCCAACCAATTCCAGCCCTGTGCTGATGAGGGCCTAAAGCCCGAAACACTTGTCCACAGGTAGGAATTGGTTGGCTGTGTAAATTTAGAAACTAATCAGCAGCATTGCACGCTTGGCGGTTCCAAGCGCTGTGGATTAGACTGGGGTGGAAAGAGATGATTTGCATAGCTCCGCCTACTGCAAAGGATTCTGGGTAAACCTGCTATTCTTTGTATTATGCTGCTTGCAAGTACTTTCCGTTTCAGGAAAGCATCCACTATGTATTTCCTTTAAGTAGAGGGCTTTTCGGTCTCTTTCGTCCCGCTACATTTAGCCCAACTTGGGTCTCTCCCTAAGGTGGCTAGCATATATGTATCGCTTGCTCACCGAGCCCCACTCCATACAGCCAACCAATTCCAGCCCTGTGCTGATGAGGGCCTAAAGCCCGAAACACGTGTCCACAGGTAGGAATTGGTTGGCTGTGTAAATTTAGAAACTAATCCGCAGCATTGCACGCTTGGCGGTTCCAAGCGCTGTGGATTAGACTGGGGTGGAAAGAGATGATTTGCATAGCTCTGCCTACTGCAAAGGATTCTGGGTAAACCTGCTATTCTTTGTATTATGCTGCTTGCAAGTACTTTCCGTTTCAGGAAAGCATCCACTATAAACTTATAAAAATACGCCATGTCCAGTTTGTCATTTAGTCCAATAGGACCTTGGGCATTTACTTTCAGTATCCATTTTGCTTCACGTTGAAGCAATAATTTACTTAAATCTCCTCCTTGGGGTTGGGGTTTGACTATTTCTAAACCCGCAAACCGTAATAGGTTTGGGTTTGCATCATGCTTCTCTTGCATGTGCCGAATAAAACGCAAACAGCCTTTACCCATCGATACTGAGTTGTAATGTTCCCTGAATCTTGTTACCATCGGGCGGATGATCTTTCCGACGTAATAAAACAAACATGGACAGAAAATTATGTAGACTACGAACTTGCTTTTGCATGTAATTAAATCACTATCAGTATGATTTACAGAGCCTATACGAATAGGATTAAGGAGAAAACGCAAGTGGCAAAAATTACAATTGCCGCATTTATAATTTCCCTGAGGCTGGGATTTTTTAATCCAATTGTTTTCACTTGGTAACAGGCGATTATGGACCAACAGATCCCCCAAGTTCCTCATACGTTGATACGCAAAATGTGGGTGATTTTCCGTTATTTTGGATAAGTCTTTATCATTTTTCAACACATGCCAATTTTATCCTATGGCCGTGTAAATTTCCTTATCTATTGGACTATGTGTAAAACTAAATACGAATTTTTGGTGAGCGTTTTCTTTCCCTAATAAGCGTTGTTTCTTCTTGCTATTTTTTAATAATTCTTTCTGTGTAAGTTTATTCACTCGATTTTCCGCTAATGTCAATACATGTTGTGGGTAATTTCTATCAAGGAAGCACGTTTTTAACTCTGTGATTTGTTCTTTGAATATTGCCTCATTGTTATTGATTTTGCGAAATCTTACCATTTGGCTATAGGGTATGCTGTTTCTCGTGCGAGAAGGATGGGCACTGTTAAAATGTAACAGGTTATTAGTTGCCGTTGGTTTTTTATACACTTTCGTGCTAAATTTGTTATTAATTACCTAAATTTTTACGTCTAAAAACTCTAAGTTATTTCTCCCAAAACAAGCTGTAAATTTCATGTTGTCCTCATTAATATCATTCAGATGGGTGACAAAATTGTTGAAATCTCTCTCTGTTCCGTCCCAGACGATGAACACGTCATCTGCGAATCTTAAGTATAAACGCATATGCTTTAAAAACGGATTTGTGCTCGATGTAATATATTTTTCTTCGAAAGCTGCATATATATATACATTTATACAACTTTAATGACTATATCAATTATCCTCAACCCCACTTTAGTGGAAAACTATATACAACGACCCACCAACCAAAGGGTGAAGACTTATTTATAGAAGGGAATTTAAGGGTGCTGTCATGAGTTTCGTAAAAACACCGGTAAGTAATATACGTGTTTTCCTATCACCCATGACAGCACAAACAAGAGAATTACAGAGAATTACTCTCTCAGGTAGAGACCACAGCTTGTAGAACCCTTTTCCCAAACGTGAAATCAGAAGAGGCAGCCCAAGATTTTGCCATTGCCCTTGTAGAGTGGGCCTTCAGGTCATCTGAGACTGGTCTTCCTGCACCCACATAGGCCAACTTAATAGCTCCCTTATCCACCTGGAATGGGTACCCTTCGAGGCTCCTGTCACCTTCATAGAACTCTGAAAGAAGATAAATAGAGCCCTATCCTTCCTCCAAGATTTTGTTGCCCGTAAATAGTGAAGCAGGCACCTCCTGACATCTAGGGTGTGGCATTTCTTTTCCCTATCATTCTTCGGGTTAGGACAGAAGGAAGGTAGAAATATCTCCTGCGACCTATGGAATCTAGACACTACTTTAGGCAGATAGGCAGGATCAGGTTTTAAGACTACCCTATCATCCATTACCATAGTAAAGGGAGGATATGCCGAAAGGGCCTGAATGTCGCTGATTCTCCGCGCCGATGTCAGGATTACTATGATAATGGTTTTTAATGTAACTAGCTTCATGGACCCTAGAGCTAAAGGTTCAAAAGGGGGTTCAGTTAAAGCATTTAAGATCAAGTTCAAATCCCATGGGCTGGTCTGGATCTAGCGCAGGCCTTAATAAATCTGACCACCCACCAATTACCTACTACGTTGTAATTATATAGAGCCCCTAAGGCTGACACCTGACCTTTCAAGGTACTAAGTGACAGGCCCTGTTCTTGCCCCTTCTGAGGGAACTCCAGGATTTATTTTAGGGGTACTTTTCCATCTGGAGAACATCATGTAGAAGACAAGAATTTCTTCCAGGTCCTACCATAATTTTTTGTAGTGACCGGCTTTCTACTAGCAATTAACGTAGACATCAGGTTGGTAGAGAACCCCTTACCCTCTAGCATTGACCTCTCAAGTTCTAGGCTGTTAACTGCAGCCCAGTCACCTGGGGATGAAACATGAGCCCCAGAGCTGGAAGGTCTGGGATCTCTGGAAGGACCCACGGTTCCGTGACCGACATGCTCCTCAGCCAAAAGAACCAGGCCCTCTTGGGCAAAAAGTGGGCTGTGAGTATTACCCTCACCCCATCCTGCCTGATCTTCCTGGGAACTGCTGGTATTAGACAGATTGGGGGAGTATTTTTGACCTCACTGTGCTCTTTTGTCTCTTCAAGTTTCTTGGTGGTGTGTGAACAGGTTCCTACAGACTTGTTCTATGGGCAAGTAGCCCATGTGTTTCTGGTTCTATAATTGTTCTCTTGCTACTACAAGACTAAGGAGTCAACCACTCCTTATGGGTCATTTCCATCAAAGCTGTTCCATCCAGCATGTCTACATGGATGTCCCCTCTCTGAACCCTACTTATACAGGTACTATACAGATGATCAGGTTTTTAAATACATCAGATAGGGATTATATACATTAGTTAGGACTGCTCTATATGGGTATACTGTTATGATCTGGTGGCCTTGGAGCAGCATGAGACGTACTCTGGAGAAGGTGGAACCTGTACTGACCGCAAACCCTGAACTTAACAGCGCAACTAGAAGTAGTCATGGGGGGTACCTAACACTCCCTAGACCCCTCGACACAGCCTAAGAAATAACTACCCCTAAAGACAGAAACAGGAAACCTATCTTGCCTCAGAGAAAATCCCCAAAGGAAAGACAGCCCCCCACAAATATTGACTGTGAGAGGAGAGGGAAATAACATGCGCAGAAATGAAATCAGGATTTAGCATAGAAGGCCATACTAGCTAAAAAGAAAGAATAGAACAGAGTACTATGCGGTCAGTATTAAAACACTAGAAAATATCCACCACAGAAAATACAAAACACCACATCTGACTAAGACATGAAGGGTATATCTGCATCTCCAGAGAAATAGCTAGGCTGCAAAAAATCCTTCACAGACTAAGCTGGACAAGACAAAAACATGAAAATGCACAGAACTATAAGGTCCACAGCAGGTGGACAGCAAAAACAAAGCCAGGACTTATCTTTGAAGAAAAGCACAGCAAACAGGAGAGACCAGAAGGGATGTGAATCCTCCAAAAACAATGGACAACTGGCACTGACTAAAGGATCAAGCAAGGCTATATAGCCCAGCCCAAATTGCAAAAAATAGATACACCTGATAAATGCTGCGATCCAACTACCGCAGCACTACCACTCATAACCACCGGAGGGAGCCCAAGAGCAGAATTCACAACAGTACCCCCCCTTGAGGAGGGGTCACCGAACCCTCACCAGAGCCCCCAGGCCGATCAGGACGAGCCAAATGAAAGGCACGAACCAAATCGTCAGCATGAACATCGGAGGCAACAACCCAAGAATTATCCTCCTGGCCATAACCCTTCCTTTTGACCAGATACTGAAGCCTCTGCCTCGAAAAACGAGAATCCAAAATCTTCTCAACCACATACTCCAACTCCCCATCAATCAACATTGGGGCCGGAGGATCAACAGAGGGAACAACGGGCACTACATACTTCCGCAACAAAGATCTATGGAACACATTACGGATGGAAAAAGAGGCTGGAAGGGCCAAACGAAAAGACACTGGATTGATAATCTCAGAAATCCTATAAGGACCAATAAACCGAGGCTTGAACTTAGGGGAAGAAACCTTCATAGGAACATGACGGGAAGACAACCAGACCAAATCCCCAACCCGAAGCCGGGAACCAACACACCGACGACAGTTAGCAAAACGTTGAGCCTCCTCCTGAGACAACACCAAATTGTCCACTACATGAGTCCAACTCTCCTGCAGCCTGTCAACCACAGAATCCACACCAGGACAATCAGAAGGCTCAACCTGCCCTGAAGAAAAACGAGGATGAAAACCAAAATTACAAAAAAAAGGCGAAACCAAGGTAGCAGAACTAGCCCGATTATTAATGGCAAACTCGGCCAATGGCAAGAAAGCCACCCAATCATCCTGATCAGCAGACACAAAGCATCTCAAATAAGTTTCCAAAGTCTGATTAGTTCGCTCGGTCTGGCCATTTGTCTGAGGATGAAATGCGGAAGAAAAAGACAAATCAATGCCCAGCCTAGCACAAAAGGCCCGCCAAAACCTAGAAACAAACTGGGAACCTCTATCGGACACAATATTCTCCGGAATGCCATGCAAACGAACCACATGCTGAAAAAACAACGGAACCAAATCAGAAGAGGAAGGCAATTTAGGCAAAGGTACCAAATGAACCATCTTAGAAAACCGGTCACAAACCACCAAGATAACCGACATCCTCTGGGAAACCGGAAGATCTGAAATAAAATCCATAGAAATATGTGTCCAAGGTCTCTCAGGGACCGGCAAAGGCAAAAGCAACCCACTAGCGCGGGAACAGCAAGGCTTAGCCCGCGCACAAATCCCACAGGACTGCACAAAAGAACGCACATCCCGCGACAAAGAAGGCCACCAAAAAGACCTACCAACCAAATCTCTGGTACCAAAAATCCCAGGATGGCCAGCCAACACAGAACAATGAACCTCAGAAATCACTTTACTAGTCCATCTATCAGGAACAAACAGTTTCCCCACTGGACAGCGGTCAGGTTTATCAGCCTGAAACTCCTGAAGAACCCGTCGTAAATCAGGGGAGATGGCAGAAAGAATCACCCCTTCCTTCAGAATGCCGACCGGCTCAAGAACCCCAGGGGAATCAGGAAAAAAACTCCTAGAGAGGGCATCCGCCTTAACATTCTTAGTACCAGGAATGTACGAGACCACAAAATCAAAATGGGAGAAAAACAGGGACCATCGAGCCTGTCTAGGATTCAGCCGTTTGGCAGACTCGAGGTAAATCAGATTCTTATGATCGGTCAGGACCACAATACGGTGCTTGGCCCCCTCAAGCCAATGTCGCCACTCCTCAAATGCCCACTTCATAGCCAACAACTCCCGATTGCCGACATCATAATTGCGTTCCACAGGTGAAAACTTCCGAGAAAAGAAGGCACACGGTTTCATCAAGGAACCATCAGAATTCCTCTGAGACAAAACGGCCCCTGCCCCAATCTCAGACGCGTCAACCTCAACCTGAAATGGAAGAGAAACATCTGGCTGACGCAACACAGGGGCAGAAGTAAATCGGCGTCTAAGCTCCTGAAAGGCAAAAACAGCCGCAGAGGACCAATTCGTCACATCAGTGCCTTTCTTCGTCAAATCGGTCAGAGGTTTAACCACACTGGAGAAGTTGGCAATGAAACGACGATAACAATTAGCAAAGCCCAAGAATTTCTGAAGGCTCTTCACAGATGTGGGCTGAATCCAATCATGAATGGCCTGAACCTTAACCGGATCCATTTCTATGGATGCGGGAGAAAAAATGAAGCCCAAAAAAGAAACCTTCTGCACTCCAAAGAGGCACTTTGACCCCTTCACAAATAAAGCATTATTACGGAGGATCTGAAATACCATCCTGACCTGTTTCACATGAGACTCCCAATCATCGGAAAAAATCAAAATATCATCCAAATATACAACCATGAATTTATCAAGATAACTCCGAAAGATATCATGCATGAAGAATTGGAACACAGATGGAGCATTACAGAGTCCGAATGGCATCACAAGGTATTCAAAATGGCCTTCGGGCGTATTAAATGCAGTTTTCCATTCGTCACCCTGCTTAATACGAATAAGATTATATGCCCCTCGAAGGTCAATCTTAGTAAACCAGCTAGCCCACTTAATCCTAGCAAACAAATCAGTAAGCAAAGGCAACGGGTATTGAAATTTGACCGTGATCTTATTCAAGAGGCGATAATCAATACAGGGTCTCAAGGAGCCATCCTTCTTGGCAACAAAAAAAAAACCTGCTCCCAATGGTGAAGAAGATGGCCGAATATGCCCCTTCTCCAAAGACTCCTTAATATAGCTCCGCATGGCGGCATGTTCTGGCACAGACAGATTGAAAAGTCGGCCCTTAGGGAACTTACAACCTGGAATCAAGTCAATAGCACAATCACAGTCCCTATGTGGTGGAAGGGAACTGGATTTGGGCTCATCAAATACATCCTGGAAATCTGACAAAAACTCAGGAATTTCAGAAGAGGGGGAAGAGGAAATTGAGATCAAAGGAACGTGACCATGAACGCCTTGACAACCCCAACTAGTCACAGATAATAGATTTCCAATCTAACACCGGATTATGTAGCTGTAACCATGGAAAACGCAGCACAATATCATCATGCAAATTATGCAACACCAGAAAACGACAATCTTCCTGATGGGCTGGCGCCATGCGCATGGTCAGCTGTGTCCAAAATTGAGGTTTATTTTTAGCCAACGGTGTAGCATCAATGCCCCTTAAAGGAATAGGGTTCTGCAAAGGCTGCAAGGGGAAACCACAACGTCTGGCAAATTCTAAGTCCATTAAGTTCAGAGCGGCGCCTGAATCCACAAATGCCATAACAGAAAATGATGATAATGAGCAGATCAAGGTCACAGATAACAGAAATTTAGGTTGTACAGTACTGATGGTAACAGAACTAGCATAGTAACATAGCAACATAGTTAGTAAGGCCGAAAAAAGACATTTGTCCATCCAGTTCAGCCTATATTCCATCATAATAAATCCCCAAATCTACGTCCTTCTACAGAACCTAATTGTATGATACAATATTGTTCTGCTCCATACAATTCTCTTTGTACGCGTAGGGCAATCAGAAATAATATGAGCAGAATCGCCGCAGTAAAAACACAACCTATTCTGACGCCTGAATCTTTGACGTTCAGCTTTAGACAAAATCCTATCACACTGCATAGGCTCAGGGCTCCGCTCAGAGGACAACGCCACAGTGTGCACAACTCTGCGCTCGCGCAAGCGCCGATCAATCTGAATGGCCAGAGACATAGAATCACTCAGACCAGCAGGCGTGGGGAACCCCACCATAACATCTTTAACGGATTCAGAAAGACCCTTTCTGAAAATTGCCGCCAAGGCATCCTCATTCCATTTAGTCAGTACAGACCATTTTCTAAATTTCTGGCAATACGATTCTGCCGCTTCTTGACCTTGACACAGGTCCAGCAAGATTTTCTCAGCTTGATCCACAGAATTAGGCTCATCATACAATAACCCCAATGCTTGAAAGAAAGAATCAACATTAAGCAAAGCAGGATTGCCAGTTTCCAGGGAAAATGCCCAATCCTGTGGGTCACCATGCAGCAGGGATATGATGATTTTAACCTGCTGAATCGGATCACCAGAAGACCGGGGTCTCAATGCAAAAAACAGTTTACAGTTATTTTTGAAACTCAAAAATTTGGATCTGTCACCAAAGAATAAATCAGGAGTGGGAATCCTAGCTTCTAAGGCAGGAGTCTGAACAATATAATCTGAAATACCCTGTACCCTAGCAGCAAGCTGATCCACACGAGAAACTAACTCCTGAACACTCATGTTATTACTAGGTTCCGCAGCCACCCAGAGATTAAGGGGGAGGAACAGACCAAACAGGCTAAGGAAAAAAAAATGGCTCAAAATCTTTCCTGCCTTCTTCTGAGATGCAATTAACTCATTGTTGGCCAGTTGTACTGTTATGATCTGGTGGCCTTGGAGCAGCATGAGACGTACTCTGGAGAAGGTGGAACCTGTACTGACCGCAAACCCTGAACTTAACAGCACAACTAGAAGTAGCCGTGGGGGGTACCTAACACTCCCTAGACCCCTCGACACAGCCTAAGAAATAACTACCCCTAAAGACAGAAACAGGAAACCTATCTTGCCTCAGAGAAAATCCCCAAAGGAAAGACAGCCCCCCACAAATATTGACTGTGAGAGGAGAGGGAAATAACATACGCAGAAATGAAATCAGGATTTAGCATAGGAGGCCATACTAGCTAAAAAGAAAGAATAGAACAGAGTACTATGCAGTCAGTATTAAAACACTAGAAAATATCCACCACAGAAAATACAAAACACCACATCTGACTAAAGACATGGAGGGTATATCTGCATCTCCAGAGAAATAGCTAGGCTGCAAAAAATCCTTCACAGACTAAGCTGGACAAGACAAAAACATGAAAATGCACAGAACTATAAGGTCCACAGCAGGTGGACAGCAAAAACAAAGCCAGGACTTATCTTTGAAGAAAAGCACAGCAAACAGGAGAGACCAGAAGGGATGTGAATCCTCCAAAAACAATGGACAACTGGCACTGACTAAAGGATCAAGCAAGGCTATATAGCCCAGCCCAAATTGCAAAAAATAGATACACCTGATAAATGCTGCGATCCAACTACCGCAGCACTACCACTCATAACCACCAGAGGGAGCCCAAGAGCAGAATTCACAACAGTATACCTTGACAATTGGTGGAGCAGCTTAGTGTACATTTTTTTGCAAAAAAAGTATCAACTAAATTCCCTGTTTTTTTCCATCTTTTGACTAGCACTTGCTTATTACTGTGATTTTTTTTTACAACAGAGTATTTTTGACCTCACTGTGCTCTTTTGTGTCTTCAGATTGGAGGAAAAGCATAGGCTAGGGAAAACTCCATCTGATTCGGAAGGCGTCCACCTCATGGGGATTCTCTTTCGGATTCAGGGAACAGAACATCTTTACTTTGCTGTTCTGACAAGTGGCAAAAAGGTCGATCTCCGATTCCCCCATATGTCCACCGAACACCTGAACACTGTTGCTTTGAGGGACCATTCGCCCCGCAGAAGTGGTCTGTGGCTCAAAAAGTCTGCTGTTACATTGTCCTTCTGCTTGATGTGGAGTGGAGATAGTGACAAGATGTTATCCGCGAGGTTGAAAATACATTTGGTCACATTCATTACGGTCCGGGACCGTGTGCCCTCTGATGATTTAGATATGCCACAGTAACCTAGTTGTCTGACAATATCTTCACATGATGGTGTCGGAGGAATGGTAGGAGAGCCTGTAACACATTCTCTACCACCCGAAGCTCCAACATGTTTGAGGAGGCTTCCCTTTCCATTGCAAACCATGTCCCCTGAACTTAATGGCCGTCCAGATGTGTTCCCCAGCCCCTGGGACTGGCGTCTGTACTAACTACCTTGGTGACATGAGGAAACCATGGGACCCCTTCCTGAAGCGATTTTAAGTTCAACAACCAGCGGAGAGAACATACAACCTCTCGTGGTAGTGCTACCCCTGCAACGTATTTTGGCTTTCTGGGATGAACCCCTGCAACTCCCTTGAGTGGATCTGGGCCCACTTCATTGCTGGGATACATGAGGTCAGGGAGCCCAGGAGGGACTAGGCACTTCTGAAGGTCATCCCTGGATTTTGAATTGACCAGGAGACAAGACTAAATAGGTTTCCTTTCTTTTGTTCTGGCAGACAACATTCCTGCCGGCAAGAGTCCCAAAAAGATTTGCATCTTTTGTGGCTGTAACCTTGACTTCTCCAGGTTCAAACACCACCCTAAGTTTTTTAAGATGGTGGCTATATCCTCCACTTGATTATGGCAGTGAGTGAAGGAACGGCCTGCTATCAGGAAATCGTCCAGATATGGGATGACTAGTCTGTTTCTTTCGATGAGATAGGCCATCACATCCACTACCAGCTTTGTGAAAACCCGAGGGGCCACTGCCAGGCCAAGTGCCTTGTACTGGAGGTGTCTTATGGTGCCTCCCATTGGTACCGCCACCCGGAGATATTTCCTGAATGCTGCGTGTAGTGTATTGGCACGTGGTAATAGATGTCCTTCAGGTCAAGGACGGCCATATAGCAATC
This sequence comes from Ranitomeya imitator, assembly GCF_032444005.1. Classification (NCBI taxonomy): domain Eukaryota; kingdom Metazoa; phylum Chordata; class Amphibia; order Anura; family Dendrobatidae; genus Ranitomeya; species Ranitomeya imitator. The sequence continues at coordinate 436,802,862 of NC_091284.1, forward strand.
TGGAAAGAGCAGCTGAATTGCCGATTTTATTGATTCCATTTTGAACTTTGGAATCTTCAAAAACTTGTTCAGGCCTTTCAAATTTAAGATCGTCCTGTTTGAGCCATCCGGCTTCTTTATTAGGAGCAGGGGAGAGTAGAACTCTTTCCCTACTTCTCCTGTTGGTACATCCTGCAGAGCATTCTTCCTCAAGAGGCACAGAACCTCTGACTCCAGTACCATCTGCTCTGAGACGGACGATCGTGGGGCCGTAATGATGAATCTGTCTGGGGGATAACTCCTGAACTCCAGTCTCAACTCTACCCCCAATAAGTTTAGAATCCAAGGACTGGATGATGTTTTCTCCCAGGCTGGAAGGAAGAGGGAGAGCCTTCCTCCCACCTGGGAAAGAGAGTCATTTGGAGGACCTCCGCCCACTTCGGGTAGAGGTACCGAACAGGAATCCCTTGGACCTTTTCGGTCCCTCGTTCCGTCTCCTCTCTACATGGATATTCTCCTCCGGTTGTATCTCTTCCCCTGAAAGGACTGCCTGAAGGAAGAGAAGGGAGGCTTCGGGAACCCCTTTTTCTTATCGGCTGCTTTTTCTAACATGTCATCTAGAGCCGAACCTAATAGATATTGACCCTCACAGGGGAGAGAACATAGCTTCCCTTTCGCCTGAACATCCCACTCTCTACTGATGAGACTCTGCAATTTCTCTTTCATAGGAAACACTCTATGCTTTTTAACATCTTGGATAGATCTCTTAGGCCTCTGGTCCACCAGTCCCATTTTGGACCTTACCACCTTCACTAAATTGTCCACCTCCTCCAGGGGGAAACAATAACCCGAGCCCGAGTCAGCCTCTGATGAAGAGGATTCCGAAGTATTCCGCAGAACTCCCTCGTCAGATGACATTGACGATGAAAGTCCTATCCCTTCTTGATGTTTCCCCTGAAAGGGCGGGAATTTAATGAATTTTCTACCTCGGCTCGGATGAGAGATCTCAGGGTGGGAGAAAAGTCAGGAGTCTCATTGGCCACCGTGTCATTGATACACGGCTGGCATAATTTTTTGGACCATGCACTGTCCAGATCCTGCCGGCATAGAGCACAAACTCTGTGCTTTGACTTCCCCGTACTCTTTCTAGGGGGCTCCTACCAGGAGGTCAGATAGAGAAGGAGAGAGAGATTTGCAATATAAAAATGGCATTCTTGTAGCTCATTCACCAATCAGAAGAATTAAAGGGTACCGGAACAGGAGGCAGGATGTCATCTGAAAGGTCTCCCTTAGGGACCGGGGAATCTTCCATCCTGGAATAGCAGCGCCGACATGTCCTGAAATCCTTGCACCTGCGTGCCCCACTGGATCGTCCTAAACTCCCATCCTGGTTAGGCTGGCATCGGTGTCGCTGCAGCTGCTCTGGCTCCCAATACTGCTGCTTTGGCTGCAGGCTCTGCTGCTGCTGTCACTGTGAAGAGGGCTGCTATGCCTCCATCATTGCTCCGCTGCACCTACCTGGTGACCCACCCTTAAAAACTATGCCCATAGGAGATCTGCCAGCCGGCGTCTCCTGCAGCTTTCGGTACCACTCCCAGAAGTGTTGTTGGGTGCAAAGGTCCTGGCCGCGTTATCAGGGCGTGACTTCCTGTTACAGGGCCACACTCTGACACCGCGCTGGGATGCAGGACTGCCGGCTACCATGCGGTGATGGCGCCGCAGGCTCCAGCACAACCGATGGTCGAGACCTCATCAGGCCCCCCGTGGCGCTTCCAGCATCACTAGCACCGGCCGAGGCAGAACCGGTGCCCTGCCGACGACGACCGGCCCAGGCCTGGGATCTTCTTTATTCTTCTTGCGATGCCGCCATACAGGTAAAGGCTCCGCCCATCAAGGACAGAAAACCACTGATGCGGAGTGAAGAGTCACCCTTTTTATCTTAAAGGTTCCCTGTCCTTGAATGACGGATCCCCTCTCACGTTGGTGCTGTCATGGGTGATAAGAAAAAAATAATTCTTTTATCTGCTGCAGATCTAGTAGTTTTCTAAATACTGAGCTCTGTATAACCCCGCCCACACCACTGATTGCTAGCTTTCTATGTACACTATACATTTGCAGAAAGCTGCCAATCAGTTGTGGGGGACGAGTTATTCAGAGAGCATGCATATGGAGGACTACATTGTAGCAAGTTTACTAGTCCTCTAATGATCTCCAACTGATAACACAGTGATTTTATAAAAACTATAGTCAGATTAGGTGACAAAAACCTGGTGACAGATTTTCTTTCAAGGGAATCTGTCACCACCAAAATCGTATATGAGCTGCGGCCACCGGCATCAGGGGCTTATCTACAGCATTCTGTAATGCTGTAGATAAGCCCCTGATGTAAACTGAAAGATGAGAAATAAAGGTTATATTATACTCACCCAGGGGCGCTCCCGCTTCGGCCCGGGTCTGATGGGTGTTGCGGTCCAGTCCAGCGCCTCCTATCTTCATATGATGATGTCCTCTTGTCTTCTTGCTGTGGCTCCTGCGCAGGCGTACTTTGTCTGCCCTGTTGAGGGCAGAGCAAAATCCTGCAGTGACCTGGGCCTCTCTGACCTTTCCCGATGCCTGTGCACTGCAGTACTTTGCTCTGCCCTCAACAGGGCAGACAAAGTATGCCTGCGCAGGAGCCGCGGCAAGAAGACAAGAAGAGGACGTGATTGTATGAAGATAGGAGGTGCTGTACCGGACAGCGACACCCATCGGACTGGACCGCAGCGGGACCGCCCCTGGGTGAGTATAATATAACCTGTTTTTCTTATCTTTCAGGTTACATCGGGGGCTTATCTACAGCATTACAGAATGCTGTAGATAAGCCCCTGATGCCGGTGGCCGCAGCTCATATACGATTTTGGAGGTGACAGACTCCCTTTAATTAACATCCACAGCATGTTTTTATCATAAGTGCTCAATCCTGGTGTGTTTTTTTATGGAGATAGAAGCATTTATTCTTTCTAAAATGATTGAACTAAACACATGGAAAAGGGGCACTTTGGTGGGAGACACTCTATTCAATACCATATATTTCTCATCCGTTAATCCTTTCTTCAGCTTTTAGTTCTCAAACCTGCATTGAATACTTCCTTAGCAAAAACATTTTTCTAAAGTTGGAAGTACATAGGTTTTAGCACGACAAGACTCTGATGGCTTTGCTCCCAGTAATTTCACAATGCTTGTCTATATGATTCACAACAGAAGAAATATGGCTTTTGGAAAGTCTGGAAGAAGGGCATTCAGGGTGGAACTTTTAATGAAATAGATTCACTCTAATCTGCCAATTTCCTGCAATCCTGGTTTCAAGCAGTAAAGAAAGTAACAAAGAAATAACTGTATAAAAGTGAATTACCGTGAACATCGATCGAGGATTCACAGAATGCTCTCAGGCAGATAAAACACGCAATAACCTTGGATGGATAATTCTGCTGGTCAAATCAATATAAATATAATGTCTACAGCTTTATGTGGCCATTTGTTTTTCCATTCTGTGTTTGATGGCTTATACTATAGTAAATAAACTAAACATTACCTTGCAGAAAGAAAATGATAATATTGCAGGAAGTGTCATGCAATCCATGTGCCATATAATGTCTAAATCTATTGCTCTATCCTTGACACACAAGGCCATTTCCACACTTCAGATTTTGTAAAATCGGTCTTAATTGAATTTTCTTATTTGCCATCTTGATAAATTATGTAATGTTCATCAAAAAAGTAATATATAATTGTTAAATACAGTTACTTTAAAATTTTGGGTCTTTTTACTGTGTAACCTATGGAAGAAGACATAAATTGCATCCAAAAAATAAAAATTTTTACTCTTACTTTGATAATGAAAATTAACCCCTTCATGACCTTGGGATTTTTCGTTTTTCCGTGTTCGTTTTTCACTCCTCTCCTTCCCAGAGCCATAACTTTTTTATTTTTCTGTCAATTTGGCCATGTGAGGGCTTATTTTTTGCGGGACGAGTTGCACTTTTGAACGACATCATTGGTTTTAGTATGTCGTGTAGTAGAAAACGGGAAAAAAAATTCCAAGTGCGGTGAAATTGCTGCTTGTTTTTTGTTTGGCTTTTTTGCTAGGTTCACTAAATGCTAAAACTGACCTGCCATTATGATTCTCCAGGTCAGTATGAGTTCATAGACACCTAACATGACTAGGTTATTTTTTACCTAAGTGGTGAAATAAATTCCAAACTTTGCTAAAAAAAAAAAAAAATTGTGCCATTTTCCGATACCCATAGCGTCTCCATTTTTCATGATCTGGGGTCGGTTGAGGGCTTATTTTTTGCATGCCGAGATGACGTTTTTAATGATAGCATTTTGGTGCAGATACATTCTTTTGATCGCCCGTTATTGCATTTTAATGCAATGTCATGGCGACCAAAAAAACGTAATTCTGGCGTTTCAAATTTTTTTCTCGCTACGCTGTTTAGCGATCAGGTTAATGCTTTTTTTTAGTCGATAGATCGGGCAATTCTGAGCGCGGCGATACCAAATATGCGTAGATTTGATTTTTTTTTTATTGATTTATTTTGATTGGGGCGAAAGGTGGGTGATTTAAACTTTTATATTTTTTTCATTTTTTTCACATTTTTTTAACTTTTTTTTTACTTTTGCCATGCTTCAATAGCCTCCATGGGAGGCTAGAAGCAGGCACAGCACGATCGCCTCTGCTACATAGCAGCGATCTGCTGTTCGCTGCTATGTAGCTGAAAATCAGGTGTGCTGTGAGCGCCGACCACAGGGTGGCGCTCACAGCTGCCGGCGATCAGTAACCATAGAGGTCTCAAGGACCTCTATGGTTACAATTCTGAAGCATCGCCGACCCCCGTCCATGTGACGGGGGTCGGCGATTACGTCATTTCCGGCCACCCGGCCGGAAGCGGTAGTTAAATGCCGCTGTCTGCGTTTGACAGCGGCATTTAACTAGTTAATAGGCGCGGGCAGATCGCGATTCTGCTCGCGCCTATTACGGGCACATGTCAGCTGTTCAAGACAGCTGACATGTCCCGGCTTTGATGCGGGCTCACCGCCGGAGCCCGCATCAAAGCAGGGGATCTGACCTCGGACGTACTATCCCGTCCGAGGTCAGAAAGGGGTTAACTAGGAAATGATGGAACATGACAGGCAAAGGTTAGGTACCATCTCTACCTCACTTTATGGCTAGGCAAATCTCAATTGTCCGCTGGGATTCCGTACTAATGAAGTGAATCATTCCTTATTCACCTATAAAATGCTTTTTATTATAGATAAAGACTGTTCACATCTCATTTGTGATGTTCGTGTAGTGTGTACTCTTAAGAAAGCACTGCCTCCAAAATTTATATCCACCTAATAATATATTGCAGTCATGATATTATATCGTACTGTGTACGTCTATCCTGTTAACGCTTCTCTTTTCCATTAGGTTTATGACTCTTTTCCCTGCATGAGTCATCATTAGAACTACAATTCTACATCACTGAAAAGTCCCTGGCAGGGGGAGGAGCAGAGCAGCTGCTGGGTCTGGAGTTAAGGAGGGGGATGACTAATGCAGGGAACAGAGACTACATGTTTCTACATAGAAGGATTCAGCTAGTCAGTTTTTAATCATGTAATGTCAAACACCTAATGGAAAACAGAAGAATTAACTGGATAGAAGGGCACAATGAGCAAGTGCAATTACACAGTGCTACAGAATATGATGACTAATGTTATGAACTGGTGATTCAGAAACACAATGGACCTGGTGGTTAAGAGCACACAAAGTGACCTGATAGTTACTAATAACATAGGACGAGCACTGAGACGTGGGAACTCTGCTGACCGCAATCCCTAATCCTATCACACCACACGAGAGGTAGCCATGGAGCGCTCCTGACCAGACCTAGGCGCCTCGGGCACAGCCTGAGAAACTAGCTAGCCCTGAGGATAGAAAAATAAGCCTACCTTGCCTCAGAGAAATTCCCCAAAGGAAAAGGCAGCCCCCCACATATAATGACTGTGAGTAAAGATGAAAATACAAACACAGAGATGAAATAGGTTTTAGCAAAGTGAGGCCCGACTTACTGAATAGACCGAGGATAGTAAAGATAGCTTTGCGGTCAGCACAAAAACCTACAAACAACCACGCAGAGGGCGCAAAAAGACCCTCCGTACCGACTAACGGCACGGAGGTGCTCCCTCTGCGTCCCAGAGCTTCCAGCAAGCAAGAAAAACCAATATAGCAAGCTGGACAGAAAAAATAGCAAACAAAAGTAACACAAGCAGAACTTAGCTTATGCAGGGCAGACAGGCCACAAGACGATCCAGGAGAGAGCAAGACCAATACTGGAACATTGACTGGAGGCAAGGAACAAAGAACTAGGTGGAGTTAAATAGAGCAGCACCTAACGACTTAACCTCGTCACCTGAGGAAGGAAACTCAGAAGCCGCAGCCCCACTCACATCCACCAGAGGAAGCTCATAGACAGAACCAGCCGAAGTACCACTCATGACCACAGGAGGGAGCTTGACCACAGAATTCACAACAGTACCCCCCCTTGAGGAGGGGTCACCGAACCCTCACCAGAGCCCCCAGGCCGACCAGGACGAGCCAAATGAAAGGCACGAACCAGATCGGCAGCATGAACATCAGAGGCAAAGACCCAGGAATTATCTTCCTGACCATAACCCTTCCACTTAACCAGGTACTGGAGTTTCCGTCTCGAAATACGAGAATCCAAAATCTTCTCCACTATATACTCCAACTCCCCCTCAACCAAAACCGGGGCAGGAGGATCAACGGATGGAAGCACAGGTGCCACGTATCTCCGCAACAATGACCTGTGGAATACATTATGGATGGAAAAAGAAGCTGGAAGGGTCAAACGAAAAGACACAGGATTAAGAACCTCAGAAATCCTATAAGGACCAATGAAACGAGGCTTAAACTTAGGAGAGGAAACTTTCATAGGAATATGACGAGACGACAACCAAACCAAATCCCCAACACGAAGTCGGGGACCCACACAGCACCTACGGTTAGCGAAACGTTGAGCCTTCTCCTGGGACAATGTCAAATTGTCCACTACATGAGTCCAAATCTGCTGCAACCTATCCACCACAGTATCCACACCAGGACAGTCTGAAGACTCAACCTGCCCTGAAGAGAAACGAGGATGGAAACCAGAATTGCAGAAAAACGGCGAAACCAAAGTAGCCGAGCTGGCCTGAATATTAAGGGCGAACTCAGCCAAAGGCAAAAAGGACACCCAATCATCCTGATCAGCAGAAACAAAACATCTCAGATATGTTTCCAAGGTCTGATTGGTTCGTTCAGTTTGGCCATTTGTCTGAGGATGGAAAGCCGAGGAAAAAGACAAATCAATGCCCATCCTAGCACAAAAGGCTCGCCAAAACCTCGAAGCAAACTGGGAACCTCTGTCAGAAACGATGTTCTCCGGAATGCCATGTAAACGAACCACATGCTGGAAAAACAATGGCACCAAATCAGAGGAGGAAGGCAATTTAGACAAGGGTACCAAATGGACCATGTTAGAGAAGCGATCACAAACCACCCAAATGACCGACATCTTTTGAGAGACGGGGAGATCCGAAATAAAATCCATAGAGATATGTGTCCAGGGCCTCTACGGGACTGGCAAGGGCAAAAGCAACCCACTGGCACGAGAACAGCAGGGCTTAGCCCGAGCACAAATCCCACAGGACTGCACAAACAAACGCACATCCCGCGACAGAGACGGCCACCAAAAGGATCTAGCCACCAAATCTCTGGTACCAAAGATTCCAGGATGACCAGCCAACACCGAACAATGAACCTCAGAGATAACTCTACTCGTCCATTTATCAGGGACATACAGTTTCTCCGCTGGGCAACGGTCAGGTCTATTAGACTGAAATTTTTTCAGCACCCGCCGCAAATCAGGGGAGATGGCAGACAAAATTACCCCCTCTTTGAGAATACCCTCCGGCTCAGGCAAACCCGGAGAGTCGGGCACAAAACTCCTAGACAGGGCATCCGCCTTCACATTCTTAGAGCCCGGAAGGTACGAAACCACAAAGTCAAAACGGGAGAAAAACAGCGACCAACGAGCCTGTCTAGGATTCAACCGTTTGCCAGACTCGAGATAAGTCAAGTTCTTGTGATCAGTCAAGACCACCACGCGATGCTTAGCTCCTTCAAGCCAATGATGCCACTCCTCGAATGCCCACTTCATGGCCAACAACTCTCGATTGCCAACATCATAATTACGCTCAGCAGGCGAAAACTTCCTGGAAAAGAAGGCACATGGTTTCATCACCGAGCCATCAGAACTTCTTTGCGACAAAACAGCCCCTGCTCCAATCTCAGAAGCATCAACCTCGACCTGGAACGGGAGAGAAACATCTGGCTGGCATAACACAGGGGCAGAAGAAAAACGACGCTTCAACTCCCGAAAAGCTTCTACAGCGGCAGAAGACCAATTGACCACATCAGCACCCTTCTTGGTTAAATCAGTCAACGGCTTAGCAATACTAGAAAAATTATTGATGAAGCGACGATAAAAATTAGCAAAGCCCAGGAACTTTTGCAGACTCTTCAGAGATGTCGGCTGAGTCCAATCATAAATGGCCTGAACTTTAACAGGGTCCATCTCGATAGTAGAAGGGGAAAAAATGAAACCCAAAAATGAAACCTTCTGAACACCAAAGAGACACTTTGACCCCTTCACAAACAAAGAATTTGCACGCAGGACCTGGAACACCATTCTAACCTGCTTCACGTGACTCTCCCAATCATCCGTGAAGACCAAAATATCATCCAAGTATACAATCAGGAATTTATCCAGGTACTCTCGGAAGATGTCATGCATAAAGGACTGAAATACTGATGGAGCATTGGAAAGCCCGAATGGCATCACCAGATATTCAAAATAACCCTCGGGCGTATTAAATGCAGTTTTCCATTCATCTCCTCGCCTGATTCGCACCAGATTATACGCACCACGAAGATCTATCTTGGTGAACCAACTAGCCCCCTTAATCCGAGCAAACAAATCAGACAGCAGCGGCAAGGGGTACTGAAATTTGACTGTGATTTTATTTCGAAGGCGGTAATCAATACAAGGTCTCAACGAACCATCCTTCTTGGCCACAAAAAAGAACCCTGCTCCCAATGGCGACGACGACGGGCGAATATGACCCTTCTCCAAGGATTCCTTTACGTAACTCCGCATAGCGGCGTGCTCAGGTACAGACAAATTAAACAGTCGACCCTTAGGGAACTTACTACCAGGAATCAAATCGATAGCACAATCGCAATCCCTATGCGGAGGTAGGGCACTGGACTTGGGCCCATCAAATACATCCCGGTAATCCGACAAGAACTCTGGGACCTCAGAAGGGGTGGATGATGAAATAGACAGAACTGGAACATCACCATGTACCCCCTGACAACTCCAGCTGGACACAGACATAGATTTCCAATCCAATACTGGGTTATGGACTTGTAGCCATGGCAACCCCAACACGACCACATCATGCAGATTATGCAACACCAAAAAGCGAATATCCTCCTGATGCGCAGGAGCCATGCACATGGTCAGTTGGGTCCAGTACTGAGGCTTATTCTTGGCCAAAGGCGTAGCATCAATTCCTCTCAATGGAATAGGATACTGCAAGGGCTCCAAGAAAAACCCACAGCGCCTAGCAAAGTCCAAGTCCATCAAATTCAGGGCAGCACCTGAATCCACAAATGCCATGACAGAATAGGATGACAAAGAGCAGATCAAAGTAACGGGCAAAAGAAATTTCGACTGTACCGTACCAATGGTGGCAGACCTAGCGAACCGCTTAGTGCGCTTAGGACAATCGGAGATAGCATGAGTGGAATCACCACAATAAAAACACAGCCCATTCCGACGTCTGTGTTCTTGCCGTTCAGCTCTGGTCAAAGTCCTATCACATTGCATAGGCTCAGGTTTATGCTCAGATAATACCGCCAAATGGTGCACATTTTTACGCTCACGTAAGCGTCGATCGATCTGAATGGCCAAAGACATAGACTCATTCAGACCAGCAGGCATAGGAAATCCCACCATGACATCCTTAAGGGCTTCAGAGAAACCCTTTCTGAAAATTGCTGCCAGCGCACATTCATTCCACTGAGTGAGCACAGACCACTTCCTAAACTTCTGACAATATATCTCTACCTCATCCTGACCCTGACACAGAGCCAGCAAATTTTTCTCTGCCTGATCCACTGAATTAGGTTCATCAATCCGAGCGCCAGAAAAAACGCATCAATATCGCATAATGCAGGATCTCCTGGCGCAAGAGAAAATGCCCAGTTTTGAGGGTCGCCACGTAATAAAGAAATAATGATCTTAACTTGTTGAACTGGGTCACCAGAGGAGCGGGGTTTCAAAGCCAGAAACAGTTTACAATTATTTTTGAAATTCAGAAACTTAGCTCTATCTCCAGAAAATAAGTCAGGAATAGGAATTCTAGGTTCTAACATAGATTTCTGAACCACAATGTCTTGAATATTTTGTACTCTTGCAGCGAGATGATCCACACAAGAAAACAGACCTTTAATGTCCATCACTACACCTGTGTCCTGAACCACCCAAATGTCTAGGGGAAAAGAAAGACAAAACACAGTGCAGAGAAAAAAAAATGGTCTCAGAACCTCTCTTTTCCCTCTATTGAGAAGCATTAGTACTTTGGGCCTCCAGTACTGTTATGAACTGGTGATTCAGAAACACAATGGTTAAGAGCACACAAAGTGACCTGATAATTACTAATAACATAGGACGAGCACTGAGACGTGGGAACTCTGCTGACCGCAATCCCTAATCCTATCACACCACACTAGAGGTAGCCGTGGAGCGCTCCTGACCAGACCTAGGCGCCTCGGGCACAGGCTGAGAAACTAGCTAGCCCTGAGGATATAAAAATAAGCCTACCTTCAGAGAAATTCCCCAAAGGAAAAGGCAGCCCCCCACATATAATGACTGTGAGTAAAGATGAAAATACAAACACAGAGATGATATAGGTTTTAGCAAAGTGAGGCCCGACTTACTGAATAGACCGAGGATAGTAAAGATAGCTTTGTGGTCAGCACAAAAACCTACAAACAACCACGCAGAGGGCGCAAAAAGACCCTCCGTACTGACTAATGGCACGGAGGTGCTCCCTCTGCGTCCCAGAGCTTCCAGCAAGCAAGAAAAACCAATATAGCAAGCTGGACAGAAAAAATAGCAAACAAAAGTAACACAAGCAGAACTTAGCTTATGCAGGGCAGACAGGCCACAAGACGATCCAGGAGAGAGCAAGACCAATACTGGAACATTGACTGGAGGCAAGGAACAAAGAACTAGGTGGAGTTAAATAGAGCAGCACCTAACGACTTAACCTCGTCACCTGAGGAAGGAAACTCAGAAGCCGCAGCCCCACTCACATCCACCAGAGGAAGCTCATAGACAGAACCAGCCGAAGTACCACTCATGACCACAGGAGGGAGCTTGACCACAGAATTCACAACAGACTAAATTAACACAGTCCAAGAAAGAATAGGCAAAAACGTCTATTCCTGATATCTACAAACACAACCTCAATCTGCGTACAGAGGCACGGTGATAAATTGCAACAAAGTATTATGTAGTAAAAAATTTAATTTTTATTATTAACATTAAAAAAATAAAATAATAGAATTCAAATGAAATCAAGCTTAGGAACATACGAGAAGTGCAGGAGTGTTGTGGATTCTGTTTTTGGGCTCCCTCTGGTGGTTACAGATGGTACTGGGTGACTTGTGTTCTCTGCGGTCTCTGGTGTCCACCTGTTCTATCAGGATATGGGAGCTTCCTATTTAACCTGGCTTTCTTGTCATTTCCTCGCCGGCGATCAATGTAATCAGTGTGTCTTGTTACCTCTGCTTTCCGCTTCAGTAATCTTCAGGACAAGCTAAGTTTTTGATTTTCCTGTTCCACGTTTTGCTTTATTTTTGTTTTAGTCCAGCTTGCAGTTATGTGATTCCTTGTTGCTGGTTGCTCTAGTGGGCTGATATTACTCCTCATGTTCCATGAGTTGGCACATGAGTTCAGGTAATTTCAGGATGGTTTTTTGTAGGGTTTTTCGCTGACCGCGCAGTTCACTTTTGTATCCTCTGCTATCTAGTTTTAGCGGGCCTCATTTTGCTGAATCTGTTTTCATTACTACGTATGTGCTTTCCTCTCATTTCACCGTCATTACATGTGGGGGGCTGCTATTTCTGTGGGGTGTTTCTCTGGAGGCAAGAGAGGTCTTTGTTTCTTCTAATAGGGGAAGCTAGTCCTTCGGCTGGCGCGAGACGTCTAGAATCATCGTAGGCACGTTCCCCGGCTACTGCTAGTGTTGTGAATTAGGTTCAGGATCGCGGTCAGCTCAGTTTCCATCACCCTAGAGCTTGTTCTGTTTTTTGTGTGCTTGTCCTTTTGTGATCCCCTGCCATTGGGATCATGACACAGGAGCATCGGGACATAAAATGATTACCGTATCCGCACAGAGGAAATTGCACTACCAAAAATAAGGAAAAGGACCAACCATGCAGAGAAAATATGGAGTAAATTCTAATTCATAAATTGAAAATAAAGTGCATAGCGCATGATGAAAATATTAGTAATTACCTTAAACTGTGCATGGGCTTCTGCCTGATCATGATAAATGTAATGAGTGCTAATGAAAACTTAGTATGAAGCTCATAGTGTTCTGAATAGTACAATACCTGTAAAGTGCTGAGTGCAAAAGAGTCCCTGCTGCCTCACACTCTCAAACCGACAGCGCCGTTTCGCGTTATGCTTCTTCAATGGGGCAATACAACTCATGTATTTTAAACCCACCTCTATAAATCTCCTGACATGCATTTTAAATGTGTCCATAGGGTTGCATTGACCAGTGGTCAAAAGAGTTTTCTTTAGGACGTGATTTTGCAAGTTTAACACTCAGAATTATTCAGCAGTATATTTTCAAAAATCGTGAGCATTTTCAGAGGTCTTGATAGAGCAGAGCCAAACAATAATTAATTTACCATAGTCTACAGTACGGGTGGGGAATCTCTTTCTTTCCAAGGGCCATTTGGTTATCTACACCATTCTTCGGGGGCTTACAAATTGCGCACTAACATCCCACAAAGTACATCCAGACGCTGGCACTGGTGTCAGAACGTAATCTTTCATTGCACGGGCCTCAGCAATCAGTAGTGAACACGTGCTCCCAGAGCAAGAAGAAACTAATGGGCCGGTGGCCATCAAAATACAGTTGCCGGCCCAAGCACTGCAATCCCAGAGAATCTGCATGAAGGCTGGATAAAAGGTCATCGAGGGCTAAAACCGGTCCGCGGTCTTGAGGTTCCCCACCTCTGGTCTAGAGTGTGTCAACAATTATTAGCATGAGAGTAATTTGTCAATATCATGTTATGCATATTTTCCAACTCTAAGCTGTTTAAACATGAATACTTACTGGATGAAGAAGATCAGAGGATATGTGTTTGTGTAATGAAGAAGGTGCAGCTTCAAGGTGTGCAAAATGATTAGGCAGCTTGCTTTCCTCTGGAAAAATGGGCCCAAAAAAGAGATCTAATTGACTATAAAAGTCAGAGTTTGCTAAAAATCTTACAGAGGGATGCAGCACACTAGAAATTGCTAAGATATTGGGGGTGATTACAAACTCATCAAATGATCAAAAGTTTTCTGTTGCAAATTGTCAACAGGTGAAGCAGAAGTCCAGCGTGGGTGATATCCATAAAAATGCCTTTTATTCCATTTTCATTAAAAGCACATAAGTCCAAAATCCATCTTTATATCCAGAGACACAAAAACGGGTGATTCATACCAGTGACAGTCACAGGCTTAAAGTGCATTTAAAATCATACGCATTTCAACGGTCGTGCCGCCTCATCTGGACAGAGTCTGAGCACACAGCTAAAGACGTTCCATGAACAGTTTAATCAATTTCATCCCATCATCAACTTAACACTCAACTACTCCAGCACTGAAATTAACTTTTTGAACACCATCATTAAGCTGCAGAACAATGAAATAGAGACATCCCTGTATCAGAAGCTAATCGACCGCCCAACATACCTCAAATGGGACAGTTTCCATCCAAAACACATAAAAAACTCTATTGTCTACAGCCAAGCCATCAGATACAATCGTATATGTTCCAACCCCATGGATAGAGGTGAACACCTTGATCGCCTCAGAAAGACCTTTTTGAATTAGGGCTACCATCCAAGAACAATTCAAATCCAAATTACAAGAGCAACTAGAATATCAAGGAATCACCTGCTGCATTACAAAGCTAAAGAAGAAAACAACCGGGTGCCTCTAGTAGTCACCTACAATCCAAATCTTGAGGTACTAAGAGGAGCTGCATGGAAATTACAACCTTTAATACAAAAAGATGCCCGCTTACAATCCATTTTTCCAGACCCCCCACTACTGTGTTTTAGGCAGCCCTCAAATCTAAGAAGTATCATTGTCAGAAGCTCCCTGTTCTCTCCAACAGCTGCAGGAACCTTTCCTTGCAACCAGAAAAAAATTAAAACCTGTCCATTAATAATGACTATGGACAAGATAAAGATCCCCAACTCATATCAGGACTACAAGATCCCAGGTACTTTCAGCTGCATCACATCTAATGTGGTGTACCTAATTATTTATATCAAATGTTCAACTGGGGGTCTGTATGAGAGACAGGGCAAAAGCTTAGAACAAGAATGAATTCTCATTGCCACACAATAAGAGAAAAAAGAAAGAATCTACCTGTGGCAATACATTTTTGTCTCCCGGATCACAGCATTATGGACATGAAATTACTTGTATTAAAAGGTAACTTCAAATCTCAGAGAGACAGAAGAGTCTGGGAATATAAACTGATGATGACCTTTGACACACTCTGTGCAGGAATGAATGTGTTGCATCGATTTACATCAATTAAGCAATTTGCTCCTCAGACCGTGTGGGGTCATCATAACACGTAACCAGACCCATTCAGAGGACCATAAAACATTCACACTCCTTATCTATGAACTGTTCCACTATTTATGGACGTAAACATTTTAGCACTCTCACATAATGGTAGTTCAGCTTCATGTCACCTGTCTTATCTATGGCATTTTTTTCTGGGCTGTATTGTTCATAAATATGTGTTTTTCAGAATTTGTATTAGTCAATGCCTGATGAAGGGACCTGCGTAGTCTCGAAAGATTGCAATTTGTTACCATTTTTCAGTTAGCCATTAAAAGGTATCAACCACTGAGGACTCTCAATTCTAAATATTTTTCTATCTACTGGCCAACACGGTACCAAGATGTATATCTTTCCAGTATCAGAGAGAAGTAAGGAAGACTGAAACCCGACCACCACTGAGCAATACACAGAATCTGAAATGTCAAGACTGGGCCAAGAAATATCTGATGACAGATTTTTAAAGTTTTTATCGACTGAAGAGATGATGGTGACTCTTAGTGGACCAGATAGATGGGCCCTTTAGTTGATTAGTAAATGGCACAGACCTCCACTTCAATTCAGATGCCAGCAAGGTGGAGGTGGGGTACTGCTATATACTGGTATTATTATAGATGAGCTATTAGACCTTGGTGGGTTGAGCATGATCTGAAAAACAACTCCCATACCTATTACTGGTTTATGAAGATACTTTCTTTAAGTAGTGATAAAGGAAAAAATTTGTATCTTTCAAGAAAAACTTGATTTGTATGCAGGACAATGCTCCATCACTTGCTTGGCTAGCCAGTAAAGGCATTAAAGGAGAAAGAATAATTACATGGCCCCCTTTCTCACCTAAACCCCATTGAAAACTTATAAGCCCTTCTTAATCAGGAGATTTATGGTGAAGGAAAACAATATACCTCTCTGAACAGTGTCTGGGAGACTGTGGTTGGTGCTGCCCCTAAAAAGTTGATCGTCATCAGATTGCAAATCTGCAAATATAGCGAAATGAGGGTATTTAAAATGTAACCTTTATTTAATCTTTTAAAATAATGCAAAAATAAAAACGTCTAAATACACAAGTTCCCTGAACAAACTATAGTGAAGTGTGTAGTACCTTTAGGTCTAGGCTGCTGTTTCCAGCAAAATATAGACAGTGTCCAAAATCTTTATTTGGCACATTATTTGAATACCACTGTGTTCTCAAGCAAATTTTGAAGTGCTATTGGCTACCTTCTTATTAGTCCCTCTGCCTGAGAACCAGCATTTTCCCATCCACAGATTCCTCTGAGACCCTGGTAGTGATCCAGACTTGTCATCATCTTTGGCTGCAGCGTTCAGCATACCTGGACCATTAGCCTCAAGCTCCAACATGGATGTGGTAAGAGAGTGATCCCACCTCACCACAGTAAATTGGGACTAACATGTCTGAAAGGCAAGTAGCTATACATCAGGTCCAGCAGAGGGTAAACAAATCTTGCTGGAGATGGAAAATAGCAAACTTACAAAGCCAGTGCTCCATATTTATCTATCTGTCTTTTTGTCCCTTAAGTATGGTTCAGTTTCCAACAACAACTGAGGGATATATAGCCATTGGCCTCTGAAGCAATAAGTACAAACAACACATATATCTATCTAGTTTTATCCCTGATAGGACACTAATCCCCATTTTAAAACTGAGCAGCTGGTGGGATGTCTGACTGCAGCTACATTCATTCTCTTTGGGGCTTCCAGAAAAAATGATAGCAGCATTCGCAGCCACTGAGTGAATGAATGGATCAGTGGTCAAGTTGAACATGCCACACCAGTCTAATGGGGATGAAAGTTCCACATTCTGCTGATGTGGGACTGACTGCTTGGACCAACCAATCAATACGTTATCACTTATCTTGTGTAGAGGTGATTACTTTTTTCACAGAAGAACCCCTGTAAGTGCATCTCTGCCACCGTGTTCCAAGTATTTAATCTCTAATGGAAATAAAGAATCTTCTCCTAATTAATAGCAACGAGAACAAATGACCGCCATAAACAACATAATCCACTATATCAAGATCAATAATACCACATACAGGGAAGAAATCCCACCACACCATGACCAGACCACATAGTGACCGAATAATACCACATATTAACAGCATATAGTGACTAAATACTACCACATACAACTAGAAATACCACTACACCATAACTAAACTACATATTCCACCACATAGTGACCAAATAACACCACATACAGAGGATAAATACTGCCACACTGTGATCAGATGAGAAATTACCACCACATAATGACCGAACACTACAATACTGATCATGAATACAAACCACACTACTAACAACACTGTTACCACCAGTGACATTATACACAAGAGATCTGTATGTAGTATACAGTGTATTAGTGTAAGTGTACAGGTAATACAGTGATCGCCAGTGACATTATTCACAGGAGCTCTGCATATAGTGTCAGTGTACAGGTAAAACAGTGATCACCGGAGTCATTTTACACAGGAGTTCTGTATATAGTGTATAGTGTACAGGTAATACAGTGATCACCAGTGACATTATACACAAGAGCTCTGTATATTGTGTCAGTGTAAAGGTAATATGGTGATCATCAGTGACATTATACACAGGAGCTCTGTATATAGCATACAGTGTACAGGTAATACAATGATCACTAGTGACATTATACACAGGAGCTCTGTATGTAGTGTCAGTGAACAGATAATACAGTAACATTATATACAATCATTTTGTATGTAGTCTCAGTGTACAGGTAATACAGTGATCACTAGTGACATTATATGCAGGAGCTCTGTACACAGTATACAGTGTATAGTGTGCATGTATATGTAATACACTGACTCACCAGTGACATCTGTTGTTGAAGTCCTTCATCTTCACTTTTCTTCTTCATCCAGTACAGAGCGCCATCACATCTTCCAGTCAGGATTCGTCTCTACAAAAAATAACACAGTCATCAATGGCTGATCGCTTCCAGAGCACATTTCCCACTTGTTCTCTGACTTCTACACTACATTAGATGAAGAAAAAAATGATGTAGTGCCTCCCTGCACAGTTACAGGATCCCTTTTGTTCCCTCCATGGCCCCCCTTGGCCCCCAAACAGTAATTAGCCCTGTGGCCCTCTCTATTTAATAATCTTGCCCAGCCTTGCACCCTTTATTTTATAATATGCCCCAACCTGGCCCCCTATTTCCTTAGTACAGCCTGGCTCCCATATGTACAGCCTGGCCTCCCAGCTATCCATACTGGCCCCATATGTCCCTTGTCCTGGCCTCCCCTATATATCTATCCTGGCCTCCAATATATCCATCCTAGATCCCCCATATACCCAACCTGGTCCCTTGTCCAGGCCTCCATATATCCATCCTGGCTTCCATATGTCCCTTGTCCTGACCACCCAAATATCCATCCTGGATCCCCCTGTGGCAGTTCAACTCACGTGGCTGTATATGGAGTTAGAAAAAAGGACCACTGTCTCTATAAATCCTGGGTTGGTTTATTATTAAGTGGCATAAACTATCGTGAGGGAAAATAAACAGCCTTTCTGGCTAAATACATTGCGGGTGGCACCTCGCACTGGAGCAACACAGGTTCAGTCTGTCTTCGACAAGACACAGTCACTGGACACTCTTCTCTCCAGTCTTGCTGAACCCAGACTGCCTGTAAAGTTGTTAACCCCTTCCCGACCCATGACGCCACGTAGGCGTCATGAAAGTCGGTGCCAATCCGACCCATGACGCCTATGTGGCGTCATGGAAAGATCGCGTCCCTGCAGATCGGGTGAAAGGGTTAACTCCCATTTCACCCGATCTGCAGGGACAGGGGGAGTGGTAGTTTAGCCCAGGGGCGGTGGCTTCACCCCCCCCCCGTGGCTACGATCGCTCTGATTGGCTGTTGAAAGTGAAACTGCCAATCAGAGCGATTTGTAATATTTCACCTATTAAAACTGGTGAAATATTACAATCCAGCCATGGCCGATGCTGCAATATCATCTGCCATGGCTGGAAACACTAATGTGCCCCCACCCCACCCCACCGTTCGTCCCCCCCAGCCCTCCGATCTGTCCGGTACACTGCTCCGGCTCCCCTCCGTCCTGTGCTCCGCTCCCCCCGTGCTCTTGTTCGCTCCCCCCGTGCTCCAATCACCCCCCCGTGCTCCAATCACCCCCCCTGCACTCCGTTCCACCCCCCCGTGCTCCGTTCCACCACCCCCGTGCTCCGTTCCACCCCCCCGTGCTGTTCCACCCCTCCCGCGCTCCGATCCACCCCCCATGCTCTGATCCCTCCCCCCCCGTGCTCCCCCCCACCCCATCATACTTACCGATCCTGCCGGGGTCCGTCCGTCTTCTCCCTGGGCGCCGCCATCTTCTAAAATGGCGGGCGCATGCGCAGTGCGCCCGCCGAATCTGCCGGCCGGCAGATTCATTCCAAAGTGCATTTTGATCACTGAGATAGATTATATCCCAGTGATCAAAATAAAAAAAATAATAAATGACCCCCCCCCCCCTTTGTCACCCCCATAGGTAGGGGCAATAAAAAAATAAAGAATTTTTTTTTTCCACTAATGTTAGAATAGGGTTAGGGTTAGGGCTAGGGTTAGGGGTAGGGTTAGGGGTAGGGTTAGGAGTAGGGTTAGGGGTAGGGTTAGGGGTAGGGCTAGGGTTAGGGTTAGGGCTAGGGTTAGGGCTAGGGTTAGGGCTAGGGTTAGGGTTTCGGTATGTGCACATGTATTCTGGTCCTCTGCGGATTTTTCCGCTGTGGCTGCGGATTTGATAAATCCGCAGTGCTAAACCGCTGCGGATTTATGGCGGATTTACCGCATTTTTTCTGCGCATTTCACTGCGCTTTTAAAACTGCGATTTTCTATTTGAGCAGTTGTAAAACCGCTGCGGAATCCGCACAAAGAAGTGACATGCTGCAGAATGTAAACCGCTGCGTTTCCGTGCAGTTTTTCCGCAGCATGTGTACAGCGATTTTTGTTTCCCATAGGTTTACATTGAACTGTAAACTCATGGGAAACTGCTGCGGATCCGCAGCGTTTTCCGCAGCGTGTGCACATACCTTTAGAATTAGGCTATGTGCACACGGTGCGGATTTGGCTGCGGATCCGCAGCGGATTGGCCACTGCGGATTCGCAGCAGTGTTCCATCAGGTTTACAGTACCATGTAAACCTATGGAAAACCAAATCCGCTGTGCCCATGGTGCGGAAAATACCGCGCGGAAACGCTGCGTTGTATTTTCCGCAGCATGTCAATTCTTTGTGCAGATTCCGCAGCGTTTTACACCTGTTCCTCAATAGGAATCCGCAGGTGAAATCCGCACAAAAAACACTGGAAATCCGCGGAAAATCCGCAGGTAAAACGCAGTGCCTTTTACCCGTGGATTTTTCAAAAATGATGCTGAAAAATCTCACACGGATCCGCAACGTGGGCACATAGCCTTAGGGTTAGGGTTGGAATTAGGGTTGTGGTTAGGGTTAGGGGTGTGTTGGGGTTAGGGTTGT
Organism: Ranitomeya imitator; assembly: GCF_032444005.1. Taxonomy (NCBI): domain Eukaryota; kingdom Metazoa; phylum Chordata; class Amphibia; order Anura; family Dendrobatidae; genus Ranitomeya; species Ranitomeya imitator. Next base: position 436,823,366 of record NC_091284.1, read on the forward strand.
GGTTAGGGGTGTGTTGCGGTTAGGGTTGTGATTAGGGTCATGGCTACAGTTGGGATTAGAGTTAGGGGTGTGTTGGGGTTAGTGTTGGAGTTAGAATTGAGGGGTTTCCACTGTTTAGGCACATCAGGGGTCTCCAAACGCAACATGACGCCACCATTGATTCCAGCCAATGTCGTATTCAAAAAGTCAAATGGTGCTCCCTCAATTCCGAGCCCCGACGTGTGCCCAAACAGTGGTTTACCCCCACATATGGGGTACCAGCATACTCAGAATAAACTGATAAACAATTACTGGGGTCCAATTTCTCCTGTTACCCTTGTAAAAATAAAAAAAATGCTTGCTAAAACATCATTTTTGAGGAAAGAAAAATGATTTTTTATTTTCACGGCTCTGCGTTGTAAACGTCTGTGAAGCACTTGGGGGATCAAAGTGCTCACCACATATCTAGATAAGTTCCTTGGGGGTCTAGTTTCTAAAATGGGGTCACTTGTGGGGGGTTTCTACTGTTTAGGTACACTAGGGGCTCTGTAAACGCAATGTGACGCCCGCAGACCATTCCATCAAAGTCTGCATTTCAAAAGTCACTACTTCCCTTCTGAGCCCCGACATGTGCCCAAACAGTGGTTTACCCCCACACATGGGGTATCAGCGTACTCAGGAGAAACTGGACAACAACTTTTGGGGTCCAATTTCTCCTGTAACCCTTGGGAAACTAAAAAATTCTGGGCTAAATAATTATTTTTGAGGAAAGAAAACGTATTTATTATTTTCACGGCTCTGCATTATAAACTTCTATGAAGCACTTGGGGGTTTTAAGTGCTCACCACACATCTAGATAAGTTCCTTTCGGGGTCTAGTTTCCAAAATGGGGTCACTTGTGGGGGGTTTCTACTGTTTAGCCACATCAGGGGCAATGCAAACGCAACGTGACGCCCGCAGAGCATTCCATCAAAGTCTGCATTTCAAAACGTCACTACTTCAATTCCGAGCCTCGGCATGTGCCCAAACAGTAGTTTACCCCCACATATGGGGTATCACCGTACTTAGGAGAAACTGGACAACAAATATTGGGGTCAAAATTCTCCTGTTACCCTTGGGAAAATTAAAAAATTCTGGGCTAAATAATTATTTTTGAGGAAAGAAAATGTATTTATTATTTTCACGGCTCTGCATTATAAACTTCTATGTAGCACTTGGGGGTTCAAAGTGCTCACCACACATCTAGATAAGTTCCTTTCGGGGTCTAGTTTCCAAAATGGGGTCACTTGTGGGGGGTTTCTACTGTTAAGCCACATCAGGGGCTCTGCAAACGCAACGTGACGCCCACAGAGCATTTCATCAAAGTCTACATTTCAAAACGTCACAGATATAATGATGGCGTGCACTCAGTCAGAATTTGCGAGGTGCTGGTGTAATGGATCAGAAGACCCTGGGTACTAGTAAATATGTATACACCGCACACTCTAATGACAACGTGTGATTTACGTTTAAATATTTATTAGTCACAAAATAAATTTGGATAAGGGAGCGAAACAGAAATATAGTGCTGGAAGCGATATATAAAGCAAACGTTTCGGCTCAACCAGAGCCTTATTCATTGAATCGCTTATCCACAAGAAGAAGTGAAGTGAAGTGGAGAGGATAGATATCCCTCAGTGCCAAGATTACGGCTATAGCTGAGATATTAATTATGAGTCCTCAAGGGTGCTGGCCCGAAAGATATGTTGTAGCCTGTAGTGTAGTGGATATAAGCGGCGCTCCCGCGCCTTGCTATGGACAGCAGCGTGCTGGTTGAGCCGAAACGTTTGCTTTATATATCGCTTCCAGCACTATATTTCTGTTTCGCTCCCTTATCCAAATTTATTTTGTGACTAATAAATATTTAAACGTAAATCACACGTTGTCATTAGAGTGTGCGGTGTATACATATTTACATTTCAAAACGTCACTACTTCACTTCCGAGCCCCGTCATGTGCCCAAACAGTGGTTTACCCCCACATATGGGGTATCAGCGTACTCAGGAGAAACTGGACAACAACTTTTGGGTTCAAATTTCTCCTGTTACCCTTGGGAAAATAAAAAATTGCAGGCTAAAAGATCATTTTTGAGAAAATGATTTTTTATTTTTTCCGGCTCTGCGTTATAAACTTCTGTGAAGCACTTGGGGGTTCAAAGTCCTCACCACACATCTAGGTTAGTTCCTTTGGGGGTCTAGTTTCCAAAATGGGGTCATTTCTGGGGGATCTCCAATGTGTAGGCACACAGGGGCTCTCCAAACGTGACATGGTGTCCGCTAATGATTGGAGCTAATTTTCCAAATGGCATGCCTTCCCTTCCGAACCCTGCCGTGCGCCCAAACAGTGGTTTACCCCCACATATGGGGTATCAGCGTACTCAGGACAAACTGGACAACAACATTTGGGGTCCAATTTCTCCTATTACCCTTGGCAAAATAGGAAATTCCAGGCTAAAAATCATTTTTGAGGAAAGAAAAATTATTTTTTATTTTCATGGCTCTGCGTTATAAACTTCTGTGAAGCACCTGGGGGTTTAAAGTGCTCAATATGCATCTAGATAAGTTCCTTGGGGGGTCTAGTTTCCAAAATGGGGTCACTTGTGGGGGAGCTCCAATGTTTAGGCACACAGGGGCTCTCCAAACGCGACATGGTGTCCGCTAACAATTGGAGCTAATTTTCCATTCAAAAAGTCAAATGGCGCGCCTTCCCTTCCGAGCCCTGCTGAGTGCCCAAACAGTGGTTTACCCCCATATATGAGGTATCGGCGTACTCGGGAGAAATTGCCCAACAAATTTTATGATCCATTTTATCCTATTGCCCATGTGAAAATGAAAAAATTGAGGCGAAAAGAATATTTTTTGTGAAAAAAAAGTACTTTTTCATTTTTACAGATCAATTTGTGAAGCACCTGAGGGTTTAAAGTGCTCACTAGGCATCTAGATAAGTTCCTTGGGGGGTCTAGTTTCCAAAATGGGGTCACTTGTGGGGAAGCGCCAATGTTTAGGCACAAAGAGGCTCTCCAAACGCGACATGGTGTCCGCTAACGATGGAGATAATTTTTCATTCAAAAAGTCAAATGGCGCTCCTTCCCTTCCGAGCCTTACCATGTGCCCAAACAGTGGTTTACCCCCACATGTGAGGTATTGGTGTACTCAGGAGAAATTGCCCAACAAATTTTAGGATCCATTTTATCCTGTTGCCCATGTGAAAATGAAAAAAATTGAGGCTAAAAGAATTTTTTTGTGAAAAAAAAGTACTTTTTAATTTTTACGGATCAATTTGTGAAGCACCTGGGGGTTCAAAGTGCTCACTATGCATCTAGATAAGTTCCTTGGGGCGTCTAGTTTCCAAAATGGGGTCACTTGTGGGGGAGCTCAAATTTTTAGGCACACGGGGGCTCTCCAAACTATGGTGTCCGCTAAAGAGTGGAGCCAATTTTTCATTCAAAAAGTCAAATGGCGCTCCTTCCCTTCCAAGCCCTGCCGTGCGCCCAAACAGTGGTTTACTTCCACATATAAGGTATCAGCATACTCAGGACAAATTGGACAACAACATGCGTGGTTCAGTTTCTCCTTTTACCATTGGGAAAATAAAAAAATTGTTGCTAAAAGATAATTTTTGTGACTAAAAAGTTGAATGTTCATTTTTTCCTTCCATGTTGCTTCTGCTGCTGTGAAGCACCTGAAGGGTTAATAAACTTCTTGAATGTGGTTTTGAGTACCTTGAGGGGTGCAGTTTTTAGAATGGTGTCACTTTTGGGTATTTTCAGCCATATAGACCCCGCAAACTGACTTCAAATGTGAGGTGGTCCCTAAAAAAAATGGTTTTGTAAATTTCATTGTAAAAATGAGAAATCGCTGGTCAAATTTTAACCCTTATAACTTCCTAGCAAAAAAAATTTTGTTTCCAAAATTGTGCTGATGTAAAGTATACATGTGGGAAATGTTATTTATTAACTATTTTGTGTCACATAACTCTATGGTTTAACAGAATAAAAATTCAAAATGTGAAAATTGCGAAATTTTTGAAATTTTCACCAAATTTCCGTTTTTATCACAAATAAACGCAGAATTTATTGACCTAAATTTACCACTAACATGAAGCCCAATATATCACGAAAAAATAATCTCAGAACCGCTAGGATCCGTTGAAGCGTTCCTGAGTTATTACCTCATAACGGGACACTGGTCATAATTGCAAAAAACGGCAAGGTCTTTAAGGTCAAAATAGGCTGGGTCATGAAGGGGTTAAATATGCTTATTTCGCACATTTATTTAATCAGGACTCTCTACCAGATGCGTTACTCTTAAAGAAAAAATGTCATGATATTTTCATAAAAAATGTAGTGGTTTACTGAATTGTCCACCGAAAAAGCAAAACATAAAATAGGTGAAATAGTTATGAACAGATTGTCCATTTGTTCCTCATCTTTCCTGAGATGGTAAAAAGCGTCTGTCTTTCTGTCATGGACTAGAAGTCATCATGGCTACCAGTTGTTCATTTCTTCTGTGTTGTCTGAAGTCCATGGAGAATGATGGAGAAGCAGGCAGGAGGTGACCCCATTGTGACAGCCCCCACCACTTCCTAAGAGATGTGATTATATATATGTCCCACAGAGCACGTGTTCTCTCTATATGGTGCTAACTTGCTCTGAGCTATATATACAGGAATAGCTTTTGTAATGTCAGCGAGAGGCAATGTGCTCATAACAGAATTGAGAATAAGAATAATTCAATTAATAATTAATATTTAACAATTCCCCCTTTTGAGGGTGACAGACATTGATTGGAACCCTCCAAGTAAATATAATAATGATAAGATTTTCTTTCTTCTTTTCTTCTTCTTCGGAAAAATAATTTAATGTTAATAATAATAATATTGTTATACGTACACAAATAGCATAATGATATGCAAATTCATGTTATGGTAATAATTATATATATATATATAATTATACTTCCCCATACATAATTGAAGCATCTCAGGTCTGATGTCATCTGGTCTTCATCTTGATGTCTTCTTCTTGGTTCTTTAAAAGCAATCTTAATTATAATTCTTTTGAATTAGATGATAGCATGTAGATATTGTAGAGACCGTGTGTCATGTGTCAATCAAAGTCCATAAATTCAAATGTTGATAAGAAAACAAAGTCCATAGATGAAATGTAGCTTTAATATCTGTGCAGTGTCACCTTTAAAGACCTGGACTTACATTGGCTCTCCTGGGAAATCATCTGGAATCCTCCATATCATCCACACTGGTCTTGGAACGGGTGTGACGTCTTTGGTCAGCACAGCAAGGCTTAAATTGACTCTTCCTTGCTAATCATAGCACCATAACCAGTCCTTAGTACACAGGACACATGTCAGGGTTGTAGCTTCCTGACAATTACCTTATTGTTCACCAGCTTTCATGGAAATCTTATAGGTGATAGGAAACCACTGGAACATGATAAAACGTAATAACACAGTTCATATTAGCATGATAGGATCATCGTCCTCTCCAATTGTGGTTGTCAGTATCGCCATACAATAAGAGAAAAAAGAATGGATATACCTGTGGCAATACATTTTTGTCTCCCAAATCATAACATTATAGACATGAAATTACTTGTTCTAAAGGGGAATTTCAAATCCCAGAAAGACAGGAGAGTCTGGGAATATAAACTGATGACCACCTTTGACACTCTAAATGCAGGAATGAATGTGTCACACGGATTTATGTCTTTTTACATCAACTAAGGAACTTGCCCCTCAGACCATGAAGGGTCACCACAACAGAGACCCTAATCACAGGACAATAAAACAATCCTTATCTAAGAATTGGCCCAATATTTATGGACGTAACTGTTTATCACCCATGGTAATTCTGCTTCATGTCACCTGGCTTATCCATGTTTTTTTTTTTTTTTCCTTTTTTTTTTCTTCTATACTATGTTGTGCATAAATATGTGATTCTTCAGAATTTGTTTTAGTCTTTGCCTGATGAAGAGACGTACAGGTCCTTCTCAAAAAATTAGCATATAGTGTTAAAGTTCATTATTTGCCATAATGTAATGATTACAATTAAACTTTCATATATTATAGATTCATTATCCACCAACTGAAATTTGTCAGGTCTTTTATTGTTTTAATACTGATGATTTTGGCATACAACTCCTGATAACCCAAAAAACCTGTCTCAATAAATTAGCATATTTCACCCATCCAATCAACTAAAAGTGTTTTTTAATAACAAACAAAAAACCATCAAATAATAATGTTCAGTTATGCACTCAATACTTGGTCGGGAATCCTTTGGCAGAAATGACTGCTTCAATGCGGCGTGGCATGGAGGCAATCAGCCTGTGACACTGCTGAGATGTTATGGAGGCCCAGGATGCTTCAATAGCGGCCTTAAGCTCATCCAGAGTGTTGGGTCTTGCGTCTCTCAACTTTCTCTTCACAATATCCCACAGATTCTCTATGGGGTTCAGGTCAGGAGAGTTGGCAGGCCAATTGAGCACAGTAATACCATGGTCAGTAAACCATTTACCAGTGGTTTTGGCACTGTGAGCAGGTGCCAGGTCGTGCTGAAAAAATGAAATCTTCATCACCATAAAGCATTGACCCTGCCCTTGATGAAACACAGTGGACCAACACCAGCAGCTGACATGGCACCCCACACCATCACTGACTGTGGGTACTTGACACTGGACTTCAGGCATTTTGCCATTTCCTTCTCCCCAGTCTTCCTCCAGACTCTGGCACCTTGATTTCCGAATGACATGCAAAATTTGCTTTCATCAGAAAAAAGTACTTGGGACCACTTAGCAACAGTCCAGTGCTGCTTCTCTGTAGCCCAGGTCAGGCGCCTCTGCCGCTGTTTATGGTTCAAAAGTGGCTTTACCTGGGGAATGCGGCACCTGTAGCCCATTTCCTGCACACGCCTGTGCACGGTGGCTCTGGATGTTTCCACACCAGACTCAGTCCACTGCTTCCTCAGGTTCCCCAAGGTCTGGAATCGGTCCTTCTCCACAATCTTCCTCAGGGTCCGGTCTCCTCTTCTCGTTGTACAGCGTTTTCTGCCACATTGTTTCCTTCCAACAGACTTACCATTGAGGTGCCTTGATACAGCACTCTGGGAACAGCCTATTTGTTGAGAAATTTCTTTCTGGGTCTTACCCTCTTGCTTGAGGGTGTCAATGATGGCCTTCTTGACATCTGTCAGGTCGCTAGTCTTACCCATGATGGGGGTTTTGAGTAATGAACCCGGCAGGGAGTTTATAAAAGCCTCAGGTATCTTTTGCATGTGTTTAGAGTTAATTAGTTGATTCAGAAGATTAGGGTAATAGGTCGTTTAGAGAACCTTTTCTTGACATGCTAATTTATTGAGACAGGTTTTTTGGGTTACCAGGAGTTGTATGCCAAAATCATCAGTATTAAAACAATAAAAGACCTGACAAATTTCAGTTGGTGGATAATGAATCTATAATATATGAAAGTTTAATTGTAATCATTACATTATGGTAAATAATGACATTTAACACTATATGCTAATTTTTTGAGAAGGACCTGTATGTAGTCTCGAAAGCTTGCAATTTATTACCATCTTTTCAGTTGGCCATTAAAAGGTATCAACCACTGAGGAATCTCAATTCTAAATATTTTGCTTTGAAATGAAAATTCTAAAGAAAAAATAATAGATAAACGTTAAATTTCATATTCATTCAAAAACAAAATAATTTAAATATCTTATACATATGTATATATTTAATATATGTATTTAATGTAATTCTAAGTATTATTACTGGAGTAAATTTTAATTATTTCACTATACATATAAAAATACAGCATGAATATATGTATTTACTGTATACTGTATAAATATATATCTACAAAACTATAGAACTACAGAATTATACTGTATAAAATAATTACAAATTACTAAATAATACATTGTATAACACATTTTCACATTTTATAATATAATTACATTTTTAGCCAATTCCTAAATCAAATCTAAATTGTCGATAATGTCTTGAAAATCTATTTAAAATTGTCATTTTTTGAAGCATAGATTCCTTGAAGAGCTCTGATAATGGACTGTTCAGCTCACCCCCCATGCTCACCTGTTTCTGTCTGTTAATTTCTGCCATCTTTACAGAGAGATCTGACCCATCAGCTTTTAACCCTTTCAATGCAACTTCTTTAGAGAACTCCTGAATCTTTTGGTATAGCTTGTAACAAATGTGTAATTTGCTTCGTACTTCATAGATTTGATTTTGGGGATAACTTAGTTTTGGAGATTTTGATTTTGGCTTCTGATTAGATTTTACTCTGTCTGTTTTCAAAAACTCAGTATGATTTATTTTCCTTTCAAGATTCTCATCAAGGGATTGCGCACATTCAAATAAAGAATCTTTTTGTGACGCAATAACACGAGATATAGAATTTAGGAATCCAACTTTGTTTACAAAACATTTTATCATTAATTGTGTATTGAAATTTGTAATGACAGTTTTGTACAACCTTTCAAATATGGACATGAAAGTACATTCTTTCCGGTCAATCCTTAATTTTAGAAGAATATCAATATCTGGATAATTTTCTTTTAATCCACAGAATATCAAAATTTGTAATCTTCCTATATCGGTTATTTCTTCATGGAACTCATCATTCTGCATTTTTGATGAGAACCACCTGGAAAAAGTTACTGGAAGCCACATTTTAAACAATTGATTTTTCTCCTCATTAGTCAAATCAAACTTATCAGTAAAACTCTCAAATATCTCTGAATTTCTGCACACATGGATTTTATTATCATATGCAGGAATGATTTTGCATAAATTTAGCAAGTTTTTCCTAGCTTTAGTTTGGAGGAGTTAGGACTCCGAGTCATCTTGTATTTTTAGTGGCCCTTGTACATCTGTTCCTTGTACTTCATCTTCGTCAGTTCTCATGTCTCCTACATTTCCTCCATCTTGTTTTACATCATCAGACACAAGGTCACCTTGAGTGGCCATTATAGACACATGCCTCACATCTTGTTTACTCTCCACATTACAGTCAATCTTGGGAACATCACTAATTTCCTTAGATACTCTTTCTACACAGTCTTTTTTGGATTTCTCTGACACAAACTTGTAAAATACATCAACAAAATGTAAAATATTTTTCAGTTTCTCTTTTTCTCTGGATATTAGCTTAGAATCTATCTTTAGATTTGCAATCTTGCATTCTGCATATAAACTCAGCCAAAACATTTCTAGACTAGATTTATACAAAGTTAAAAATTCCAGCTGACTTGACTTAGCATACGTATTAATTAAATCCATTTTTCTTACCTTGAAATATCTCAGCTTGGAGTTCCTTTCTTGGACAACGCTGGGCTCTGGTCATCAGCACGTCTTCTGGCACTGGTAATGCTAGTGCTTGTCAATCCGTCTGGCACCTGTTAGTCCTTACTCATAGGTTCTGTGTCTGATCCTTGTGACTTGAAGTTTTGTAGTGGAATTCCTGAAAACTTGCAAAATTGACGTTTAGCAAAGCTCTTCTCTTCCCTTGTGTGCAAGGAGAAGGAAATCCACGCAAAAATAGCACAAAAAAATCAAATCTGGCTGTCTTGGCCAATGTTAAATATGCTTATTTCGCACATTTATTTAATCAGGACTCTTTACCAGTTGCGTTACTCTTAAAGGAAAAATGCCATGATATTTTCATAAAAAATTTAGTGGTTTATTGAATTGTCCACAGAAAAACCACATTGCAGCAAAACATAAAATAGGTGAAATTGTTACGAACAGATTGTCCATTTGTTCCTCATCTTTCCTGAGATGGTAAAAAGTGTCTGTCTTTCTGTCATGGAATAGAAGTCATCATGGCTACCAGTTGTTCATTTCTTCTGTGTTGTCTAAAGTCCATGGAGAATGATGGAGAAGCAGGCAGGAGGTGACCCCTTGTGACAGCCCCCACCACCTCCTAAGAGATGTGATTATATATATGTCCCACAGAGCACGTGTTCTCTCTATATGGTGTTAACTTGCTCTGAGCTATATATACAGTAATAGCTTTTGTAATGTCAGCGAGAGGCAATGTGCTCAGTACAGAATTGAGAATAAGAATAATTCAATTAATTATTAATATTTAACAAAAGTCCATTTATTTAAACCCCAGACCATATGATTCTTTCCATCATGTGACTGACAACATGATCATGACATTACACAGATGATAGCAGCTCTGCAGGTGGAGTTAAAGTGGGCCTCCTCTACTAAGCTCCACATGAAACTAGCCCATTGTGAAATTTTAACTTAACCCTCACAGCACGTAGTGTGCTGGAGGAACATACTCTGGTTTAATATCACTAACGCCATTAAGTACAGTGACACATATCTATTACATTACCAGTGACTTTGTCACACCCCATATATCCATCCTGCCCCCTCCATATATCCATCCTGGTCCCTTGTCCTGCCCCCACCATATATCCATCCTGGTTCCCCCATATATCCATCCTAGACCCTCCATATATCCATCCTGGCACCTCCATAAATCCATCCTGGCTCCTCCATATATCCATCCTGGCTCCCCCATATATCCATCCTGGCTCCCAAATATATATATCATTGCCCCTCCATATATCCATCCTGGCTACTCCATATATCCATCCCGGCTCCCCATATATGCATCCTGCTCCCCCCATATCCATCCTGGTCTCTTGTCCTGGCCGCATGCAAAGAGAGAAAAAAATATAAGATTCCTCTTACCTGCCTGCGCTCCTGCCGCTGGACAGCGTCCTCCTCTGCAGATTCTGCGCACTAATATTAAAATGGCCGCTGACGTAATAGAGACCAGCGCCTGATGTCATACGCCGGCGACGACAGGCGCACAAAGTGTTCATCAGGACGTGTGACGCAGCGGTTCAGGTAGTGAAAACTGTGTGTGTGCGCCCCTGCACATACTCTGCCTGCGCTTTTAAAGACCACAGACTTTTTTTTCTCCTTCTTCCCACTAACTTCTCTCTAGTCCACTGCAAGGACCCATTGGGGATTTTCCAGTTCGACCCTGCTTGTGTATATACAGTTTTCTTTTTGCATTATATTAAAAGATTAAATAAAGGTTACATTTTAAATACCCCCCATTTCGCTATATTTGATGTCACATTTAAGATATTGAGTTATATTTGATCTTTTACGTTAAAAAAATTGCAAAACTGGCAGACTCCATGGAAGACTTAAGAGCGTTACTGAATAGAAGGGTGGCTATATTCGTCACTGATATTTTTATGTAAATGTCAAAAATGTATTTTGTACATCTTGAGTTGTTTGGCTATTATTCCTTAACAGATGAAAATAAACAATTGAGATGGGAAAATGTATGTTTTTCATTTAGTTGCATAATAATTCTGCACACTAATATTTGCCCAATAATTCTGCACACATAAGATATTCTCATAAGAAAGACAAAACTTCACTTTTACAGTGGGGAAAAAAGTATTTAGTCAGCAACCAATTGTGCAAGTTCTCCCACTTAAAAAGATGAGAGAGGCCTGTAATTGAGTAACTAATTGTAATTACGGTAATCTTGCAAAATCAGGCAAGGTGATTTTCTGGATTTGTTTTCTCATTTTGACTCTCATAGTTGTGGTCTACCTATGATGTCAATTACAGGCCTCTCTTATCGTTTTAAGTGGGAGAACTTGCACATTTGGTGGCTGACAAAATACTTTCTTCCCCCACTGTACTATTCAGGTTTCAGGTTTATTTACCTTTTCGACTGACTGACTAACCTCACTGTAGTTCATAGAATCATAGAATGGTAGAGTTGGAACAGACCTCCTGGGTCATCTGGTCCAACCCACAGTTCACTGCAAAATTCACTGAATCATTTCAGACAGATGTATGTCCAGCCTCTGTTTGAAGACTTCCATTGAAGGAGAACTCACCACCTCTATTGACAGCCTGTTCCACTTGTTTATCACCTTCACTGTCAAAATGTTTTTTTTCTAATATATAAGCTGTGTCTCCTCACATTCAGTTTCATCACATTGTTTCTAGTCTTTCTTTGTGCAAATGAGAATAAAGCTGATGTTTCTACAGCGTGACATACCTTGAGATATTTGTAGACAGCTATTAAGCCTTCTCTCAGTCTTCTCTTTTGCTAAAAAGCTAAACATTCCAAAATCCTCTATCCATTCCTCGGTCATAGACATTGTTTGCAGAACGGTCACCATTCTGGTCGCTCTTCTTCTAAACTTGCTCCAGTTTGTTTACGTCTTCTTTAAAATGTGATGCACACATCTGGACACAGTATTCCAGATGAGGTCTGACCAAAGAGGAGTAGAGGGGATAATTACTTCACATGATCTAGACTGTATGCTTCTGGTAATGCAACCCAGAATTGTGTTTGCCTTTTTTGCTGCTGCATCACACTGTTGACTCATGTTTAGTCTGTGATCTATTAGTATACGCAAGTTTTTTCACATGTGCGGTTCCTATCGCTATTTTTCCCATTCCGTATGTTTTTTTTTTCTTTTTTCTTGTCAAGATGTAGGGTTTTGCATTTCTCCCTGTTAAAAACCATTCTGTTAGCTGCTGCCCACTGCTCCAGTTTGTTTATATCTTTTTGAATCCTCTCTCGCGCTTCTCTAATATTAGCTATCCCTCCTAACTTTGTGTCATCAGCAAATGTAATCAATTTGCCCTCATTTCCTTCATCTAAATCATTGATAAAGATGTTGAACAACATGGGACCCAGTACAGGGCCCTGTGGAAGTACATTTAAAAGGATTTTTAGACCCATACTATATGAAAATTCAGTAATAATATCTGGGGGTACCACAATAAAAGTAAATTTCAGACTAATACCACCACTTAAATGTTTTGAAAAAGAGAGTATATGAGTAATATCATGAGTAGTGTTGAGTGATACCATCCGATATTTGGAAATATCGGTATCGGATTGGATCGGCTGATATCCAAAAAATATCGGATATCGCCGATACCGATACCCGATACCAATGCAAGTCAATGGGACAAAAATATCGGAATTAAAATAAACCCTTTCTTTCCTTGTAGGTTAATTCTACATGAAGGAAAACAACTAAGAATAATGTAAGATGTATTGGGGGAGGTGGAGGAGACATTAAAGGCATAGAGGTTTAGCCCAATCAAATGGAATAGCAGGAATTAAATTTTTTTTTTAAGATGTTCGGAGTTACAAAGATATTGATTATGTTAAGATTTTTTTATATTTTGCCAGATATTTATGTTTCACTACTTCCATGTCCTTCACCTTCTTTTTTACTTTTCCCACACTTTCTTCTTCATCATCCTCAGCAGCAGCATCTTTTTCATCAACTTCTTCTTCACCTTATTCATCTTCTTCTTCTTCACCTTCTTCCTATTATTCTATTTTTTACATTCTTCATATTCTTTTTATTCAACTATTATTCTTCTTCATATTCTACTTCTTCATCTTCTTCATATTCTTCTTCATCATATTCTTATTTGTGACAGGCATTACTGTAGTTGTTATCTATAAAAGTTTGAAGATTACACCTTCCGTTCTGCCTGTCACAAAAGATTTACAACAGGATTTGTCCGCGTTCAGTTTTGCCTGCAGCAGCAGGTTTATTCCAGGGGCACCACGAGGAGGAATGGACTCTCCCCCGTACACTGCTTAGTCTTCTTCTGCTTATATTTTAGATAATATCTTTTGCTCTGATTTTTAGTCTTATGCTTAATGTTCTTCTGCTTTTTGCTCTGGAGCTTCTCGTTCTTCTGCTTCTTGGTCTTCTTCGGGGTGGTCTTCAGGGTCGTCGTCTCCAGGGTCATCGTCTCCAGGGTCGTCGTCTCCGGGGCGGTCGTCTCCGGGGTCGTCGTCTTCTTCGGGGTGGTCTTCAGGGTCGTCGTCTCCAGGGTCGTTGTCTCTGGGGTCGTCGTCTCCGGGGTGGTCTTCAGGGTCGTCGTCTCCAGGGTCGTTGTCTCCGGGGTCATCGTCTCCGGGGTCATCGTCTTCTTCGGTGTGGTCTTCAGGGTCGTCGTCTTTAGGGTCTTGAACTTGGAAATGTAGCAGAAGGTACAAGAAGGCTGAGGAACTGCAGAGAACCAGCTGACGGTACTGGAACCCGGGTGGCTACCCACAGGTACAAGAGCCAATGGAACTACCGAGGACCAGCTGACGGTACTGGAACCCGGTTACTAAGCAGGAGGTACCCGTGCCAGAAAGCACTACCAAGGACCACCAGATGTTGGTGGAACTCGGATACCAAGAAGGAGGCACCTAAGTCAAAGGCTCTGCCTGGAACCAGCTGACGGTACTGGAACCAGGATGGGGAGCAGAAGGTACAAGAGCCAAAGACACTGTTAAGAACCAGCTGACGGTACTGGAACTCGGATGGGTAGCCGAAGGTACAAGAGCCAATGGAACTACCGAGGATGAGCTGAGGGTACTGGAGCCAAGTTTCTAAGCAGGAAGTACCCATGCCAGAAAGCACTACCAAGGACCACCAGACATTGGTGGAACTTGGATACCGAGAAGGAGGCACCTAAGCCAAAGGCTCTGCCTGGAACCAGCTTACAGTACTGGAACCAGGATGGGGAGCAGAAGGTACAAGAGCCAAAGACACTGCCGAGAACCAGCTGAAAGTACTGGAACCCGGGTGGGTTGCCGAAGGTACAAGAGCCAATGGAACTACCGAGGACCAACTGACAGTACTGGAACCCGGTTACTAAGCAGGAGGTACCCATGCCAGAAAGCACTACAAAGGACCACCAGACGTTGGTGGAACTCAGATACCGAGAAGGAGGTACTTAAGCCAAAGGCTCTGCCTGGAACCAGCTGACGGTACTGGAACCAGGATGGGTAGCAGAAGGTACAAGAGCCAATGGAACTACCGAGGATGAGCTGAGGGTACTGGAACCAGGTTACTAAGCAGGAAGTACCCATGCCAGAAAGCACTACCAAGGACCACCAGACATTGGTGGAACTTGGATACCGAGAAGGAGGCACGTAAGCCAAAGGCTCTGCCTGGAACCAGCTGATGGTACTGGAACCAGGATGGGGAGCAGGAGGTACAAGAGCAAAAGACACTGCCGAGAACCAGCTGAAGGTACTGGAACCCGGATGGGTAGCAGAAGGTACAAGAGCCAATGGAACTACCGAGGACCAGCTGATGGTACTGGAACCCAGTTACTAAGCAGGAGGTACCCATGCCAGAAAGTACTACCAAGGACAACCAGACGTTGGTGGAACTCGGATACCGAGAAGGAGGCACCTAAGCCAAAGGCTCTGCCTGGAACCAGCTGACGGTACTGGAACCAGGGGGACCTATTCAAGATTGTCTTCCAAAGAACCAGCTAATGGTGCTAGAACTCAGATAGGCAGCAGAAGGTCCACATGAAAAAAAAATGCTAGGCCGCGAGCCAACCAGAGTTACCGAAAACCCACAGTCCTACAGGGGGAGCTTGTCCTATTGGCACTACGGAACCAGCCTTGATTGCCAGTTCCCACAGCACACATAGGAAGCACCTAAACTGCAGGCACCATAGAGTTGGCTAACCCGACCGCAACCCGACAGGACAACATATTGGAGGCGAAGTGACCAAGACACTACCCGGAAACAGCTGGTTTGCTGGAACCAGGCTGGGCAGGAGGGAGTACCCGTGCCAAAGACACTTCTAAGCAGCAACTGGCGGTGTTGGAGCCCAGGGATTACAGGAGAAACAGAGTGTAGGCTGAGGCCTAATTAGAGCAAGTTGAAAGGGAACCTGTAACCCCCCCAAGCGCTTGTAACTAAAAGAGCGACCTTGTGCAGCACTAATGTTGCACAAGTAAAAGGTGGCTCTTTTAGTTATGCACCTTGCACACGCTGAAGTAAACACTTATAAGATGTGGCCCCTCATACCGTGAAACCGTCCCGGAGGCGGGACTTTCCTTCTTAATGAGACGCAGCACAGCTGTCATTCTTACCCCCTTGGCGCCAGGCGCTGCCTCCTCAGCGTTGTTTGAATCTGTCCCGGAGACTGTGCTGTTATGTTATCCCTTGGGCATGTGCAGTTAGCGCTGCCCATCTTCTGACACCATTTGTTGTCAGGCTGACTGCGCCTGTGCGGCCGCGCTGTCTGAGATCCCGCCCCGCAGTGTCTTCTGATTTATTCACACTGCGGGGCTGGGATTCATGGGCATGCGCAGTGCATATCTTCGCCTCTCACTCATCTCCCTCCGCCTTCTTCAGACTGTGCGGCGTTAGCTCATCCCTAATCGCTGTGGCATGCGCTTATCAAATGATGTCAGATGATGGGCAGCACTAACTGCGCATGGCCAAGGGATAACATAACAGCGCAGGCTCCGGGACAGATTCAAACAATGCTCAGGAGGCGGCGCACGGCGCCAAGGGGGTGTGAATGACGGCTGTGCCGCATCTGATTAGGAAGTAAAGTCCCGCTTCTGGAACTTTCACGGTATGAGAGGGCACATTTTATAAGTGTTTAGTTCAGCGTGTGCAAGGAGCATAACAAAAGACCACCTTGTCCAAATGCAGCATTAGTGCTGCACAAGGTGGCTCTTTTATTTACAAACGCCTGGGGGACAGGTTCCATTTAATATCTGTGGTAGTGTGAGTGTGGAGGGAGCAGGAGAAATTGCCAGATACACAGCACGGGATCAGCTGACGTTACTGAACCCCAATTACATGGCAGCAAGTGTTGACTGTGCAGATGGCACTTCTGAGCAGCAACTGGCGGTGTTGGAGCCCAGGGTCAATGCTAGAAGCAGAGTGTAGGCCGAGGCCTAAATGGAGCAAGTTTAATATCTGTTGTATACAATATAAAGTGACTAGCACACTCCAGGGTGTTGTGATGCAAAAAAGTGGGGATTAATTACATACAGTAAATCACAAACGTTTCGGTCGATACTGGACCTTCATCAGTGTGCTAGGTATAATTGTATACTTGTATGGCCTGTAGGGATTTCACTCACTCAGCTGCGACGGCTGACACTCAGGAGACGTGTTCCTTTAAAGTTCACTGGGTTTATTGCTTCATAAACCATGTGGCAAACAACAGAAAACAAATAGCCTTTGGTTCAGGTAAAGAAAAGCAAGTGTCCAGTTCATCCGGCTCAGTCCTGAAGCCGTAACACACTCAGGAGGGTTTCACCTCCACACATACCTACCTGTGTTAAGCATTAGGCTTTCTTTTATATGTCTAACCACACCCAGAACCCATCACATGACCAGACATGTGGTTGTGACATCACCACAGGTCCTGAAACACATATCGGTAGTCATGGTTACATCACAGCAGCAAGCCATCTATAAGACACATATCTCCCATCGATTAGACATCCTTTAGCCACGCTACATACCTCCCCCCTCTGCCTAAAGCCGTGGGGCTTGGCACTTTCTCCCACTAGACAAGGGATTCTTGACAGGGCATCAGCATTACCGTGCAGCTTTCCGGCCCTATGTTCCACATGGAAACAGAAGTCCTGCAGGGCTAAGAACCAACGGGTGACCCTAGCATTTCTACCCTTCGTTTCCCTCATCCACCTAAGTGGGGCATGGTCGGATATCAATCTAAATTTACGTCCCAGCAAATAGTACCGTAATGTGTCGACTGCCCATTTTATGGCCAAGCACTCCTTTTCAACGACTGAGTAGTTCTTTTCAGACGAGGACAGCTTCCTACTCAGATAGAGAACAGGATGCTCCTCTCCATGTAGTTCTTGGGAAAGGACTGCTCCCACCCCAACATCTGAGGCATCTGTTTGAAGAATAAACTCTTTCTTGAAGTTTGGGGCCATCAGAACGGGTTGCTTACATAAAGCCTCTTTCATTTCTTGGAAGGCTGAATCTGTTTCTTCGGACCACTTAACCATTACTGATTTTGTCCCTTTTAGCAGGTCAGTCAGAGGCGCCGCCATTGTGGCGAAGTTTGGGATGAACCTCCTGTAATATCCCACGATTCCCAGGAAGGCTTTAACTTGCTTCTTGGAACCTGGTTTTGGCCATGTTTGAATTGCCTCCACTTTACTGATTTGGGGTTTTATTTCTCCACGACCCACTATGTATCCAAGGTACTTAGCTTCTTCTTTACCCAATGCACACTTCTTTGGGTTTATTGTAAATCCGGCCTCTCTTATAGCATCAAACACCGCTTGGACTTTCTCCAGATGACTCTCCCAGTCCGGGCTAAAGATGACGATATCATCTAGGTACGCAGCAGCGTATGCCTTGTGGGGTGCAAGGACTCTATCCATAGCCCTTTGGAAGGTGGCCGGAGCTCCCTGTAGGCCAAATGGCATCCGGACATACTGGAAGCATCCATCTGGTGTAGAAAACGCCGTCTTCTCCTTGGCTTCCTGTGCCATGGGGATCTGCCAATACCCCTTCGTCAAATCCAAGGTGGTTATGTACCTGGCGGGCCCAAGCCTTTCGATGAGCTCATCAACGCGGGGCATGGGATATGCGTCGAACTTGGAGACCTCATTCAACTTCCTATAGTCGTTGCAAAATCTCCACTCCCCATCAGGTTTTGGGACCAGGACAATTGGGCTCGACCAACCGCTCTTGGATTCCTCAATGACTCCAAGCTTCAACATACGCTCCACTTCCTTGGAGACTATTTCTCGACGGGCCTCAGGAATTCTATAGGGCTTCACGTTCACGCGCACATGGGGCTCTGTCAGGACCTCATGCTCTATGACCTTCGTGTACCCAGGCAACTCGGAAAACAGGTCCCTGTTTTTCTGGAGTAACTCCCGGCATTGCTGTTTCTGGGACTCCGATAGCGTCTCCGCTATAGTAACCGCTCCAACCTCATCTTCTGGGTTGCTTAACAACGATGGAGTTACTGTCGGCTCTCTATCTTGCCACGGCTTGATAAGGTTGACATGGTATACTTGGAATGGTTTCCGTCTTCCTGGTTGGTGAATTTTATAGTTTACTTCACCAAGTTTCTCGACAACCTCATATGGCCCTTGCCATTTGGCCAAGAACTTGCTTTCCACTGTCGGAACTAACACAAGAACTCGGTCTCCCGGATTGAATTGCCTCACTCTTGCAGACCGGTTGTAGACCCTGGCCTGAGCTTCCTGTGCTTGGAGAAGGTGTTCTTTCACAATAGGCATCACCTTTGCAATCCTCTGCTGCATCAGGGCTACATGCTCAATGATGCTTCTGTGGGGCGTGACTTCGGCTTCCCAGGTTTCCTTGGCTATATCCAGGAGTCCTCGTGGATGTCGGCCATACAGAAGCTCAAACGGTGAGAAACCTGTGGAGGCCTGTGGAACTTCACGAATGGAAAACATCAAATAGGGTAAGAGACAATCCCAGTCTCTACCGTCTTTCTCTATAGCTTTTCTCAGCATGCTCTTCAGTGTCTTGTTAAATCTCTCAACAAGGCCATCTGACTGGGGATGGTACACCGAGGTCCTCAACTGGGAGATTTTCAGGGCTTTGCATAGTTCCCTCATCACCTTGCTCATGAAAGGTGTACCCTGGTCAGTCAGGATCTCCTTCGGCAGACCTGTCCGGGAAAAGACATGGACCAACTCGCGAGCTATACTCTTTGAAGAAGAATTTCTCAAGGGAATTGCCTCAGGATAGCGTGTGGCATAGTCCAGGATGACTAATATATACTGATGGCCCCGGGCTGATTTAACTAAGGGACCGACCAAGTCCATGGCAATTCTCTCGAATGGCACCTCAATAATGGGCAGTGGCACAAGGGGGTTCCGGAAATGAGGAGTGGGAGCAGTTAGCTGACATGTAGGGCAGGACCTGCAATAGTTCACTATTTCCCGGTGGCACCCAGGCCAATAGAACCTCTGCACAACCCGTTCCTGCGTTTTTTCCACCCCTAGGTGTCCACCCAAGATGTGTGAATGGGCTATGTCCAACACCTTCCGTCTATATGGACCCGGCACTACCAACTGCTCTACCAACTCCTCCCTTATTTTCGTGACCCGGTACAACAACTCCCTGCTCATTAGAAAATGGGGAAATCTTGTGTCTGCCCCCGGCTCCTGTACCACCCCGTCAATAACTGTGACATTATTAAAGGCTTCCCTCAGAGTGGGGTCCCTATGTTGGGCAGTCCCAAAATTTTCACCGGATACCTCTAACTCCAGAATGTCAGATGCAGGGGACACTTCCTCCTCATCTCCAGCCAGGACACAAAAAGGAAACCTGTCTGACTCTGGGTGTGGCACCACCCTTCCAGGGTTCACTGGTTCCCTACTCTTGCTAGGGAGCTCAGAACCTTTCCCCCACAAATCCCAAAACAAACAGAAATCCCGGCCAATAATTATAGGGTGCAACAAGTCCTGAACGACGCCGACTATGTGGGACTCCGTGCCACATGTCGTTTCAATGTTCACACTGGCCACAGGGTAGTCCTTTGCATCACCATGTATGCACCGCACTCCGACCTTCTTTCCCGGGAGCAGGTGGAGAGGAAAAGTGGCCCTCACCAGGGTCACTAGGCTCCCCGAGTCTAACAGTGCCGTTACTGCTTGACCATTCACCTTCACGGGACATGCTTGAGGTCCCTCGTTGGGCGGAGAGTTCACACTGCAAGCTGGATACGTATAGTATGAACAACGGCGTCCCATGCTGCAGTCCATCTGCTCAGTGGTTTGGGAACAACGGGCAGCTATATGTCCTGGCTTGTGGCACCTCCAACAAATAATATCACCCGTGGGGACCTTGGGCACCACCTCCCCCGCCCTTTGTGACCTTGGACGCACCACCCCTTTTTGGGACTCAGCTGCCTTCTGGGATCCCCAGTACGGCATGGGCTGCCTCCCGAAGGAGCCTTCCAACCCTTGGTACCTCTCAACCAGTCCGATCAGCTCATCGGCATTCTGGGGATCACCCTGGGCAACCCAAGACTGTATAGGCCTCGGGAGGGAATGGACAAACCGATCCATCATCACCCGTTCTACCATCTGTGCAGGCGCAGAGGACTCTGGCTGCAGCCATTTCTGGACCAGGTGCAACAGATCAAACATTTGGGAACGAGGTGGTTTGTCCCGGTGATAGCCCCAGGAGTGAACTCGCTGTGCCCTGACAGTCAGTGTCACCCCCAAACGTGCGAGAATCTCGGCTTTCAATTTGTGATACTCTTTGGCATCCTGCAAGGTCAAATCATAGTACGCCTTCTGGGGTTCTCCCGTCAGGTATGGCGCAAGTACCTCTGCCCACTGCTCTGGCGGAAGTTTTTCCCTCTCAGCGACCCTCTCAAACACCGTCAGGAAGGCCTCAACATCATCCCCGGGAGTCATTTTCTGCAACGCGCGTCTTACCGTTTTCCGGACGTGGGTGTCATCAGCCAAACCTGGGGTTGGGGCGCTCGCCTTGCCCTGGATGGCGGTTGCCAGAAGCTGCATCTGCTGCTGATGCTCCTGCTGGCTCTGCTGCATCTGCTGCCGTTGCTCCTGCTGGCTCTGCTGCATCTGCTGCTGGCTCTGTTGTAACTGCTGCCGTTGCTCCTGCTGGCTTTGTTGCATCTGCTGCCGTTGCTCCTGCTGGCTCTGTTGTATCTGCTGCATCAACAGCCTGTTGGTCTCTTGCTGCCTTTTCTACTGCTGTGACTGCATCTGGACCAATTGTTTCAGCAGGTCCTCCATTTTCTCCGGCAATGCTTGCTGGCTTGCAACAGCCTTGACCCAGGACATTCAAAATAAACTCACGTCTCCGCTGGGAACGCTGCTCGCACGTCTACCACCAATTGTAGGGATTTCACTCACTCAGCTGCGACGGCTGACACTCAGGAGACGTGTTCCTTTAAAGTTCACTGGGTTTATTGCTTCATAAACCATGTGGCAAACAACAGAAAACAAATAGCCTTTGGTTCAGGTAAAGAAAAGCAAGTGTCCAGTTCATCCGGCTCAGTCCTGAAGCCGTAACACACTCAGGAGGGTTTCACCTCCACACATACCTACCTGTGTTAAGCATTAGGCTTTCTTTTATATGTCTAACCACACCCAGAACCCATCACATGACCAGACATGTGGTTGTGACATCACCACAGGTCCTGAAACACATATCGGTAGTCATGGTTACATCACAGCAGCAAGCCATCTATAAGACACATATCTCCCATCGATTAGACATCCTTTAGCCACGCTACAGGCCCCAAAAACAATAGAATACTCGGATTTGCATCAACTGACCGTGAGTCAGAATAATAGGTGGCGCTGAGGCTTAAAAGAGTTGTCAGTACGCCGGGACACTAGGGATAAATGCAGTATCCACCGCTAATAGAGTGTGTGACACACTCTATTAGCGGTGGATAAATGCAGTATCCACCGCTAATAGAGTGTGTGACACACTCTATTAGCGGTGGATACCGCATTTATCCCTAGTGTCCCTGCGTACTGACAACTCTTTTAAGCCTCAGCGCCACCTATTATTCTGACTCACCGTCAGTTGATGCAAATCCGAGTATTGTATTGTTTTTGGGGCCATACAAGTATACAATTATACCTAGCACACTGATGAAGGTCCAGTATCGACCGAAACGTTTGTGATTTACTGTATGTAATAAATCCCCACATTTTTGCATCACAACACCCTGGAGTGTGCTAGTCACTTTATATTGTATACGTTTGGGCACCTATGACTGTGCACCTCCCCTATTTAGGCTGTGCTTAGCATCTTCTATATCATAATATCTGTTGTAGTCTTAGTGTGGAGGGAGCAGGAGACATTGCGGCACACACAGCAGGGGAGCAGCTGGCGTTGCTGAACCCCAATAACAGAGGAGCAACTGTTGACTGTGCAGACGGTACTTCCGAGCAGCAACTGGCGGTGTTGAAGCCCAGGGTCAATGCTAGAAGCAGAGTGTAGGCTGAGGCCTAAGTGGAGCAAGTTTAATATCTGTTGTAGTCTTAGTGTGGAGGGAGCAGGGGACATTGCCACACACACAACAGGGGAGCAGCTGGCATTACTGAACCCCAATAATAGAGGAGCAACTGTTGACTGTGCAGACGGCACTTCCGAGCAGCAACTGGCGGTGTTGGAGCCAAGGGAATCCAGGAGAAGTAGAGTGTAGGCTGATGCCTAATTGGAGCAAGTTTAATATCTGAAGTAGTGTGACTGTGGAAGGAGCAGGAGACATTGCTACACACACAGCAGGGGAGCAGCTGACATTGCTGAACCCCACTAACATAGGAGCTAGTGTTTTTCTCTGTGCAGACAGCACTTCCGAGCACCAACTGGTGGTGTTGGAGCCCAGGGTCAATCAGGGTGTAGGCCGAGGCCTAATAGGAGCAAGTTTAATATCTGATGTAATGTGAATGTGGAGAGAGCAGGAGACATTGCGGGACACATATCTGGGGATCAGCTGACGTTACTGAACCCCACTAACACAGGATCTAATGTTTTTCTCTGTGCAGACAGCACTTCCGAGCAGCAACTGGCAGTGTTGGAGCCCAGGGTCAATCAGGGTGTAGGCCGAGGCCTAATTGGAGCAAGTTTAATATCTGATGTAATGTGAATGTGGAGGGAGCAGGACACATTGCCGGAAACACAGCAGGGGAGCTGTTATGAAAGACAATTCAGTACCACAATGGACATAGCGGTCAGAGCACATACAGTGATCTGACAATAACCCAAAATCATAGAACGAGCTCTGAGACGTGGGAACTCTGCAGACCGCAATCCCTAATCCTCTCCAAACAACACTAGAGGCAGCCGTGGATTGCGCCTAACTCTGCCTATGCAACTCGGCACAGCCTGAGAAACTAACTAGCCTGAAGATAGAAAATAAGCCTACCTTGCCTCAGAGAAATACCCCAAAGGAAAAGGCAGCCCCCCACATATAATGACTGTGAGTTAAGATGAAAAGACAAACGTAGAGATGAAATAGATTCAGCAAAGTGAGGCCCGACTTTCTTAACAGAGCGAGGATAGAAAAGGTAACTTTGCGGTCTACACAAAACCCTAAAGAAAACCACGCAAAGGGGGCAAAAAGACCCTCCGTACCGAACTAACGGCACGGAGGTACACCCTTTGCGTCCAGCAAAACAATTAGACAAGCTGGACAGAAAAAATAGCAAACAAATAGCAAAGAAGAACTTAGCTATGCAGAGCAGCAGGCCACAGGAATGATCCAGGGAAAAGCAAGTCCAACACTGGAACATTGACAGGAAGCCAGGATCAAAGCATTAGGTGGAGTTAAGTAGAGAAGCACCTAACGACCTCACCAGATCACCTGAGGGAGGAAACTCAGAAGCCGCAGTACCACTTCCCTCCACCAACAGAAGCTCACAGAGATAATCAGCCGAAGTACCACTTGTGACCACAGGAGGGAGCTCTGCCACAGAATTCACAACAGGGAGCAGCTGACGTTACTGAACCCCAATAACACGGCAGCAAGTGTTGACTGTGCAGATGGCACTTCTGAGCAGCAACTGGCAGTGTTGGAGCCCAGGGAATCCAGGAGAAGCAGAGTATTTTCTGAGGCCTAATTGGAGCAAGTTTAATATATGTTATAGTGTGAGTGTGGACGGAACAGGAGAAATTGCCGGATACACTACTGGGGATCAGCTGACGTTACTGAAACCCAATAACGCTGGGTCATGTGTTGACTGTGCAGACGGCACTTCTGAGCAGCAACTGGCGGTGTTGGAGCCCAGGGATTACAGTTCAGGTGGTAGAAACATGAACACAACAGGAGACCTAGATACTGTTGCCAACCAATTATTTAATCTGGAAGAGGAGTGGCAAATTCCTGCAGGATCCAGGCCTTGTTCATTTTCAGAAAAGTAAGCCGGTCAACGCTATTGGAGGATAGTCGCATGCGACGGTCTGTTAGTACACCATCTGCGGCACTAAAGACGCGTTCCGATAATACACTAGCAGCAGGGCAAGCCAGCACCTCCAATGCATACTGGCTAAGCTCTGGCCATGTATCCAGCTTAGAGACCCAAAACTTGAACGGGGAAGAGCCGTCTGGGAGTACACTGAGAGGGCAAGAGATGTAGTCTGTCACCATCTGACGGAAACGTTGGCTCCTGCTGACTGGAGCCGTCTGTGATGGTGTAGACCTTTGTGGCGGGCACACAAAACTTGGCCACAGTTGGGCCATACTGGTCTTGCCTTGTGCTGAGACACTGCTTCTGCTCCCTCTGTGTGCAGAGCTTCCTCCACTGCCTCGACGCACTGAGCTGCTTTGTAAAGCACTAGCAGCACTGCTCTGGTTGGAATGGAGAACATGATGGAAAGCACCAATGTGTCTTGGTACTTCCACATTTTATGCTCCTGATTCAACGGTGTTATGAGGCTTTGAAAGTTGTCCCGGTAGCGAGGATCTAGGAGGGTGTACACCCAATAATCAGCCATGCTGAGAATGTGGGCGATGCGGTGGTCGTTTCTCAGGCACTGCAGCATGAAATGAACCATGTGCTGCAGACTGCCAACTGGCCAAGAAATGCTGTCCCCTGTTTGAGGCGTGATCTCTGCCTGCTCTGCATCACCCCACCCTCGCTCGACATACTGACTACTGGAGCACTGTGTAACTCCCTCCTCTGGACAGATGTCTTCCTCCTCCATTGACTCCTCCTCATCCTCCTCACAAAGTGTCCCCTGCCTAGACCTTTGTGAGGAACCACGTTGCGCAGACTATCCAGAAGCAGATGGCATTTGTGACTCCTCATCCTCCACCTCTTCCACAACCTCCTCCCTTAGCGCTTGCAGTGTTCTTTCAAGCAGGCAGATAAAGGGGATAGTCATGCTGACTAGTGCATCATCTGCACTTGCCATCCACGTGGAATCATCGAAGGCACGCAAAACCTGGCAGATGTCCTTCATAGTGGCCCACTCAGTGGTTGTGAAGTCTGAACGGCGCGCAGTGCGACTTTTTTGCACCTGATGCAGCTAGTACTCCATTACTGCTGGCTGCTGCTCACACAACCGCTCCAACATATGTAACGTTGAATTCCACCTGGTGGGTAGGTCACATATGATGCGATGTTCCGGAAGGCGGAATCGGCGCTGCAGAGCTGCAATGCGCGATCTTGCCATGCTGGAACGCCGCTAGTGAGCGCACTCTAGGCGGACCTTGTGCAGCAGTGCATCAAGATCCGGATAGTCCCTCAAAAAACTCTGCACGACCAAGTTGAGCACATGTGCCAGACATGGGATGTGAGTGAGGTTGCTTAGGCCCAGAGCTGCCACCAGATTTCGGCCATTGTCGTACACTATCATGCCTGGCTGGAGATTCACTGGCCCAAACCACACGTTGCTCTCCTGCTTTATGGTATTCCAGAGCTCCTGTGCTGTGTGGCTTCGATTCCCCAAAGAAATTAATTTCAATACAGCCTGTTGACGTTTGGCCACAGCTGTGCTCATATCGGTCGTAACTAGTGTTGAGCATTCCGATACCGCAAGTATCGGGTATCGGCCGATATTTGCGGTATCGGAATTCCGATACCGAATTCCGATACTTCCCGCGTATCGGATACCGGAATCGGAAGTTCCCAGAATTCAAACTGAACGCAGCAGCCAATGAGGAATGATTGGAAGTGTGGGCACATCCTGTTTAGCATGGTGGGCATGTAACTACTGGCAAGGCTGTGATTGGCTGCTGAAATGATGTCACTCTGCACTATAAAAAACGCTGCCGCCATTTTGCGCTCACTCTGCTGTGATTTCAGTTAGGGACAGGACGCTGTGTTCTAACTGAGGGCCAGTTGAGATAGCTAATTGCTTTATTTTCCTTTCCCAAGGCTAATTTAGCAAAACGCTGTGTGTTCTTCACTGTTCACCTTGCTCTTGCCTTGCAGCGCTGTTTTAACAGCGATCTGTTAAAATGAGCATTTCAGGAATAAGCACACTAAGGCCTTAGTACTTTTCTGCTTATCTTTATCTGTCAACCAAGATGAAGAGGGCAGGGAGTAAGGCACGTGGGCGTGGGCGCGGAGCAGGGAGAGGAGCAGGGAGAGGACGTGGTGATTCTGTGCCTGCTGCGGGCACCGGTGACTCGTCATCACCCTGTTTCAGCAGGGAACAGTCCTTCATGCGCAGCTTTGTCGGAGAGCGCCGTGCACCGCTGCTGCGTGAAGACCAAATTGAAGCCGTTGTCGGGTGGATGGCAGCTAACGCCTCGGCATCGACTTCAGTTAGTGCCACATCCTCTCAGGCACAGAGCACTGGAGAGCAGCCATCTGTCTCTTCACCACCTGCCAAATTGGCCAGGCAGTCAGAGAGCCCAGGACAGGAGCCGTCTCTACTTCTGTTCTCTGAATCTCTTGGCTTGGAAACAGGGGGCCAGCCAAGCAGCATTGGAGAAATGGAAGAAGAGGCAGTGTGCAGTGATGCCCAACAGCTTTGTCTCTCTGACTCTGAAGAGGCGGGTGGGCCAGTGCCTCCGGTGACCACAGCGCAGTACGCATCTGATGATGAAACTCAGGTGCCGCTTTCTGGTGCGTACTGTGCTGCCGAGACTACCCAGGAGGAGCAGTTGGTGGCAGAGGGTAGTGGAGATGATGAGGTCGTTGACCCATCGTGGCGTGAGGAACAGGAAGGTGGTGGGAGCAGCTCTGAGGAAGAGATTCCCCTTACGGGCCAAAGAGGGAGAGGGAGGGGGAAGACTGCGGAGCCTGTAGCCTCCACTTTGGCACCCATTAGGAGCCTGTCTCTTTCCAAAGCCAAAAAGGGCACTCCCAAGACTTGCAGTGCCTGGTCCTTTTTTGACACAGTTGCAGATGACATTTGTTTTGTCAAATGCAAGCTGTGTCATCAGAAAGTAAAAAGAGGGAAAAATGTCAGCAACCTCAATACCACAAATATGTGGAAACATGTGCGGACCAGGCACGCGGTGGAGTTACAGAAACACACTGAAGATGTAGGCCAACCAACAGCGGCAGCTACCACCTCTTCAGCTCGTGTTGCCTCTTCCTCCAGCTCACGCACAGCTGGTTTGGCTTCCTCCCAGGATCGCCATGGAAGAACCTCTGGCACTGTTGTCCAGAGACCTTGTGTAATTCCACCCACAGCACCACCTTCCCAGTCATCCTCACACTCCCAGTCTACTCTACAGCCATCGGTAGTACAGGCATGGGAGAAAAGGCGGGCATTCTCGGTCAAACACCCCCGAGCACAGGCTCTGAATGCAGGCATTGCCAAACTGTTGTCCCTGGAAATGCTCTCATTCAGGCTGGTGAAGACTGACAGCTTCCGTGACTTGATGGCATTGGCAGTCCCACAGTACAAGGTGCCCAGCCGCTTTTACTTCAGCAGGCAAGCTGTCCCTGCCCTGCACAGGCATGTTGAGGGAAACATAAAACATGCGCTACTGAACGCCGTCAGTAGCAAGGTCCACCTCACCACCGATGCGTGGACCAGTCAGCATGGACAGGGGCGATACGTTTCCCTCACTGCCCATTGGGTTAATGTTGTTGAGCCAGGTACAGATCGTGCGAGTGGCGCAGGACGTGTCCTGCCCACTCCAAGGATTGCAGGAATCCAGTCTGTACGCATTGACTCCTCCTCTTACACAAGTTCCTCAGAATCATCTCTGCAGGAGCCGTCACAGTCCACCTCCACATGGACCCGTGAACGTTTACCTATGACCGACATGAGCACAGCCGTGGCCAAACATCAGCAGGCCGTCTTGAAACTAGTTTCATTGGGGAATCGAAGCCACACAACGCAGGAGCTCTGGAATGCCATCAAGCAGGAGAGCGATGTGTGGTTACTGCCAGCGAATTTCCAGCCAGGCATGGTAGTGTGTGACAATGGCCGAAATCTGGTGGCAGCTTTGGCCCTTGGCAACCTCACTCACATCACATGTCTGGCACATGTGCTCAATTTGGTTGTGCAGAGTTTTCTGAGGGACTATCCGGATCTTGATGCCCTGCTGCACAAGGTCCGCCTAGAGTGTGCCCACTTGCGGCGTTCCAGCTTGGCAAGATCCCGCATTGCTGCTCTGCAGCGCCGATTCCGCCTTCCGGAGCACCGCATCATATGTGACCTACCTATCCGGTGGAATTCCACGTTACATATGTTGGAGCGGTTGTGTGAGCAGCAGCAAGCAGTTATGGAGTACCAGCTGCATCAGGCGCAAAGAAGTCGCAGTCAGCGCCAATCAGACTTCACAACCACAGAGTGGGCCACTATGAAGGACGTCTGCCAGGTTTTGCGTCCTTTTGATTATTCCACGCGGATGGCAAGTGCAGATGATGCACTAGTCAGCATGACTGTCCCCCTTATCTGCCTGCTTCAGCAAACTTTGCAAGGGTTAAGGGATGATGTTGTGGAAGAGGTGAGGAGTCACCTTTTCCATCAGCTTCTGGAGAGTCAGCGCCACGTGGTTCCTCACAAAGGGGTACGCAGGGGCCACTTTGTGAGGAGGATGAGGAGGAGTCAATGGAGGAGGAAGAGCTCCATCCAGAGGAGGGAGCGACACAATTGTCCAGTGGTCAGTGTGTACAGCGAGGGTGGGGTGATGACGAGCGGGCAGAGATCATGTCTCAAGCAGGGGACAGCGTTTCTGGGCCAGTTGGCAGTCTGCAGCACATGGTGGATTTCATGCTGCAGTGCCTGAGAAACGACCGCCGCATCGACCACATTCTCAACATGCCTGATTATTGGGTGTTCACCCTCCTCGATCCTCGCTACCGGGACAACGTCCAAAACCTCATCCCAGCGTTGACCCGGGAGCGTAAATTGCGGGAGTACCACGACACACTGGTGAATTCCATCATCTTCTCCAGTCCAACTGAGAGGAGTGCTGCTAGTGCTTTACAAAGCAGCTCAGTGCGTCGAGGCAGTGGGGGAGGCTCTGCCCAAAGAGGGAGCAGAAGCAGTGCCTCTGCCCAAGGCAAGCCCAGTATGGCACAACTCTGGCACACTTTTGTGTGCCCGCCCCAAATGTCTACACCATCACCGGTGGCTCCAGTCAGCAGGAGGCAACGGTTCTCTCAGATGGTGACAGACTACATGGCTTGCCCTCTTACTGTACTCCCAGACGGCTCTTCCCCATTCAAGTTTTGGGTCTCTAAGCTGGATACATGGCCAGAGCTAAGCCAGTATGCATTGGAGGTGCTGGCTTGCCCTGCGGCTAGTGTCTTATCGGAACGTGTCTTTAGTGCCGCAGGTGGTGTACTAACAGACCGTCGCATGCGACTATCCTCCGGTAACGTTGACCGGCTTACTTTCCTGAAAATGAACCAGGCCTGGATCTCGCAGGAATTTGCCATTCCTCTGCCTGATTTAGTAATTGGGTGTCATCCAGGTCTCCTGCTGTGTTCATCTTTCTACCACCTGAACTGCTATTCCTGGGCTCCAACACCGCCAGTTGCGGCTCAGAAGTGCAGGCTGCACGGTAAAAACATACGACCCAGTGTTATTGGGTTTCAGTAACGTCAGCTGATCCCCAGCTGTGTAGCCGGCAATGTGTCCTGCGACCGCCACGCTGGCACAACAACCTAAATGTAAGGGAACCTGTACCCCCCCCCCCGACGGGGGGCGTCGTTTGTTACTGGAAGAGCCATCTTGTGCAGCAGTAATGCTGCACAAGGAAAAGGTAGCTCTTTTAGTTTAGCTCCTTGCACACGCAGAACTTAACACTTATAAAATGTGTTCACTGATACCGTTATACCGTCCCGGAGCTGGGACTTTCCTTCGTAATGTGACGCAGCACAGCCGTCATTCCTACCCCCTTGGTGCCATGCGCTGCCTCCTCAGCGTTGTTTTAAGCTGTCACGGAGCCTGCGCTGTTCTGTTATCCCTTGGGCATGCCCTATTTGCGCTGCCTGTCTTCTGACATAATTTGGTGTCAGGCTGGCTGCGCCTGTGCGGCCGCGCTGCCCGTGATCCCGCCTCGCAGTGTCTTCTGATTGAATCACACTGCGGGCCTGGGATCCATGGGCATGCGCAGTGCATATCTTCCCCTCGGGCTCTCGCTCATCTCCCTCCGCCTTCTTTAGACTGTGCGCCGTCAGCTGATCCCTAATAGCATGCCACGGCCGTGACACCGCACAATCTGAAGAAGAGGGAAGGAGGGGAGTGAGAGTCGAGGATATGCACTGTGCATGCCCATGGATCCAAGGCCCGCAGTGGGATTACGTTAGACGACATTGCGAGGTGGGATCTGGAGCAGCGTGGACTGTCAGGCACTGACAGCCTGACACCAAATTATGTCAGAAGACAGGCAGCGCTAATTGGGCATGGCCAAGGGATAACAGAACAGCGCAGGCTCCGTGACAGCTTAAAACAACGCTGAGGAGGCAGCGCACGGCACCAAGGGGATAGGAATGACAGCTGTGCTGTGTCCCATTACGAAGGAAATTCGCACCTCCGGGACGGTTTAACGGTATAAGGGGACACATTTTTAGTGTTTACTTCTGTGTTTGCAAGGAGCATAATTAAAAGAGCAACCTTTTCCTTTTGCATCCTTAGTGCTGCACAAGATGGCTCTTTCAGCTACAAACGTCTTGGGGGGGGGGTTAAAGGTTCCCTTTCAACTTGCTCCAATCAGGCTTCGGCCTACACTCTGTTCCTCTGCTCCTCCTGCTGTCCCTGGGCTCTAACACCGCCAGTTGGTGCCTGGAAGTGCTGTCTGCACAGTCAACAGTCGCTCCTCTGTTATTGGGGTTCAGTAACGTCAGCTGATCCCCAGCTGTGTGTGCGGCAATACCTCCAATCTGCTCCTCCTGCTGTCCCTGGGCTCTAACACCGCCAGTTGGTGCCTGGAAGTGCTGTCTGCACAGTCAACAGTCGCTCCTCTGTTATTGGGGTTCAGTAACGTCAGCTGATCCCCAGCTGTGTGTGCGGCAATACCTCCAATCTGCTCCTCCTGCTGTCCCTGGGCTCTAACACCGCCAGTTGGTGCCTGGAAGTGCTGTCTGCACAGTCAACAGTCGCTCCTCTGTTATTGGGGTTCAGTAACGTCAGCTGATCCCCAGCTGTGTGTGCGGCAATACCTCCAATCTGCTCCTCCTGCTGTCCCTGGGCTCTAACACCGCCAGTTGGTGCCTGGAAGTGCTGTCTGCACAGTCAACAGTCGCTCCTCTGTTATTGGGGTTCATTAACGTCAGCTGATCCCCAGCTGTGTGTGCGGCAATACCTCCAATCTGCTCCTCCTGCTGTCCCTGGGCTCTAACACCGCCAGTTGGTGCCTGGAAGTGCTGTCTGCACAGTCAACAGTCGCTCCTCTGTTATTGGGGTTCAGTAACGTCAGCTGATCCCCAGCTGTGTATCCGGCAACGTGTCATGCGACCGCCACGCTGGCACAACTAAAATGTAAGGGGACCTGTCCCCCCCCCCTAGGCGTTTGTTACTGAAAGAGCCACCTTGTGCAGCACTAATACTGCACAAGGAAAAGGTCGCTCTTGAAATTATGCTCCTTGCAAACGCTGAACTACACACTCATGTAATGTGTCCCCTCACACCGTCCAACCGTCCCGGAGGTGGGACTTTCCTTTGTAATGTGACGCAGCACAGCCGTCATTGCTACCCCCTTGGCACCGTGCGCTGCCTCCTTAGCGTTGTTTGATTCCGTCATGGACCCTGCGCTGTTATGTTATCCCTTGGCCATGCACAGTTTGCGCTGCCCGTCCTCTGACATCATTTGTTGTCGTCCTGGCTGCGCCTGTGCGTCCACGCTGCCCGAAATCCCACCTCGCAGTGTCGTCTAATGTGATCCCACAGTGGGCCTGGTATCCATGGCCATGCGCAGTGCATATACTAGCCTCTCACTCCCCTTCTTCACGCTTCTTCAGACTAGGCGGCGTCAGCTGATCCCTAATAGCATGCCACGGCCATGACGCCGCACAGTCTGAAGAAGCAGGAAGGAGGTGAGTGAGAGGCAATGATATGCACTGCGCATGCCCATGGATCCCTGGCCCGCAGTGGGATTACATTAGATGACACTGCGAGGTTGGATCTCGGGCAGCTTGGACGCACAGGCACTGCCAGCCTGACA
This sequence comes from Ranitomeya imitator, assembly GCF_032444005.1. NCBI lineage: Eukaryota > Metazoa > Chordata > Amphibia > Anura > Dendrobatidae > Ranitomeya > Ranitomeya imitator. The sequence goes on from NC_091284.1 coordinate 436,856,301, forward strand.
CCTAAATGATGTCAGAAGACGGGCACCGCTAACTGTGCATGGCCAAGGGATAACATTACAGCACGGGCTCCGTGACAGAACCAAACAACGTTGAGGAGGTGGCGCACGGCACCAAGGGGGTTGGAATGACGGCTGTGCTGTGTCACATTACAAAGGAAAGTCCCACTTCCGGGACAGTTTGACGGTGTGAGGGGACACATTATATGAGTGTGTACTTCAGCGTTTGCAAGGAGCATAATTTTCGGAGCCACCATTTTCCATGTGCAGTATTACTGCTGTACAAGACGGCTCTTTCAGCAACAAATGCCTGGGGGGGGGGTTAAAGGTTCCCTTTCAACTTGCTCCACTGCAGGCTTCGGCCTACACTCTGCTCCTCTTTGATTCCCTGGGTTTCAACACTGTCAGTTGCCACCTGGAAGTGTTGTCTACACAGAAAAAACACTAGCTGATGTGTCAGTGGGGTTCAGCACCGCCAGCTGTTCCCCTGCTGTGTAGTCGGCAACGTGTCCAGCACAAGCCACGCTGACACAACAGAACAAAAGCTGCCACCAGTGCAGGCTTCGGCCTACACTCTGCTCCTCTCCTCCTCCTGCTGACCCTGGGCTCAAACACCGCTAGTTTTTGCCCGGAAGTGCTAGCTGCACAGAGAAAAACACCAGCCAATGTGTTAGTGGGGTTCAGCACCGCCAGCTGTTCCCCTGCTGTGTAGCCGGCAACGTGACCTGCAAACGCCACGCAGGCACATGAACTGAAATTAAAGGGACCCTGCCACCCACCCCAAGGTGTTTCTATGTATAACAGCTACCTTGTACAGCAGTAATGCTGTATTTGTACAAGGTGGCTGACTTTTTCTCATTGCCAACGTGGAACTCAACATGTACAAAATGTGTCTCATTGAGACCATTCCACTGTCCCTGAGGTGTGACTTTCCTTTCTAATGGTACGCAGCACCACCCTTGGTAGCGCTGCCCGTCTTCTGACATCATTGGTTGGCTGCCTGTGCCTGTGCGTCCGCCCTGCCCGACACAACCCCCCTCGTTGTCTCATATATTTTGGCTGCGAGGGTGTGATTGATGGGCATGTGCAGTGCATATGTTCGCCTGTCTTAACTCATCTCCTTCCGCCTTCTTCAGACTGTGCGGCCTCATGGCCGTGGTAGGCGATAAGGGATCAGCTGAGGCCGCCCAGTCTGAAGCAGGTGTAAGGACATGTGTGAGTGGCAAACATATTTACTGCACAAGGGCACGAATCCCAGCCACGCAGTGTGGTTTTTTGAAAACACACTGCGGGTCTGGGATTCATGGCCATTGCTAACCGCACCGGCCAACATGAAATGAGGTGAGAAGACAAGCAGCGCTCACAGCGAATGGCCAAGGGATCACAATAGCGCAGACTCCTGTACAGCAAATAACAACGCTCAGGAGGCTGCGCCCAGCACCAAGGCGTTATTTATGTGCACCTGTGCTGCGTCTCCTTAAAAAGACAAGTCACGCCTCCAATACAGTTCTACTGTTCAATGGGCTAAATTGTGTACGTCTTTCATTCTGCGTGTGCAATGAGCAAAACTTAAAGAGCAACCTTTAACTTGTGGAGTTTTACTGCTGCACAAGGTGTGGCTCTTCAACATTGTAACACCTGAGGGTGGGTTAAAGGTTACCTTTGAAATTGGTTCAATTAGGCTTCGGCCTACACTCTGCTCCTCCTGCAGACCCTGGGCTCTAACTACGCCAGTTGGGGCCCGGAAGTGCTGGCTGCACAGAGAAAAACACCCACCATTGTGTCAGTGGGGTTCAGCACCGCCAGCTGTTCCCCTGCTGTGTAGCCGGCATCGTGTCCAGCACAAGCCATGCTGGCACAACAGACCAAAAGCTGCCACCAGTACAGGCTTCGGCCTACACTCTGCTCCTCTCCTCCTCCTGCTGACCCTGGGCTATAACACCGCCAGTTGTAGCCTGGAAGTGCTAGCTGCACAGAGAAAAACACCCGCCAATGGGTTAGTGGGGTTCAGCACCGCCAGCTGTTCCCCTGCTGTGTAGCCGGCATCGTGTCCAGCACAAGCCATGCTGGCACAACAGACCAAAAGCTGCCACCAGTACAGGCTTCGGCCTACACTCTGCTCCTCTCCTCCTCCTGCTGACCCTGGGCTCTAACACCGCTAGTTTTTGCCCTGAAGTGCTAGCTGCACAGAGAAAAACACCAGCCAATGTGTTAGTGGGGTTCAGCACCGCCAGCTGTTCCCCTGCTGTGTAGCCGGCAACGTGACCTGCACAAGCCACGCAGGCACATGAACTGAAATTGAAGGAAGCCTGCCCCCCACCCCCAGGTGTTTCTATGTATAACAGCCACCTTGTACAGCAGTACTGCTGCATTTGTACAAGGTGGCTGACTTTTTCTACTTGCCCACGTGGAACTCAACACGTACAAAATGTGTCTCATTGAGACCATTCCACTGTCCCTGAGGTGTGACTTTCCTTTCTAATGATACGCAGCACCACCCTTGGTAGCGCTTCCCGTCTTTTGACATCATTGGTTAGCTGGCTGCGCCTGTGCGTCCGCCCTGCTCCAAACAACGCCCCTCGGTTTCTTATTTATTTTGTCAGCGAGGGTGTGGTTTATGGGCACGAGCAGTGCATATGTTCGCCTGTTGTCACTCATCTCCTTCCGCCTTCTTCAGACTGTGCAGCCTCATGGCCGCGGCATGCGAGAAGGGATCAGCAGAGGCCGCCCAGTCTGAAGAAGGTGTAAGGACGTGTGTGAGCGGCCAAAATATTTACTGCTCAAGGCCACGAATCCCAGCACCGCAGTGTGACTTTATGAAAAGGCACTGTGGGTCTGGGATTTATGGCCATCGTTAACCGCACCGGCCAACATGAAATGAGGTCATAAGACGGGCAGCGCTAACAGGGCATTGCCAAGGGATAACACAAGAGCGCAGACTCCTGTACAGCAAATAACAACGCTCAGGAAGCTGCGCCAAGCACCAAGGCGTTATTTGGGACACCTGTGCTGCGTCTCCTTAAAATGCCAAGTCACGCATCCACTACAGTTTGACTGTAGAATGGGCTAAATTGTGTACGTCTTTCATTCAGCGTGTGCAAGTAGACAAATTAATAGAGCAACCTTTCACTTGCGCAGCATTAATACTGCACAAGGTGTGTCTCTTGTACTTTGTAACACCTGAGGGGAGGTTAAAGGTTTCCTTTGAAATTGGTTCAACTAGGCTTCGGCCTACACTCTGCTCCTCTCCTCCTCCTCCTGCTTCACCACGGGCTCTAACATCGCTAGTTTTTGCCCGCAAGTGCTAGCTGCACAGAGAAAAACACCCGCCATTGTGTTAGTGGGGTTCAGCAACGCCAGCTGTTCCCCCACTGTGTAGCCGGCAAAGTGTCCTGCAAACGCAACGCAGACACAAAGCTGCCTCCAGTGCAGGCTTCGGCCTACACTCTGCTCCCCCTGCTTACCCTTTGCTCCAGCACCGCTAGTTGGGGCTCTAGGAAGACAATCTTTAATAGGCAATGCATCTGGGTTCCAGCACCGCCAGCTGGTTCTCGGCAGTGTTTTTGTCACAGGTACTCCCTCGTGCCAAACCTGGTTTCAGCACCGTCAGCTGTTTCCGGGTTGTGTCAAGCTCGCTGAGACGCCTATGCTTGCCCCGTCGTGTTGCGGTCGGGTTAGCCAACTCCAGGGTGCCTCCAGTTTAGGAGCTTCCTATGTGGGCTGCATGAATTGGTAGTCAAGGCTGGTTCTGTAGTTCCATTAGGCCCAGCTCCCCCTGTAGGACTGTTGGGGTTCGGTAACTGCGGCTGCCTCGCGGCCTAGCTGTTCTCTCCTCTCCTGTGGGCCTTCGGTTCCACCACCTGGTTCCAGCACCGTCAGCTGGTTCCGGGCCGAGCCTTTGGCTTAGGTGCCTCCTCCTGGGTATCCGAGTTCCGCCAACGCCAGGCGGTCCTTGGTAGTGCTTTTAAGCGCGGGCACCTACAGCTTAGTAACCGGGTTCCAGCACCGTCAGCTGGTCCTCGGTCGTGCCATTGGCTCTTGCACACTGGGGCAACGCATCTGGGTTCCAGCACCGCCAGCTGCTTCTCGGCAGTGTTTTTGTCACGGGTACTCCCTCGTGCCCAGCCTGGTTCCAGCACCGTCAGCTGTTTCCGGGTACTGTCAAACTCACTGAGACACCTATGCGTTGCCCCGTCGTGTTGCGGTCGGGTTAGCCAACTCCAGGGTGCCTCCAGTTTAGGAGCTTCCTATGTGGGCTGCATGAATTGGTAGTCAAGGCTGGTTCTGTAGTGCCAGTAGGCCCAGCTCCCCCTGTAGGACTGTTGGGGTTCGGTAACTGCGGCTGCCTCGCGGCCTAGCTGTTTTCTCCTCTCCTGTGGGCCTTCGGGTCCACCACCTGGTTCCAGCACCGTCAGCTGGTTACGGGCCGAGCCTTTGGCTTAGGTGCCTCCTCCTGGGTATCCGAGTTCCGCCAACGCCAGGCGGTCCTTGGTAGTGCTTTTAAGCGTGGGCACCTACAGCTTAGTAACCGGGTTCCAGCACCGTCAGCTGGTCCTCGGTCGTGCCATTGGCTCTTGCACACTGGGGCAACGCATCCGGGTTCCAGCACCGCCAGCTGGTTCTCGGCAGTGTTTTTGTCACGGGTACTCCCTCGTGCCCAGAATGGTTCCAGCACCGTCAGCTGTTTCCGGGTACTGTCAAACTCACTGAGATACCTATGCGTTGCCCCGTCGTGTTGCGGTCGAGTTAGCCAACTCCAGGGTGCCTCCAGTTTAGGAGCTTCCTATGTGGGCTGCATGAATTGGTAGTCAAGGCTGGTTCTGTAGTGCCAGTAGGCCCAGCTCCCCCTGTAGGACTGTTGGGGTTCGGTAACTGCGGCTGCCTCGCGGCCTAGCTGTTCTCTCCTCTCCTGTGGGCCTTCGGGTCCACCACCTGGTTCCAGCACCGTCAGCTGGTTCCGGGCCGAGCCTTTGGCTTAGGTGCCTCCTCCTGGGTATCCGAGTTCCGCCAACGCCAGGCGGTCCTTGGTAGTGCTTTTAAGCGCGGGCACCTACAGCTTAGTAACCGGGTTCCAGCACCGTCAGCTGGTCCTCGGTCGTGCCATTGGCTCTTGCACACTGGGGCAACGCATCCGGGTTCCAGCACCGCCAGCTGGTTCTCGGCAGTGTTTTAGTCACAGGTATTCCCTCGTGCCAAACCTGGTTTCAGCACCGTCAGCTGTTTCCGGGTTGTGTCAAGCTCGCTGAGACGCCTATGCTTGCCCCGTCGTATTGCGGTCGAGTTAGCCAACTCCAGGGTGCCTCCAGTTTAGGAGCTTCCTATGTGGGCTGCATGAATTGGTAGTCAAGGCTGGTTCTGTAGTGCCAGTAGGCCCAGCTCCCCCTGTAGGACTGTTGGGGTTCGGTAACTGCGGCTAACACCGCTAGTTTTTGCCCTGAAGTGCTAGCTGCACAGAGAAAAACACCAGCCAATGTGTTAGTGGGGTTCAGCACCGCCAGCTGTTCCCCTGCTGTGTAGCCGGCAACGTGTCCTGCAAACGCCACGCAGGCACATCAACTGAAATTGAAGGGAGCCTGCCCCCCACCCCCAGGTGTTTCTATGTTCGCCTGCTGTGTAGCCGGCATCGTGTCCAGCACAAGCCACACTGGCACAACCGACCAAAAGCTGCCACCAGTGCAGGCTTCGGCCTACACTTTGCTCCTCTCCTCCTCCTGCTGACCCTGGGCTCAAACACCGCTAGTTTTTGCCCGGAAGTGCTAGCTGCACAGAGAAAAACACCAGAAAATGTGTTAGTGGGGTTCAGCACCGCCAGCTGTTCCCCTGTTGTAGCCGGCAACGTGTCCTGCAAACGCCACGCAGGCACATCAACTGAAATTGAAGGGAGCCTGCCCCCCACCCCCAGGTGTTTCTATGTATAACAGCCACCTTGTACAGCAGTACTGCTGCATTTGTACAAGGTGGCTGACTTTTTCTCCTTGCCCACGTGGAACTCAACACGTACAAAATGTGTCTCATTAGAGACCATTACAATGTCCCTGAGGTGTGACTTTCCTTTTTAATGACACGCAGCACCCCCATTGTTAGCGCTGCCCGTCTTCTGACATCATTGGTTGGCTGGCTGTGCCTGTGCGTCCGCCCTGCCCGACACAACGCCCCTCGTCTCATATATTTTGACTGCGAGGGTGTGATTGATGGGCACGAGCAGTGCATATGTTCGCCTGTCTTCACTCCCCTCCTTCCGCCTTCTTCAGACTATGCGGCCTCATGGCCGTGGCAGGCGATAAGGGATCAGCTGAGGCCGCCCAGTCTGAAGCAGGTGTAAGGACATGTGTGAGCGGCGAACATATTTACTGCACAAGGCCACGAATCCCAGCACCGCAGTGTGACTTTCTGAAAAGGCACTGTGGGTCTGGGATTTATGGCCATCGTTAACCGCACCGGCCAACATGAAATGAGGTCATAAGACGGCCTGCACTAACAGGGTATTGCCAAGGGATAACACAAGAGCGCAGTCTCCTGTACTGCAAATAACAACGGTAAGGAATCTGCGCCCAGCACCTAGGTGTAAATTTTGACACCTGTGCTACGTCTTCTTCAAAAGAAAAGTCACGCCTCCACTACTGTTTGACAGTATAATGGGCTAAATAGTGTACGTGTTTTATTCAGCGTGTGCAAGGAGCAAAATTAAGAGAGCAACCTTTGACTTGTGCAGCATTAATGCTGTTCAAGGTGTGGCTCTTGTACCTTGCAACACCTGAGGGGGGGTTAAAGGTTACCTTTGAAATTGGTTCAACTAGGCTTCGGCCTACACTCTGCTCCTCTCCTCCTCCTGCTGACCCTGGGCTCTAACACCGCTAGTTTTTGCCCTGAAGTGCTAGCTGCACAGAGAAAAACACTAGCCAATGTGTTAGTGGGGTTCAGCACCGCCAGCTGTTCCCCTGCTGTGTAGCCGGCATCGTGTCCAGCACAAGCCACGCAGGCACATGAACTGAAATTGAAGGAAGCCTGCCCCCCACCCCCAGGTGTTTCTATGTATAACAGCCACCTTGTACAGCAGTACTGCTGCATTTGTACAAGGTGGCTGACTTTTTCTACTTGCCCACGTGGAACTCAACACGTACAAAATGTGTCTCATTGAGACCATTCCACTGTCCCTGAGGTGTGACTTTCCTTTCTAATGATACGCAGCACCACCCTTGGTAGCGCTTCCCGTCTTTTGACATCATTGGTTAGCTGGCTGCGCCTGTGCGTCCGCCCTGCTCCAAACAACGCCCCTCGGTTTCTTATTTATTTTGTCAGCGAGGGTGTGGTTTATGGGCACGAGCAGTGCATATGTTCGCCTGTTGTCACTCATCTCCTTCCGCCTTCTTCAGACTGTGCAGCCTCATGGCCGCGGCATGCGAGAAGGGATCAGCAGAGGCCGCCCAGTCTGAAGCAGGTGTAAGGACGTGTGTGAGCGGCCAAAATATTTACTGCTCAAGGCCACGAATCCCAGCACCGCAGTGTGACTTTATGAAAAGGCACTGTGGGTCTGGGATTTATGGCCATCGTTAACCGCACCGGCCAACATGAAATGAGGTCATAAGACGGGCAGCGCTAACAGGGCATTGCCAAGGGATAACACAAGAGCGCAGACTCCTGTACAGCAAATAACAACGCTCAGGAAGCTGCGCCAAGCACCAAGGCGTTATTTGGGACACCTGTGCTGCGTCTCCTTAAAAAGCCAAGTCACGCATCCACTACAGTTTGACTGTAGAATGGGCTAAATTGTGTACGTCTTTCATTCAGCGTGTGCAAGTAGACAAATTAATAGAGCAACCTTTCACTTGTGCAGCATTAATACTGCACAAGGTGTGTCTCTTGTACTTTGTAACACCTGAGGGGGGTTAAAGGTTTCCTTTGAAATTGGTTCAACTAGGCTTCGGCATACACTCTGCTCCTCTCCTCCTCCTCCTGCTTCACCACGGGCTCTAACATCGCTAGTTTTTGCCCGCAAGTGCTAGCTGCACAGAGAAAAACACCCACCATTGTGTTAGTGGGGTTCAGCAACGCCAGCTGTTCCCCCACTGTGTAGCCGGCAAAGTGTCCTGCAAACGCAACGCAGACACAAAGCTGCCTCCAGTGCAGGCTTCGGCCTACACTCTGCTCCCCCTGCTTACCCTTTGCTCCAGCACCGCTAGTTGGGGCTCTAGGAAGACAATCTTTAATAGGCAACGCATCTGGGTTCCAGCACCGCCAGCTGGTTCTCGGCAGTGTTTTTGTCACAGGTACTCCCACGTGCCAAACCTGGTTTCAGCACCGTCAGCTGTTTCCGGGTTGTGTCAAGCTCGCTGAGACGCCTATGCTTGCCCCGTCGTGTTGCGGTCGGGTTAGCCAACTCCAGGGTGCCTCCAGTTTAGGAGCTTCCTATGTGGGCTGCATGAATTGGTAGTCAAGGCTGGTTCTGTAGTGCCATTAGGCCCAGCTCCCCCTGTAGGACTGTTGGGGTTCGGTAACTGCGGCTGCCTTGCGGCCTAGCTGTTCTCTCCTCTCCTGTGGGCCTTCGGTTCCACCACCTGGTTCCAGCACCGTTAGCTGGTTCCGGGCCGAGCCTTTGGCTTAGGTGCCTCCTCCTGGGTATCCGAGTTCCGCCAACGCCAGGCGGTCCTTGGTAGTGCTTTTAAGCGCGGGCACCTACAGCTTAGTAACCGGGTTCCAGCACCGTCAGCTGGTCCTCGGTCGTGCCATTGGCTCTTGCACACTGGGGCAACGCATCTGGGTTCCAGCACCGCCAGTGCTTCTCGGCAGTGTTTTTGTCACGGGTACTCCCTCGTGCCCAGCCTGGTTCCAGCACCGTCAGCTGTTTCCGGGTACTGTCAAACTCACTGAGACACCTATGCGTTGCCCCGTCGTGTTGCGGTCGGGTTAGCCAACTCCAGGGTGCCTCCAGTTTAGGAGCTTCCTATGTGGGCTGCATGAATTGGTAGTCAAGGCTGGTTCTGTAGTGCCAGTAGGCCCAGATCCCCCTGTAGGACTGTTTGGGTTCGGTAACTGCGGCTGCCTCGCGACCTAGCTGTTCTCTCCTCTCCTGTGGGCCTTCGGGTCCACCACCTGGTTCCAGCACCGTCAGCTGGTTCCGGGCCGAGCCTTTGGCTTAGGTGCCTCCTCCTGGGTATCCGAGTTCCGCCAACGCCAGGCGGTCCTTGGTAGTGCTTTTAAGCGCGGGCACCTACAGCTTAGTAACCGGGTTCCAGCACCGTCAGCTGGTCCTCGGTCGTGCCATTGTCTCTTGCACACTGGGGCAACGCATCTGGGTTCCAGCACCGCCAGCTGGTTCTCGGCAGTGTTTTTGTCACGGGTACTCCCTCGTGCCCAGCCTGGTTCCAGCACCGTCAGCTGTTTCCGGGTACTGTCAAACTCACTGAGACACCTATGCGTTGCCGCGTCGTGTTGCGGTCGGGTTAGCCAACTCCAGGGTGCCTCCAGTTTAGGAGCTTCCTATGTGGGCTGCATGAATTGGTAGTCAAGGCTGGTTCTGTAGTGCCAGTAGGCCCAGCTCCCCCTGTAGGACTGTTGGGGTTCGGTAACTGCGGCTGCCTCGCGGCCTAGCTGTTCTCTCCTCTCCTGTGGGCCTTCGGGTCCACCACCTGGTTCCAGCACCGTCAGCTGGTTCCGGGCTGAGTCTTTGGCTTAGGTGCCTCCTCCTGGGTATCCGAGTTCCGCCAACGCCAGGCGGTCCTTGGTAGTGCTTTTAAGCGCGGGCACCTACAGCTTAGTAACCGGGTTCCAGCACCGTCAGCTGGTCCTCGGTCGTGCCATTGGCTCTTGCACACTGGGGCAACGCATCCGGGTTCCAGCACTGCCAGCTGGTTCTCGGCAGTGTTTTTGTCACGGGTACTCCCTCGTGCCCAGCCTGGTTCCAGCACCGTCAGCTGTTTCCGGGTACTGTCAAACTCACTGAGATACCTATGCGTTGCCCCGTCGTGTTGCGGTCGAGTTAGCCAACTCCAGGGTGCCTCCAGTTTAGGAGCTTCCTATGTGGGCTGCATGAATTGGTAGTCAAGGCTGGTTCTGTAGTGCCAGTAGGCCCAGCTCCCCCTGTAGGACTGTTGGGGTTCGGTAACTGCGGCTGCCTCGCGGCCTAGCTGTTCTCTCCTCTCCTGTGGGCCTTCGGGTCCACCACCTGGCTCCAGCACCGTCAGCTGGTTCCGGGCCGAGCCTTTGGCTTAGGTGCCTCCTCCTGGGTATCCGAGTTCCGCCAACGCCAGGCGGTCCTTGGTAGTGCTTTTAAGCGCGGGCACCTACAGCTTAGTAACCGGGTTCCAGCACCGTCAGCTGGTCCTCGGTCGTGCCATTGGCTCTTGCACACTGGGGCAACGCATCCGGGTTCCAGCACCGCCAGCTGGTTCTCGGCAGTGTTTTTGTCACAGGTACTCCCTCGTGCCAAACCTGGTTTCAGCACCGTCAGCTGTTTCCGGGTTGTGTCAAGCTCGCTGAGACGCCTATGCTTGCCCCGTCGTATTGCGGTCGAGTTAGCCAACTCCAGGGTGCCTCCAGTTTAGGAGCTTCCTATGTGGGCTGCATGAATTGATAGTCAAGGCTGGTTCTGTAGTGCCAGTAGGCCCAGCTCCCCCTGTAGGACTGTTGGGGTTCGGTAACTGCGGCTGCCTCGCGGCCTAGCTGTTCTCTCCTTTCCTGTGGCCCTTCGGGTCCACCAACTGGTTCCAGCACCGTCAGCTGGTTCTCGGCAGTGTCTTTTGCTCTTGAACCTTCTGCTCCCCATCCTGGTTCCAGTACCGTCAGCTGGTTCCGGGCAGAGCCTTTGGCTTAGGTGCCTCCTTCTGGGTATCCAAGTTCCACCAACGTCAGGTGGTCCTTGGTAGTGCTTTCAGGCACGGGTACCTCCTGCTTAGTAACCGGGTTCCAGTAACGTCAACTGGTCCTCGGTAGTTCCATTGGCTCTTGGACCTTCGGCTACCCATCTGGGTTCCAGTACCGTCAGCTGGTTCTCGGCAGTGTCTTTTGCTCTTGTACCTTCTGCTCCCCATCCTGGTTCCAGTACCGTCAGCTGGTTCCGGGCAGAGCCTTTGGCTTAGGTGCCTCCTTCTGGGTATCCGAGTTCCGCCAACGTCAGGCGGTCCTTGGTAGTGCTTTTTAGCACGGGTACCTCCTGCTTAGTAACCGGGTTCCAGTAACGTCAGCTGGTCCTCGGTAGTTCCATAGGCTCTTGAACCTTCGGGTAGCCATCCGAGTTCCAGTTCCATCAGCTGGTTCTTGGCATTTTCTCAGCCTTCTTGTACCTTCTGCTACATTTCCAAGTTGAAGACCCTAACGTCGACGACCCGGAAGACCACCCCGATGACGACCACGACGACGGAGACGACGACGGCGGAGACGACGACACTGGAGACGACGACCCTGGAGACGACGACATGGAAGACCGAGAAGCAGAAGAACAAGAGGCTGCAGAACAAAGAGCAGAAGAACATTAAGCATAACACTTAATATCAGAGCAAAAGATATTATCTAAATTATATGCAGAAGAAGACTAAGCAGTGTATGGGGGTGAGTCCGTTCCTCCTCGTGGTGCCCCTGGATAAAGCCTGATGCTGCAGGCCAAACTGAACGCGGACAAATGTAACTTTTGTGACTGGCAGAACGGAAGGTGTAATCTTCCAACTTTTATAGATAACAACTACGGGAATGCCTGTCACAAATGAGAATATGATGAAGAAGTAGAATAGGAAGAATAATAACAGTTGAATAAAATGAATATGTAGAATAGGAAGAATAATAATAGTTGAATAAAATGAATATGAAGAATGTATTAAAAAAAAAAAAAGGTAAAGGATGAAGAAGAAGACGAATAAGGTGAAGAAGAAGTTGATGTCAAAGATGCTGATGATGATGAAGATGAAAGTGTGGGAAAAGTAAAAAAAAAGAAGGGGAAGGGTGTGGAATAGTGAAACATCAATATCTGACAAAATAAAAAAAAAATTTACATAGTCAATATCTTTGTCACTCCGAACGTCTTTAAAAAAAAAAAAACATGCTATTCTATTTGATTGGGCTAAACCTCTATGACTTTAATGTCTCCGCCACCTCCCCAAATACATCCTGCATTATTCTTAGTTGTTTTCCTTCATGTAGAATGAACCTACAAGGAAAGAAAGGGTTTATTTTAATTCCGATATTTTGGTCCCATTGACTTGCATTGGGATCGGGTATCGGTATCGGCGATATCCGATATTTTTTGAATATCGGCCGATCCAATCCGATACCGATACTTTCCGATATCGGAAGGTATCGCTCAACACTAGTCGTAACAGGTAAGCGTTCAAGGATCCATGTGGAGGTGGACTGTGACGGCTCCTGAAGCGCTGATTCAGAGGAACTGGAGTATGAGGAGGAGTCGGTGTGTACAGACTGGATTCGTGCAATCCTTGGAGTTGGCAGTACACATACAGCGCCACTCTCAAGATCTGTACCCGGCTCCACAACATATACCCAATGGGCAGTAAGGGGAAGGTATCGCCCCTGTCCATGGTGACTGGTCCACGCATCAGTGGTGAGGTGGACCTTGCTACTGACGGCGTTTAGTAAAGCATGTTTAATGTTTCCCTCCACATGCTTTTGCAGGGCAGGGACGGCTTGCCTACTGAAATAAAAGCGGCTGGTCACTTTGTATTGTGGGACTGCCAATGTCATCAAGTGAGGGTGTCAGTCTCCACCAGCCTGAATGACAGCATTTCAAGGGACAGTAGTTTTGCAATGCCAGCATTCAGAGCCTGTGCTCGGGGGTGGTTTGCCGAGAATGGCCGCCTTTTCTCCCATGCCTTTGCTACCGATGGCTGTAGACTGGGCTGGGAGAGTGAGGATGACAGTAAACGTGGTGCTGTGGGTGGAATTACCCTGGGTCTCTGTACAACAGTGCCAGAGGTTCTTCCATGGCGATCCTGTGAAGAAGCCGAACCAGCTGTGTGTGAGCTGGAGAAAGAGGCTACAACACGAGCTGAAAAGGTGGTAGGTGCCGCTGTAGGTTGGCCTAGGTCTTCAGTGTGGTTTTGTAACTCCACCACGTGCTTGGTCCGCACATGTTCCCACATATTTGTGGTATTGAGGTTGCTAACACTTTTCCCTCTTTTGACTTTCTGATTACACAGCTTGCATTTGACAAAGCAAATGTCATCTGCAACTGTGTCAAAAAAGAATCAGGCACTGCTAGTCTTGGGAGCGCCCGTTTTGGGTTTTGGAAGAGGCATGCTCCTAATGGGTGCCGAAGTGGAGGCTACAGGCATCGCAGTCTTTCCCTTCCCTCTCCCTCCTTTTTGGGCCATTCGGGGAATCTCTTCCTCAGAGCTGCTCCCACCACCTTCCTGTACCTCACGCCATGATGGGTCAAGGACCTCATCATCTACACTACCCTCTTCCAACAACTGCTTCTCCTGGGTAGTCTCGGCAGCACAGTACACACCAAAAAGTGGCACCTGAGTCTCATCATCAGATGCGTACTGAGGTGTGCTGACCGTAGGCACTGGCCCACCAACCTCTTCAGATTCAGAGAGACAAAGCAGCTGTGCATCACTGCATACTGCCTCTTCTTCAGTTTCTCGAATTCTGCTTGGCTGGTCCCCTTTTTCCAAGCCAAGAGATTCAGAGAACAGAAGTAGAGATGGCTCCTGTCCCGGGCTCTCTGACTGCCTGGGCAATTTGGCAGGTGGTGAAGAGACAGATGGGTGCTCTTCAGTGCTCTGTGCCTGAGAGGCTGTGGCACTAATTGAAGTCAATGTATTAGCTGCCATCCATCCGACAACGGCTTCAATTTGTTCGTTCCGCAGCAGCGGGGCATGGCGAGCTCCTACAAGGCTGTGCATGAAGGACGGTTCCCTGCTAAAACTGGGGGATGATGAGTCACCGGTGCCCGCAGCAGGCACAGAATCCCCACGTCCTCTCCCTGCAGAAACTCCATGCCCACGACCACGTACCTTACTCCCTGCCTTCATCATCTTGGTAGACTGATAAAGATAGGCAGAAAAGTACTAAGGGCTTAGTGTGCTTATTCCTGAACAGCTGCTAACAGGTATAAGAAGCACTAATTTTATAAAGTGTGGAATAGACTTTAATATGAGCTAATGTGGCCTACACAACTGTAAAGTGGAGTGTTTGGTGAACTTTATTAACTTTTTGTTTTTTTCGCAGAACAGACTACAGGGTGAGCTGAACTCACACAGAGACCTTGCACACAGCCAGGAACGGCGCTGCAAGGCCAAAAAAAGCTCCTCTATGTACTCCTATACAGTGTTTTTCCACAATCTAGCAGGATACGGATGGAAACCCACTAATAGGATAAATCTGGAAAAATGCGCAGCAGGCAGCACTAATTGAAAAAAGGACAATGGAACTGTAGGAGGCAGTGACGCATGCTGAGCTGACTACAACCAACTGTGGCTGCAGAACAGACTACAGAGTGAGCTGCACTCACGCAGAGACCTTGCAGACAGACATGACCAGCGCTGCAAGGTCAAAAAATTCTCCTCTATGTACTCCTATGTAGTGTTTTTCCACAATTTAGCAGGATATGGATGGAGACCCACTAATAGGATAAATCTAGAAAAATATGCAGCAGGCAGCACTAATTGAAAAAAGGACAATGGAACAGTATGAAGCAGTGACGCACGCTGAGCTGACTACAACCAGCTGTGGCTGCAGAACAGACAACAGAGTGAGCTGCACTCACACAGAGACCTTGCAGACAGCCCTGAACGGTGCTGCAAGGCCAAAAAAAAGCTCCTCTATGTACTCCTATATAGTGTTTTTCCACAATCTAGCAGGATACGGATGGAAACCCACTAATAGGATAAATCTGGAAAAATGTGCAGCAGGCAGCACTAATTGAAAAAACGACAATGGAACTGTAGGAGGCAGTGACGCATGCTGAGCTGACTACAACCAGCTGTGGCTGCAGAACAGACTACAGAGTGAGCTGCACTCACACAGAGACCTTGCAGACAGCCGTGAACGGCGATGCAAGGCCAAACAAAGCTCCTCTATGTACTCCTATATAGTGTTTTTCCACAATCTAGAAGGATACGAATGGAAACCCACTAATAGGATAAATCTGGAAAATTGTGCAGCAGGCAGCACTAATTGAAAAAAGGACAATGGAACAGTATGAGGCAATGGCGCACGCTGAGCTGACTACAACCAGCTGTGGCTGCAGAACAGACTACAGAGTGAGCTGCACTCATGCAGAGACCTTGCAGACAGCCATGACCGGTGCTGCAAGGTCAAAAAAATCTCCTCTATGTACTCCTATATAGTGTTTTTCCACAATTTAGCAGGATATGGATGGAGACCCACTAAGAGGATAAATCTGGAAAAATGTGCAGCAGGCAGCACTAATTGAAAAAAGGACAATGGAACAGTATGAGGCAATGGCGCACGCTGAGCTGACTACAACCAGCTGTGGCTGCAGAACAGACTACAGAGTGAGCTGCACTCACACAGAGACCTTGCAGACAGCCCTGAACGGTGCTGCAAGGCCAAAAAAAGCTCCTCTATGTACTCCTATATAGTGTTTTTCCACAATCTAGCAGGATACGGATGGAAACCCACTAATAGGATAAATCTGGAAAAATGTGTAGCAGGCAGCACTAATTTAAATAAGGACAATGGAACAGTATGAGGCAGTGACGCACGCTAAGCTGACTACAACCAGCTGTGGCTGCAGAACAGACTACAGAGTGAGCTGCACTCACACAGAGACCTTACAGACAGCCGTGAACAGCGCTGCAAGGCAAAAACAAGGTTCTCACACAGCGGTTGCTAAATTAGCCTGGGTAAAGCACAATGAAGCAAATCGCTATCTCAAACTATCCCTCAGTCAGAATTCAGCGTCCTGTCCCTAACTGAATTCACAGCAGAGCAAACCCAAAATGGCAGCGGCGACTTTTATAGTGCATTATGACATCATTTCAGCAGCCAATCACAGCTATGCCAGTAGTTACATGACTAACATGCATAACAGGATGTGCCCACACTTCTTAGGATTCCTCATTGGCTGAATTAAATCAAACTGGCTCATTGAATTATGGGAACTTCCGATTCCGGTATCCAATATAGAGAAAGTATCGGAACTCAGTATCTGAATTCCGATACCGCGAATATCGGCCGATACCCGATATTTGCCGTATCGGAATGCTCAACACTAATCATGAGTAAATTGAAAAATCTTTATTACAAAAATCACACAGTGAAAGAAAGACAGTACAAAAACAAGTCCCACTAAAAAACCTTAAAAACAGTAAGGGAAGTGTGGTTCATACATAAAATAACAGGCATGTGTACATATGTTACATAGTATTACATCAACTGTAGATTACAATTCAACATATAACCTTATTGAAAATTTTGGAAGGCAATGGAATAAATGGAAGGAGCCTTAAGAAAATGCTGGTGGGTATCAATTGCCTGCAAAAGGACAGAGACCTAACACTATAAAGCAGCAGAAAAATGTCAGATTAAATGCAGCTCAAAAAATACAGACCATGTGCCATTATGGTAGGTTGAACCACACTGCCCAGCACCCCAACGTGTGTTTCGCATGTAGCTTTATCAGGTGGTACTGAGGCAGTGTTCCTATGGGTATATACAGATACATTCCTTGTCAAATTACCCCACTTAAGACATTCTTCTAACTGGATATGCAGCCATTTATGACCACTCTTTTGGTTTGCTCACTAAGCCAGTTATGAATCCACCTAACAGTTGCCTTGGTCCATACATTTTTTTAATAAGGATGGTATGAGATACTTTGTCAAATGCTTTGCTGAAGTCAAGATATGCTATATCTACTGCGTTTCCCTGATCCACCCAGTCAGTGAATCTGTCATAGAAAGAAATTAGGTTAGGCTGACATGACTTTTTAGTTACAAACCCATGCTGGCTCTGGTTAATCAGTTCATTCTTATTCAGTTAGTTGCATGCATGTTGTTTACTAATTTGTTCTAAGAAATTTCCTGATATATAAGTCAGGCTCGCAGGTCTGTAGTTCCCTGGGTCCACCTTCTTCCGCTTTTTTAAGATAAGGACATTTGCTCTTCTCCAGTTCATTATGTAGAGTGGTACAATAATTTCCTTTGCTAATTTCCTCTGCTATCTCCTTCAGTACCCTAGAACAGAGGCGGACACACCGCATGTGCAGCCAGTGCGGGTGCACTGGGGCCCAGAGGTAGAGGGGGGCTGCTGCAAGGTGGCTAACACTGAAGGCAATCTGGCCAGTTTATCTGACCCCCAAGGCTCCAGGGACCCCATGGCCAGATTGCCCTCATGTGCGGTGGGCAGGGTGCTATCCCTGCAGCTCCGCTGCCTACAGGAGAAAATGGCAACAAAGGTGCAGGGATCCATCCTGCCTCCTGTACTTCCTGTCTTACACAGCAAAGTGGCTGGATGATATCATCATTCACCATGAGGCTGCGTCAGAGAGAAAGCTGCCGGTGATGAAGATGCTGCAGGGAATGTGTGGAGAGGTGAGTGGTGTGTGTCTGTCTGTCTGTCTGCCTGCCTGTGTGTGTGTTTGTGTCTGTGTGTGTATGTGCTGCGGCTGCCAGGGAACATGCAGAGAGGTGAGTGGTGCTTTGTGTGTGTGTTATGTGTGTGTGTAGGTGGTGGATAGGGAAATGATGGGTGTGATGGAGAGGGCAATTATGGGGGTGGTGGGGGAGAAATCAATGATAGAGGTGGTGAAAAGGGCAATTGTAGGGGTTGGGGAGTAGGCAATGATGGAGGTGGTTGAGAGGGCAATGATGGGGTTGGTGGGGGAAAAAGCAATGACAGAGGTGATGGAAAGGGCAATGGTAGGGATGGTGGGGAAGAAAGCAATCATGGGAGTGATGAAGAGGGTAATGATGAGGGTGGTGGGGGAGAAAGCAATGATGGAGGTGGTGGAAAGGGCAATGATGGGGGTTTGGGAGAAGGCAATTATGAAGTTGATGGAAAGGGCGATGATGGGGGTGGTGGGGGGATAAAGCACTGAAAGAGGTGGTGGAAAGGGCAATGATGGGGGTGGGAGAAGATGCTATCAAGTACTTATAGTGAATGATGGGGAAAGAGAACAGGGACTATTGCTATGCGCACAAGTTCAGGATTGGCAGGAGAAAATTCTGCTGCATTCCTAATGTGTTGGCTGGAAGAAAGTTGCTTAAATTTATTTATTTTCCACATTTTTGCCATACTTTTGCTATGTATTTTTCCCCATTAGTACGCGGGAAATACGCTGCAAGAATTGAGATTGCAGATTGCAGATATGCAGATTTTAATCTGCTGCAAATCTGCAAGGAAAAAATAAGCAGCATGTGCATGAGACTTCAGGGATCTCATTCACTTTTCCTGTATTGTAAAACCTTGAGTAGTTTGCTTCTGTGTGCACATAGCCTTACAGTTAATTGGGGAGAGTCACAGGCTGAATCATTTATATTATTGGCAGTCAGAGATTATAGTTAATGGGGGGCACAGTGCTGCTTATCATTTTATATTTATTTTGATGGGTGGCTAATAGTATATTATTGGTGGTGAACACATCTGTATTTGAGGGAGACACAAGTATGTATACAATGTATGTGACCTTGATATTTTCAGGGCTGTGAAGATCATCGTGAAAAGATGAGTTGTGGATGGGAAATGTCGACATGAAGGTCTGACCAGATGGAGAAGAAACAGCAGAAAGCGGCTCTAATCAGACGAGACATCAGCGGTAAGTGCCTGGATGTAGATATTATTCTGTGTCTGCACTGTGTGACGTGGAGTGACAATGTTTTTTTTGTAAAATCCCTTATTCTACATTCTCGAATTTGTGTGAAATGTCCATGTGCTTCCAGGTTTTTTCTTTTATCGGATGGCACATGGGCTCATAGAGTTTTATAGGTCCATTCACACATACATGAAAATCAAGGATCCGATTTTGAGGATCAGAACAAGACATGCTCAATGGGTCTGTAAAACTGGGCAGCACACCAACACTGCACAGAGATACAGGGATGTAGCCTTATTATGTATAACACAGTCCCTTAGTATGTAGTGTACTCACTTATTATGTATAGCACAGTCCCTTAGTATATAGTGTACTCACTTATTATGTATAGCACAATCCATTAGAATATAGTGTACTCACTTATTATGTATTGCAGTCCTTTAGTATATAGTGTACTCACTTATTATGTATAGTACAGTCCCTTGGTATATAGTGTATTTCACTTATTATGTATAGCACAGTCCTTTAGTATATAGTGTGCTCACTTATGTATAGCACAGTCCCTTAGTATATAGTGTACTCACTTATTATGTATTGCACAGTCCTTTAGTATATAGTGTACTCACTTATTATGTATAGCACAGTCCCTTAGTACATAGTGTACTCACTTATTATGTATTGCACAGTCCCTTAGGATATAGTGTACTCGCTTATTATAAAACAGTCACTTAGTATATGGTGTACTCACTTATGTATAGCACAGTCCCTTAGTATATAGTGTACTCACTTATTATGTATTGCATAGTCCTTTAGTATATAGTGTACTCATTTATTATGTATAGCACAGCCCCTTAGTACATAGTGTACTCACTTATTATGTATAGCACAGTCCCTTAGGATATAATGTACTCGCTTAATATAGAACAGTCACTTAGTATATGGTGTACTCACTTATGTATAGCACAGTCCCTTAGTATATAATATACTCACATATTATGTATAATAGTCCCTTAGTGCATAATGTACCCACTTATGTATAGCACAGTGTCTTCGCATATAGTGTAATTATTATGTATAGCGCCATCCTTAGTTACATAGTTTCCTCATGTATTATGGATAACACTGTCCCTTGTTATGTACCATCCTCTCTAGTTATATATAGTGCTGTCCCTTATTACATAGCTTCCTCTGCTGTTATGTACAGCTGTCTCTTACATAGTTTATTCTTGTTATTTTTGTTATTTACAGCGCCCACTTTTATTACATAGTCCCCTCTCTTGCTAGATATAAAATTACTTCTGATGGAGCAGTTGGAGACCATCAGCTCCTTCATTAGAAAAGAAGCTTTCCCATGCTCCATCAGCCATCATTGCATTACACATCTAATAAGAGAGTAAAGAGAGTATGTAGTAAAGACAGGACTCTGTATAATCCCATCTATAAGGGACAGTGATGTACAAACAAGAGAGTGCACTGTGTAATAAGGGATGGAAATATATATAAGACTATGTAATATAAACGTGTATGTGTGTGTGTGGCTATATACAGCTCTGGCAAAATTAAGAGACCGCCACATCAAAACCCTGTCATGGGCAGCCCGATCTCCATACCTGAACCCCATTGAAAACCTCTGGAATGTAATCAAGAGGATGATGGATAGTCACAAGCCATCAAACAAAGAAGAACTGCTTAAATTTTTGCGGCAGAAGCAGTGTGAAAGACTAGTGGAAAGCATGCCAAGACGCATGAAAGCTGTGATTAACCCCTTTCTGACAGCCGACGAACTATCCCGTCCATGTGGGCTGTGCCCATATTACGATGGACAGGATAGTACATCAAAGCCAATCAGCAGCGCACACGGGTGGTGTGCGGCCGATCGGGGCCGGGTGTCAGCTGATTCTCACACCCGACACCCGGCACTAAGTGCCAGGAGCGATCATGGACCGCTCCCGGCACTTTAACCCCCGAAACACTGCGATCAAACAAGATAGCAGCTTTCCGGAGGCATAGAGAAGCATCGCCCAGGGAAGGGGCTCCCTGCGTGCTTCCCTCAGACTCTCAGAACAACGCGATGTGATCGCGTTGTTCTGAGGTTCTCCCTGCCTGCAGACCCTGGATCTAAGATGGTCGCGGGGTCCTGCCATGTCCTGCAGGGAGGTGGCTTATCAAGGCCTGATGAGAGAAGGGCCTGAGAAGCCTCCTTCAATGCCTGTCAAATCGCTGATCTGACACAGTGCTGTGCAAAGTGTCACATCAGCTATCGGACTTCATACATTGATGTTCCAACCTGGGACAATGTAAAAAAAAGTTTAAAAAAAATATTATACTGTGTAAAAAAAAAAATTTAAATTCCTAAATAAAGAAAAACTAAATAAATATTGTTCCAATAAATACATTTATTTATGTAAATAAAAAAACAATAAAGTACATATATTTAGTATTGCCGCGTCCTTAACGACCCCATCTATAAAACTGTCCCACTAGTTAACCCCTTCAGTGAACTCCGTAAAAAACAAAATGAGGCAAAAAACAATGCTTTATCATCATACCGCTGAATAAAAAGTGGAATAACACGCAGTCAAAAAGACGGATATAAATAAACCTGGTACTGCTGAAAACATCATCTTGCAACCCAAAAAACTAGCTGCCATACAGCATCACCAGCGAAAAAAAAGTTATAGCTCTCAGAATAAAGCGATGCAAAAACAATTATTTTTTATATAAAATAGTTTTTATTAAATAAAAGCGCCAAAACATAAAAAAAAGATATAAATGATGTATCGCTGTAATTGTACTGACGCGAAGAATAAAACTGCCTTTTCAATTTTACCACAAGCGGAATGGTATAAACACCTCACCCAAAAGAAATTCATGAATTGCTGGTTTTTGTTCATTCTGCCTTCCAAAAATCGTAATAAAAAGCGATAAAAAAAAATTGTACCAATAAAAATGTCAACTCGTCCTGCAAAAAACAAGACCTCACTTGACTCTGTGGACCAAAATACGGAAACATTATAGCTCTCAAAATGTGGTAATGCAAAAACTATTTTTTACAATAAAAGGCGTCTTTTAGCGTGTGACAGCTGCCAAATTAAAAACCGCTGTAAATAGTAAGTTAAACCCTCCTTTATCACCCCTAGTTAGGGAAAAATGATAAAATTAAAAAAAATGTATTTATTTCCATTTTCCCATTAGGATTAGGGCTAAAGTTAGGGTTATGTGTTATGATTTGGTGGTTTAGGAACAACATGAGACAAGCTCTGAAGGAGGTGGTATCTGTACTGACCGCAGACCCTGAGCCTAGCAGCGCAACTAGAAATAGCCGTGGGGGGTACCTGACACTCCCTAGACCCCTCGGCACAGCCTAAGATCTAACTTCCCCTAAAGATGGAAACAGGAAACCTATCTTGCCTCAGAGAAAATCCCCAAAGGAAAGATAGCCCCCCACAAATATTGACGGTGAGAGGAGGGGAAAATAACATACGCAGAGATTAAGATTTTAGCATAGGAGGCCAGTCTAGCTTGATAGATAGGACAGGGAAGGATACTGTGCGGTCAGTATAAAAACTACAAAACAATCCACGCAGAGTTTACAAAATCTCAACACCTGACTAGAGGTGTGGAGGGTAAATCTGCTTCCCAGAGCTTCCAGCTAACAGAAAAAATCCATTATGACAAGCTGGACAAAAATAGAATGCACAGAACAATAAGTCCACAACATGTGGACTGAAATGAGCAAAGCCAGAACTTATCTTTGCAGAACTGGTCAGGAAACCAGGAGAATCCAAGCAGAGATGTGAATCCAGCCAGAGAACATTGACAAGTGGCATAGGCTGAAGACTAGAGCCAGGTTAAATAGCAGAGGCAGGAGAGACGATTAGTGAAAGCAACTGCTAAAGCTAAACCCAAGGAGAGGCAGTTCCACTCAAAACCACCAGAGGGAGCCCAAGGGCAGAATTCACAAAAGTGCCATTTACAACCACCGGAGGGAGCCCAAGAACGGAATTCACAACAGCACCCCCCCTTGAGGAGGGGTCACTGAACCCTCACCAGAGCCCCCAGGCCGATCAGGACGAGCCAAGTGAAAAGCATGAACCAAATGGGTAGCATGGACATCGGAGGCAACAACCCAAGAATTATCCTCCTGGCCATAACCCTTCCACTTGACAAGATACTGGAGCCTCCGCCTCGAAAAACGAGAATCCAAAATCTTCTCAATCTCATATTCCAACTCTCCCTCAACCAACACCGGGGCAGGAGGGTCAACCGAGGGAACAACGGGCACCACATATCTCCGCAACAAAGATCTATGGAAAACATTATGAATGGCAAAAGAGGCTGGAAGAGCCAAACGAAAAGAGACCGGATTAATAATTTCAGAAATTTTATAAGGACCAATAAACCGAGGCTTAAACTTAGGAGAAGAAACCTTCATACCCCCCAACCCCTGAAGATGGCTGCACCATGATTGTAAATACATCATTGTAAATACACACCTGTACTTTGTATCTCCCCCACCTCATTGTAGATTGTAAGCTCTCACGAGCAGGGTCGTCTTATTTTGCTTTAATTATTGTATTGTTAACGTTGTTACTTATGACTTTTGTGTTTGAAACTGTTAAACTGTAAAGCGCTGCGGAATATGTTGGCGCTATATAAATAAAGATTATTATTATTATTATTATTATTATTCATAGGAACATGACGAGAAGACAACCAAACCAAATCCCCCACACGAAGCCGGGGACCAACACGCCGACGGCGGTTAGCAAAACGTTGAGCCCTTTCCTGAGACAACGTCAAATTGTCCACCACATGAGTCCAAATCTGCTGCAGCCTGTCCACCACAGAATCAACACCAGGACAATCAGAAGGCTCAACCTGCCCAGAAGAAAAACGAGGATGAAAACCAAAATTACAAAAGAAAGGTGAAACCAAAGTAGCCGAACTAGCCCAATTATTAAGGGCAAACTCGGCTAACGGCAAGAAAGACACCCAATCATCCTGATCAGCAGACACAAAGCATCTCAAATAGGTCTCCAAGGTCTGATTAGTTCGCTCAGTTTGGCCATTAGTCTGAGGATGAAACGCCGAAGAAAAAGGCAAATCAATGCCCATCCTAGCACAAAAGGCCCGCCAAAATCTAGAGACAAACTGAGAACCTCTGTCAGACACAATATTCTCCGGAATGCCATGCAAACGAACCACATGCTGAAAAAACAATGGAACCAGATCTGAGGAGGAAGGCAACTTAGGCAAAGGTACCAAATGGACCATTTTAGAGAACCGGTCACAAACAACCCAGATAACAGACATCTTCTGGGAAACAGGAAGATCCGAAATAAATACCATGGAAATATGCGTCCAGGGCCTCTCAGGGACCGGCAAAGGCAAAAGCAACCCACCAGCGCGGGAACAGCAAGGCTTGGCCCGGGCGCAAGTCCCACAGGACTGCACAAAAGCACGCATATAGCGAGACAAGGAAGGCCACCAAAAGGACCTAGCAACCAAATCTCTGGTACCAAAAATCCCAGGATGACCAGCCAACACTGAACAATGAACCTCAGAAATTACCTTACTTGTCCATCTATCAGGAACAAACAGCTTCCCCATAGGACAGCGGTCAGGCCTATCAGCCTGAAATTCCTGAAGCACCCGGCGCAAATCAGGGGAGATAGCAGAAAGAATCACCCCCTCCTTAAGAATGCCAACCGGCTCAAGGACTCCAGGAGAATCAGGCGAAAAACTCCTAGAGAGGGCATCAGCCTTAACATTCTTAGATCCCGGAAGATATGAGACCACAAAATCAAAACGGGAGAAAAACAGGGACCATCGACCCTGTCTAGGATTCAGCCGCTTGGCCGACTCCAGGTAAATCAGATTCTTATGATCGGTCAGGACCACAACACGGTGTTTAGCTCCCTCAAGCCAATGTCGCCACTCCTCAAATGCCCACTTCATAGCCAACAACTCCCAATTGCCGACATCATAATTGCGTTCCGCAGGCGAAAACTTTCTGGAAAAAAAAGCACACGGTTTCATCAAAGAACCATCAGACTCCCTCTGAGACAAGACGGCCCCTGCCCCAATCTCAGAAGCGTCGACCTCAACCTGAAAAGGAAGAGAAACATCCGGTTGACGCAACACAGGGGCAGAAGTAAATCGGCGTTTAAGCTCTTGAAAGGCCTCAACAGCCTCAGAGGACCAATTCGTCACATCAGCGCCTTTCTTCGTCAAATCAGTAAGGGGCTTAACCACACTGGAAAAGTTGGCAATGAAACGGCGATAGAAATTAGCAAAGCCCAAAATTTTTTGAAGACCCTTCACAGATATGGGTTGGATCCAGTCATGAATAGCTTGGACCTTAACAGGATCCATTTCTATAGACGAGGGAGAAAAAACAAAACCCAAAAAAGAGACCTTCTGAACTCCGAATAGGCACTTAGACCCCTTCACAAATAAAGCATTATCACGAAGGATCTGGAACACCATCCTGACCTGCTTCACATGAGACTCCCAATCATTGTAAAAAATCAAAATATCATCCAAATATACGACCATGAATTTATCAAGATAATTGCGGAAAATATGCATGAAAGACTGGAACACAGATGGAGCATTAGAGAGCCCAAATGGCATCACAAGGTATTCAAAATGGCCTTCGGGCGCATTAAATGCAGTTTTCCATTCGTCACCCTGTTTAATACGAACAAGATTATATGCCCCTCGGAGGTCAATCTTAGTAAACCAACTAGCCCCCTTAATCTGAGCAAACAAATCAGTAAGCAAAGGCAAGGGGTATTGGAATTTGACCGTGATCTTATTAAGAAGACGATAATCAATACAGGGTCTCAAGGAGCCATCCTTCATGGCAACAAAAAAGAAACCCGCTCCCAATGGTGAAGAAGAGGGCCGAATATGCCCTTTCTCCAAAGATTCTTTAACATAGCTCCGCATAGCGGCATGCTCTGGCACATACAGATTGAAAAGTCGGCCCTTAGGGAACTTACAACCAGGAATCAAGTTAATAGCACAATCACAGTCCCTATGTGGAGGAAGAGAACTGGACTTGGGCTCATCAAATACATCCTGGAAATCCGACAAAAACTCAGGGACCTCAGAAGAGGGGGAAGAGGAAATTGACATCAAAGGAATCCTGGCGAATTCTAAGTCCATTAAGTTCAGGGCAGCGCCTGAATCCACAAATGCCATGACAGAAAAGGACGACAATGAGCAAATCAGGGTCACAGATAAGAGAAATTTAGGCTGTATCATACTAATGGTAACAGACCTAGCGACTCTCTTAGGGCAATCAGAGATAACATGAGCAGAATCACCACAGTAAAAACACAGCCTATTCTGACGTCTGAATTCCTGCCGTTCTATTCTAGTCAAAATCCTATCACATTGCATAGGTTCAGGACTATGCTCAGAGGATACTGCCATATGGTGCACAGCTTTGAGCTCGCGCAGACGCCGATCAATCTGAATGGCTAGAGACATAGATTCGTTCAAACCGGCAGGCGTAGGAAAGCCCACCATAACATCTTTAAGGGTTTCAGAAAGACCTTTTCTGAAAAAAGCAGCCAGAGCCTCTTCATTCCATTTAGTGAGCACAGACCATTTTCTAAATTTCTGGCAGTATAACTCTGCTGCTTCCTGACCTTGACACAGGGCCAACAGTGTTTTCTCAGCATGCTCTACAGAGTTAGGTTCGTCATACAATAATCCAAGCGCTTGAAAAAATGCGTCTACATGCAATAATGCCGGATTCCCTGTTTCAAGAGAAAAAGCCCAGTCTTGCGGATCACCACGCAGCAAGGATATGATGATTTTCACCTGCTGAATGGGATCACCTGAAGAACGGGGTTTCAAAGCAAAAAACAATTTGCAGCTATTTTTAAAGTTCAAAAACTTGGATCTGTCCCCAAAGAACAAATCCGGAGTAGGAATTCTGGGCTCTAAAGCCGGAGTCTGGACAACATAGTCCTGGATACTCTGTACTCTTGCAGCCAGTTGATCCACACGAGAAAACAAACCCTGAACATCCATGCCAGAGCATATTGTTGTGAATTCTGTTGTCGAACTCCGTCCTGTGGTCGTGAATGGTACTTCGGCGAGTTCTGTCCATGGACTCCCTCTGGTGGCTGTGAGTGGAGCTGCTGCTTCTGAGGTTCTTTACACAGGTGACGTGGTTTATCCTTTGGTTGGCTGCTCTATTTAACTCCACTCAGATCGTTACTCCATGCCAGCTGTCAATGTTCCTGCATTGGTTCAGTTCGCTCTTGGATCTTTCTGGTGACCTGTCTACTCCAGCAAAAGCTAAGTTCCTGCTTGTTATTATTTGTTCATTGTTTCCTTGTCCAGCTGCATATTATGATTTTGCCTTGTTAGCTGGAAGCTCTGGGATGCAGAGTGGCATCTCCGCACCGTTAGTCGGTGCGGAGGTCTTTTTGCACACTCTGCGTGGTCTTTTGTAGTTTTTTGTGCTGACCGCAAAGATACCTTTCCTATCCTCTGTCTGTTTAGTAAGTCTGGCCTCCCTTTGCTGAAACCTGTTTCATTTCTGCGTTTGTGACTTTCATCTTTACTCACAGTCAATATATGTGGGGGGCTGCCTTTTCCTTTGGGGAATTTCTCTGAGGCAAGATAGGCTTTATTTTCTATCTCTAGGGCTAGCTAGCTCTTAGGCTGTGAAGAGGCGTCTAGGGAGAGTCAGGAACGCTCCACGGCTATTTCTAGTTGTGTGATAGGATTAGGGGTTGCGGTCAGCAGAGCTCCCACATCCCAGAGCTTGTCCTGTGCGAGTTTAACTATCAGGTCGTGCCGGGTGCTCCTAACCACCAGGTCCATAACAGCATATATCCTGCACCACCCAGATATCAAGAGGAAAAAAGAGGCAAACCAGAGCACAGAAAAAAAAATGTTTCAGAACTTTCTTTTCCTTCTTTTGAGATACATTTAATTCATGTTTGGCCACTTGTACTGTTATGATTTGGTGGTTTAGGAACAACATGAGTCAAGCTCTGAAGGAGGTGGTATCTGTACTGACCGCAGACCCTGAACCTAGCAGCGCAACTAGAAATAGCCGTGGGGGGTACCTGACGCTCCCTAGACCCCTCGGCACAGCCTAAGATCTAACTTCCCCTAAAGATGGAAACAGGAAACCTATCTTGCCTCAGAGAAAATCCCCAAAGGAAAGATAGCCCCCCACAAATATTGAAGGTGAGAGGAGGGGAAAATAACATACGCAGAGATGAAATCAGATTTTAGCATAGGAGGCCAGTCTAGCTTGATAGATAGGACAGGAAAGGATACTGTGCGGTCAGTATAAAAACTACAAAACAAACCACGCAGAGTTTACAAAATCTCCACACCTGACTAAAGGTGTGGAGGGTAAATCTGCTTCCCAGAGCTTCCAGCTAACAGAAAAAATCCATAATGACAAGCTGGACAAAAATAGAATGCACAGAACAATAAGTCCACAACATGTGGACTGAAATGAGCAAAGCCAGAACTTATCTTTTCAGAACTGGTCAGGAAACCAGGAGAATCCAAGCAGAGATGTGAATCCAGCCAGAGAACATTGACAAGTGGCATAGGCTGAAGACTAGAGCCAGGTTAAATAGCAGAGCCAGGAGAGACGATTAGTGAAAGCAGCTGCTAAAGCTAGACCCAAGGAGCGGCAGTTCCACTCAAAACCACCAGAGGGAGCCCAAGGGCAGAATTCACAAAAGTGCCATTTACAACCACCGGAGGGAGCCCAAGAACGGAATTCACAACAGTTATGGTTGGGGCTAAAGTTAGAGTTATGGTTGGGGCTAAAGTTAGGGTTAGGGTTGGGGCTAAAGTTAGGGTTAGGGTAGGAGCTAAAGTTAGGGTAGGGTTGGGGCTAAAGTTAGGGTTGAAAGTAATTGGGCAAATTAACTTTATCAAAAATTAAATATTCAATTTTAGCAGTTTTGTAGAGAATCCTTGCATGTAATGACTGCCTGAAGTCTGAAAGCCATGGAGGTTCCAAACACTGGGTTTCTTCCTTTATGATGCTTTGCCAGGCCTTTACTACAGCTGATTTTAATTGTTGCTTGTTTGTGGGTCTTTTTGCCTTAAGTTATGTCTTCAGCATTTGAAATGCATGCTCAATATGATTAAGATGTGATTATTGAATGTTCCATTGCAGAATATTCAATTTTTTTTGCCTTAAAAAGTTCTTGAGTTGCTTTCACAGTCTGTTTTGGGTAATTTTCCATCTGTACTGTGAAGCGCTGTCCAATCAACCTTGCTGCATTTGGTTGAATCTGAGTAGAAAGTATAGCTCTGTGCACTTCAGAATTCATCTGTCTGCTTCCGTCTTCAGTCACATCATCAATAACCTCTAATGACCCAGTGCAAATGCAAGCCAATCATGCACATGCCATCATACTGCCACTACCATGTTTTACAGAGGATGTTGTGTTGTTTGGATGATGAGTCGTTCCAGGCTTTCTCCATACTTTCTTCTTCCTATCATTCTGGTACAGATTGATCTTAGTTTCATCTGTCCAAAGAATGCTTTTCTAGACCTGGGTTGGCTTCTTTAGATGTGTTTGGAAAAATCTAATCTGGCCTTTCTATTTTTAAGACTGATTATTGGTTTGTACTTTGTGGTGAACCCACTATATTTGCTCTAATGAAATGTTCACTTTATGGTAGACTTAGATACTATATAATACAGCATAGGTGGAAATTAAAACATAACTTTTAATGTGAACCTAAAAGATTTCACAAACAAAAAAGTGTCACCCTAAGTGGAGTAAAACACAGGGGGTAAGGTTTCAATCAAGTAGAACCAAGTCAATACAGAAATGAAAAGCCCTTTAGGATAAAAATATTTCTGTTGCAGTGGCTATAGCGAAATCGATATCAATAATCAGATTGATTTTTCTATAGCCACTGCAAGAGAAATCTTTTTATCCTAAAGGGGTTTTCGCTTCTGTATTGGCTTGGTTCTACATGATTGAAAACTTACACCCTGTGTTTTATTCCACTTAGGGTATGTGCACACGTTGCAGAAAGGTGTGCGGATTTTTCCTCACTGATTTTGGTAAATCCGCAGGAAATGTAGGTCAATGGCCTGTAGTTACCTTCAGTTGCGGTGAGGCGCCCTCTGCTGGATGTCCTCATATGACCTCGAGCCTGGGAACTTTTCAGAATATTTTCCCAGCCTCGAAGTCATATGAGGACAACCAGCAGAGGGCACATCACCGCGAATGAAGATAACTACAGGTCATTGACCTACGTTCCATTCATTCGCAGGGGTTTTACTAGCAGGAGCACAGCTGCATTATAGCAGAGCTCCTGCCTGTAAAATAATGTAACCCCTTCAGATGGATTTACATCGTGGGACGTGACAGATCATCGGAAGGTATGAGATATTGTTGTTTTTTTATTTTTCCTTTGTTACAGAGCGAGGGTCTTCAGGTGGATTACCAGGATAATTAAATATTCCAATAACCTGTGTTTTTATTTCATTAAAAGACTTTGCAATAATGTGTGTGTGTTTTTTAACCATTTCATACAATTGGATTAATAATGGATAGGTGTCATAATTGACACCTCTCCATTATTAATCTGGCTTAATGTCACCTTCCAATAGCAAGGTGACATTAACCCTTCATTACCCCATATCCCACTACTACACGGGAATGGGAAGAGAGTGTTCAAGTGCCAGAATAAGTGCATCTTCCAGATGTGCATTTTCTGGGGTGGCTGGGGGCAGATGTTTTTAGCCAGGGGGGGACCAATAACCATGGACCCTCTCCAGGCTATTAATATCTGCCCTCAGTCACTGGCTTTACTACTCTGGCGGAGAAAATTGCGCGGGAGCCCACGCCAGTTTTTTCCGCCATTTAACCCTTTAATTTAATAGCTAGAGCGCCCAAATTTTGCACATACACACTACTAACATTAGTAGTGTGGAATATGCAAAAAAATGGGGATATGACATGGTTTACTGTATGTAAACTATGTCTCATATCATGTCGGGTTTAGGAAAGAGATAGCTTTAAAGCCAGTAATTCAATTGCCGGCTTTTGCTATCTCGCGCTGGATGAAATATTAATATATATACATATATGTGTCTACTGACATATATATATATATATATATATATATATATATATAGACAGTATACAGTTAGGGCCAGAAATATTTGGACAGTGACACAATTTTCGCGAGTTGGGCTCTGCATGCCACCACATTGGATTTGAAATGAAACCTCTACAACAGAATTCAAGTGCAGATTGTAACGTTTAATTTGAAGGGTTGAACAAAAATATCTGATAGAAAATGTAGAAATTGTACACATTTCTTTACAAACACTCCACATTTTAGGAGGTCAAAAGTAATTGGACAAATAAACATAACCCAAACAAAATATTTTTATTTTCAATATTTTGTTGCAAATCCTTTGGAGGCAATCACTGCCTTAAGTCTGGAACCCATGGACATCACCAAACGCTGGGTTTCCTCCTTCTTAATGCTTTGCCAGGCCTTTACAGCCGCAGCCTTCAGGTCTTGCTTGTTTGTGGGTCTTTCCGTCTTAAGTCTGGCTTTCAGCAAGTGAAATGCATGCTCAATTGGGTTTAGATCTGGAGATTGACTTGGCCATTGCAGAATGTTCCACTTTTTGGCACTCATGAACTCCTGGGTAGCTTTGGCTGTATGCTTGGGGTCATTGTCCATCTGTACTATGAAGCGCCGTCCAATCAACTTTGCAGCATTTGGCTGAATCTGGGCTGAAAGTATATCCCGGTACACTTCAGAATTCATCCGGCTACTCTTGTCTGCTCTTATGTCATCAATAAACACAAGTGACCCAGTGCCATTGAAAGCCATGCATGCCCATGCCATCACGTTGCCTCCACCATGTTTTACAGAGGATGTGGTGTGCCTTGGATCATGTGCCGTTCCCTTTCTTCTCCAAACTTTTTTCTTCCCATCATTCTGGTACAGGTTGATCTTTGTCTCATCTGTCCATAGAATACTTTTCCAGAACTGAGCTGGCTTCTTGAGGTGTTTTTCTGCAAATTTTACTCTGGCCTGTCTATTTTTGGTATTGATGAATGGTTTGCATCTAGATGTGAACCCTTTGTATTTACTGTCATGGAGTTTTCTCTTTACTGTTGACTTAGAGACAGATACACCTACTTCACTGAGAGTGTTCTGGACTTCAGTTGATGTTGTGAACGGGTTCTTCTTCACCAAATTAAGTATGCGGCGATCATCCACCACTGTTGTCATCCGTGGACGCCCAGGCCTTTTTGAGTTCCCAAGCTCACCAGTCAATTCCTTTTTTCTCAGAATGTACCCAACTGTTGATTTTGCTACTCCAAGCATGTCTGCTATCTCTCTGATGGATTTTTTCTTTTTTTTCAGCCTCAGGATGTTCTGCTTCACCTCAATTGAGAGTTCCTTTGACCGCATGTCGTCTGCTCACAGCAACAGCTTCCAAATGCAAAACCACACACCTCGAATCCACCCCTGACCTTTTAACTACTTCATTGATTACAGGTTAACGAGGGAGACGCCTTCAGAGTTAATTGCAGCCCTTAGAGTCCATTGTCCAATTACTTTTGGTCCCTTGAAAAAGAGGACGCTATGCATTACAGAGCTATGATTCCTAAACCCTTTCTCCGATTTGGATGTGGAAACTATCATATTGCAGCTGGGAGTGTGCACTTTCAGCACATATTATATATATAATTGTATTTCTGAACATGTTTTTGTAAACAGCTAAAATAACAAAACTTGTGTCACTGTCCAAATATTTCTGGCCCTAACTGTATATGTTGTTACGATTTTTTGAGCACATGGATCCATTGTATGTCCATATGTCGGTTTTGCAAGCCTGCGAGAAAATCTCGCAGTACGGATGCCATATGGATTACATACGTAGGATGCCATGCGCAAAATACGCTGACACACCCTGCCTACGGAGGAGATACGGACCACTATTTTGGGGACTTTTCTGCATATTACGGCCGTAAATTACAGACCATATTGTCTTACGCCGAATGTAACGCCGCCCTAAGTGGTGAAAAAAAATTCTAAACTTTGTTAAAAACAAAATTTTAAAAAATTGTCCCATTTTCTGATACCCGCAGCGACTCCATTTTTCGTGATCTCGGGTTGGGTGAGGGCTTATTTTTTGCGCACCAAGCTGAAGTTTTTCATGATACCATTTTGGTGCAGATATGATCTATTGATCGCCTGTTATTTAATTTTAATGCAATGTCGCGGCGACCAAAAAAACGTAGTTCTGGCCTTTTGACTTTTTTTCTCGCTATGCCGTTTAACAATCAGGTTGATCCTTTTTTTATTGATATATCGGGTGATTCTTAACGCAGCGATACAAAATATGTCTATGTTTGATTTTTTTAATTGTTTTTTTTTTTTTGAATGGGGAAAAAGGGGGGTGATTTGAACTTTTATAGATTTTTTAGTTTTTTTATATTTTTAAAAACTTTTTTTTACTTTTGGCATGCTTCAATAGTCTCCATGGGAGACTAGAAGCTGTCATAACTCAATCAGCTCTGCTACATACAGGTGATGATCAGATAACCTGTATGTAGCAGAATTACTCATTTGCTATGAGCGCCGACCACCAGGTGGCGCTCATAGCAATCTGGCAGTGACAACCATGGAGGTCTCCAGGAGACCTCTGGTTGTCATGCCAACCCATCCGCGACCCGCGGTCATGTGACACTGGCACCGATGGGAGGAGGTAATGACGCGCTTCCTGCGCTTGCATGTTAAATGCCGCTGTCAGAGTTTGACAGTGGCATTTAACATGTTAACAACCGCGGGTTGATCACGATTCTACCCGCGGCTGTTAGGGGCACATATCAGCTGATAAGATCAGCTGTCATGTGCCAGAAAAGGTGCGGGCTCCGGCGATGAGGGACGGGGGAGGCATCGAATGACGGACTCTGTCCATCATTGGACGTTAAAGGGTTAATGAGGGAAAAGCCAATGCAGCCTATTAACAAGCTTTTGAGAAAATTATCCAATTACGTTTGGTCCATTGAAAAAGAGGCAGCTATATATTATTATTATTATTAATTCACAAACCCTTACTCTAATTATGATGCAAATACCCTCAAGTTAAAACTGAGTCTTCACTTTCAGCCCATATTGATTATATAACTGTATTTTTAATATGTTTTGGTAAACAACTAAAATGCCAAAACTTGTGTCATAGTCCAAATATTTCTAGACCTAACTGTATATTTGCTACAGATTCTATGTCAGAAATTCCAGGGTGACATTAAGATTTCTGCTGTAGATCTGTTCTGTGGCTAATATCTGTGGAATTAGCATTGACATCTGTGTTAAATCTGACACTTTTTTTAACTGTACATTTTTATTGATGATACATCAGTTATTAACAAATATACTGTAGAATAGTCACAAATATCTTTTACAATCAAAGACAGAGAAAGCTGGAAGAGAGTCAATACCTCATCCAACACATTGAGAAGAGAAAAAAAAACCTAAAACAGTTCGTCAACATTATAACCTTAATATGAACAGACAAAAAGACAAGAAACACACCATTGGGGAGGAGGGGGAATGGAAAGGAAAGGGGAAAAGCAAGCACCTGAAGGAGGGAGGACAATGGTCAAATATTGGTCTATTCTGATCTTTGTGCCCAAAAGTAGTCCCAAGGAGCCCAGACCGAGTTAAAGCACTCCACCCTTGCATTGAGTATCGCGGTCATATACTCCATCCATCTAATGTCATTAAGGCTACGGTCACACTAGCAGTATTTGGTCAGTATTTTACATCAATATTTGTAAGCCAAAACCTGGAGTGGAACAAACAGATGGGAAAGCTATAATAGAAACACGTCACCAAGTCTGTATTTTTGACCCACTCCTGGTTTTGGCTAACAAATACCGATGTGAAATACTGACCAAATACTGACAGTGTGACCGTAGCCTAATTCTGTAAAGTAGATGGAGAAAAGAAATGAAGAAACCTGCCTCCAATTAAGAGCAATCAAACATCTTGCCGCAGTAAAAATGTGAAGTAACAGTTTTGCCGCCTTTTTCCCTATCCCCCTAGGGGTAAGATTCAGCAGATATATAGTCAGATCTAGTCCAACTTCAGCATAAAGCACCTTGGAAATCAGTGAACCCACTTCCTTCCAAAATTTCCGAATCTCTGAACATGTCCAGAAGATATGATACAGTGTACCCACATCTTGGCCGCACACATTTGGAATCGCAGGGTTCAGTCTATTCAGAAGATAGGGAGTATGGTATCAAAAGATTAATATCTTATACTGATTCTCTTTGAAGAGGGTACACATAGATGATTTAGCTGCCTTTTTCCAAATGATATGCCATTTTTGGGGCGAGAGTTCCTTTCCCAAAATGGATTCCCATCTGCTCATGTAAGGATGCCTTGGTTGACGACCATCTTAAGGGGAACAGAGAATTTTATAGATTTCTGAAATCAAACCTTTAGTCGTCATCCCCCTCCTGCAGAGCCTCTCAAAATCAGTTGACAGAGAGATTCCCGAGTAGCCAAAGAGGGAGGAGGAAAAATACTTGATTTGTAAGTATTGGTAAAATTCTTTATTACTAATGGAGAATTTAGATTTAACTTCATCAAATGAAAGCAGCCCAAGCGTGTCCCCATCCACCACATCCAGAAATCTAAATAGACTTGCAGAGGACCAAGAATAGGCCATTGCATGTTCCAGACTGCTTGGCAACAGGGGTTGGAATATGAATGAAATCATAGGTGAATTTTGAGAGGCTAAATCGAACTTCTTCATACATGAGTGCCAAATTTCCCCTGTAAATCGAATCAGGCCCAAAAGGGGCTCCGAGACTAACGCAGTCCTCTTAGACCATAAAAGAGAATTAGGATGGATTGGGGCCAACGACAACTTCTCTATCTTTGTCCATTTATTGTATGCCCAAAATGAGGCCCACAAAGGGATTCTACCAAGATAAGCAGCGCAATAATATTTAGTTATGTCTGGAACCGAGAGTCCTCTCTGTGACTTAGGGGAGACGAAGACACGCTTAGCAATCCAATGACGACCATCTTTCCAAAGGAACCTCATCATAGCCGTCTGGAGGGACTTGAGCTCACTCATAGGAACCTTTATAAGCAAGGTCTCAAAATAATAGAGTGATTTGGGGAGGAGGGACATGTTGAGTGAGGAAATCCTTCCCAAAAATAATAGTGGGAGCGGCTTCCATTTATCTAACAATCTCTTCAACTCTGACAGGAGTGGTGGAAAATTGGAACTATATAGGTTGTCATAAGAGGAGGAAAGTTTGACCCCCAAGTATTGAATATTCTCAACTTTCCCCACCTGAATTTAAAATTCAACTTCAGATGATCCAGTACATCTGGGGGTATGTTCAATGGGAGGGCCTCAGTTTTTGACGTGTTCAACTTAAACCCGGACAAATCGCCATATTTTTTAAGATCATCCATCAGATTAGGCAACGTAACATGGAGATTAGTCAGAGTCAAAAGAACATCGTCAGCAAATAGGGAGATCTTAAACAACCTTATCCCAAACCTCTATGTTCGGGTTTTGCCTGATCATAGCCGTTAATGGCTCAATGCATAAGGCACATAATAGGGGTGAGGCTGCAGTCACACTGGCAGTATTTGGTCAGTATTTTACATCAGTATTTGCCAAAACCAGGAGTGGAACAATTAGAGGAAAAGTATAATAGAAACATTTGCACAACTTCTGCATTTATCACCCACTCCTGGTTTTGGCTCCAAATACTGATGTAAAATACTGACCAAATGCTGCTGGTGTTACGGCAACCTGATAGAGGGCAACCCTGATGGGTCCCATAGGATATTTTAAATGGGGAAGATGAATGGAAAGGGAGCTTGATTGAGGCAGTGGGAGCGTTGTACAGTACTCTTATAGCTGCTAGGAAGAGGCCTGAAAAGCCAAAGGCCTTTAAGGTTTCCAACATGAAGGCCCAATTAAGGCGATCAAATGCCTTTTCCTTATCTCGACTCAATATCAGAGACTGTAGTTTATTTTTGTTAGCTACATCAATTAAGTCTATCGCCCTTCCAGTGTTGCCTTCCCCCTGCCGGTTAGGAACAAAATGCACTTGATCCTTGCTGATAAGCTGAGGGAGCCAATAGTTCAACCTACTAGCCAACAAGCGAGTAAATACCTTAAAATCAGAGTTCAACAGCGCTATTGGCCGGTAGTTCAAACATTCCAGAGGATCCCTCCCCGCCTTTGGGACAAGGACGAAGAAGAAATGAGCCAATGCTTCCGGCATGGGGGAGCCATCCAAGAAAGAGTTAAAGAGATTGACCATGTAGGGGGAAAGCTAATCTGCAAATGTTTTGTAATATAAGTATGTCAGTCCGTCAGGACCGGGAGACTTGCCTGAGGGGAGGTCAGCTAGAATGTCGAGGATCTCCTCCCATGTCACTCTCTGGTTAAGAAACACCAAGGCTTCCGTGGGGACAATTGGGAGATTTAGGTCTGAAAGAAATTGATGCACCAATCTCCTTCTATCAGATTTGTTTGGGTATATAGTATCTTGTAAGTTGTATAATTTGCAATAGAAATTAAAGAATAAATCCGAAATTACAGCAGGGTCATAGTGGATCGTACCATCAGAACCCCTCAAGGCCTGAGGATGGGAATTTAGGGTCCTATTTTTTAACATCCTGTCCAGAAGCGTGTGGGCTTTGTTACCCTTTTCAGAATACTTTTGTTTAGAGTAGAGAAAATCTGACACTTTTTAACAAATCTATTATAGAATTCATCTTCACAGAATGTTCTAAAAAGTATGGTATCTAATAAACACCACAATGGAGTGAGCACGGACAATGTATGGCGGCACAGCCATGAATCTATATTACAGATGTTTTTTTCAATGTGATTTTTAGTAGATTTGTGTCAACGGAAATATAGTAATATAGTACCACTAGTAATATATATACCACTGTATAGTACCAACGGAAATATAGTACCACTGCAGTGATCCACATGTACTTCTCTTGGTTGATAACAAAGTAAATGCTGATTGTTACAAAAACCCAGAATGAATTCTAAGTGTTTGAACATTTATAATTCATGCTGATGAGAATTGATTGTCATAAATACAATAAACACAATATTGCTCATTGACCTCCTATTGATAATTAGGCTGCATGTACTCTTGTTTTTGAGAGATTAATTTTCCCATCTATTATTGCTCACAGAACAAAGGAAAAGAGAAATATTTGGTAATGCACATGGTTGTATTTGTAGCATCTACAGACTTTAATTAGGCTTTTCTGTACATCTGTATATCTTTAATTTCCATATGAATATGAGAGGAGACATTATAGAATCGGATGCCATATTACCAAAAAATCCTACTTAACAGCAAGACTTCTAGAATTTGTCACTACACATAATCTTAAATGTCGGCACACACAATAGTACAGAGCCACAGAGAATCCATGTACTTCGATACAGCCTCCTGCATCCAGCGATGTTGCATCTATGAGGCCTAAGACTGTTGTTACACATCTCTCTCCATTCAATAGTTTCTTTTCCATGTTTTACTGACATATGTGTCGCGTTGCCATAGCAACTAGCATGGTGATTACACCACTAACCTGAGCATCCAGTTGTCACACGCAAATAAATTCTGGCAGCTTCTTTAAAGCAGTCAAAGGCCAGTTTCTGTGTCCTGCTTCTAGCCGACTCAAACAACAGAAAAACAGAATAATCAGGGGAGCAGCAGGAATGAAACAAGAGCAATAACTGGCCACTTTTGACTGTTGACAGGTCCTCTTTAACAGCTGTATTCATGCTTCGGTGTGATTGGTCTGGGTCAGGAATACATTTTTGTTATAAAAAATAGAATTGGATCTTCTTAAACAAATCAAAACATGCTAAATCCATGAAAAGATATCCTTGCTTTTGTCTGACAGGAACTAGCTCTCCCTCCTTCTACACTTTAAGGCCATGTGCACACATTGAGTATTTGGTGAGTTTTTTACCTCAGTATTTGTAAGCCAAAATCAGGAGTGGAACAGTCTGATAAAAAGTATAATAGAAACACGTCACTACATTCGCTGCATTTTCACCCACTGCTGATTTTGGCTTACAAATACTGAGGTAAAAAACTTCACCAAATACTCAACGTGTGCATGTGGCCTAAATCTAAAAAAGGTGGACGGTACATGCACACATTGAGCACATGCACACATTGAGCATTTGGTGAGTTTTTTTACCTTAGTATGTGTAAGCCAAAACCAGGAGTGGATGATAAATAGAGAAGTGGTGATGTGTTTCTATTATACTTTTCCTCTGACTGTTCTACTCCTGGTTTTGGCTAACAATTACTGAGGTAAAAAACTCACCAAATACTCAACGTGTGCACATGGCCTCAGACATATTTTTTATAAAATCTACTTAGTCGTAGTCAGTAATTTGCTGCCAGAGTAAGCAATCATTTCATTGCCTGCAGACCTGTGGATCTGGAGCAAATTAAGCACTCAATGGGGGATGCTTTTAACATCTAATCACCACATTATAGACTGCTTGCAGAACGGCTAATTTAACATGGTGGTGATTATATTATAACACATTAGCTCCTGCTGTGTGGCTATTTTCCAAATGTCAACTAATGCATATCTCACAATTGTAATTAGGGAACTGGAGAATTGAGTTCACACGAGGCGTTTTTGTGGCATTTTTTCAATGCATATTACTATAGGTTTCTGATATGTAGGATCAAAATATTACGGTATGGTGAATAAATAATTCACACAATAGTGCTGTTAGTATGTAGCTGTAAATTAGGAAACTATTCAATATGGTATATTTGGTCTGAGCTTACCTAATATTGCATTGTTTGGCATAAAACATTTTGCTCATTTTGCAATAAAAAGCGTCTTTTAGTGTGTGACGGCTGCCAATCATAAAAATCCGCTAAAAAACCCGCTATAAAAGTAAATCAAACCCCCTTCATCACCCCCTTAGTTAGAGAAAAATAATAAAATTTTAAAAAATGTATTTATTTTCATTTTCCCCATTAGGGTTAGGGTTGGGGCTAAACTTAGGGTTAGGGTTGGGGCTAGAGTTGGGGTTAAGGTTTGGATTACGTTTATGGTTGGGTTAGGGGTGTGTCAGAGTTAGGGGTGTGGTTAGGTTTCTGGTTAGGGTTAGGGCTAAAGTTAGGGTTAGGGCTACGGTTAGGGTTGGGGTTAGGGTTAGGGTTGGAGCTAAAGTTAGGGTTAGGGTTGGGGCTAAAGTTAGGATTAGGGTTGGGCTAAAGTTAGGGTTTGGATTACATTTATGGTTGGGATTAGGGTTGGGATTAGGGTTAGGGGTGTGGTTAGGGTTATGGTTGGGATTAGGGTTAGGGGTGTGTTTGGGTTAGGGTTTCAGTTAGAATTGGAGGGTTTCCACTATTTAAGCACATCAGGGGCTCTCCAAACGCGACATGGCGTCCAATCTCAATTCCAGCCAATTCTGCGTTGAAAAAGTAAAACAGTGCTCCTTCCCAGCTCTCCCGTGCACCCAAACAGGGGTTTACCCAAACATATGGGGTATCAGCGTACTCAGGAAAAATTGGACAACAACTTTTGGGGTCCAATTTCTCCTGATACCCTTGGTAAAATACAAAACCGGGGGCTAAAAAATATTTTTTGTGGAAAAACAAAAAGTTTTTTTTTTATTTTCACGGCTCTGTGTTACAAACTGTAGTGAAACACTTGGGGGTTCAAAGTTCTCACAACATATCAAGATAAGTTCCTTGGGGCATCTAGTTTCCAATATGAGGTCACTTGTGGGGGTTTCTACTGTTTAGGTACAGCAAGGGCTCTGCAAATGCAACGTGACGCCTGCAGATCAATCCATATAAGTCTGCATTCTAAACGGCGCTCCTTCCCTTACGAGCTCTGCCATGCACCCAAACGGTGGTTCCCCCACATATGTGGTATCAGCATTCTCAGGACAAATTGGACAACAACTTTTGGGGTCCAATTTCTCCTGTTACCCTTGGGAAAAGACAAAACTGGGGGCTAAAAAATAGCTTGTGTGGAAAAAAAATGATTTTTTATTTCCACGGCTCTGTGTTATAAACTGTAGTGAAACACAGGTTGAAGGACTTGGGGATCCTAGTTAATGATAAACTTACCTGGAGCAGCCAGTGCCAGGCAGCAGCTGCCAAGGACAAACAGGATCATGGGGTGCATTAAGAGAGGTCTGGATACACATGATGAGAGCATTATACTGCCTATGTACAAATCTAGTTAGACCGCACATGGAGTATTGTGTCCAGTTTTGGGCACCAGTGATCAGGAAGGATATAATGGAACTAGAGAGAGTACAAAGGAGGGCAACAAAATTAATAAAGGGGATGGGAGAACTACAATACCCAGATAGATTAGCGAAATTAGGATTATTTAGTCTAGAAAAAAGACGACTGAGGGGCGATCTAATAACCACGTATAAGTATATAAGGGGACAATACAAATATCTCGCTGAGGATCTGTTTATACCAAGGAAGGTGACGGGCACAAGGGGGCATTCTTTGCGTCTGGAGGATAGAAGGTTTTTCAACCAACATAGAAGAGGATTCTTTACTGTTAGGGCGGTGAGAATCTGGAATTGCTTGCCTGAGGAGGTGGTGGTGGCGAACTCAGTCGAGGGGTTCAAGAGAGGCCTGGATGTCTTCCTGGAGCAGAACAATATTGTATCATATAGTTATTAGGTTCTGTAGAAGGACGTAGATCTGCGGATTTATTATGATGAAATATAGGCTGAACTGGATGGACAAATGTCTTTTTTCGGCCTTACTAACTATGTTACTATGTTACTTGGGGGTTCAAAGTTCTCACAACACATCTAGATAAGTTCCTTGGGGGGTCTAGTTTCCAATATGGGGTCACTTGTTGGAGGTTTCTACTGTTTACGTACATCAGGGGCTCTGCAAACGCAATGTGACACCTGCAGACCATTCCATCTAAATCTGCATTCCAAACGGAGCTCCTTCCAGGGCTGCCATGCGCCCAAACAGTGGTTCCCCCCCACATATGGGGTATCAGCTTACTCAGGACAAATTGAACAACAACTTTTGCGGTCCAATTTCTCCTGTTACCCTTGGGAAAATACAAAACTGGGGGCTAAAAATAATTTTTGTGGAAAAAAAAGAATTTTTATTTTCACGGCTCTGTGTTATAAACTGTAGTGAAACACTTAGAGGTTCAAAGTTTTCACAACACATCTAGATACAATCCTCAGGGGGTCTTCTTTCCAAAATGGTGTCACTTGTGGGGGGTTTCAATGTTTAGGCACATCAGGGGCTCTCCAAATGCGACATGGTGTCCTATCTCAATTCCAGTCAATTTTGCATTGAAAAGTCAAACGACGCTCCTTCCCTTACGAACTCTGCCATGTGCTCAAACAGTAGTTTAGCAAGTGAAAAGGAGAAAAGAGACATACCTAAGCTGGGGAACACCCAAGATATCCATATCAAGTGTCTATTAATCTTTAAACATTTATTTAAATGGCAGCACGGTGGCTCAGTGGTTAGCACAGCAGCCTTGCAGCGCTGGAGTCCTGGGTTCTAATCCCACTCAGGACAACATCTGCAAAGAGTTTGTATGTTCTCTCCGTGTTTGCGTGGGTTTCCTCCGGGTTCTCCGGTTTCCTCCCACATTCCAAAGACATACTGATAGGGAATTTAGATTGTGAGCCCCATCGGGGACAGTGATCATAATGTGTGCAAAACTGTAAAGCGCTGCGGAATATGTTAGCGCTATATAAAAATAAAGATTATTATATTATATTATTATTATATTATTATTAATGTCCAAAACACACACACAAAAAATCTACTATATAATTGTCTAAGGGTCACTTCCGTCTGTCTGTCCTTCTGTCACGGTTATTCATTCACTGATTGGTCTCGCCAGCTGCCTGTCATGGCTGCCGCGACCAATCAGCGACGGGCACAGTCCGGAAGAAAATGGCCCCTCCTTACTCCCTGCAGTCAGTGCCTGTCGCCCGCATACTCCCCTCCGGTCACCGCTAACACAGGGTTAATGCCGGCGGTAACAGACCGCCTTATGCCGCGGGTAACACACTCTGTTACCGCCGCTATTAACCCTGTGTGTCCCCAACTTTTTACTATTGACGCTGCCTATGTGGCATCAATAGTAAAAAATGTAATGTTAAAAATAATAATAAAAAAAACCCTGCTATACTCACCCTTCGTAGTCGCTCGCGCTGGCCGCCATCTTCTGTTGCAGGTTCCGGTGGCAAAGATGGTATAGAAGAAGGGCCTGTCATGACATCACGGTCATGTGACCGCAACGTCATCACAGGCCCTGCGCGCCTGCGTGAGAAGGACCTGCCATGACGTCACGGTCATGTGACCGCGACATCATCACAGGCCCTGCGCGCCTGAGCTAGAAAGACCTGCCATGACGTCACGGTCATGTGACCGCGACTTCATCACAGGTCCTGTGCTCATGCCAACCCTGGGACCGGAAGCTGCCGTGGACTACAATGGCCCCTCTGAAAGGTGAGTATATGTTTATTTTTTATTTTTTAACCTGTGACAAACCTGGCTGGGCAATATACTACGTAGCTGGGCAATATACTATGTGACTGGCCAATATACTACGTGGCTCTGTGCTGTATACTACTTCGCTATGCAATATACTATGTGGCTCTGTGCTGTATACTACATCACTGGGCAATATACTACGTGACTGGCCAATATACTGCGTGGCTCTGTGCTGTATACTACGTCACTGGGCAATATACTACGTCACTGGGCAATATACTACGTGGCTCTGTGCTGTATATTACGTCACTGGGCAATATACTATGTCACTGGGCAATATACTACATCACTAGGCAATATACTACGTAACTGGACAATATACTACGTTGCTGCGCAATATGCTACTTCACTAGGCCTATATACTACGTAACTGGGCAATATACTACGTGGCTGGGCAATATACTACGTCACTGGGCAATATACTACGTGGTTGGGCAATATACTACGTGGTTGGGCAATATACTAGGTGACTGGGCAATATACTACGTCACTGGGCAATATACTACGTGGTTGGGCAATATACTACGTCACTGGGCAATATACTACGTGGCTGGGCAATATACTA
The DNA here is from genome assembly GCF_032444005.1 of Ranitomeya imitator. Taxonomy (NCBI): domain Eukaryota; kingdom Metazoa; phylum Chordata; class Amphibia; order Anura; family Dendrobatidae; genus Ranitomeya; species Ranitomeya imitator. Next base: position 436,900,216 of record NC_091284.1, read on the forward strand.
CGTCACTGGGCAATATACTACGTGTCTGGGCAATATACTACGTGGCTGGACAATATACTACGTGGCTGGGCAATATACTACGTGGCTGGGCAATATACTATGTGGCTGGGCAAAATACTATGTGGCTGGGCAATATACTAAGTGGCTGAACAATATACTACGTGGCTGGACAATATACTACGTGGCTGGGCAATATACTACGTGGCTGGGCAATATACTACATGGCTGGGCAATATACTACTTGGCTGGGCAACATACTATGTGGCTGGGCAATATACTACGTGGGCTGTGCAATATACTACGTGGACATGCATATTCTAAAATACCTGATGCGTTCGAATCGGGCCACCATCTAGTTATCTTATAAAAACAATAATACACAAACCCCACTAAGAGGTAGACCCCCCCAGGACTGAACCAACAATGTTGATAATATAGCAATGTAACAAGGACAATACATGGCAGACCTAATATGGTGAACAACTATAGGTTACAAAAAGGAAGGTGCAATAATGTAGGCCAGTTTATAATAATAATAATAACCCTATTTGGCAAGAGAACACATATACCTACAAGCACTGAGTGATAGTAGCAAAGGGGAAAACAAAAGCAACAACAAAAGGTCATGCGATGGTAATGAGAACAGAGAATGGCATATATGGAACAATCAGTTAATATTGTCAGACAAATACCAAACCTGGTAAAATACCAGAAGAAAAGTGACCAGCCGGATTCCCCTATATGATGTATAAGTTTTAAACTGCTCGCCAAAAGAGAACCTATAGCTCCAAAAAAGGTTAATAGAACAAAGAAACCACCATAATAGGAGGATAAAGCATTCAGGCCTGCCCAAGGTGTATGCAAACCAAAAAATGGAGGTCCAGGGAGGGTCAAAGACCCAACAAGAGTCGCCACAGCAGTGGCTTTATCAGGGGTAGAGACGCCATACTCAAAAGGTATATGGGTGGAACAACGGATATACCAAGATGGACGACCGAAGTAAAAGAGTGCATGCTCAATGGCTGCTGACCCGGAAGTAAGACAAGTACACCCTGGGTATGGCGTCTTCATGGTGACAGGCATGCTACATGCGTCTCCAGCTGTTTGTGATCAGACTACTTAGGTACAGTATATATAAAAAAGTAGCACGGTGGCTCCGTGGATAGCACTGCAGCCTTGCAGCGCTGGGGTCCTGGGTTCTAATCCCACCTTGGACAACATCTGCAAGGAGTTTGTATGTTCTCCCCGTGTTTGCGTGGGTTTCCTCCGGGTACTCCGGTTTCCTCCCACATTCCAAAGATGTACTGATAGGGAATTTAGACTGTGAGCCCCATCGGGGACAGCAATGATAATGTGTGCAAACTGTAAAGCGCTGCAGAATATGTTAGCGCTCTATAAAGATTATTATTATTAATAAGTAGGTTTTAGAGTCCTCCATTATCATCTCTGACCCTGATGAAGCCACTGCTGTGGCGACTCTTGTTGGGTCTTTGATGCTCCCTGGACCTCCATTTTTTGGTTTGCATACACCTTGGGCAGGCCTGAATGCTTTATCCTCCTATTATGGTGGTTTCTTTGTTCTATTAACCTTTTTTGGAGCTATAGGTTCTCTTTTGGCGAGCAGTTTAAAACTGATACATCATATAGGGGAATCCGGCTGGTCACTTTTCTTCTGGCATTTTACCAGGTTTGGTATTTGTCTGACAATATTAACTGATTGTTCCATATATGCCATTCTCTGTTCTCATTACCATCACATGACCTTTTGTTGTTGCCTTTGTTTTCCCCTTTGCTACTATCACTCAGTGCTTGTAGGTATATGTGTTCTCTTGCCAAATAGGGTTATTATTATTATAAACTGGCCTATATTGATTGCACCTTCCTTTTTGTAGCCTATAGTTGCTCACAATATTAGATCTGCCATGTATTGTCCTTGTTACATTGCTATATTATCAACATTTTTGGTTCAGTCCTGGGGGGGTCTACCTCTTAATGGGGATTGTGTGTTATTATTTTTAAAGGTTTTTATAAGATAATTTTGTTGTGTGTGTTTTGGACTTTAATAAATAAATATTTAAAGATTAATAGACATTTGATATGGATATCTTGGGTGTTCCCCAGTTTAGGTATGTCTCTTCTCTCCTTTTCGCTTGCATACATTTTGTGACATACCTTGGGTTGAGCCCCCTTAACTTCTAAACTATTGTGGTTGGTGCCCTCCATTCTCTGTTTGGTTTCAAACAGTGGTTTACCCCCACATATGGGGTATCACCGAACTCAGGACAATTTTTGCAACAACTTTTGGGGCCGCATTTCTTCTGTTACCCTTGGGAAAATAAAAAATTGGGGGCGGAAAGATCTTTTTTGTGAAAAAATATGTTTTTTTATTTTTATGGCTCTACATTATAAACTTCTGTGAAGCTCTTGGTGGGTCCTTAGGGGGTCTACTTTTCAAATTGGTGTCAATTGTGGGGGGTTTCAATGTTTAGGCATATCAGGGGCTCTCCAAACACAACATGGCGTCCCATGTCAATTCCAGTCAATTTTGCATTGAAAAGTCAAACGGCGCTCCTTCCCTTCTGAGCTCTGCCATGCGCCAAACAGTGGTTTACCCCCACATATGGAGTATCAGCGTACTCAGGACAAATTGCACAACAATGTTTGGGGTCCAATTTCTCCTGTTACCTTTGGTAAAATAAAACAAATTGGAGCTGAAGTAAATTTTTTTGTGAAAAAAAGTTAAATGTTCACTTTTTTTTAAACATTCCAAAAATTCCTGTGAAACACCTGAAGGGTTAATAAACTTCTTTAATGTGGTTTTGAGCACCTTGAGATGTGCAGTTTTTATAATGGTGTCACACTTGGGTATTTTCTGTCATATAGACCCCTCAAAGTGACTTCAAATGTAAAGTGGTCCCTAAAAAAATTGGTGTTGTAAAAATGAGAAATTTCTGGTCAACTTTCAACCCTTATAACTCCCTAACAAAAAAAATTTTGGTTTCAAAATTGTGCTGATGTAAAGTAGACATGTGGGAAATGTTACTTATTAAGTATTTTGTGTGACATCTCTGTCATTTAAGGGCATAAAAATTCAAATTTGGAGAATTGCAAAATTTTTGCCAAATTTCCGTTTTTTTCACAAATAAACGCAGGTAATATCAAATAAATTTTGCCACTATCATGAAGTACAATATGCCACGAGAAAATAATATCAGAATCATCAGGATCCGTTGAAGCATTCCAGAGTTATAACCTCATAAAGGGACAGTGGTCAGAATTGTAAAAATTGGCCCTGTCACTAACATGCAAACCACCCTTGGGGGTTAAGGGGTTAAGATGGCGGCAACACAGGTGCAAAAATACAGATGGGACAGCCACTCACGGCCTATCAATCCATGGAGGGGAAGGTTGCTTGGTATATTAATGCACAAAAGAGGATTGTATGCGACGCTGTTCACATACAGGTGATGCACAGCATGCAGGTGAGCAGCCTTAGGCCGGCCTCACACTCAGCGTATAAACATACGGTCCGTAATTTACGGTCGTAATACGCCTCTAGATTCAAAATACGGTGATCTGTAAGTACTCCGTAGGCAAGGTGTGGTCGCGTATTTTGCGCATGTAATGTTGCGTATGTAATCCGTATGCCCACCGTAATGCGTATTTTTCATGCAACCTGACAAAATGGACATTTAACGGTTTTGGAGGCTGAAATTGATTTAAATTACCCTCATCAACCCTATTTAAGGCCTCTACAATAGGTGGCTCACTCCCATATGGTCATTTTGTGGTTTGACATCTGTTGTAGTGTTGTGGTAACATTTGTACCATGTCTGACCACCTGCAGTTCACCCCAACGCAGCAGGTTTTGTTTAACTGGCTATTGTCAAGTCAGTTTGGACACCCATACCCTGTGATTGTGGATCCGCGAAGGAGGAGCAGAAGAATGTGGGTGCATCCTCTTTTGACTAAATGCCTCACTAAAGGCCACTTTCGTCGGCTATATACAGCTCTGCGGGAACATCCGAGGAACGTCTTCTCCTTACCTTATGGTATGTATTCTACATCCTCACATACTGTATGTTGATGATCTTTTTTATTTTATGTGTTTGTTTCAATCTGTTTTTTTCCCGGAATATGTGTACATTAGGTCCCAAGCAGATGTGACAAAGTTACGTAAATGTTCTAGTTAAGCACCCTAAGAACATTTTTCCCTTTCCAGCGTTAATCTTGTTTCAGAAAAAAGCAAATATGATTGTGCTTATTCATGTTTTGTGTGCACTCTTGAAATATACCTAATTTTTTAGTTAGTTTCACTTTCAGATTCCTGTCCACTGGATTGTCCTTTGCGGGACTCCACCTGGAGTTTTTGATTGGCCGATCCACAATTTCGGGCATTGTGCGGTTAACCTGTCGGCAAATATGGGATAGACTCAAGGACCTTGTGATGCCTGAGCCAAAACAGGCTGATTGGCTCAAAATAGCCCGTGGGTTCCAGGTCAATTGTGACTTCCCAAACTGCATTGGAGCGGTGGATGGGAAACATATCAGGGTACGTAAGCCGCCGAACTCTGGCTCCCAATTCTACAACTATAAGCAGTTTTTCTCTGTAGTTCTGTTAGCTGTAGTTGATAGTAACTACAGGTTTATAATTGTAGACATTGGGGCCTATGGCCGAACTGGAGACTCTAGGGTCTTCAATTCGTCTATAATGGGTCGGCGGCTACGTGACAACCAGTTACATCTCCCACCACCACAACAACTCCCAGGCTCCACTGCAGAAGCACTGCCTTTTTTTTTGTTGGAGATGAGGCGTTCCAACTCACCAGACACGTCATGAGGCCTTATCCCCGGCGCAACCTGGACCACCATCGGAGGATATTTAATTTGCGCTTTTCTAGGGCGCGGAGACAGGTGGAGTGCGCCTTTGATATTCTGGTGGCCAAATGGCGTGTCCTACAGACTGTGATACAGCTCAGTGAGGCTACAGTAAATGAAGTTATCAAAGCATCAGTAATTTTGCACAACTATACCCGCATACATGATTGCTTCTCAGATGGTAATGATGAACACATGTTGCGTAGTGTAATTAGGCCAACACCACATGGCCCTCCTCCGCACCGTCCCCTTTCTGGCCTAAAAGTTAGGGATGTTTTGACCAATTTTTTTGTTTCTCCTCAGGGTTCTATTCCCTGGCAAGATTATGCTGTTTCTCAGTTGTGATTTCATTATTTTCTAGATATCTTTGAGAAATATACTATTTTCATCCACTGAAACAGTACTGTGTGTGTTGTGTTTCCTTAATGACCATATGTTTATGTTTTCTGAATATGTGTGTGATGCAAAAATGATTTATCCACAAACATCAATTGGCTTTTGAGAAAAATTTTTAGTAACATACCAAGCCTTTTTTTGGTAACTTTAAACCATATTTTGGTCATATGGTTTTTTTAAACCTTTTTTTTTTTATAAAACAAGTAACCACGACAAAGTGGAAATGGTGCCCAAACAAATAACAAACATGGTAGGCAGCTCACAAAAAACAAGATAATGCAGCAAAACAAAAAACACATTACAGATCCCTGTAAGTTGGCGGGGGAGATGTTGGCAGCTCAGGGTCCTGGTCAGGGGGCATTTGTTGGGCCAATGGGACTTCATCCTGTGAGGATGCAGTGGCTTGTGGGCCAGAATACTGGCCTTGTCTATATTGGCCAGTTGTGTGGTGACCATAAGCCAATTGTCTCTGTGCCTCATGCTGACGGACATATTGGCTTGCATCATACCCAACCCCTAAATGGCCATGTTGTCCAAACCCAGGTTGGGACCAGCCTACATCACTGGGTCTGGAAAAGTAGCCATATGGGGATTGGGGGTTGTAGCCTGCCATTTGGTAGACTGATGGCCTTTGTAGATTTTGTGGTGGGAGGGGTTGAGGTGTAGGCATACGTGGAGTAGGTGCTGCAAATCCTGATTGATCCTGCTCCTGTTGAGGGAATTGAAGGCGCAAGAGGTTGGTTTGGGCAAGCTGCCTTCGCTCCAGATATTCAAACACCTCAGAGGGGTTATTTGGAGGGGTGCTTAAATCAATCAGGATTTGCATACACCCTCTCACACGTAGCCTCACCTCACGGGGAAGGGGTCTAAGGTAATGGGCAAGGCTGCGGGCAAAGGCCTCCTCTCCATCATCCGTGGCTGCCCTGGCCAAATAATTGAGGACCCCAGCATCAACATCAGTTCTTGTGGCTTCCAGCTCTCTCATTCGGCAGGATCTCCGTAATGGCCCAGCTGCCTGTGGGGATGACACCAGTGGGCCTGTAGGGCTGCTGCTCTGGCCATGTTCCTCATGCCTTTGCGCATCATGTGCTGCTGAGGGTGGTGGTGCTGCATCTTCCTCACTTGCTGCTGCCTGCAGTGATGATGATGCTGATGGGTCCTCAAGGATGGATGCTGAAGATTCAAAAGATGGACCTGCCACCTCCTCATCCACACTTACAGGATCGATCACAGCCTCCGATTCCGACCCGGTCTCCCTCTCTGTGAGGTTAGACTGTGTTCTGTTAATAAAAACAAAAAAAAAAGGTATTTTATTTGTGGCCATTGTTTAATTACACATCTGTGCGCTTTATTCACAAAAAAAACATACACACAACCTCAGATCAGCACAACATCTCCTTCTCTACTCCCATCTTATCTCATATTCCCACAAGAATATACAAGATTGGTCTTGGGGATCACCACAAATGTTACAAATACTATCACAACACATCATAATGTCGCATACCATTTCAAGCTACACAAAAACCATGAAGACCCACCTCTTCAAACAATCAGATAACCTGCAGGAACAACCCATCCAACAAACCACTGCATGAACATCTCTAAACTCGCATACTACATTCTCAGCCATCCCTTGTTGTGGCTTGGGATGCTTTGCGGGCAGGGTCCTCTCTCCTCCAGGACCCTTTTTGAATTTATGCTTGTTTCCATTATTGTTTGCACTATATTGACACATCCTTACATGTAATTCGCAATGTAATAACCCTAAACCAAAAAAACTGACTAAGATTTAGTTTCCTTACAAATGTGTTGAGAGGTTATTACTTACTGCCTAAGGGCAGTCTCACACGTCCAGATAATTCCGGTACCGGAAAAAATCGGTACCAGAATTATCCGTGTCCGTGTGCCCCTACATTTCTGTGGCACATCAGTGTTGCACACGTGCGGCACACGTGTGCCGCCTGTGTGCCCACTGGGTACCACACGCGCCATGCTGGGTACCACACATACCAGCATCTGGTGCTGAAGCCCCATTCATATCTTCCCTCCAGCAGCGTTTGCTGCAGAGAAGATATGAATAATTGTGTTTAAAATAAAAATCTATGTGAACCCCGCCCTCCCACCCCCTGTGCGCCCCCCCGCTGTTCTGAAAATACTCACCCGGCTCGCTCCCTCGCCGGCGCTGCTTCCGGTTCTGGCCGCATCTTCTCCTGTATGCGGTCACGTGGGGCCGCTCATTGACAGTAATGAATATGCGGCTTCACCCCTATGAGAGGTGGAGCCGCATATTCGTGACTGTAATCGGCGGCACCACATGACCGCTGATACAGTAGAAGATGCGGCCAGAACTGGAAGCAGCGCCAGCAAGGGAGCCGGGTGAGTATTTTCAGAACAGCGGGGGGGCGCACAGGGGGTGGGAGGGCGGGGGGCACATAGATCTTTATTTTAAACACAATTATTCATATCTTCTCTACAGCAAATGCTGCTACAGGGAAGATATGAATCGCGGCTTCAGCACCAGTGGGGGGGACAGCGCTTAATGTAGCGCTGTCTCCTGCACGGCACACGGACTGCACACAGACAACATCCGTGTGCGGTACGTGTTTTACACGGACCCATTGACTTTAATGGGTCCGTGTAATACGTGATCTCCCACGAACACTGACATGTCTCCGTGTTTGGCACACGGAGACACCGTCCGCATAAAAACAATGACATCTGAACAGATGCATTGATTTGAATGTGTCTACGTGTGTCAGTGGCTCCGGTATGTGAGGAAACTGTCACCTCACGTACCGGAGCCACTGACGTGTGAAACCGGCCTACGATCCATACTGACATCCAAAAATGAAAGACGGTCATAGAATATATATTTCCGCTTTTTGAGTGGGACTGCTGACCCACTTCTAGCCCGCTGCTGTCTTTCCCGCCGGTATTGGTCCCGGATGCTGCGCCATCATGTCATAACATCATCCACTGCAATTACATGGTCAGAACTATTGTTCACTATCATTCTGAACATAGCTTATTACAGTTGTCAGTGATATATTATTCTTATTTTATTTTTTTTTTCTTGCACCATTATTTCCATGGTGCTGCAGATGATAAAGGGGTTACATGCAGAGGTCTATATATCGCCCACAGTTAATAACTTTACAGTCACAGACTGGTAGAGAGGGGAGAGAACCCTGTTCTTGCAAACATACATTAGGTAAGATTTTGGATAGGAAATGAAAATGCCTTGTGCAATAATTAGCCTAATGGGCGAAATTATGACAAAAAAGACAAGGGTCAACACCCCTCTGGACGAGGTATGAGGCCAAATAAATATTTAGCAGGGCAAGATCAAGATTACCTATTTACAGAAACACTTTTGCATGTTAATCAGCTTTAGAAATTGTCAAAAATGGCCATAAATGACATAGAAAGATAAAAATGATTCTTCAAGTAATCATGTAGGGAAAGCATCTTGTAAAGTAAAATCTTGTGAATACATGAGTGTACTTACATAGACTTGTCTGCTCCGCACGTGGCCGTTGGGCATAATCGGGGAATAGGAGCCCACAGATGGCCCTCCAATCTGCCTCTTTCCTGGCCCGGTTTGAATAGTTAGGATCCTGCTGGTCCCATATTTCTGGCCTTTCTTGGACCAGGATGAGGAGCATATCGACGTTGATTATGCTGGCCATGATGCTTGCAACTCTGTGGAGGCGAGCACCAGACTTCCGGGATGTCTGTGTGGCTTTTTGAGCTAATTAGCATGTCTGAGATTCATGATTGAGGGCTTGGCTCAATTCCTTGCACCTGGCGATGTCTGGAGATGTCTGGCATATTTCACGCAAGTCACACTGTTGGTCCGTGTGTAATCCGTATATTTCTGGCCTCCATAGACTTTAATTGGCGATTTTTTTTGCGCAATACGGTGACAAACGCAGCATGCTGCGATTTTCTACGGCCGTAGAAGCCCGTATAATACGGATCAGTAAAATACGGCAGGTAGAAGCTTGGCCATAGAGATGCATTGTACCGTATGCAATCCGTATTTTCTGCACCTCTCTTACGTCCGTAAAACTCACTAGTGTGAGGCCGGCCTTAGGCCGGGATCACACATATGCGAGATACGGCCGAGTCTCGCAGGTGAAAACCCAGCTCTGGCCCGGCACTCCGGAGCGGAGCGTGCAGCTCATGTATTGCTGTGCGACTGCACGTTCGGCTCCGGAGTGCCGGCGCCAGAGCTGGGTTTTCACCTGCGAGACTCGGCCGTATCTTGCTTATGTGTGATCCCGACCTTATAGTCATGTCCATGCTATTTGATCTGGCGGGCTGCCTAGTGCTATCCTAATGCATCTCATTAAGGCTGTTTCCATGATCATTGCTGGCTGCAAAATGAGATTACCTCCTTAATAACCAAATAATTTTTCATTTTTGGGCTTTCATTTGTTCTTCCCCTTCTTCCAAGAGTCATAACTTTTTATATAGACATATGAGAGGCTTATTTTTTTCAGGACAAGTTGTAACTTTTAATGACACCGTTCAATTTGCTGTACAATGTACTGAAAAACAGGAAAAGAATTCTGAGCCAGATGACATGGTGAAAAAAATGCATCTCTGCCATTGTTTTTTGGGTTTTGTTCTCATGGCGTTTATTGTGTGGTAAAAATTACCTAGAAACATGAATGTCCATGTTCAGGTCAGTATGCAAATTGAACTTGCATCTACTTATTTCTATTTGGGCTCGTGCACACCACCATACTTTCGTTTCTTTTCCTGTTTGTCAAAAAATTGGATCACATGTAGAAGAGAGGACCGGGCTGTCAGGACTGCTTTAGCGCTGGGTCCGGAACTGCTGGGGCCGAACCTCCTGTTGCTGGAAGGAATGAGATTGCAGACAGAGCGAGCTGATAACTAGGGTGAAGGGGGCATAGCCAGGCGAAGTGAGGTAAAAGAAGTTGCGTGGGAGCTGAAGCGAGCTTCCTGCCAGAGCGCTGAACAGGAGCGGACCGCGGCTGCAGTGAGGAGAGTGTTAGGCCACAGTGCGCAGAGACAGGTTGGCCACGTGAGAGACTCACTCATATCAGCGAGTGTGCAGCGGAACGTACACCAGACAGAGTAGCGCAGCATGAACATTGAGGTGTCGGCTGGCACACAGAGCATTGCAGCGCAGCCATTCAGGTGACGGAGGCTGCTTGAAGAGAAACGTGCCAAGTGGATTCTGCCTCCCTGCTGCGCATTTAAATGAACTAGGGGCTCAGCGAGCAAAAGCGGTGACCGCCCACTGCTGCCAGAAGCGGTACCGTGTGTCGGGCGGGAACACCTGAAGACTCTTCACCGAATTCCGCTGGCATCCCATTACCCACTGGACCTCCAGAGAGTGACAGACAGCGGAGCCACAATAAGTGAAACTGATAAAAGACTGTCAAGTTAAACAACCGCTGTACTGTTTTAGTTTGCATCCCCTTCTCCCTTTTATCTCCCTGCGAAGAGCACTTCCCTGTTGTACAATTAAACAATAGTTAACCCCTGCTCTGCGAGTCTGTGTCACTGCATCCAAGCAATTGTGTGTTACACACACTCGGACCAATGTTATTCAATGAGGCAATTCAGAGGAACGATTTTTTCACTGACCAAATCTACAGGTGAAAAAAATTGTAGTATGCACGTTTTTCCTCCAAAAATCATATAAGACTCACTCTTTCAGGGCGGTTTCACACGTCAGTGGCTCCGGTACGTGAGGTGACAGTTTCCTCACGTACCGGAGCCACTGACACATGTAGACACATTAAAATCAATGCATCTGTTCAGATGTCATTGATTTTTTGCGGACCGTGTCTCCGTGTGCCAAACACGGAGACATGTCAGTCTTCGTGGGAGCGCACGTATTACACGGACCCATTAAAGTCAATGGGTCCGTGTAAAACACGTACCGCACACGGACGTTGTCCGTGTGCAGTCCGTGTGCCGTGCAGGAGACAGCGCTACATTAAGCGCTGTCCCCCCCACTGGTGCTGAAGCCGTGATTCATATCTTCCCTGCAGCAGTGTTTGCTGTAGAGAAGATATGAATAATTGTGTTTAAAATAAAGATCTATGTGCCCCCCGCCCTCCCACCCCCTGTGCGCCCCCCTCCCCCCCCCCCCCCCCCGCTGTTCTGAATATACTCACCCGGCTCGCTCCCTCGCCGGCGCTGCTTCCTGTTCTGGCCGCATCTTCTACTGTATCAGCGGTCACGTGGTGCCGCCGATTACAGTCATGAATATGTGGCTCCACCTTCCATGGGGGTGGAGCCGCATATTCATTACTATAAATGAGCGGCCCCACGTGACCGCATACAGGAGAAGATACGGCCAGAACAGGAAGCAGCGCCGGCGAGGGAGCTGGGTGAGTATTTTCAGACTGATGTGCCACAGAAACGTAGGGGCACACGGACACAGATAATTCCGGTACCGATTTTTTCCGGTACCGGAATTATCTGGACGTGTGAGACTGGCCTCAAGACTATGGGTGCGTGAAAAAAGTCAGATGCCATACGGCGCCTCATTGTATCAACCAATTTCACGGATACATTGCAATTCTGTAGCATAGCAAACCATAAATAGTCCTGTAAATGATGAATTGCTGCTTCTTCTGCTGCTGCTGCTGCTGCTGCTGCTGCTGTAAAAAGAGCGTATTGCATACGGACTGTTCGGGGATGACGGAGAAAAAAATACGGTCATGCACATCTACCTGTTAGGAAATGAAAAAAATTCTGGATTTTGTAAAACAAAAAAATGTTTGCCTTGTGCTGCTGTTTTCCGAGATCTTTAACATATTTTTTATTTCCACTGATGGACCTGTGAGGGCTTTTTTTTTTGGCGTGATGAACTAACATTTTTACTGGTACAAACTTGGGGTACATAGAAAGTTAGGACCTTTGTTTGTTTATTTTGCATTGTTTGTGGAACTGAGGTGAAATGCAATTTTGGGCTTTCAATTTTTGTTCTATTTTAAGTCATTAAAAATTCATTATATATTTTGATAGATCAGACTTTTATGGATGCCACAATACCAAATATGTTTATTTATTTGTTGTTTTGCTTTCTTTATTCTTATTGAGGGAAAGAAGGGTCATTTCAATTTTTATAGTGTTTTATATTTTTAAAACTTTTTTAATTTTTTACATTATCTATTACAGAACTTGAACATTATATACAATAGTTTGACTTCTTATACTATACATTGCAATACCACAGTATTGCCGTTTACAGCAAAACAGCATTGTTCCCACCAAGATTGATGAGGTGGCGTAAGATTTGTAAGGTAAGCCACAGCTCATCATGAATTAGACGAGTGGGCATCACCAGTCCACGCCCTGTCCCACCACCCATTTTGCCCTAGCGTTGCCCATTTTGGAAAATGGCATGAAAATGCCAAAAGTCACAACATTTTTACACAACTCCTGGTAGATGAAATTGCATTGTTGTGTCACAGGTCCGCTGCAGCAATCAGCGGTCGCTGTTTGGCTGTAGCCTTTACTATTTCATCAGAGAAGGCATCTGCCATGACAAAGTTTTGATGAGCTGCAGCCAAACAGCAGAATTTGATTTTCTGCAGCAGACACACAATATAACAATGTGATGACACCTGCCAGAAATAGCAGTGCTAACATTTCAGGAATAGCACCTCTGTTGGGGTGAGTATTGATTAATTTTCTTTTAATTGGGGTCCTGAAATGATAAACCACGTGTTTATCAATTGGACTATCCATTTATTCATCACTGAATCATATCATCAAAAAGTGGGACTCACATTTATTGTAAAATATTTTACTAAAATATTTTATTTTGAAATAGACTTACAATTTTGTTAAAATTACTTATATTATCCCAGTTTACTGCTTGTGGAAATTCTTCATACTTCTAGAATGTAGGTTATAAGCCCTCTCAGGCAGTGTTTTCCAATCTGCCTGTTACTTAGGCCGGTTTCACACATCAGTGGCTCCGGTACGTGAGGTGACAGTTTCCTCACGTACCGGAGACACTGACTCACGTAGACACATTGAAATCAATGTGTCTCCGCACATGACAGCGTCTTTTCACGGACCGTGTGTCCGTGTGCAAAATACAGAGACATGTCAGTGTTCGTGGGAGCGCACGGATTACACGGACCCGTTAAAGTCAATGGGTCCGTGTAAAACACGTACCGCACACGGACGTTGTCCATGTACAGTCCGTGTGCCATGCAGGAGACAGCGCTACAGTAAGCGCTATCCCCCCCCACGTGGTGCTGAAGCCGCCATTCATATCTTCTCTGCAGCAGCGTTTGCTATAGAGAAGATATGATAAATCCTTTTTTTTTTTGTTTCTCGTGTTTAAAATAAAGATCCCTGTCCCCAACCCCCTCCCACCCCCTGTGCGCCCACCCGCTGTTATTAAAGTACTCACCCGGCTCCCTCGCAGTGTCCTGTCCTCGCAGCACCTTCTCCTGTATGAGCGGTCACGTGGGGCCGCCCATTACAGTCATGAATATGCGGCTCCACCTCCCATAGGGGGCATATTGATTTATGTCAGGTAAGAACAGTTAGGCTGTGTGCACACATAGCAGATCTTTTGAGTTTTTTTCGCGGTTTTTCGCTATAAAAACGCTATAAAACCACGAAAAAAACGCTCACATTAAGCATCCTATTTAAGAGAATGCAATCCGCATTTTTTGTGCACATGCTGCATTTTTTTCCTGAGCGGATTCGCATTCCAGAAAAAAACGCAGCATGTTCATTAAATTTGCGGAATCGCGGGGATTCCGCACACCTAGGAATGCATTGATCTGCTTACTTCCCGCATGGGGCTGTGTCCACCATGCGGGAAGTAAGCAGATCATGTTCGGTTGGTACCCAGGGTGGAGGAGAGGAGACTCCACGGATTGGGCACCATATAATTGTTAAAAAAAAGAAATAAAATAAAAAAATCGTGATATACTCACCTTGGATGGCTCCCTGAGTCTTCCTGCCCCTCAGCGCTGCACGCGGCCGCTTCCGTTCCTGTAGATGGTGTGTGAAGGACCTGCGATGACGTCGCGGTCACATGAACGTGATGACGTCGCGACGTCATCGAAGGTCCTGCACACACACCATCTATAGGAATGGAAGCCGCTGAGGAGATCGGCTGTTTGCGGTAGGTGAGTATAACCATTTTTTATTTTTTTAAATTATTTTAACATTCTATCTTTTACTATTGATGCGGCATAGGCTGCATCAATAGTAAAAAGTTGGTCACACTTGTCAAACACTGTTTGACAAGTGTGACCGACCTGTCAATCAGTTTTCCAAGCGATGCTAAAGATCGCTTGGAAAACGCTAGCATTCTGCAAGCTAATTATGCTTGCAAAACGCTAGTTTTCTGCGGGCATATGCATGCCAATTCCGCATGCGATATACCCGCGGCAGGAGGCGCAGAATTGCCGCGGAAATTTCCGCGGCAATTCTGCAATGTGTGCACTTAGCCTTAAAGGATAATTGGTCATTCAAGTTTATTTGTGTGGAGACAGGAAAGGACAAGCAATTGGATTATAAAGAACTTGAGAAGGCTCTGAATAGGGAATGTTATATATTTAATATTGTTAAACCATCATCAGACTATGAGGAAAGAAAAGTTCCTGACTAATTCAATATAAGCAAAAGCTGCAATGTACAATGATAGACAGACAGACACATACAGTACTGCTCACCGTTATTGGCACCCCTTCATTTTTTTCATAGACTGTACAATATCTTCAGAAATTAATGGAAATCTACCAAAGCAATATTCTCAGGAATTTTAATTAGTGGTCCAAAGTAATACAACAATAAAACATTGTTTTTCAACTTAATGTTGCAATTTCAAAGAAGAAACAGAATAAACATCATGTGCAGAATGAAGGTATCTCTAATTAATATTTGGTTGGCATCGATGACAGCCTCCAAATGTTTCTTGTAGTCATCAATGAGCTTCTTGCACTTCTCAGCTGGTATTTTCTCCCACTCTTAACATAGTAACATAGTAACATAGTTAGTAAGGCCGAAAAAAGACATTTGTCCATCCAGTTCAGCCTATATTCCATCATAATAAATCCCCAGATCTACGTCCTTCTACAGAACCTAATAATTGTATGATACAATATTGTTCTGCTCCAGGAAGACATCCAGGCCTCTCTTGAACCCCTCGACTGAGTTCGCCATCACCACCTCCTCAGGCAAGCAATTCCAGATTCTCACTGCCCTAACAGTAAAGAATCCTCTTCTATGTTGGTGGAAAAACCTTCTCTCCTCCAGACGCAAAGAATGCCCCCTTGTGCCCGTCACCTTCCTTGGTATAAACAGATCCTCAGCGAGATATTTGTATTGTCCCCTTATATACTTATACATGGTTATTAGATCGCCCCTCAGTCGTCTTTTTTCTAGACTAAATAATCCTAATTTCGCTAATCTATCTGGGTATTGTAGTTCTCCCATCCCCTTTATTAATTTTGTTGCCCTCCTTTGTACTCTCTCTAGTTCCATTATATCCTTCCTGAGCACCGGTGCCCAAAACTGGACACAGTACTCCATGTGCGGTCTAACTAGGGATTTGTACAGAGGCAGTATAATGCTCTCATCATGTGTATCCAGACCTCTTTTAATGCACCCCATGATCCTGTTTGCCTTGGCAGCTGCTGCCTGGCACTGGCTGCTCCAGGTAAGTTTATCATTAACTAGGATCCCCAAGTCCTTCTCCCTGTCAGATTTACCCAGTGGTTTCCCATTCAGTGTGTAATGGTGATATTGATTCCTTCTTCCCATGTGTATAACCTTACATTTATCATTGTTAAACCTCATCTGCCACCTTTCAGCCCAAGTTTCCAACTTATCCAGATCCATCTGTAGCAGAATACTATCTTCTCTTGTATTAACTGCTTTACATAGTTTTGTATCATCTGCAAATATCGATATTTTACTGTGTAAACCTTCTACCAGATCATTAATGAATATGTTGAAGAGAACAGGTCCCAATACCGACCCCTGCGGTACCCCACTGGTACCCCACTCTTCCTTTGCAGTTTGTTCAAGCTCTTGAATGTTGGCATGGTTCTTTTTCCTAATGGCAGATATCAGCTCACCTCAAAGATTTTCAATGGGATTGAGGTCAGGAGATATTGCTAGCCATTTTAAAACAGTCCACTTTTTCTTTTTCATCCATTCCTATGCACTTTTGGATGTGTTCTTTGAGTCATTGTCTTGCTGGAGAACCCATGATGTTTGACTCAAACCAAGTTTTCTTAAACTGGGTAGACAATTCACTCTAAATTCTCTTGATAGTTCTCTGATTTCATAATTCCTATGATAGGGTCAAGGCCTCCAGTACCAGATGCAGCAAAGCAACCCCACAGCATTATGTATCCTCCAGCATGCTTAACTGTTGGTAGGGTGTTCTTTTCCCTTAAAAGCTTCATTGTACTGTCTGTAAACAAACTATTGCTTTGCAATGCCAAAAAGCTCTATTTCTGTTTCAAATGTCCACAGAATATCTTCCAAGAAGGATTGTGCTTTGTCAAGGTACTTTTTGGCAAACATCAATCGTTCCTTTTTATGTCTTTTCTTCAGCAATGGTTTCTTCATTGGCCTTCGTGTTATGAATAGGTAATTCAGAACCACAATGGACCTTGAAGTTCAGAGCACACAAGTGACCTGACAAAAACCACAAAACATAGGACGAGCTCTGAGACGTGGAAACTCTGCTGACCGCAATCCCTAAACCTATCAAACCACACTAGAGGTAGCCGTGGATTGCGCCTAACGCTCCCTATGCAACTCGGCACAGCCTGAGAAACTAGCTAGTCCTGATGATAGAAAAATAAGCCTACCTTGCCTCAGAGAAATTCCCCAAAGGAAAAGGCAGCCCCCCACATATAATGACTGTGAGTTAAGATGAAAATACAAACACAGAGATGAAATAGATTTAGCAAAGTGAGGCCCGACTTACTGAATAGACCGAGGATAGGAAAGATAGCTTTGCGGTCAACACAAAAACCTACAAACAACCACGCAGAGGGGCAAAAAGACCCTCTGCACCGACTAACGGTACGGAGGTGCTCCCTCTGCGTCTCAGAGCTTCCAGCAAGCAAGCAGAACCAAAAAAGCAAGCTGGACAGAAAATATAGCAACAAAAGGACACAAGCAGAACTTAGCTTATGCTGAGCAGACAGGCCACAGGAATGATCCAGGAGGAAGCAAGACCAATACTAGAACATTGACTGGAGGCCAGGATCAAAGCACTAGGTGGAGTTAAATAGAGCAGCACCTAATGACTTAACCTCATCACCTGAGGAAGGAAACTCAGAAGCCGCAGTACCACTCGTGACCACAGGAGGGAGCTTGATCACAGAATTCACAACAGTACCCCCCCCTTGAGGAGGGGTCACTGAACCCTCACCAGAGCCCCCAGGCCAACCAGGATGAGCCATATGAAAGGCACGAACAAGATCGGCAGCATGGACATCAGAGGCAAAGACCCAGGAATCATCTTCCTGACCATAACCCTTCCGCTTAACCAGATACTGGAGTTTCCGTCTCGAAACACGAGAATCCAAACTCTTCTCCACTATATACTCCAACTCCCCCTCCACCAAAACCGGGGCAGGAGGATCAACAGATGGAACCACAGGCGCCACGTATCTCCGCAACAATGACCTATGGAATACGTTATGGATGGAAAAAGAATCTGGAAGGGTCAAACGAAAAGACACAGGATTAAGAACCTCAGAAATCCTATACGGGCCAATGAAACGAGGCTTAAACTTAGGAGAAGAAACCTTCATAGGAATATAACGAGATGACAACCAAACCAAATCCCCAACACGAAGTCGGGGACCCACACAGCGTCTGCGATTAGCGAAACGTTGAGCCTTCTCCTGGGACAAGGTCAAATTGTCCACTACATGAGTCCAAATCCGCTGCAACCTGTCCACCACAGTATCCACACCAGGACAGTCCGAAGACTCAACCTGCCCTGAAGAGAAACGAGGATGGAACCCAGAATTGCAGAAAAACGGTGAAACCAAGGTAGCCGAGCTGGCCCGATTATTAAGAGCGAACTCAGCCATCGGCAAAAAGGACACCCAATCATCCTGATCAGCAGAAACAAAACATCTCAGATATGTTTCCAAGGTCTGATTGGTTCGTTCAGTCTGGCCATTTGTCTGAGGATGGAAAGCCGAGGAAAAAGACAAATCAATGCCCATCCTAGCACAAAAGGCTCGCCAAAACCTCGAAACAAACTGGGAACCTCTGTCAGAAACGATGTTCTCTGGAATGCCATGTAAACGAACCACATGCTGGAAGAACAATGGCACCAAATCAGAGGAGGAAGGTAATTTAGACAAGGGTATGGATCATCAAATGGATCATCTTAGAGAAGCGATCACAAACTACCCAAATGACCGACATTTTTTGAGAGGCGGGGAGATCCGAAATAAAATCCATAGAGATATGTGTCCAAGGCCTCCTCGGGATCGGCAAGGGCAAAAGCAACCCACTGGCACGAGAACAGCAGGGCTTAGCCCGAGCACAAATCCCACAGGACTGCACAAAAGAACGCACATCCTGCGACAGAGACGGCCACCAAAAGGATCTAGCCACCAAATCTCTGGTACCAAAGATTCCAGGATGACCAGCCAACACCGAACAATGAACCTCAGCGATAACTTTATTCGTCCACCTATCAGGGACAAACAGTTTCTCTGCTGGGCAACGATCAGGTTTATTAGCCTGAAATTTTTGCAGCACCCGCCGCAAATCAGGGGAGATGGCAGACACAATTACTCCCTCTTTGAGAATACCCGCCGGCTCAGGCAAACCCGGAGAGTCGGGCACAAAACTCCTAGACAGGGCATCCGCCTTCACATTTTTAGAGCCCGGAAGGTACGAAACCACAAAGTCAAAACGGGAGAAAAACAGCAACCAACGAGCCTGTCTAGGATTCAACCGTTTGGCAGACTCGAGATAAGTCAAGTTCTTGTGATCAGTCAAGACCACCACGCGATGCTTAGCTCCTTCAAGCCAATGACGCCACTCCTCGAATGCCCACTTCATGGCCAGCAACTCTCGATTGCCAACATCATAATTTCGCTCAGCAGGCGAAAACTTCCTGGAAAAGAAGGCGCATGGCTTCATCACCGAGCAATCAGCACCTCTTTGCGACAAAACAGCCCCCGCTCCAATTTCAGAAGCATCAACCTCAACCTGGAACGGAAGCGAAACATCTGGTTGACACAACACAGGGGCAGAAGAAAAAAGACGCTTTAACTCTTGAAAAGCTTCCACAGCAGCAGAAGACCAATTGACCACATCAGCACCCTTCTTGGTCAAATCGGTCAATGGTTTAGCAATACTAGAAAAATTACAGATGAAGCGACGATAAAAATTAGCAAAACCAAGGAACTTTGGCAGACTCTTCAGAGATGTCGGCTGAGTCCAATCATAAATGGCCTGAACCTTAACAGGGTCCATCTCGATGGTAGAAGGGGAAAAAATGAACCCCAAAAATGAAACCTTCTGAACACCAAAGAGACACTTTGATCCCTTCACACACAAAGAATTAGCACGCAGGACCTGGAACACCATTCTGACCTGCTTCACATGAGACTCCCAATCATCCGAGAAGACCAAAATATCATCCAAGTATACAATCAGGAATTTATCCAGGTACTCTCGGAAGATGTCATGCATAAAGGACTGAAATACTGATGGAGCATTGGCAAGTCCAAATGGCATAACTAGGTACTCAAAATGGCCCTCGGGCGTATTAAATGCAGTTTTCCATTCATCGCCCCGTTTAATACGCACAAGATTATATGCACCACGGAGATCTATCTTGGTGAACCAACTAGCCCCCTTAATCCGAGCAAACAAATCAGATAGCAGCAGCAAGGGGTACTGAAATTTGACCGTGATTTTATTTAGAAGGCGGTAATCAATACAAGGTCTCAGCGAACCATCCTTCTTGGCCACAAAAAAGAACCCTGCTCCCAATGGCGACGACGACGGCCGAATATGACCCTTCTCCAAGGATTCTTTTACGTAACTCCGCATAGCGGCGTGCTCAGGTACAGATAAATTAAACAGTCGACCCTTAGGAAACTTACTACCAGGAATCAACTCGATAGCACAATCACAATCCCTATGCGGAGGTAGGGCATTGGACTTGGGCTCATCGAATACATCCCGGTAATCAGACAAGAACTCTGGGACCTCAGAAGGGGTGGATGATGAGATAGACAGAAATGGAACATCACCATGTACCCCCTGACAACCCCAGCTGGACACAGACATTGATTTCCAATCTAATACTGGGTTATGGACTTGTAGCCATGGCAACCCCAACACGACCACATCATGCAGATTTTGCAACACCAGAAAGCGAATATCCTCCTGGTGCGCAGGAGCCATGCACATGGTCAGCTGGGTCCAATACTGAGGCTTATTCTTGGCCAAAGGCGTAGCATCAATTCCTCTCAATGGAATAAGACACTGCAAGGGCTCCAAGACAAACCCACAGCGCCTAGCAAACTCCAAGTCCATCAAATTCAGGGCAGCGCCTGAATCCACAAATGCCATGACAGAATAGGAAGACAAAGAGCAGATCAAAGTAACGGACAAAAGAAATTTCGACTGTACCGTACCAATGGTGGCAGACTTAGCGAACCGCTTAGTGCGCTTAGGACAATCGGAGATAGCATGAGTGGAATCACCACAGTAGAAACACAGCCCATTTTGACGTCTGTGTTCTTGCCTTTCAGCTCTGGTCAAAGTCCTATCGCACTGCATAGGCTCAGGTTTATGCTCAGATAATACCGCCAAATGGTGCACAGATTTACGCTTACGCAAGCGTCGACCGATCTGAATGGCCAAAGACATAGACTCATTCAGACCAGCAGGCATAGGAAATCCCACCATGACATCCTTAAGTTCTTCAGAGAGACCCTTTCTGAAGATTGCTGCCAAAGCACATTCATTCCATTGAGTGAGCACAGACCACTTTCTAAACTTCTGACAATAAATCTCTATCTCATCCTGACCCTGACACAGAGCCAGCAAATTTTTCTCTGCCTGATCCACTGAATTAGGTTCATCGTACAGTAATCCGAGCGCCAGAAAAAACGCATCAATATTACATAATGCAGGATCTCCTGGCGCAAGGGAAAATGCCCAGTCTTGAGGGTCGCCACGTAATAAAGAAATAATAATCTTAACTTGTTGAACTGGGTCACCAGAGGAGCGAGGTTTCAACGCCAGAAACAGTTTGCAATTATTTTTGAAACTCAGAAATTTAGCTCTATCTCCAGAAAACAAATCAGGAATAAGAATTCTTGGTTCTAACATAGAATTCTGAGCCACAAAGTCTTGAATATTTTGTACTCTTACAGTGAGAAGATCCACACATGAAGACAGACCTTTAATGTCCATCACCACACCTGTGTCCTGAACCACCCAAATGTCTAGGGGAAAAAAAAGGCAAAACACAGTGCAAAGAAAAAAAAATGGTCTCAGAACTTCTTTTTTCCCTCTATTGAGAAGCATAGTACTTTGGGCCTCCAGTACTGTTATGAATAGGTAATTCAGAACCACAATGGACCTTGAAGTTCAGAGCACACAAGTGACCTGACAAAAACCACAAAACATAGGACGAGCTCTGAGACGTGGAAACTCTGCTGACCGCAATCCCTAAACCTATCAAACCACACTAGAGGTAGCCGTGGATTGCGCCTAACGCTCCCTATGCAACTCGGCACAGCCTGAGAAACTAGCTAGTCCTGAAGATAGAAAAATAAGCCTACCTTGCCTCAGAGAAATTCCCCAAAGGAAAAGGCAGCCCCCCACATATAATGACTGTGAGTTAAGATGAAAATACAAACACAGAGATGAAATAGATTTAGCAAAGTGAGGCCCGACTTACTGAATAGACCGAGGATAGGAAAGATAGCTTTGCGGTCAACACAAAAACCTACAAACAACCACGCAGAGGGGCAAAAAGACCCTCCGCACCGACTAACGGTATGGAGGTGCTCCCTCTGCGTCTCAGAGCTTCCAGCAAGCAAGCAGAACCAAAAAAGCAAGCTGGACAGAAAATATAGCAACGAAAGGACACAAGCAGAACTTAGCTTATGCTGAGCAGACAGGCCACAGGAACGATCCAGGAGGAAGCAAGACCAATACTAGAACATTGACTGGAGGCCAGGATCAAAGCACTAGGTGGAGTTAAATAGAGCAGCACCTAACGACTTAACCTCGTCACCTGAGGAAGGAAACTCAGAAGCCGCAGTACCACTCGTGACCACAGGAGGGAGCTTGATCACAGAATTCACAACACCTTCGCCCATAAAGCTCTTCTTGGATTAGTGTGCGGCATGGTACTTGGTGAAACCATGACCCAAGACTGTTCCAAGTTGGCCTTCAGGTCTTTGAACTGTGGTGTTTTGCCAACCCTCGAAGATATCTCTTGTCAATTTTCCTATTTCCCACAAGTATAGGGAGGTTTTTGATGGTACTATGCTTGGCAAACTTCTTAATAATGTTGCACTGCACACTATTGAAATTCGGTCTTTGAAGACCTTATAGCCTTTGGAAGTCTTGTGTTAGCTAATAATAGCAGTTCTGAATAGAGATAAGTGAACCTTTCAAGGTTCAGTTCACTTCAATTTGCCGAACATTTAGATGTTTGCCGAACATGTTCACTGAACGGTTAGACAAAGTACCTGAAACCCATTAGATTGAATGGGAGGCCAAACCAAACGTCTACACAACACCATAAGAGGTGACAAAAAGCTTCCTAAACAGCTAAAATTAGGGACATACACCATGAAAAGTGACATCATTTGACCCATAGTAGAAATTTGTAAATGGCACAGCAGAAGTCAGCCATGGGCCATGCATGTTTTGTTATCATTGTCATTATTATTATTATTATTATTTATTATTATAGCACCATTTATTCCACGGATATAAGGGGTATACATAATAAAAAACGAGTAAAGTAATCTTAAACAATACAAGTCACGACTGGTACAGGAGGAGAGAGGACCCTGCCTGCGAGGGCTCACAATCTAAAAGGGATGGGTGAGGATACAGTAGGCAAGAGTAGAGCTGGTCATGCAGTGGCTTAGTCGATCGGTGGTTACTGCAGGTAGTAGGCTTGTCGGAAGAGGCTATTCCAACCACACTCAGATTGCGCAAACATTAGATTCATACAGTACTATTGGTAGAAAAATGTAAGGAAAGTAACACAGGTTGTTGACTGATCAATTTACCCATAGTAGAACCTTTTATGAAGCAGTCAGCCATGCAGCGCCGGCCCGAGAGATTACGGCACCCTAGGCGAAACTATTTTGTTGCGCCCCTACTATTCTTGGCAGTAGATGAAAACTTGGGATATAAATTTAGGAGCAAAATAAACCACAACAACAATGATTAATTAACTCTCTCCTAACTCTTTAATCTTCTGAGAAGTTGAATAGGACAAATACATACAAAGTAATCAATAACACAAAACAAAAGCGACCATAGGTAATTAAAATTTTTGTTTTCCTTGCCTTTTTTTTTTAAAGGATGATACTAAGTCACCGAGATTAATTTGTTTAGCAAATTCAGATTCTATCGATGCAAACGACTCACGTCCGTAGTTTCCTTTCCGTGCATAAATTGAAGCTCAACGGTTTTTCTTTTAAATTTATGGTAAAAAAATGTATGTACACTTTTCTTTCCATACCTAAAACTTTTTGCCTTTTGAAAAGATTTTTTATAATTTTTTTCTAGGCGGCCGCCTAGTTCGCCTATACGTTCGGGCCGGCCCTGCAGCCATGGGCCATGCATGAGGTATCAGGGTCTGGCCCAGCATTTACAGATTGGAATTGAAGTTTCAATGAGGACCTGATGGTTAAGGGAGCAGTGTAAGCCTTCTTAGCTGGGAGCCCTGATACCCCATGCAACACCTAAGCTTTTTTTAAATTCCAGCGCAAACATCAGTTTCATACAGTACTATTGGTAGAACACTATAAGAAAAGTAACACTGGTAGTTGACTGAAAGTAAGTGCAGTCTTACTTGTCAGAGAGCCCTACTTACACAGGCAACCCACCAGATGGAGACCCAACTTTGAGTCTCCACATTTCAAAAAATTATTGTCACACACCACTAAAGTGGCATTGATTTCCACAGAGTAGAAACAGTATAAGGGTATGTGCACATGTTGCGGATTTTGCTGCGGATCTGCAGCTGTTTTCCATGAGTTTACAGTACCACGTAAACCTATGGAAAACAAAATCCGCAGTGCACATGCTGCGTAAAAAAACGCGTGGAAACGCTGCATTGTTTATTCCGCAGCATGTTCATTCTTTGTGCGGATTCCACAGCGGTTTACACCTGCTCCATAATAGGAATCCGCAGGTGTAAAACCGCAGGTGGAATCGGCACAAAAAACGCATAAAATCCGTGGTAAATCCGCAGTAAATCGACAGGTAAAAAGCAGTGCTTTTTACCTGCGGATTTCTGAAAACAGGTGTGGAAAAATCTGCAGAGGTTACTTCTATGTGTGCACATACCCTTAAAGGCCTCTGACACACCTTCTACTACAGGCAACCCACCCCATGGTTACTCAACTTGGAGTCTCCACATTCCAAAAAATTATTGTCACATCACTAAAGTGTTATCGATTTCCACAGAGTAGAAATAGTAAAATAGGCCTCTGACACATCTTCAACTACAGGCAACCCACCAGATGGAGACTAGACATGACAAACTTGTTTGGAAAACATTTGCCAATCTCAAATTCAGCACGAATGTAGCACATTTGAGTTCATGTTTGCTTTCACAAGCATTTTTACTCAAAGTTTCGCAAATCTGTCACAGTTCTGTAATTATTGTGTCTCCATTAATGTTTTTGTTATTACTTTGGATAGGATAATGGTGCTGTATGATGAACAGACAGACGGAGGGACTGGTTTGATGAGGGGAGGGTGAGTGGAGAGGTTAGAGAAGCATGTAAAGAGATTACATGAGTGGCAAATTCTTTTTTTCCCTTAACCTTATGTGTGTTGATTCCGGCAACCAATCAGGGCGCAGAAACCATCCACAACGTCATGACATAAGGTCTTCTGTGATTGAAGTCACATGTCCATAGCCATATAAAAAACGGACATCTTGTTTTCCTAGCGTCATTGTCTCAGTGTCATAGTGCAGAGAGGTTGCTCCTGCGTTAGTGCTGGTGCTGAATGTGGACTTGTCAGTTAAATAGATAGGATCCCGTCTTGTGTGAAATTGATCTTCCAGCATCAAAGTAGATTGTGCAAAAACTGTGTGGCAGTCTCCGGAAGCCCCATTTGCTATTCCAAATCTTTTGTGTTAAAACTGTATTTCAGTGGAAAATCAGAAGGCCATATTTCCACTTAAGAATCATTAGGACTAATATTGAGTTGCAGGCTGGAGGGCCAACTAGCTACTCCAAATAGTTTGTGCTAAAACTTTGTTTCAGTGGCAAATCAGAAGGCCAGATTTTCACTGAAAAAATGTTAGGCCTAATATTGGGGTGCAGGCAAGAGGCCCAATTATCTACTCCAAATCGTTTTTACTAAAACTGTGTTTCAGTGGCAATTCAGAAGGCCAGATTTACACTTCAAAATTGTTAGGCCTAACACCATGGCGCAGCCACGAGGCCTAATTAGCTACTCCAAATCGTTTGTGCTTAAACTGTGTTTCAGTGGCAAATCAGAAAGCCAGATTTCCACTTAAAAATGAATAGGCCTAATATAGTGGTGCAGCCAAGAGGCCCAATTACCTACACCAAATTGTTTGTGATAAAACTGTGTTTCAGAGACAAATCAGAAGTGCACGTTTGAAAATATACAATTATATGAAAAAGTTTAGGCACCCCTATTAATCTTAAGTTTAATGTTTTATAAAATTGGTATTATTGCAACAGCTATTTCAGTTTCATATATCTAATAACTGTTGGACACAGTATTGTTTCTGCCCTGAAATGAGGTTTATTGTACTAACAGAAAATGTGCAATCTGCATTCAAAGAAAATTTGACAGGTGCATAAGTATGGGCACCCTTATCATTTTCTTGTTTTAAATACTCCTACCTACTTTTTACTGACTTACTAAAGCACTTTTTTTGGTTTTCTAACCTCATTGAGCTTTGAACTTCATAGCCAGGTGTATGCAATCATGAGAAAAGTTACTTAAAGTGGCCACTTGCAAGTTGTTCTCCTATTTGAATCTCCTCTGAAGAGTGGCATCATGGGCTCCTCAAAACAACTGTCTAATGATCTGAAAACAAAGATTATTCAACATAGTTGTTCAGGGGAAGGATACAAAAAGCTGTCTCAGAGATTTAACCTGTCAATTTCCACTGTGAGAAACATTGTAAGGAAATGGAAGAACACAGGTACAGTTCTTGTTAAGGCCAGAAGTGGCAGGCCAAGAAAAACATAAGAAAGGCAGAGAAGAAGAATGGTGAGATCAGTCAAGGACAATCCTCAGACCACCTCCAGAGAGCTGCAGCATGAACTTGCTGCAGATGGTGTCACTGTGCATCGGTCAACTATACAACGCACTTTGCACAAGGAGAAGCTGTATGGGAGAGTGATGCGAAAGAAGCCATTTCTGCAAGCACGCCACAAACAGAGTCGGCTGAGGTATGCAAAAGCACATTTGGAGAAGCCAACTTCTTTTTGGAAGAAGGTCCTGTGGACTGATGAAACCAAGATTGAGTTCTTAGGCGTTATGCATGGCGGCCAAAAAACACAGCATTCCAAGAAAAACACTTGCTACCCGCAGTAAAATTTGGTGGAGGTTCTATCATGCTTTTGGGGCTGTGTGGCCAATGCCGACACCGGGAATCTTGTTAAAGTTGAGGGACGCATGGATTCCTCTCAGTATCAGCAGATTCTTGACAATAATGTTCATGAATCAATGACAAAGTTGAAGTTACGCAGGGGATGGGTCTTTCAGCAAGACAATGATCCAAAACACCGCTCCAAATCTACTCAGGCATTCATGCAGAGGAATAATTACACTGTTCTGGAGTGGCCATCCCAGTCCCCAGACCTGAATATCATTGAACATCTGTGGGATCATTTGAAGAGGGCTGTCCATGCTTGGTGACCATCAAACTTAACTGAACTGGAATTGTTTTGTAAAGAGGAATGGTCAAAAATACCTTCATCCAGGAACTCATTAAAAGCTACAGGAAGCGACTAGAGGCTGTTATTTTTGCAAAATGAGGATCTACTAAATATTAATGTCACCTTTCTGGTGGGGTGCCCATACTTATGCACCTGTCAAATTTGTCTGAATGCAGATTTCACATTTTCTGCTAGTACAATCAACCTCATTTCAAGGCAGAAACATTACTGTGTCCAACAGTTATTAGATATATGAAACTGAAATAGCTGCTGCAAAAATACCAATTTTATAAAACATTAATCTTAAGATTAATAGGGGTGCTCAAACTTTTCATATAACTGTAAATTTCTTGTTCTAATTCCGTAGTTCTGAAACAATGCCATGGCTATGCAAACCTTGCCACCCCTGCGAACTGCACACTTGTGACCGGTGTTGGCCGCAGCCAGAGTTGGGGCTGAGTATGCAGTGCTTGTCATGGTTGCATCACTTTGTGTCTATGTGGGAAGCTGCAAAGTAACCTCCTCATCTTCCTCTTCATCCACCTCCTCAGCTGAACTACTCAGCTGTGTAATTCTGAGTTCACACCAAGTGGGATCTACAACCTCATAGTCATCCTCTCTGTTCTCACACTTCTCACCCTGAGAGTCACCCTCCTCTTCCTAACACCACAGTACAATCAACCTGCACCTCTTGTACCTGAGTCTCATCAGGATCACCTCCACCCTTAGTGGCTAACATCTAGTGATGAGGGATTCTACTCGGACCCTACTTCATCCAGCCCGGATCCAGCATGAAAACATTTTGGGTATCTGTGCAGATGATTTCCTCCTCTGGATTCTGTGATCCTTCGGAGCAGACCTCTGATGCCCATGAAATAGAATGTGTGAACAGCTCTGCAGAATGGCTCACAGGCAGTTGGCTGCTTGGAAATTTTTGATGCTGGGGGGAAACAAGGGTCAATGGGGTGCCACCTCTCAGGATTGTACTGTGTGTGATGTTAAGGTGGAGGAAGAGGAGGCGAGGCCAATTGATGCAGAGCTTGCCATCCACTGGATCACATACTCTTTCTAAGCCTCATCTACAAGCAGGGTCGCCATTACTGCCCTGACTGGCATATGGGGCCCGATCAGCAGAGGGGGCCCACATCAGGTCCCGTCTCTTCTGCTTCAGGCCCCAGCGGCAGGATTCTACCGTTCTACCGGTCTACTGAACCTGCATCCGTTAGGCTACTTTCACATATCAGGTTTTTGCCGTCAGGCTCAATCCGGCGAATTTTGAAAAAAAACAGATCAGGCAAAAGTTGCCGCCGGATCCGTTTTTTTCTCATAGACTTGTATTAGCAACGGATTGCGATGGATGGCCTCACATTTCATCCATTTTTTGCCGGATCAGTCAAAACGAAAATTCGTTTTCCGGTGGCTGGAGAAAGCGGACATAGGAACATCTTTTGTGTCCGTCAAAAAAATGGACAGCAATGGATCTGTCGCTATCTGGCGTTTGCTATAATGGAACCCTATGGCACCTGATCCGTCAAATTATGGAATCCGGCGATGGATTCGTTTTTTTTAAACTAGGCATGTGTTTTCCATTCTGGGGGTCTCTCTCTTCCTTCTGGGGACGCGATGATGCCGGATGTGTTCATTGCACACATCCGGTATCATCGCACCCCACACATAGGGCCCTGTGTTATACCTTGTGGCGGCGCAGCGGCGCTGCAAGGTAAACGGACATGCTACGATCTAAAAAGATGCACCGCATGTCCGGAATCGCAGGGCCGCGGATGCATGTTACAACGCATAGTGAAGACGGGATTTCATTAAATCCCCTCCACTATGCTGTAACATCTGGACGCTGCGTGTTTGACGCTGCATCTCTATGCATCGTCAAACACGCAGCGTTTCCTGAACATGGAAACATACCCTTAGCAGACAAATGTAAACTGTTTATGGAACAGAACATTACTGCTCTATCACCTAAGGATAGGTCATCAATATCAATATAGAGAAAAAACCCTTTAAGCAATACACAGTTCCCATTCACATCAATGGATTGTCTGTGTAATGCAGAACAGGACAGGTCCTCCAGAAAGAAAGAGAATTTTGGAGCCAATTTACACTCTGGCCAAGAGGGAAGGATCCTGAACATGGAGATTCTGAATTTGGCTATATGAATTTTTTTTTCAAGCGTGACCACCCATCACCCATCAGCTGCACAGTGAATGAAGCCAGGTCTTTTATTTAGAAACACCGTACTATAAAAATAATGCAAAACAAAAATTCTGTGTTCAGTTTCTTTCCTTCCAATGATCGCACATGCAGCACCATAGTGCAGACTTAGAAGTGCAAATTATAATAATGTGAGTGATGACTGTCGCCAGAAGATGGGAGCACCACCGTAGAGATTATTTGGAGATGTTACTGGCTAGGAGGCTGACAGAGAAAGGAAACGCATTTACATATCACTTGTTTCAGTCTTACCATTTGCACATCACAATCACTGATCTAGTTTTTATATAATTCTTAAAAAATGAACCAAATTGTATGTCCATGGAAATTATATTCAAGTTACTCAACCACATCCATTTAGGTGCATTATTCTATCGGCACATGTGACAGAAGAGTTAATGCATGCTATCTCGGCACATGGGACAACGACTGAAATGCAGTTTAATTAGAGGAAAGTTAATCTCTGGTAAATTAAAAGATAAGCATAAAAGCCTTAGTCATTTGGGAATCCCCTTTGTGTCTTCTGGGTAAAGGTACAAAGCAGTAGGCAGGGTCCAAGTTATTGCCAGGAATATTATGTGATCTAGAGCACAAATTTTATTTAGAAGATGAGGATAGACCCAAGCGGGAATAAGTAAAGGATTGCTCATCAACATGCAAGATATTTGCTGCTTTGTTACATGTAGGTTAGGAATGACCCAAGGTTGATTCCCGTAACACGTCATATAACCCACATAGCTTTCATTTTTTAAGCCTCCTTGTATGTATTTCTCATGGGTGTATGAGTCCTTGTGTTACTACTATTTGGAGGAACTTCTGTTCTTTTTTTAGACCACATTCATTGCTCTTCTTTTTGTAGAGATTGATGACCCAGCGATAATAACCAAAGTGATTTCTTAAAGCAAGTCCAGACTGCATCCCCTAGGGAATTCAGGCCAGCAGCGGCTTTGAATATGCAATATCCTTTTGTAGATGATAACATATGCCGGTTATGCTAAATGTGTATGATGACTCCGAATGAGCTCCCCATATATTGCATTCATTTAAAAAGAAAGGTGAGGGTATATGATGAAATGCTATTTGCAAAAAAATTATTCTACTCTTAAATAAAAACATTAAAGGAACGAGATAAAAAGATAATTATAAAAGCTTCAGTGTATTCATCAATCATAGACAAAAGAAAGCTATTTATCGTGTAGCGATATGTTAGGCATTTATTATATAGTCTTATCTACAGGCAGACGTAAAGCACATTAAATTCAGGATGGTCAATAACCAATGTTCTTATGATCAAAACCTACATAGACACAGTGCTTACACCAATATTCTAATTCATCTGTCTAATATCCCGCAAACATCACATCTTTGATACTCATTGCTATAAAAATGGTTTAAATAGGGGGCCCTTTTTCACATTTTTATTGAGTTAGATATGCAAAGTTAGAGGGCAGGATGACATTCTGAGTCATAATAGTGCATGCTATTCATTTGGTTGATTTTTGATGGGGGGGAAGACCCTGCCTAAAAAAGAGAGACAAAAGGGTTTGTAATACACTGCACACGCTATAAGATTAGTATGCAAAATAAAGGTTTTTATTCACAAAACATCATTAGGGGAGCAGGTAAGCTATTATATACAGAAAGCGACTAAGATATTTTGACGTTTCGATCCTCCCGGATCTTACTCATAAACTTCGCTAGAAAATAAACAGAAATACATATAAATAACAGAATATGGGTATTAATTTATACAAATAAAATACAAAATAAACAAAATTAAACAAAATGAGAAGGCTGTGTAGAGTCTTAAGAAAAACCACTATATATACGGTATATATATATATATATATATATATATATATATATATATATATATATATATATATATATATATTACAGTACAGACCAAAAGTTTGGACATACCTTCTCATTTAAAGATTTTTCTGTATTGTCATGAATATGAAAATTGTACATTCACACTGAAGGCATCAAAACTATGAATTAACACATGTGGAATTATATACTTAACAAAAAAGTGTGAAACAACTGAAAATATGTCTTATATTCTAGGTTCTTCAAAGTAGCCACCTTTTGCTTTGATGACTGCTTTGCACACTCTTGGCATTCTCTTGATGAGCTTCAAGAGCTAGTCACCGGGAATGGTTTTCACTTCACAGGTGTGCCCTGTCAGGTTTAATAAGTGGGATTTCTTGCCTTATAAATGGGGTTGGGACCATCAGTTGTATTGTGCAGAAGTCTGGTGGATACACAGCTGATAGTCATACTGAATAGAATGTTAGAATTTGTATTATGGCAAGAAAAAAGCAGCTAAGTACAGAAAAACGAGTGGCCATCATTACTTTAAGAAATGAAGGTCAGTCAGTCCAAAAAATTGGGAAAACTTTGAAAGTGTCCCCAAGTGCAGTTGCAAAAATCATCAAGCGCTACAAAGAAACTGGCTCACATGTATATATATATATATATATATATATATATATATATATATATATATATATATATATATATATATAATTATTATAGGGCCTATTATAGACAGCACTTTAAAATTACAGGTAACACCATCCCTTCTTTAATAACCTTCCATCACCATGGTTGTCTTATATCAGCTTATGCTTTTATCCATACATAGGCCTATTTTCTTTTAATAAGGTGGGTCTTTGGTGTTTCTTAAGACTCTACACAACCTTCTCATTTTTCTCTCCCTCTACTTGGGTATTTTCTCGGTACTTGTAGTACTCTATGTTATGTGTTGTAATCACATTACAATATGTGGAATTTTGTTTAATTTTGTTTATTTTGTATTTTATTTGTATAAATTAATACCCATATTCTGTTATTTATATGTATTTCTGTTTATTTTCTAGCGACGTTTATGAGTAAGATCTGGGAGGATCGAAACGTCAAAATATCTTAGTCGCTTTCTGTATATAATAGCTTACCTGCTCCACTAATGATGTTTTGTGAATAGAAACCTTTATTTTGCATACTAATCTTATAGAGTGTGCGGTGTATTACAAATCCTTTTACTATCTGGGACTTTTTACAGTCCATTACACCGCCACCTCGCCATTTTCGACTGAGTGCGCACCATTATTTATTTACTATTAAAAAAGAGAGACCACAATGTGAATAAAGGAATAGAAATATATTTTGATGTGGACTACCAGCTCAAGTTGACATGCACTGGCAAACCCAGACTGAAAAGAGCCCCATTATTTCTTGCAAAATGGATATAAATGGGCCCCTTCACTTCTTGAAACCCTGTGCCGCACAGGTTGCACCAATATATCTGCCCCCGTTCCCATGTGTAAAAATGCAGATTTTTTTTTTCACTGTTTTTTTTCATAACAAAATGCACATTAGTAATCTGCCCTGATTGTAACATTTTTGCTGCCTTTTTATGCTTTTTTGCTGCAGTTTTGAAGCAGCTTTTTATACACTTTTAGGTCACAAACACTAGGATCCTGCACTTAAAAACGCAACTGTGTTTTTTACATGAATTTTTTCATGCTTCTTGATAGAAAAAAAATGACCCAAAAATGCCCAATTTAATAAAATCTTAAAAGCGCACAGTGGATATGACTTTTCATGAAATCACACCCAGTTTTGAACTGTTAAATACAATGGGTTTTTTTGCAGATAAAATGCAGCATTTACGCTACGTGGGAACATTGCCCAATAGTTCTCTGTTTTAGGAACATTTGTCAGATCAATCACAATAGCAAAAAACAGAAAATTGCTACGTCTTTACATGCCTGTCATACAGAGGTAGATATGGACCGAGGATGTATAAAAAATGTGCTAAATATTGAAGAAAGTCCCCGTTATACATCATACCAAAAACAAAGGATGTTTTTTCTTTTTTACGGGCAATGTCATATAAAGCTGACGTGAGAAAACTGCCTGAAGACATATATTGTCATTAGCGACAATCGTGTGGCCCTGACACGCTGCTATGTGCTACTGAGACAATGGGACAATGGTGTAATTAGTTATTTCTCTCTTTGAATGACAGGCATTCCAGCTCCCAAGTAATGTCTGGGTATCAGTTGTGAATCCTTACATGGGCTCCCGAAAAAATTTATGCCATCTGGATATATTTCAAAGTGAGCTGCATTAACAGGCTATTCATTGGCTAATCAATAAAACTAGACATATCCTCATTTACAGCTGATTGAGAAACACATACAAATATTTGGGACCGGTGTTTGCACATTTGTTTTATTCGTATTTGACACTGAGCATCATTGCGGAAATCATTAGTTGATCCCTGGTGCAGTGTAAAGAACTTGTTCAACCATGGAAATCTGTAGAAATAACAGTGAGGGTAACAAAGAGTTATACGGTACTTGTTTTCTAGCATCTGAAAGGAAATTTCTAGTTATAGTTTCCAATTCTTACAAACTGCGGAACATAAAATATAAACTGAAGATGTATTTTACCAGTTATTATAGTTCCCTGCTATCCCATTCAAAGGAATAAGTCCAGAATTTTAAAACATACGGTATTTTTGTATTATTGTGTCAAAGTCCCACTAACCCTTTGACTTTGTGTAGGGCAGATTTAATATTATGCTATGTTTAAAACTAATATATCAATGTGTCAAAGGGTAAAAGTGGTAGAGAATCTGAAAATCAGTTACAAACAACCATATTTATCAATCAGATACTCCAACATGCCTGTCCCCAGGAGTGCAGGATATTTACAATATAGTGTGTGCTGTTCTGGTTAACTACTATAGGTATATTATCAATGTGATTCTGATTTTTATTTATGTAGTACCATCTTTCAATCTTTCCAACAGCGTGTTGAGTGTCAAATTGTTATAGTCAATATAAGTGCTACCATTGATTCATGTAATCCAAGTCTATTATTACTCACTTATCACTGTGGTGTAATAAGAAGACTCCACTGTACAGATCATGTACACTCCACAGCATACACCCACTTTGAAAAGTAATATTTTAATCCATATTTTATTGAATACAAGAACAATTTCCAAAATGTTGACAACACCGAGTTTCATATATCATTTTTTAACCCATAACATGAACATAAGCTTAAGAATATAACTCTGCCAGCCATCAATGTCCCTTATGTGCTCAATTGCAGACAGGTCTGAAGACCCTGCTTCGGCTGGTAGCATGTTAAGGCCATGCAGACTGCAAAAAACAGCTCCTGTGGCACTTTGGAGAAATGACAGACTAATGGTTTCATGACCAAATCAATGTAGTGAGATGTTAGTATACCTGTAATGAAAGCTAAAGGCATACAGCTACTTGAGCCACATGAGGAGCCTCCAGATACAGCCAATAAATATAAATAGATACACACACCAAAAATTAATAAACTAAATTGGTACAGGAAAAAAAGGGGAGTCAAAAGTTCATCTCCAGAGGTACAGTGGGTACGGAAAGTATTGAGACCACTTTAAATTTTTCACTCTTTGCTTCATTGCAGCCATTTGGTAAATGTAAAAAAGTTAACTTTTTCCCTTTAATGTACACTCTGCACCCCATCTTGACTGAAAAAAAACGTAATGGAAAAATTTTAAAAAATATATTAAAAAACAAAAACTGAAACATCACATGGTCATAAGTATTCAAACCCTTTGCTCAGACATTCATATTTAAGTCACATGCTGTCCATTTCCTTGGGATCCTCCTTGAGATTGTTCTACTCCTTTATTGGAGGCCAGCTGTGTTTAGTTAAACTGATAGGACTTGATTTGGAAAGGCACATACCTGTCTATATAAGACCTCACAACTCACAGTGCATGTCAGACCAAATGAGAATCAGGAGGTCAAAGGAACTGGCCAAGGAGCTCAGAGACAGAATTATGGCAAGGCACACATCTGGCCAAGGTTACAAAAGAATTTCTGCAGTACTCAAGGTTCCTAAGAGCGCAGTGGCCTCCATAATCCTTAAAAGGAAGTGCAGTGCCCCAGCGTCCTGGACCTTGCAGTAATGTTGCACTTCCACCAGGGGGAGTGATTTTACATCTGAAGGCAATAAAGGAGATCACCTTACCAGGTATCACAAACCACACAACACACCTCACACTCCAGGCCGCCAGGGGGAGCCATGCTTCTATCTATTAGGGCACTCCTCACAACTAGGTAAAACTGGTAGTCTGGATAGAAAGTAGGAGAACAAGGGAGAAGCTGGCTGGAGAGAGAGGGAGCCAGACGCAGACTGAGGTCTGTGGAGGACGAGGGTCCACGGAGCTGCGCCTGCCCCACGTGCGGCAGCATCCTAAGAAAGAGATATCAGAAGAGAATTGTGTTGTAGCGGGTGAGAAACGAAGTCAGAGCAAAAGGAGAGGAAACCAGAAAGAGTTCTGCCCTGTAAAAAGCTGCCTCCTTTCTGAGGCGCAGAAGCCGGTAGCCAGAACACCGAGGGAGTAAGGATCTCTACGCTTTACTTCAGAGACTGGCAGGACAGTTAATTCCACGTTGGCTGCCCGACCTTATACCCAGGAGGCACGGTGGCAACTTATGGGGACCGGGGCGTGATAGGGTCCCCGTAAAAAGCCTCAGGCCAGTCAGTCACACTAGTTTGTTCTATCCTATCCATCAGGGGGACAGAGAGAAAGAGATGTTACATCTACAATAGTTGTGAGGACCTCACCGAGAAGCTCAGCATGGAGGGACTACAATACACAGGCGCTAGAGGAAGGCTATTGAATTCCACCTGGATAAGGGGAACTCTGGATTTGCCTTTGGACCGGCCTGACTCTGCCTGCCCTGTGATCCGGTGCTCTGGACTGTGGACACTGAAGCTTCCAGTAAAGGTAAAGAGACTGCAACCTTGTGTCCTCGTTCTTTACTGCACCTCTCACCATCCACCATCTATACACTTGGAAGCCCTGGGAACATACTTCCCCAGTGGGAAGGTATACCATCTAGCTACCATAACATCACCCCAGCGGACCCCTAAGCAGCATCAGTCACCCTGACCAAACACCACAGGTGGCGTCATGAACACTATTCTCATTGAAACTCTCCAATTCATTGGACGCCCCTCGAAGGGCCACGGGCCGGGTCGGGCCACCGTGACATCCCCATCGAGAACCGAAGGACCTGGTACCGAGTACCCCATTGCCCTAACTTGGGGGCGATCCAGAAGAACTTTGGGCCCACCAGAAGTCTTCCTAGACCTCGCCATCCAGCCAAACTGAGCAATCGTGGGAGAAGAGCCTTGGTGAGCGAGGTAAAGAAGAACCCCAAGACCACTGTAACTGAGCTCCAAAGATGCAGTAGGGAGATGGGTGAAAGTTCCACAAAGTCAACTATCACTGCAGCCCTCCACCAGTCAGGCCTTTATGGCAGAGTGGTCCAATAGAAACCTGTCCTCAGTGCAAGACATATTAAAGCCCGCATATAGTTTGCTAAAAAACACATGTAAGACTCCCAGACAGTAAGAAATAAGATTCTCTGGTCTGATGAGATGAAGATGGACCTTTTTGGTTATAATTCAAAGCAGGATGTGTGGAGAAAACCAGGCACTGTTCATCACCTGCCCAATACAATCCCAACAGTGAAACATGGTGGTGGCATCATCATGCTATGGGGGTGTTTTTCAGCTGCAGGGGCAGGACAATTGGCTGCCATTGAAGAAAACATGAATGTGGCCAAGTACAGAGATATCCTGGATGAAAACCTCTTCCAGAGTGCTCTGGACCTCAGACTTGGCCGAAGATTCACCTTCCAACAAAACAATGACCCTAAGCACACAGCTAAAATAAAGGTGTGGCTTCAGAACAACTCTGTGACCATTCTTGACTGGCCCAGCCAGATCCCTGACCTAAACCCAAATGAGAATCTCTGGAGAGACCTGAAAATGGCTGTATACCAACGTTCACCATCCAACCTGACGGAACTGGAGAGGTTCTGCAAGGAAGAATGGCAGAGGATCCCCAATTCCAGGTGTAAAAAACTTGTTGCATCATGCCCAAGAAGACTCATGGCTGTACTAGCTCAAAAGGGTGCTTCCACACAAAGAGTCTGAATACTTATGACTAGAGTTGAGCGACCTTGACCTTTTTAGAGTCGAGCCGGGTTTCGCGAAACCCGACTATCTCAAAAGTCGGGTCGAGTGAAATCGGCCGATTATGACGTAAAGTCGGGATCGACCGAAACACGAAACCCAATGCAAGTCAATGGGGCAGCATAGTCGGCAGTGAGTGGGGGCCAGGAAAACACCTAGAGTGCCCATTTTAATGTCAAAACCATCCATTCTTCTTAATGAAGCTTGTCAAGCGTAATTTACCTTATAATAATTGGAAGGCATTTGAAATTGGGGGTCATTTGGCTAAAGTTGTGGTGGGTAGGGCTGGTTCAAGTAATTAGTGGGCCCAGGAAATCTGGACCACGTCACGGCAGTGGAGCAGGGAGAGGTAAGTATTTCAACTTTGCAAGTGCTGTGAACCTGAGCAAGCAGGGGGGGCCCACTCGTTGGCATTGGCACTGGCACAGGGCCCCTCAAAGTACAGCGGTGTGTTTGCACGGCGGGGGCGCCTCCCACCGGCAGCAACACTTTTGCGTACCATGAGAGGCCCTGTGCCAGTGACGTCGCCAACTAGTATTCCTCCCCCCACCTGATGAAGGAACCTGCACTTTCATCTGCACCTTCCTGTTTGTCCCCGTGTAAGGTGGTATGGTATGCGGGAAGGGGGACCTGACTTTCAGCAGGGTCACAATCTTGCAGTGTAGCGTGCACGGGAAATGTTGCGTTATGGGTCAATGTACCAGCAGACTCATCTATCACTGGCTGGGCAATGGGCAGGATGAGGAGGAAACACAGATATAGGCCCAAAGAATAAAGTGGGCTAAATGCAGTTCAAAATTGGTAACACAGAACTAATCAGGGGGCATTGCAGTGGAGGACAACTGGAATGAGAGGCTGACACAGAGAGTAGGCCCAAATCAGTAAGTAGTCGAAATGCAGTTCAAAATTGGCAACAGTAGTAAACAGGCGGCACAGCTTTGTTCAGTGGAGGAGAACAGCAAGGAGTGGCAGACACCGATAGTAGGCCCCAACCCAACTAGTAGGCCAAATGCAGTCTAACATTAACAACTACTTAACGAGCGCCTGAAAACGGAATTTCAGGACAGGAAACCAGGAGAACAGCAAGGAGCGGCAGACACCGATAGTAGGCCCCAAACCAACTAGTACGCCAAATGCAGTTGTTCCGTTTAACCACAATTTAATGAGAGCCTGAAGATAGAAGTTCAGGAAAGGCAACCTGGAGAACACCTTGGAGTGGAACACACCATCTCTCTACACCCCATACCCAATTTGTAGGTCTAATGCAGCGTAGTTTCCAACAACTACTAAACGAGAGCATGATGATCGAAGCATTGGCGAGGAAACCTGGGGAACACCTTGGAGTGGAACACACCATCTCTCTACACCCCATACCCAATTTGTAGGCCTAATGCAGCGTAGTTTCCAACAACTACTAAACGAGAGCATGATGATCGAAGCATTGGCGAGGAAACCTGGGGAACACCTTGGAGTGGAACACACCATCTCTCTACACCCCATACCCAATTTGTAGGCCTAATGCAGCGTAGTTTCCAACAACTACTAAACGAGAGCATGATGATCGAAGCATTGGCGAGGAAACCTGGGGAACACCTTGGAGTGGAACACACCATCTCTCTACAGTGGAACACACCATCTCTCTACACCCCATACCCAATTTGTAGGCCTAATGCAGCGTAGGTTCCAACAACTACTAAACGAGAGCCGGAAGATCGAAGCTCAGGAAAGGCAACCTGGGGAACACCTTGGAGTGGAACACACCATCTCTCTACACCACGGAAGGGCTGATTCTTAGGAAGGAAGGCTGTCGGAAAGAAGCAGGGCGCGTCCGAGGGTGATTATATTCTTATTAGGTATATACTCACCCTCGGACGCGCCCTGCTTCTTTATTTGTAATGAATGTTTATTTGCAATGTGGTTTTGACTTACTCTATTTTTTTGGTAAATAATGATTTTATTATTTTCATTGTTTTGCATCTTCTTGGCAATAATATAAAGAAGACGCGACAGGACAACACTCGGTGGATGCCATATCTGTGTTTAAAATTGAAAAAACCTTTCAGTTAACTACTTGCAGGAGAAAGTTATTGTAGCTGGTGGCCATTTTTAGTACTGTACCAGATTTTTGTTGTATGTGTTTGTTTTTAATGTTAAAATGTCTGCATTTGATATCTCTCCAGTATTTTCTTTTTTATAAGCAAAATACTTATTTTTATATTTTCTGATGTTGGTTCCAGGGGTACACGGGCAGCAGTGGTGTGGTCAGTGGAGGCCTAGTGGAAGGAGTGACCGCAGACAGGCATCGAAGGCCTAAAATGATAACACATGGCTGTAGGCAATTTTAAATTGGTTCCAGGGGTACACGGGCAGCAGTGGTGTGGTCAGTGGAGGCCTAGTGGAAGGAGTGACCGCAGACAGGCATCGAAGGCCTAAAATAATAACACATGGCTGTAGGCAATTTTAAATTGGTTCCAGGGGTACACGGGCAGCAGTGGTGTGGTCAGTGGAGGCCTAGTGGAAGGAGTGACCGCAGACAGGCATCGAAGGCCTAAAATAATAACACATGGCTGTAGGCAATTTTAAATTGGTTCCAGGGGTACACGGGCAGCAGTGGTGTGGTCAGTGGAGGCCTAGTGGAAGGAGTGACCGCAGACAGGCATCGAAGGCCTAAAATAATAACACATGGCTGTAGGCAATTTTAAATTGGTTCCAGGGGTACACGGGCAGCAGTGGTGTGGTCAGTGGAGGCCTAGTGGAAGGAGTGACCGCAGACAGGCATCGAAGGCCTAAAATAATAACACATGGCTGTAGGCAATTTTAAATTGGTTCCAGGGGTACACGGGCAGCAGTGGTGTGGTCAGTGGAGGCCTAGTGGAAGGAGTGACCGCAGACAGGCATCGAAGGCCTAAAATAATAACACATTGCTGTAGGCAATTTTAAATTGGTTCCAGGGGTACACGGGCAGCAGTGGTGTGGTCAGTGGAGGCCTAGTGGAAGGAGTGACCGCAGACAGGCATCGAAGGCCTAAAATAATAACACATGGCTGTAGGCAATTTTAAATTGGTTCCAGGGGTACACGGGCAGCAGTGGTGTGGTCAGTGGAGGCCTAGTGGAAGGAGTGACCGCAGACAGGCATCAAAGGCCTAAAATAATAACACATGGCTGTAGGCAATTTTAAATTGGTTCCAGGGGTACATGGGCAGCAGTGGTGTGGTCAGTGGAGGCCTAGTGGAAGGAGTCACCGCAGACAGGCATCGAAGGCCTAAAATAATAACACATGGCTGTAGGCAATTTTAAATTGGTTCCAGGGGTACACGGGCAGCAGTGGTGTGGTCAGTGGAGGCCTAGTGGAAGGAGTGACCGCAGACAGGCATCGAAGGCCTAAAATAATAACACATGGCTGTAGGCAATTTTAAATTGGTTCCAGGGGTACACGGGCAGCAGTGGTGTGGTCAGTGGAGGCCTAGTGGAAGGAGTCACCGCAGACAGGCATCGAAGGCCTAAAATAATAACACATGGCTGTAGGCAATTTTAAATTGGTTACAGGGGTACACGGGCAGCAGTGGTGTGGTCAGTGGAGGCCTAGTGGAAGGAGTGACCGCAGACAGGCATCGAAGGCCTAAAATAATAACACATGGCTGTAGGCAATTTTAAATTGGTTCCAGGGGTACACGGGCAGCAGTGGTGTGGTCAGTGGAGGCCTAGTGGAAGGAGTGACCACAGACAGGCATCGAAGGCCTAACATAACAAAAATGTCAATACAATGGTATTGTCAGTGGCAGGCATTGAAGGATGTCAGCGCATAGACTAAACATTGGTGGAGCTGTGAGATAATTTTGCAAGTGGTAGAGCACTGTTTGAGCTGGGGTGGGGGGAAACTGTCTTGTGGCCGGCGGTACAGGCCCAGGGCCCCTCATATTACAACGGTGTGTCTGACGTTGGGTGCGCACCACCACCGCCAGAGACACTTTATTGTACTAGGAGGGACCCAGTGGCAGTGCCGTCGACCAAAAGCGGGCTCACCCACCTCTTCAGACAAACTGCACTCTCACGGGTGCTGTCGCCAATTGTCGATACCACGGCCCCGTGTGGGGAGTTTGGCCATTTAGTGAGGTGTAAACATGTCGTATGCTAGACAATCAGGTGCAGAAAATTACGAGATTGGAAAAGGCATTCAGAATAGTCCACAGGCAAGACCTTTTCATAGGAAAGCTAGGTGTCAGCCGGGCAAGGTGGGGCAAAAGATTTCGAAATCCAGTTGTGGTTCATTTTAATGAAGGTTAGATCATCTACATTTTGGGTAGCCAGACGAGTCCTTTTTTCTGTTAGTATTGAACCTGCAGCACTGAATACTCTTTCTGATAGGACACTAGCTGCCGGGCAAGCAAGCTCCTGCAATGCATATTCTGCCAATTCTGGCCAGGTGTCTAATTTTGATGCCCAGTAATCAAATGGGAATGACGGTTGAGGGAGAACATCGATAAGGGATGAAAAATAGTTTGTAACCATACTGGACAAATGTTGTCTCCTGTTACTTTGAATTGATGCTGCAGTACCTGTCCTGTCTGCGGTCATAGCAAAATCACTCCACAACCTGGTCAGAAAACCCCTCTGGCCAACGCCACTTCTGATTTCTGCCCCTCTAACTCCTCTGGTCTGCTGGCCCCTGCAGCTCGTGTGAGAACGATCACGGGCGCTGTGTGCAGGGAATGCCAGAAGCAAACGGTCAACAAGAGTTGATTGTTTGGTTGCTAATATTAGTTCCAAGTTCTCATGTGGCATTATATTTTGCAATTTGCCTTTATAGCGAGGATCAAGGAGGCAGGCCAACCAGTAATCGTCATCATTCATCATTTTAGTTATGCGTGTGTCCCTTTTGAGGATACGTAAGGCATAATCCGCCATGTGGGCCAAAGTTCCAGTTCTCAAATCTGCGGTTGTGCTTGGTTGAGGGGCAGTTTCAGGCAAATCCACGTCACTTGTGTCCCTCCAAAAACCAGAACCCGGCCTTGCCGCGCCACCAATTTCCAGTGGCCCCGGAAAAGCTTCCTCATTAAAAATATAATCATCCCCATCATCCTCCTCGTCCTCCTCCTCCTCTTCGCCCGCTACCTCGTCCTGTACACTGCCCTGGCCAGACAATGGCTGACTGTCATCAAGGCTTTCCTCTTCCTCAGCTGCAGACGCCTGATCCTTTATGTGCGTCAAACTTTGCATCAGCAGACGCATTAGGGGGATGCTCATGCTTATTATGGCGTTGTCTGCACTAACCAGCCGTGTGCATTCCTCAAAACACTGAAGGACTTGACACATGTCTTGAATCTTCGACCACTGCACACCTGACAACTCCATGTCTGCCATCCTACTGCCTGCCCGTGTATGTGTATCCTCCCACAAAAACATAACAGCCCGCCTCTGTTCACACAGTCTCTGAAGCATGTGCAGTGTTGAGTTCCACCTTGTTGCAACGTCTATGATTAGGCGATGCTGGGGAAGGTTCAAAGAACGCTGATAGGTCTGCATACGGCTGGAGTGTACGGGCGAACGGCGGATATGTGAGCAAAGTCCACGCACTTTGAGGAGCAGGTCGGATAACCCCGGATAACTTTTCAGGAAGCACTGCACCACCAGGTTTAAGGTGTGAGCCAGGCAAGGAATGTGTTTCAGTTGGGAAAGGGAGATGGCAGCCATGAAATTCCTTCCGTTATCACTCACTACCTTGCCTGCCTCAAGATCTACAGTGCCCAGCCACGACTGCGTTTCTTTCTGCAAGAACTCGGACAGAACTTCCGCGGTGTGTCTGTTGTCGCCCAAACACTTCATAGCCAATACAGCCTGCTGACGTTTGCCAGTAGCTGCCCCATAATGGGAGACCTGGTGTGCAACAGTGGCAGCTGCGGATGGAGTGGTTGTGCGACTGCGGTCTGTGGACGAGCTCTCGCTTCTGCAGGAGGACGAAGAGGAGGAGGAGGGGGTGCGAACGGCTACAGCCAATTGTTTCCTAGACCGTGGGCTAGGCAGAACTGTCCCAAACTTGCTGTCCCCTGTGGACCCTGCATCCACCACATTTACCCAGTGTGCCGTGATGGACACGTAACGTCCCTGGCCATGCCTACTGGTCCATGTATCTGTTGTCAGGTGCACCTTTGTGCTCACAGATTGCCTGAGTACATGGACG
The DNA here is from genome assembly GCF_032444005.1 of Ranitomeya imitator. Taxonomy (NCBI): domain Eukaryota; kingdom Metazoa; phylum Chordata; class Amphibia; order Anura; family Dendrobatidae; genus Ranitomeya; species Ranitomeya imitator. The sequence goes on from NC_091284.1 coordinate 436,944,130, forward strand.
ATGCGCTCTTTAACATGCTGGTGGAGGGCTGGGATGGCTTTTCTGGAAAAAAAGTGTCGACTGGGTAGCTCGTAGCGTGGTACAGCGTAGTCCATCAGGGCTTTGAAAGCTTCGCTTTCAACTAACCAGTAGGGCATCATCTCTAACGAGATTAGTCTAGCTATGTGTGCGTTCAAACCCTGGGTACGCGGATGCGAGGCTAAGTACTTCCTTTTTCTAACCATAGTCTCATGTAGGGTGAGCTGGACTGGAGAGCTGGAGATCGTGGAACTAGCGGGGGTGCCGGTGGACATGGCAGACTGAGAGACGGTGGGAGATGGTATTGTTGCCACCGGTGCCCTAGATGCAGTGTTTCCTACTACGAAACTGGTGATTCCCTGACCCTGACTGCTTTGGCCTGGCAAAGAAACCTGCACAGATACTGCAGGTGGTGCGGAAAATGGTGGCCCTACACTGCCGGAAGGGATGTTGCGTTGCTGTCTAGCTTCATTGGCCGAGGGTGCTACAACCTTAAGGGACGTTTGGTAGTTAGTCCAGGCTTGCAAATGCATGGTGGTTAAATGTCTATGCATGCAACTTGTATTGAGACTTTTCAGATTCTGTCCTCTGCTTAAGGTAGTTGAACATTTTTGACAGATGACTTTGCGCTGATCAATTGGATGTTGTTTAAAAAAATGCCAGACTGCACTCTTTCTAGCATCGGATACCTTTTCAGGCATTGCAGACTGAGCTTTAACCGGATGGCCACGCTGTCCTCCAACAGGTTTTGGCTTTGCCACGCGTTTTGGGCAAGATACGGGCCCGGCAGATGGAACCTGTTGCGATGTTGATGCCTGCTGCGGCCCCTCCTCCTCCGCTTCAGAACTGCTGCCGCCTGCACCCTGTTCCCCCAATGGCTGCCAATCGGGGTCAAGAACTGGGTCATCTATTACCTCTTCTTGTAGCTCGTGTGCAACTTCGTCTGTGTCACCGTGTCGGTCGGTGGTATAGCGTTCGTGATGGGGCAACATAGTCTCATCAGGGTCTGATTCTTGATCAGCACCCTGCGAGGGCAATGTTGTGGTCTGAGTCAAAGGACCAGCATAGTAGTCTGGCTGTGGCTGTGCATCAGTGCACTCCATGTCAGATTCAACTTGTAATGGGCATGGACTGTTAACTGCTTCACTTTCTAAGCCAGGGACGGTATGTGTAAAGAGCTCCATGGAGTAACCCGTTGTGTCGCCTGCTGCATTCTTCTCTGTTGTTGTTTTTGCTGAAGAGGACAAGGAAGCGACTTGTCCCTGACCGTGAACATCCACTAACGACGCGCTGCTTTGACATTTACCAGTTTCACGAGAGGAGGCAAAAGAGCTAGAGGCTGAGTCAGCAAGATAAGCCAAAACTTGCTCTTGCTGCTCCGGCTTTAAAAGCGGTTTTCCTACTCCCAGAAAAGGGAGCGTTCGAGGCCTTGTGTAGCCAGACGACGAACCTGGTTCCACAGCTCCAGACTTAGGTGCAATATTTTTTTTCCCACGACCAGCTGATGCTCCACCACTACCACTACCCTCATTACCAGCTGACAATGAACGCCCCCGGCCACGACCTCTTCCACCATACTTCCTCATTGTTTTAAAAACGTAAACAAACTAACGGTATTTGTTGCTGTCACACAAATTACACGGTGAGCGATAACTTCAGTATGATTTAGCTACCCCTTTACAGGTGAGTGAGACCACAACGAAAATCAGGCACAATGTTACACACTCTGTTGTTGGTGGCAACAAATGAGAGAGATGCCACACACGCAGGACTGTCACTGAAGCACAAATGTAAATATTAATCTCCCACTGATTTGATTTTTTTTTTTTTTTAAGGGAGACTTTAGGAAAAAAAAATAATAGAATAAAATGATTTTTTCAGGAAGAATTTAGAAACCAAATAAAATAAAATGATTTTTTCAGGGAGAATTTAGAAAACAAATAAAACAAAAAAAGGCTTTCTATGGCCCACTGAGTGAGAGATGACGCACACAGGAGTCAGGAGTGGCACACAAGCCCAGAGGCCAATATTTATCTCCCACTGATTGATGTAGTGATTTTTTCAGGTAGATTTTGGAACCCAAATCAAGCTAAAAAAAATAATAGGCTTTCTATGGCCCACAATTGGGGAGAGAGAGAGAGATGGCACACCCAGGAGTCAAGACTGGCACACAAGCAGAAAGGGCAATATTAATCTCCCACTGATTTGTTTTTGTTTGTTTTTTTTTCAGGGAGACTTTAGGAAAAAAAAAATAGAATAAAATGATTTTTTCAGGAAGAATTTAGAAACCAAATAAAATAAAATGATTTTTTCAGGGAGAATTTAGAAAACAAATAAAACAAAAAAAGGCTTTCTATGGCCCACTGAGTGAGAGATGACGCACACAGGAGTCAGGAGTGGCACACAAGCCCAGAGGCCAATATTTATCTCCCACTGATTGATGTAGTGATTTTTTCAGGTAGATTTTGGAACCCAAATCAAGCTAAAAAAAATAATAGGCTTTCTATGGCCCACAATTGGAGAGAGAGAGAGAGAGAGAGAGATGGCACACCCAGGAGTCAAGACTGGCACACAAGCAGAAAGGGCAATATTAATCTCCCACTGATTTGTTTTTTTTTGTTTTTTTTCAGGGAGACTTTAGGAAAAAAAAAATAGAATAAAATGATTTTTTGAGGAAGAATTTAGAAACCAAAGAAAATAAAATGATTTTTTCAGGGAGAATTTAGAAAACAAATAAAACAAAAAAAGGCTTTCTATGGCCCACTGAGTGAGAGATGACGCACACAGGAGTCAGGAGTGGCACACAAGCCCAGAGGCCAATATTTATCTCCCACTGATTGATGTAGTGATTTTTTCAGGTAGATTTTGGAACCCAAATCAAGCTAAAAAAAATAATAGGCTTTCTATGGCCCACAATTGGAGAGAGAGAGAGAGATGGCACACCCAGGAGTCAAGACTGGCACACAAGCAGAAAGGGCAATATTAATCTCCCACTGATTTGGTTTTTTTTTTGGTTTTTTTCAGGGAGACTTTAGGAAAAAAAAAATAGAATAAAATGATTTTTTCAGGAAGAATTTAGAAACCAAATAAAATAAAATGATTTTTCAGGGAGAATTTAGAAAACAAATAAAACAAAAAAAGGCTTTCTATGGCCCACTGAGTGAGAGATGACGCACACAGGAGTCAGGAGTGGCACACAAGCCCAGAGGCCAATATTTATCTCCCACTAATTGATGTAGTGATTTTTTCAGGTAGATTTTGGAACCCAAATCAAGCTAAAAAAATAATAGGCTTTCTATGTCCCACAATTGGAGAGAGAGAGAGAGATGGCACACCCAGGAGTCAAGACTGGCACACAAGCAGAAAGGGCAATATTAATCTCCCACTGATTTGTTTTTTTTGGGGTTTTTTTTCAGGGAGACTTTAGGAAAAAAAAAAATAGAATAAAATGATTTTTTCAGGAAGAATTTAGAAACCAAAGAAAATAAAATGATTTTTTCAGGGAGAATTTAGAAAACAAATAAAACAAAAAAAGGCTTTCTATGGCCCACTGAGTGAGAGATGACGCACACAGGAGTCAGGAGTGGCACACAAGCCCAGAGGCCAATATTTATCTCCCACTTTTTTTTTTTGTTCCAGGGAAAATTTATAAACCCAATAAAAAAAATAATAAATAGGCTTTCTATGGCCCACTATCTGAGAGACAGAGAGAGATGGCACGCTTAGGACTGGCACACAAGCCCAAAGGCCAATATTAATCTCCCTTTTTTTTTTAAGGGAGAATTTATAAAACCAAAAAAAAAAAAATAAATAGGCTTTCTATGGCCCACTATTTGTGAGAGAGATGGCACGCTCAGGACTGGCACACAAGCCCAGAGGCCAATATTAATCTCCCACTTTTTTTTTTTTTTTCCAGGGAAAATTTATAAACCCAATAAAAAAATAAATAAATAAATAGGCTTTCTATGGCCCACTATCTGAGAGAGAGAGATGGCACGCTTAGGACTGGCACACAAGCCCAAAGGCCAATATTAATCTCCCACTGATTGATTTATTGATTTTTTCAGGTAGAATTTAGAACCCAAATAAGGCAAAAAAAAAAAAAATGGGCTTTCTATGGCCCACTGAGTGAGTGATGATGCACACAGGAGTCAGGAGTGGCACACAAGCCCTGAGGCCAATATTTTTCTCCCACTGATTGATGTAGTGATTTTTTCAGGTAGATTTTAGAACCAAAATCAAGCAAAAAAATAAATAGGCTTTCTATGGCCCACTGAGTGAGTGATGATGCACACAGGAGTCAAGAGTGGCACACAAGCCCTGAGGCCAATATTTTTCTCCCACTGATTGATGTAGTGATTTTTTCAGGTAGATTTTATAACCCAAATCAAGCAAAAAAATAAATAGGCTTTCTATGGCCCACTGAGTGAGAGATGACACAGACAGGGATGGCACTCTAGCAGAAATGTCAATCTTAATCTCCCACAAAAAAAAAAAAGGAACTGTCCTTCAATTACTATCTCCCTGCAGTAATCTCAGCCAGGTATGGCAGGCAGCAATAAGGAGTGGACTGATGCACAAATTAAATAAAAAGTGTGTACAAACCAAAAAGATAGCTGTGCAGAAAGGAAGGAACAAGAGGATTTGTGCTTTGAAAAAAGCAGTTGGTTTGCACAGCGGCGTACACACAGCAATGCAGCTATCAGGGAGCCTTCTAGGGCAGCCCAATGAGCTACAGCGCTGAGGGGGAAAAAAAAAAAAATGTAGCTTCCACTGTCCCTGCACACCGAAGGTGGTGTTGGGCAGTGGAAATCGCTACAGCACAAGCGGTTTGGTGGTTAATGGACCCTGCCTAACGCTATCCCTGCTTCTGACGAAGCGGCAGCAACCTCTCCCTAAGCTCAGATCAGCAGCAGTAACATGGCGGTCGGCGGGAACGCCCCTTTATAGCCCCTGTGACGCCGCAGACAGCAAGCCAATCACTGCAATGCCCTTCTCTAAGATGGTGGGGACCAGGACCTATGTCATCACGCTGCCCACACTCTGCGTTTACCTTCATTGGCTGAGAAATGGCGCTTTTCGCGTCATTGAAACTCGACTTTGGCGCGAAAGTCGCGTACCGCATGGCCGACCCCGCACAGGGGTCGGATCGGGTTTCATGAAACCCGACTTTGCCAAAAGTCGGCGACTTTTGAAAATGAACGACCCGTTTCGCTCAACCCTACTTATGACCATGTGAAATTTCAGTTTTTCTTTTTTAATAAATTTGCAAAAATTTCTACATTTCTGTTTCTTTCAGTCAAGATGAGGTACATAGTTTACTAATTAATGATGAAAAAAATTAACTTTTTGAATTTACCAAATGGCTGCAATGAAACAAAGAGTTAAAAATTTAAAAGGGTCTGAATACTTTCCGTACCCACTGTACGTATCAGAATAACATAAATAAATTGTGGAATAAAATCCCACACATAGAATATTAGTAGATGCAGAAACCTCACCTAAGATGTTACTGAAAAAGTTTTCAGCATAAGGATAAAGAATTATCAACAAGACAAATGTTTGTTGGTGGAAAAGGTGTGCAATAATTACAGGAGTAAGGTCTCTGGTTCAATAAAACAGTATACGTAATGGATAAATGATCATTCAGACATAGGATAAATATGCTATGACATAGTAGTAGAGTCCAGCAAGTGCTCAAAATAATAGTAAATAAGAACCAAAGCGTGCATAAAGATACAAAGACAATATGAGTACAACTCTGTATAATGATAAAAGAAAACTGCAAATAAGGAAAAGCAAACCAAAATTGGTGTAAAGTGGAAGTAGGTAAACAGAACCTGAGTGGCAGCCAAAGGAGCACCCCTGACGCGCGTTTCACATACAGCTTCCTCCGAGGGGTATGGCTCACGCCTTTGTCTGCCACTCTCCTTTTAGACTTTTTTATCATGTCTTGAAATTTGTTCAATAAAGATTTATTTTTTATTCACCATTGAATGAGACTAAGTTGCAATACTTGGGACAAGGCACAACCATGATTGGAACCATCCACTATGAAACAAATTTTTATTTATTTTTTGTTCCTGGGTCCAAAGTGTCTTTTCCTAACCTGTTATGCCTAAAACAAATCAAAAATAGTTGTTCCACAAAAACTTTGCTTCTGTGATCAGGACAATGAAGACTACACAGTATTGAATATGAATGGAGAATTTTCCCGAAAATAGGCAAATTTCAAAATGTCATTGTCTTGATCAAAGAAGCAAAGTTTTTGTGGAACAACAACTATTTTCTATTTATTTTAGGCCTAATGGGTTGCGAAAACACACTTTTGAGCAAAAAAATAAAAAATAAATAAAAAATTGTTTTAGTGTAATTTCCTTCTTTTCACACAATAAATACGAAATTTTTCTGGCCTGTGGTCATAAAATCAAAGTTTGTGCTGAATGTAGCCGTTTTTCCATAGTCTTTAAACATAAGCATTTGAAATATTACACCTGAAAGCCATTGACAAAAATTGTTACATAGTGTTATGTTTTTTGACCATTACAACTAGGGATGGGGGAAACCCGAACTGTAAAGTTCCGGACCGTACCGTTCGGTCACATGGTCCTGAACACTGGTTTCCATGATTATACTTACCTGTCCAGCGACACATCCTCCCGTCCCGCTGTCTCCCGGCCGCATCTGCTCCTGGGGCCGCTCATTACCTTCTGGTGGTATTCACTGCAGTCAGCAGTCTTTGACATTTTCCGGCAGTGTTTGGAAAAAGCAGAAGACTGCCGAGTGCAGTGAATACTGCTGACAGTTAACAAGTGGCCCTGGAAGCAGATGCGGCCGGGAGACAGCAGGATGGGAGGATGTGTCGCTGGACAGGTAAGTATAGTTATAATGTTTATTATTAATTTTCAGCTTCTTTTTACAGCCCCCCGCTCCATCCCATATATGTAAAATCCGAGTTCGAGGTTTAGACGCAAGTTCGTATTATCTCCGGCCCCGAAAATCGGGGGGTTCGCCCATCACTAATTACAATCCTTTATATTTATCAATGTCTTTGGAGTGTGGGAGTAAATTGGCTTAGGAAACCAAACTGTATCAGAATATACCTTAACAATGAGGCAATTGTGCCAGGAACAGCAGAGTGACAGAGGCTACCCTAAGGTACCTTCACACTGAACAACATTACAATGATAACGATAGCGATCCGTGACGTTGCAGCATCCTGGATAGCGATATCATTGTGTTTGACACGCAGCAGCGATCTGGATCCTGCTGTGACATCGCTGGTCGGAGCTAGAAGGCCAGCACCTTAATTCGTCGCTGGATCAACCGCTGACATCGCTGAATCGGCGTGTGTGATGCCGATCCAGCGATGTCTTCACTGGTAACCAGGGTAAACATCGAGTTACTAAGCGCAAGGCCCTGCGCTTAGTAACCCGATGTTTACCCTGGTTACCCGGGGACTTCGGCATCGTTGGTCGCTGGAGAGCTGTCTGTGTGACAGCTCTCCAGCGCCCACACAAGGACTTTCCAATGATCACGGCCAGGTCGTATCGCTGGTCGTGATCGTTGGAAAGTTGCTGAGTGTGACGGTACCTTAAGCCACAATACCAAATGCACCTTTTGGATGTGGGTTTCTGGATATCATAGGGTTTTCTATGTCTGGAAAATTAATTGCTTCATTCCACAGAAGTAGGTTTTATTTTTAATTTTAATATATTTGTTAGTAATGATAAAGGGAGGACAAAGGTCATGGAAGAGTATAACAGACAGTAATTTTGGGTATTTGATTTTGTTTGACAAAATTGATGCCAGCCTAGCAGCTGTGGCCTGCGGCATTGGCTCTGTTCCTAAGTAGTATTATACTAGAAAACTTAGCTGTTAACTGTTTTAGTCCCAAAGCAGAGCATGGACATTTTTCAGCATGTAAATCAACACATTGCTTATGCCCAATCAGTGACCCAAGATGTGTGTAACATAGGAATACAAGTAATAACAGACATGCCCGATGGAGAACTATAATATTACAAACTAAAGTGAAGCATTGTACTGTATAAGACCCCAATAATTATTATAGCACAGCATTTTTTTTTAATCTTCACATTAGGTTCATACAGGCAGGGCCGGCTCCAGGTTTTTGAGGGCCCCGGGCGAAAGAGTCTCAGTGGGCCCCCCCCCCCCTTTAACACATACCCGATTTATGATGCACAGATATGGCAGAGAAATGTATAGTACAATGCCAGATTTCACTTCTTACATGAGTGACAGCTATTGTAAATTCTGCAGTGTATATATACAGGACAGGAGGAGTGGTACTGTGCAGTGTATATATACAGGAGGAAAGGTGCTGTGCAGTGTATATATACAGGAGAGGTGCTGTGCAATGTATACATACAGGAGGAAAGGTGCTGTGCAGTGTATATATACAGGGGGAAAGGTGCTGTGCAGTGTATATATACAGGAGAGGTGCTGTGCAGTGTCGTGAGCAGGGCGTTGTTGTATCAGAAAATCTTTTCTGTTTTGAGTTTTTCTATGAAACAAAGACTTTTCTACATAAACAACGTTGTTTGGTTTTGCGGCCCTAACAGATCTGTGCTACAAAGTAACATCGCTCGGGCATTAATGAGGGACCTGATGCTGAATCCTTTCCACAAACCCTAATGACCCAATTAGTGCCCCGTCATTAGAAGCTCATTAAACGCCTCCCTGTCCCGAGCAATCATGTACAGTATGGGGGGATCCTGCAGCCCACCCGTGACTGCTCCATACCATACACTGCCCTCTGTCGCTCTCACTATTATCCTGTGCATTTCTCCTTCATCGTTACCCCATGTTACACTTGTCACCCCCCACTACAGAGTAGCAGGGCAGCCAATGTCACCCCCTCCCGGACCCTAATGGCAGCAGGAAATGTCTGCTCCTCTATTGGGTTGGAACCTGATTTAATCAAGGAATAATGTGGATTTGTTGCCGGTGGCTGCAGGGGAAGGGTTAAGTGATGCCATGTCCTTGGTGGGAGCAGTGGCAGCTGCTGGGACCTGGACAGACACAACCAATGTTGCTGTGACTGCACAGTGTGACCTGGAGGAGAGAAGCTGAGACTCCGGAGCAGAAATCACCCACATGCCAGCACTGGGCAGAGTCCCTCCAGTCACCAGCATGGGGCCACGGGGCCCCAACCTACAGCCCACATGGCAGCAGCTCCCCTTCCTCCTGGCATCTGGTTAACCCCATTTATGCGGGTCAGATTGTTATATTTAAGGTTTAGCAATAACCTTCATACAGATGGGAAGGGGTTAAGCTTCTTCCTACCCCACTGGTGCAGGTTTGTTGCAGCATGCATGTATTCTGGGGTTCTGGGTGGCTGCAGGTTGCAGGCTGCACCCCACCAGCTGCTCCTCCAGACATCACCCACATTTTTAGGCAGCAGAGACAGACAGCAGCAGACTGAGCCACAGGACCAACTGCAATTATTGCTGGATACCTTTGCACTCTGGTAGGACTAGCTCCTCCGGAATCTTCCTGATAAGTTCAGCTCAGCAGCACTGTCTGCAGCCAGCCAGGGGCCAGAGCAGAGAACTGCTCTCTCCGCCCACAAACAGTCACGCTGGCTGCCTTCTCTTAACCCCTATGTGTGCCTGCCTGGCTGCACTGACTGAGTGAGAAGATGCTTGTGTCAGAGCTGGCACATAGGGGTTAAGAGAACGCAGCCAGCAGTGACTTTGTGGGCGGAGAGAGCATGTTATCTCCTGCTCTGCTCTCCCAGCTGCTAGTGGGCCCCCCTTTCTTCCCAAGGCCCCGGCATTTGCCCGCTGTGCCGGGTGCTGACGCCGGCCCTGCATACAGGGACACATCATATTTCACTTGCTGCCCTATACTGTACTGTACAATAAAGACAGCATAGTGCAACACAAGTGAGCATAAAATGGTTCAGCAAATTAATGCAAAAAAGTTAAACATTAACCCCTTTACCCCAAGGGTGGTTTGCACGTTAATGACCGGGCCAATTTTTACAATTCTGACCACTGTCCCTTTATGAGGTTATAGCTCTGGAACGCTTCAACAGATCCCGGTAATTCTGATAAATGTTCTCTCATGACATATTGTACTTCATGATAGTGGTAAAATTTCTTTGATATTACATGCGTTTATTTGTGAAAAAAGTGGAAATTTGGCAAAAATGTTGAAAATTTCTCAATTTTCCAACTTTGAATTTTCATGCCCTTAAATCACAGAGATGTATTACACAAACTACTTAATACATAACATTTTCCACATGGCTACGTTACATCAGCACAATTTTGGAACCAACATTTTTTTTTGTTAGGGAGATAAAAGGGTTAAAAATTGACCAGCGATTTCTCATTTTCACAACATTATTTTTTTTCAAGGACCACATCACATTTGAAGTCACTTTGAGGGGTCTATATGATAGAAAATACCAAAAAGTTACACCATTCTAAAAACTGCACCCATCAAGGTGCTCAAAGCCACATTTAAGAAGTTTATTATCCCATCAGGTGCTTCACAGGAATTAAAAAAAAAAATTTACATTTAGCTTTTTTTCACAAAAAAATTAATTCAGATCCAATTTGTTTTATTTTACCAATAGTAATAGGAGAAATTGGACCCCAAAAGTTTTGTACAATTTGTCCTGCGTACGCTGATACCCCATATGTGGGGGGTAAACCACTGTTTGGGCGCATGGCAGAGCTCAGAAGGGAAGGAGCGCCATTTGACATTTCAATGCAAAATTGGCTGGAATTGAGATAGGACACCATGTCGCGTTTGGAGAGCCCCTGATGTGCCTAAACAGTGGAAACCTCCCACAAGTGACACCATTTTGGAAAGTAGACCCCCTAAGGAACTTATCTAGATGTGTGGTGAGCACTTTGAACCCCAAGGGCTTCACAGAAGTTTATAATGTAGAGCCGTAAAAATAAAAAATCATATTTGTTTCACAAAAATCATCTTTTTGCCCCCAATTTTTTATTTTTCCAAGGGTAACAGGAGAAATTGGACTCCAAAAATTGTTGTGCAATTTGTCCTGAGCACGCCGATACCCCATATGTAGGGGTAAACCACTGTTTGGGCGCATGGCAGAGCTCGGAAGGGAAGGAGCACCGTTTGACTTTTTCAATGCAAAATTGTATGAAATTGAGATCATACACCATGTCGTGTTTGGAGAGCACCTGATGTGCCTAAACAGTGGAAACCCCCCACAATTGACCCTGTTTTGGAAGCCAGACAACCTAAGGAACTTATCTAGATGTGTTGTGAGAACTTTAATCCCCCAAGTGTTTCACTAAAGTTTATAACGCAGAGCCGTGAAAATAAAAAATCATTTTTTTCCCACCAAAATTATTTTTTAGCCCTCAAATGTTTATTTTCCCAAGGGTAACAGGAGAAATTGGACCACAAAAGTTGTTGTGCAATTTGTCCTGAGTACGCTGATACCCCATATGTGGGGGTAAACCACTGTTTGGGTGCACGGCAGAGTTCGGAAGGGAAGGAGCGCCATTTTACTTTTTCAATGCAGAATTGGCTGGAATTGAGATCGGACATCATGTTGCGTTTGCAGACCCCTGATGTGCCTAAACAGTGGAAACCCCCCAATTCTAATTCCAACCCTAACCCAACACACCCCTAACCCTAATCCCAACCCTAACCAGACCCCTAACCCCAACAGACCCCTAACCCCAACACACCAGTAACCCTAATCCCAATCCTAACGATTATTATTATTATTTATTTATATAGCACCATTAATTCCATGGTGCTGTACATGAGAAGGGGTTACATCAAAATACAAATATCACTTACAGTAAACAAAACTAACAATGACAGACTGGTATAGAGGGAAGAGGACCCTGCCCTTGCGGGCTTACATTCTACAGGATTATGGGGAAGGAGACAGTAGGTCGAGGGTTGCAGTAGCTCCAATGGTGTTGAGCTGGCCGTGTGGTCTTTACAGGCTGTAAGCTTCCTTGAAGAGGTGGGTTTTCAGGTTTTTTTTGAAGGATCCAAAAGTAGTGGATAACCAGATGTGTTGGGACACTGAATTCCAGAGGATGGGTGATATTCGGGAGAAGTCTTGGAGGCGATTGAGTGAGGAGCGAATAAGCGTGGAGGAGAGGAGGAGGTCTTGGGAGGACCGGGGATTACGTGAGGGAAGATATTGAGAGATTAGTGTGGAAATATGCGGAGGAGAAAGATTATGGATGGCTTTGTAGGTCAGTGTTAGTAATTTAAACTGGATACGCTGGGAAATTGTGAAGGGATTTGCAAAGAGGTGAAGCAGAAGTATAGCGACGAGAGAGATTAATTAGTCGGGCAGCAGAGTTAAGGATGGACTGGAGGGGTGCGAGAGTGTTAGAAGGTAGGCCACAGAGGAGTATGTTGCAGTAGTCGAGGCGGGAGATGATTAGGGCATGCACGAGCATTTTGGTAGAGTGTGGGTTGAGGAAAGGACGGATTCTGGAAATATTTTTGAGCTGGAGGCAACAGGAGGTGGCGAGTCAAGGGTTACTCCGAGGCAGCAGATTTTGTGGACAGGGGAAAGAGTGATTTCATTTATTTTGATAGCTAGATCAGGTACGGAAGATATGCGTGATGGAGGAAAGATAATGAGTTCAGATTTGTCCACATTGAGCTTGAGGAAGCGAGAGGAGAAGAAGGAGGATATGGCTGATAGACACTCTGGGATTCTGGAGAGCAGAGAGGTGACATCTGGGCAAGAGAGGTAGATCTGAGTGTCATCGGCATATAGATGGTACTGGAAGCCATAGGACCTTATGAGTTGTCCCAGGCCAAGTATATAGATTGAGAAGAGTAAGGGTCCTAGGACAGAGCCTTGGGGGACTCCAACAGAGACAGGGCGAGATGAAGAGGTAGTATGGGAGTAGGAAACACTAAATGTGCGGTTGGCAAGGTATGAGGAGATCCAAGATAGGGCAAGGTCTTTGACCCCAAAGGAAGAGAGGATCTGTAGTAGGAGGCAGTGGTCAACTGTGTCGAAGGCAGAGGACAGGTCTAGGAGGAAGAGTATAGAGAATTGTCTGTTAGCTTTGGCTGTAAGTAAGTCGTTAGTTATTTTGGTCAGGGCAGTCTCAGTGGAATGGTGGGGACGGAAGCCAGATTGTAGGTTGTCGAAGAGAGAGTTAGATGCAAAGTGAGAGGAAAGTTCAGCATGGACGTGCTGCTCAAGGAGTTTGGAAGCAAATGGGAGCAAAGATATGGGGCGATAGCTGGACATACCACTTGGGTCAAGGGATGGCTTTTTGAGGACAGGTGTGATTGTGGCATGTTTGAAGGCAGAGGGGAAGGTACCAGAAGTTAGTGAAATGATGAAGAGATGGGTTAGGGATGGGATTAGTGTGGTGGTGAGGTTGGGGAGGAGGTGGTAGGGGATGGGGTCAAGTGCACAAGTGGTGAGGTGTGATTTGGAGAGAAGATGAGCAAACTCCCCTTCAGAGATTTTGGAGAGTGAAGTTATGGGGTTTGGGCATTGGTCTCTCATACAAAGAGGTTGTGGTGGTTGGACAACAAAGACTTGCCTTGTTTGGTCTATCTTATTTTTGAAGTGCATGGCAAAGTCCTCGGCAACGATTAGGGAACTTGGAGGAGGCAGTGGTGTGTGGAGGAGGGAGTTAAAAGTGTTGAACAACTGTTTGGGGTTGTGGGATAAGGAAGATGCAAGGGTTGTGAAGTGGGCCTGTTTAGCAGAGGTGAGAGCTGATTTGAATGCCAGTGTTGCTTATTTGAGTGCAGTGTAATCATCTTGTGAATGCGTTTTCTTCCAACGCTGTTTGGCAATTCTGGATACTTGCCGAAGCTTTTTAGTGATGTTAATGTGCCAGGGTTGTCTTTTTGTTCGTCGCACTTTGCTATGCATGACAGGGGCGACCGTGTCAATAGCTGATGCAGGAGTGGCATTGTAGAAAGCAGTGGCAGTGTCTGTGTCGTGGAGTGAGGATATAGAGGACAGTGGTAGGATAGAGTCAGAAAGTGTGTTGGTGTCTAGGTGTGCGAGGTTCCTGCGTCGGTGCTCATGGTGCTGGACACTGGTGACAGGTGAGGAGGACAGGGATGAGAAAGTGAGTAGATGGTGGTCAGATAGAGGGAGAGGGGAAGTTGTGAAGTTAGATAGGGAGCATAAACGGGTGAAGACCAGGTCTAATGTGTGTCCGTCTGTGTGGGTGGCTGAGGAAGACCACTGAGTAAGTCCAAAGGATGAAGTAAGTGACAGGAGTTTGGAGGCTGCTGACTGGTGGGTGTCAATGGGGATGTTGAAGTCACCCATGATAATGGTGGGAATGTCAGCAGACAGAAAGTGAAGGAGCCAGGTGGAGAATTGGTCAATAAACGCAGTGGTCGGTGTTAAGATCAGGTGACCTTGGAGCAGCATGAAAACTTTCACTGGAGTAGGTGGTAACTATACTGACCGCAAACCCTGATCTTATCACCGCAACTTGAAGTAGCCGTGGGGTGTACCTAACAAAACCTAGACACCTCGACACAGCCGGAGGACTAAATACCCCTAAAGATGGAAATAGGAATTTCTACCTTGCCTCAGAGCAGAACCCCAAAGGATAGGCAGCCCCCCACAAATATTGACTGTGAGTAGTAGAGGAAAAGACACACGTAGGCAGAAAACAGGATTTAGCAAATGAGGCACACACTAGCTAAATAGGAAAGGATAGGACAGGATACTAAGCGGTCAGTATTTAAAATCCTTCCAAAAATATCCACTGCAGAAAATACAAAAACTCCACCATCTAACTAAAGATGTGGAGCGTATATCTGCATCTCCAGAGAATCCAACAAGACCGAGAAAACACTGACACAGTCTAAGCTGGACAAGAGAAAAACAAATGAATAGCACAGAATATAAGCACACTGCATGTGTGCCACAGGAACAAAAAACAGACACTTATCTTTGCTGAATTGACAGCTGAGCAGGAGAAGACAGAAAGTGATCCAACACTTCAGAAGAAACATTGACAACTGGCAAGGGCTAATGAATCCTGCACACTTAAATATCCCAGTCAGAACAGCAATCAGCAGATACACCTGGCCAGGACTGTGACTCAAAGACAACTGCATTCCCACCTACAACCACTGGGGGAACCCAAGAGCAGAATTCACAACAGGTCGGGCCCGGAGGTCGGTATATGATGGCCATTTGGAGGTTGTAAGGGGAGTAGATGCGGACAGAGTGGACATCAAAAGAGGGGAGGATAAGGGAGGATAGAGGTGGGATTGGGTTAAAGGTACAATTGGAAGAAAGGAGAAGGCCCACTCCTACACCGTGCTTGTTGCCAGGGCGAGGAGTGTGGGTGAAGTGGAGGCCACCGTAAGATAGTGCAGCAGGGGAGGCTGTGTCAGAGGGTGTCAGCCATGTTTTGGTGATGCCCAGAAAGAAATCATTACGAGAGGTAAAGAGGTCATGAATCACGTAGAGTTTATTGCAGATGGAGCGGGCATTCCATAGTGATCCAGAGAGATGGTGCAGGGGGGGGTGGGCATCATGGGCACGGATTTGAGGTAGGCAAGATTTTGGGTGTTTATATTGGGTTGGGAGCGATAGGAGGGGGTAGTAATAGGAGGTATGAGCTATGGGGCGCAGAGTTGGGAGATATGTCTCCAGCAGTGAGGAGAAGCAGAGAGAGACAGAGCAGGGTTAATGATAACCCTAACAACACCCCTAACCTGAACACACCACTAACCCTAATCCCAACCCCAAAACACCCAAACCTAACCACACCCCTAACCCAACCGTAAACGTAATCCAAACCCTAATCCCAACTCTAGCCTTAACTCTAACCCTAACTTTAGCCCCAACCCTAAATTTAGCTTCAACCCTAACTTTAGCCCCAACCCTAACCCTAACTTTAGCCCTAACTCTAACCCTAACCCTAATGGGAAAATGGAAATAAATACATTTTCTTATTTTATTATTTTTTCCATAACTAAAGGGGTGATAAAGGGGGGTTTGATTTACTATGTATAGTGGGTTTCTATAGCAGATTTTTGTTTCTCAGCTGTCAGATGCTAAAATAGTTTTTGCATCACCACATTTTGAGCTATAATTTTTCCATATTTTGGTCCACAGAGTCTTGTGAGGTCTTGTTTATTGCGGGACGAGTTGACGTTTTTATTGGTACTATTTTTGGGCACATGACATTTTTGATCGCTTTTTATTCCGATTTTTTGTTAGGCAGAATGAACAAAAACCAGCAATTCCTGAATTTCTTTTGGGGGGAAGCGTTTATACCATTCCGCGTTTGGTAAAATTGACAAAGCAGTTTTATTTTTCGGGTCAATATGATTACAGCGATCCCTCATTTATATAATTTTTTATGTTTTGGCGCTTTTATACAATAAAAACTATTTTATATAAAAAATAATTGTTTTTGCATCACTTTATTCTGAGAGCTACAACTTTTTTATTTTTTCGCTGATGGCACTGTATGGTGGCTCGTCTTTTGTGGGACAAGATGACGTTTTCAGCGGTGTCATGTTTATTTATATCTGTCTTTTTTCTTAATCGCATGTTATTCCACTTTTTTGTTCAGCAGTATGATGATAAAGCATTGTTTTTTTCCTGTTTTTTTTATTTTTATTTTTTACAGTGTTCACTGAAGGGGTTAACTAGTGGGACAGTTTTATAGGTCAAGTCGTTATGAATGCGGTGATACTAAATATGTGTACTTTTATTGTTTGTTTGTTTTTTTATTTGCATAAAGAAATATATTTATTGGAATAATATTTTTTTTCTTTATTTAGGAATTTTTTAAAAATATTTTTACACAGTTTTTTTTTTGTTTGTTTTTTTTACTTTTTACTTAGTCCCAGGGTGGGACATCACTATATATTGTCAGATCGCTGATCTAACACTGTGTACAGCACTGTGTCAATTCAGCGATCTCACAGGCAGTGCTGCTGGCTTGCCATCAAGCCACCTCCCTGCAGGACCTGGAAGGATCCCGCGGCCATCTTAGAACCAGGGCCTGCAGGGAGGAGGAGGAAGGAGACCCTCTGAAAAACGCGATCACATTGCGTTGTTCTGAGGGTCTCAGGGAAGCATGCAGGGAGCCCCCTCCCTGCGCGATGCTTCCCTATGCCTCCAGAACACTGCGATCTTGTTTGATAAGCGCGGCTGATCGCATATGATCGCGTACTATCCCATCGATAGTCATACGGGCCCAGGTCATCTCTACGGGATAGTACATCCGATGTCAGAAAGGGATTAAAGGAGGATTCCCATCTCCAAGATCTTATCTCAATATGTATTAGGTGTAATAATAATAATATTAGCAAATAACTTCATTTAGAAATGCAGTATGGTTACACTGATAACCTATGTTGCTTACCTCAAGTGCAGGCCATTGCAGAAGCTTTTAAAGTGAACCTGTCACCCCCCTCCCCCCCCACAGGCATTTGTAACTAAAGAGCCATCTTGTGCAGCACTAATGCTGCATTCTGACAAGGTGGCTCTTTTAGTTAATGTTCGTTGCACTGCAGAAATAATCGCTTTTGAATTTGGTCCCTCATACCTGTGAAATCGCCAGGGAGGCAGGTCTTTCCCCCCTCATCAAGACACAACACAGCCGTCAATCTGCGAGAAGGGAACCGCCTCCTCGGCGTTATTCAGTTGTCCAGGCGCCTGCACGGTCATATTCTGCCTTGGGCATGCGCAGTTCACGCTGCACGACCACTGACATCACTTGATGTCTTGTTTACTGCGCCTGCGTGCACGGGGGAGGACGAAGGAGGACGGGGGAGCCACGTATACAAGATAGGGGGGAATGGAGCCACACATACAAGTATGGGAGGAGGATGAACGGAGCCTTGCATACAAGGATGGGAGGAGGATGAACGGAGCCACGCATACAAGGATGGGAGGAGGGGGAGCAAAGCCACACATACAAGGAGGGGGGAGCAGAGCCACACATACAAGCATGGGAGGAGGGGGAGCAGAGCCACGTATACAAGGATGGGAGGAGGGGAGGGGGAATAAAGCCACGCATACAAGAATGGGAGGAGGGGGAGTAGAGCCACACATACAAAAATGGGAGGAGGGGGAGCAGAGCCATGCATACAAGGATGGGAGGAGGGGGGAGCAGAGCCACGCATACAAAGATGGGAGGAGGGGGGAGCTGAGCCATGCATACAAGGAGGGGAGGGGGGAGCGGAGTCACGCATACAAAGATGGGAGGAGGGGGGAGCAGAGCCACACATACAAGGATGGGAGGAAGGGGAGCAGAGCCACGCATACAAAGATGGGGGAGGGAGGAGCAGAGTCTCTCATACAAAGATGGGAGGAGGGGGAGCAGAGCCACGTATACAAGGATGGGAGAAGGGGGAGCAGAGCCATGCGTACAAGGATAGAAGGAGGGGGAGCAGAGCCACGCATGCAAAGATTGGAGGAGGGGGTAGAAAGCCATGCATACAAGTATGGGAGGAGGGTGGAGCAGAGCCATGCATACAAGGATGGGAGAAGGAGGGAGCAGAGCCACGCATGCAAAGATGGGAGGAGGGGGTAGAAAGCCATGCATACAAGTATGGGAGGAGGGGGGAGCAGAGCCACGCATACAAGGATGGGAGGAGGAGGAGCAGAGCCACACATACAAAGATGGGAGGAGAGGGAGCAGAGCCACGCATACAAGGATGGGAGGAGGAGGAGCAGAGCCACACATACAAAGATGGGAGGAGAGGGAGCAGAGCCACGCATACAAAGATGGGAGGAGGGGGAGTTGAGCCACGCATACAAAGATGGGAGGAGGGGGAGCAGAGCCATGCATACAAAGATGGGAGGAGGGGGGAGCAGAGCCATGCATACAAAGATGGGAGGGGGGAGCAGAGCCATGCATACAAGGATGGGAAGAGGGGGAGCAGATCCATGCATACAAGGATGGGAGGAGGGAGGAGCCATGCATACAAGGATGGGAGGAGGGGGAGCCATGCATACAAGGATGGGAGGAGGGGGAGCCATGCATACAAGATGGGAGGGGGGAGCAGAGCCATGCATACAAGGTTGGGAGGAGGGGGAGCAGAGCCATGCATACAAGTATGGGAGGAGGGGGTAGCAGAGCCATGCATACAAGATGGGAGAGTGGAGCAGAGCCATGCTTACAAGGATGGAGGAGGGGGAGCAGAGCCATGCATACAAGGATGGGAGTAGGGGGAGCAGAGCCATGCATACAGGATGGGAGGAGGGAGCCATGCATACAAGATGGAACAGGGGAGCCATGCATACAACACGGGGAGCCACACAGAGCAGGAAAGGACGGGGGAACCACTCATGCCGGGATAGGAATGAGGTGACAATGCATAACCGGCTTATACTCAAGTCAATAAGCTTACCCAGTTTCCATGGCAAAATTGGGTGGCTCGACTTATACTTGGGTCGGCTTATACTCGAGTATATACAGTATGTAATATATACACATGTATGTGTGTGTGTAGATATATATATATTTTGTTGCCATAAAAGGAGGGGGGCCCAGACACAGTTCTTGCACAGGGGCCCCAAGCTGTCAGTGTCTGCCCCTGCCCAGGGATCAATTGTACTCCCATTTTACAGAAGTGAGTACAATTGAGGCTCTGACTGCCGGTCAGAGCGACGTGAGCAGCGTGATCAGATCATGTTATCATGCTGCTGATGTTGTTCACTCGCGCTGCAGAGGCGAATACTGGTGGTAAGTGCTCAAGTGGAGCAGAAGACACCAAATGATTAGTGCATGGGGGGGACAATTGGAGTGGGGATGTGGGGATGTGGGGATTTATTATGTGTGGAGAATTTGAGTGGGGATGAGGGTTTTCAATGTGTAGGGTGAGATTTGGAGTGGAGATGGGGTTATTTATTGTGTGTGGGGAGATTTGTAGTGGGGATGGGGGATTTAATGTGTGTGAGGAGATTTGAGGACACAAAATGAAGAGCAAAGGGGGAGATGGGGAAACAGTACAGGGGAATGGGGTGCATGAATGAGGAAACAGTATGGGGAATGGGGGGCATGTATGAGGAAACAGTACTAGGGAATGGGGGCATGTATGAGAAAACAGTACTGGGGAATGGGGGGCATGTATGAGGAAACAGTACTGGGGGAATGGGGGGCATGTATGAGGAAACAGTACTGGGGGAATGAGGGACATGCATGAGGAAACAGTATGGGGGATGGGTGCAGATATTATGGGGAGCGACGGGGGAATGTATGTGGACACAGTATGAGTAGCGAAGTGAAAAATGTATGTGGACAGAGTACGGGGAGTGAGGGTGATGGGATGTGTGCAGACACAGCCCTCGACCTACTGTCTCCTTCCCCATAATCCTGTAGAATGTAAGCCCGCAAGGGCAGGGTCCTCGCCCCTCTGTATCAGTCTGTCATTGTTAGTTTTGTTTACTGTAAGTGATATTTGTTCTTAATGTAACCCCTTCTCATGTACAGCACCATGGAATTAATGGTGCTATATAAATAAATAACAATAACAATAATAATAATAATAACAACACAGTATGGGGAGTCAGGTGAGCAGGCAGTATAGAAAGTGAGGAGGTATGGTGAACAAGAGGGATGTGAGAGACAGTATGAGGACAGAGGGAGGGGAATAGTGTGCGGAGACAGTATGGGGGAAGAAAAGTGAGTGGGCACAGAATAGAAACTGAGTAGTGGGTTCGTAGTGTGGCGCCCCAGGGTCCTGGTCAGCGCAGTGGTATTTCTTTCCTCTCTGGGAGAGTGATGCTACGTTTGGAGGCAAAGAAGGATAACTTCACCCAGGTATCACAAACATGCAACACATTTCACATTCCAGACCACCAGGGGGAGCTTTTGCTCCTATTTATTAGGTCACTCCCCATAAATATACAGTATATAACTGGCAGTCTGTAGGGAAAGTCAGTTAGTTCCAGACAGTAGTCTGAGGTGGACAGAGGGTCCTAGTAGCTGTGCATGCCCTCAGAGCTGCAGCTCCCAGAAAGAGACATTCAGAAGGCAGAATTGTATTGCAGCGAGCGAGAAGGAAGTCAGAGCAAAGGAGAGAATACCAGAAGGGGACCAGCCCTGCACAAGCTGCCTCTTCTGAAGCGCAGAATCCCGGTAGCCGGAACACCGAGAAGGTAAGGATTTTTATGCTTTACTTCAGAGACCGGCAGGACAGCTAATTACAGGTTACCTGTCCGCACCTACACCCAGGAGGCACGGTGGCACCCCTCAGAGGCCGGGGCATGCTAGAGTCCCTATAAACAGCCTTAAGCCACCAGTCATAGGGGTATTGTCCTATCTGACTATGGGGGACAGAGAGAGAAACACCACCTCTGTGAGACCCTTATGTGAAGCCATAGGCAGTAAGGGACTACACCACTACAGCGCAAGGGAAGGCTATTGATTTCCACCTGGACAAAGGGGACTCTGGACTTGCCTCTAAACCGTCCGGACTCTGCGTGCCCTGTGATCTGGTGCCCTGGACTGTGGATGCTGAAGCCTTCAGTAAAGGTAAAGAGACTACAACCTTGTGTCCTCATTATTCTCTGTGCCATCCACCATATCACCATCTACACACCGGGGAGCCATGGGGATATACTTCACATGTGGGAAGGTATACCATCTAGCTGCCATAAAATCACACCAGCGGACCCCCCTTAAAGCAGCGTCGGTCACCCTGACCGAATACCACAGGGGGCATCACGAACACAAACTTTATCCCTGTAAAGGCCTTTCCCTTTTACTCGGACGTCCCAGGGCCACGGACCGGGTCAGCCACCGTGACATCCCCCTGTGAACCGCAGGACCCGATACGGAGTACCCCACAGCCCCATGGGGGCGATCCAGTAGCATGAGGGGACAGTGTAAGGGCACAGCCAGGAGGGGACAGTATACCAAGGAGGGGGAGTATGATGAGAGAGTACAGTATAAATACTGGGCCCTATAGGGGGACACAGTATGAGAGGACAGTGTGAAGAGGGGGCCGGTATGGAAAGGAGAGGGCAGTGTGAAGAGCATGTACCAAAAGAGGGACAGTGTGGGGGTCATATTTTGTGCAGACAATATAGTGAGGGGCATTTTTTTATTCAGGAGCATTATAATGACACTTGTATCTTTAAGGGCGTCAGGTTGAGATTTTCTGCAAAAGAGCGGAGAAGATGAAAATCTGCAGAGACGGCTGTGGATGAGAAAACTCATCATGAGGTCTGGACAAGATGAAGAAAAGAAGGAGAAAGGTTCCAGAGACGAAGTCATATATAGTATAAGGTACCTGAATGTAAATGTTATTTGTGATACTGACTAATTCTCATGTTTTTATTTATGCTAGGAGCATTAAAGGGGATGTCAAGGTTTGTGATGAGTCTGCAGTCATTCTTTGTGACTACAGACTTCTGAATTCTCACAGTGCACACTGCACGCTGTCAGGATTCTCTCTTGCTGGTGATTTACATTCATGCGATCACGTGCTGACTAAACATGTGTGGCCTCACTCAAAGAAAATGAACTGAGTGAGACCGGGCACGTCTAGTCGGAATGTGGTCAGAAATATACAAATCACATACTTGTGCTGGCATGAGTGTCCACCAGCAAGGGAGAATCCTAAAAGTGTGCAGTGCATTTGTTGTGATATTTCAGTAGCCTGTGATGTCAGGATTCAGCTCTGCAGATTCCAGTAGTCATCACATGGACACCTCACTCATATGTGACTTTCATACTTATGGCCCTGTGACAACGAGCTTCTCTTCTGCTTCTCTGTTTTTCACTGAACATTGAGAGTATTAGGGAGAGGAGCTTGTGGGTACATGACTAAGTGTGCAAATCGCATATGTCCTGGGGGGACGCCAAAATGAACTCTTGCCCCTGGTGCCAGAAAACCTAGATACACCTCTGCCGGTATGCCACTGCGAGCGGTGATTACTGGGTCCGGTGGAGGGATGTCTGTGCACAGGCAGTGAGGCAGGGACTGAGGGTGTGTACAGAGAGAATGGAGACCCGAGACTGCCCGTCCCAGTCTACGCCGTAGCCTGGAGCCCTCATTATCATAGGAATATGTCAGTTAATAAATTGTTTTTCTAAAGCTTTATAGTGTAGTTTTAGGTCAGAGGGATGGTTAGGGATGAGCTAGTGCAGCGCCACAGAGACCTGGTCGTTGCAGTATGGCCCCAAGGCGAGTAGCGGTACGTCCGATGGCACTAAAGAGTTATCCTGACCAGGTATCACCAGAACACATTACACTTCACACTCCGGCCACTAGGGGGAGAAAAAGGCTTTATTTATTGGGCCACTCCTCACACTGGTAAAACTAGGGGCTGGGGAGGAAGTTAGTCAGAAGCTGACTGGGTTGGAACCAGGCAACATCCCGTGGCAGGGGGTGTTGCAGGGAGAAGACGCAGGGGGGTCCCTGTCAGGCGTGGGAACCTGGCAGGTGCCTAGCGAACAGAACAGAACGTGACGGAACCGCGCCTGCACACCTTGCGGCGGTATCCTAAGGGAGACAAAAGGGGAAGAATATTGTGGAACAATGTAAACTAGATCAGCACAAAGGAGAGCCAGTAAGAGTCATGCTGAGAGAGGAAGGCAACATCTTACTGAGGCGCGTAGTCGGTGGCCGGATCACCGTAGGAGTAACTGACTTCAGGCCTTACTTCAAATTCCGCTGGACAGTTGATTATAGGTTGGCTGTCTACCTTTTACACCTACGAAGACATAGGGGGCAACATTGGGAGAGGGGCGTCTCTAGGGCCCCGGAAGACCTCCAAGCCTTCCTGTCAAACGGGTGGCGTCCTAGCTATAACATATCTGGGGGACGTTAGAAACTAGCAACATCTGGAACCAAAGAACGAGAGAGAGAGAGAGAGAGCTGTAGAGAACGAACGAACGAGAACAGCAGTTGTGAGGACTATTCCGAATGCTCAGCAGGGTAGGACTACAACACACAGGCGCTATTGGTAGGCAACGATTTCCATCTGCGAGGGAAACTCTGGGTGTGCCCATCGGACCGGCCGGTCTCTGATAGCCTGGTTGAACGTGCTCTGGACTGAGTGTATTGAAGCCTTCAGTAAAAAGGTAAAGAGACTGCAAACCTGTGTCCTCGTTATTGCCTGCACCTCACACCATCACCATCCACCTTACTGGGAAGCCCTGGGGATTTACTTCATCTGTGGGAAGGTATACCATCCAGCTGCTATTCCATCACCCCAGCGGACCCCACAGCAGCGTCGGTCACCCTGACCGAACACCACATGTGGCGTCACGAACCCCTGACAGACTGTACTACCACTTTCATTGGATGCCCCTTAGCAGGGTCACGACCGGGTCCAGCCACCGTGACAACCGCATAACTGAGCAGAAAGGACCGGTACCGAGTGACTAGTGGTCCTGTGTCTGGGGGCACTCCAAATTGGCGTCACGAACAGGATCGTACTTAAGCCTGAGAAGCAGGTCATGTGTGCCGTGGAACTGTGACTGAAACGTGTTGGACTGTGATTTATTGCAAGGACTGTGTGTTGCTATCTGCCGCAAGCTTCCCGCCAAAACTGCCGCCATTATAGCGCCACGAGGAGCGCAAGGGAGAAAGAAGGGCGTGGAAGTGGATGTGAAAGAACTGAAGAGCGCGAAAGATAATGGCCGCCCAGTCTAAGAACTGTTGTATCCTGAGGGCGGGCCCGTCAGCTGCTGAGGTCCGCCTTCTCATCCGCTATGGAGGGTGTGGACAGTGGGGACAGAGCCGCCCCCGAAAGAGAGCCCGAGAAGAAGATCTGGAGAAGGGGACAAAGATGGCGACTCCCAGGCCACTGCATGGAGACGACCCGGCCAGGCGCAGGCCTGTATCGCCCGCGGCGATCCCAGAGTCACCGCCGCTGCAGGACTTGACTGCTGTAAAGCCGCCTGAGGGAAAACCTGGAGGGCGGATGCCTGATGGCTGGGTGGCCGCCGCCGAGGCTCGGTGGCTGGCACGTTACTTGGAAGCCTGTGCCCGAGTGAGTTCCCGGTTGGGCCACCCGACGGAGATCCGTCTGTCCCCTGTGTCCCCTCCTCTGCCCACTCTGGCTGCGTCAGGACTTTGCACCCGGCCAGGGAATTGTGCCCCGCAGGAGCGGGACTTACGAATCCTGCCGGTGACGGAGCACCAGCGACGTCTAGTGGCGGCTTGGGGGAAACAGCCACGACCTGTAGAAGTGATAGACCTCACAGGAGAGGAGAAGGTCCCGCCATAGCACTGGGGAGTGGTAGTCTTCTACAACCCCAGGCAGGAGAGGGGGGTTATCCAGGAGATCGGAGAACCCCTGCAGGTCCGTGTCGACCGGAGCGAGGTGGAACCCCACTACGGGACAAGTGAAGAGACCCGTGATCTGAGGCCAGGTGATGCTGTAACCTATACCCGGTGGCGGAGGGAGGCCG
The DNA here is from genome assembly GCF_032444005.1 of Ranitomeya imitator. NCBI lineage: Eukaryota > Metazoa > Chordata > Amphibia > Anura > Dendrobatidae > Ranitomeya > Ranitomeya imitator. The sequence goes on from NC_091284.1 coordinate 436,969,530, forward strand.
GCTGGGTGGCCAGGGGTGTCCAGCGATGCGCAGCCCTACAGGTTGAAGCCAGAGCTCCCGACGAAGGGGTCCCTGTTGCGGACCACCAAGAGAGCCAGGCCCCGCGTGTGACTGTGGATCCCACCCGTGCTCAACGGAGAGGAGTGGTCTGTGAGGTGAGACCACAACCTTCCCAGAACTAAACCTCGAAGACCTGAGAATTGTACATAGTTCATTGTGTTCCTGCTGCTACCTTCAACCCGTCCAGGGTTAACTCCTAGGGATCCCTTTGTTTACCCGGGATCCCTATTGTTTTCTAATGTTTTCTATTGTTTCCCTTTCTACGTTTGCACAAGTTATCATTGTTTGAAAGACTGTCGGATCATGGACGGTGAATGATTCAGAACTGCTTTGTAAATAGTTGCACCTTCTTAAAGGTGCTCCCTACTGGTTTTATAAGCCAAAGAAGACTTTGCGAAGACATGATGCAGAAGGACTTGCTTGCTGTGAACTTGCTCGCTGAGAGAGTCTGCACCAGAGACTTGGGTCCCTCTTAAAGGGAATGTTTGATAATAACTTTGATAAAGGTTGAAACGTTAATAATGTTGAAGAATTTAGGTAGTTTAATAATGTTAATAAAGATTGAGGACAGGAAAGTTTGAAGTGAGCCCGTAGGGGTTAGAGAGAGAGTCCTCCTGAGAAACGTAGGAAGATGGTTGGCACAATTACGGTAGGCCCAGCAAAGGAGCTAGGCGGTCCTGCATTGGTGAAGTGAGAACGGAAAAGAAAGTTGAGATGTTGTAGTACTTGATAGTAGGCCTTTAGTGGGTTCAGCTTATACGCCCTTAAAGGAAGAGTTAGTTATTTGTTCCAAAAATTTGCACTTAGTAGCATACCCGGCTGGGTACTGAGAGTTATTTATAGTCATAATGTTATTTAAAAATATTTAACTGTTATTTTTGTTTGTAACGTTCAAGTGTCCTTACCTCCCATAAAGGGAAGCACCTTTTCTATTTATTTGTTCTTAGCATCCAAAAATTTTGTATGTCTTTCACTGCATTATATTGTTGTTCTTCTTCCCAGTCCAGGAGTACTGGATTTAACCGGGGGGGAGTGCAGCGCCCCAGAGACCTGGTCGTTGCAGTATGGCCCCAAGGCGAGTAGCGGTACGTCCGATGGCACTAAAGAGTTATCCTGACCAGGTATCACCAGAACACATTACACTTCACACTCCGGCCACTAGGGGGAGAAAAAGGCTTTATTTATTGGGCCACTCCTCACACTGGTAAAACTAGGGGCTGGGGAGGAAGTTAGTCAGAAGCTGACTGGGTTGGAACCAGCCAACATCCCGTGGCAGGGGGTGTTGCAGGGAGAAGACGCAGGGGGGTCCCTGTCAGGCGTGGGAACCTGGCAGGTGCCTAGCGAACAGAACAGAACGTGATGGAACCGCGCCTGCACACCTTGCGGCAGTATCCTAAGGGAGAGACAAGAGGGGAAGAATATTGTGGAACAGTGTAAACGAGATCAGCACAAAGGAGAGCCAGTAAGAGTTGTGCCGAGAGAGGAAGGCAACTGTTGTGAATTCCGTTCTTGGGCTCCCTCCGGTGGTTGTAAATGGCACTTTTGTGAATTCTGCCCTTGGGCTCCCTCTGGTGGTTTTGAGTGGAACTGCCGCTCCTTGGGTTTAGCTTTAGCAGCTGCTTTCACTAATCGTCTCTCCTGGCTCTGCTATTTAACCTGGCTCTAGTCTTCAGCCTCTGCCACTTGTCAATGTTCTCTGGCTGGATTCACATCTCTGCTTGGATTCTCCTGGTTTCCTGACCAGTTCTGCAAAGATAAGTTCTGGCTTTGCTCATTTCAGTCCACATGTTGTGGATTTATTGTTCTGTGCATTCTATTTTTGTCCAGCTTGTCATTATGGATTTTTTCTGTTAGCTGCAAGCTCTGGGAGGCAAATTTACCCTCCACACCTTTAGTCAGGTATATATGTCACAGTACACACGAAATTGGAAAATAAGAGAAAATAGCCGGTCTAAAAAAGACAATTCAGAATATATATGTATACAAAATATATAAAAAGAACCACCCGGGTGTACTGTGCAAAGTTACAGTGAAACCCACTGTGAGGAAGAGACTAAAAACCAACACAATACCACATGGATCAAAATACAAAAAGAATCATACATAAGCATAGGGTAAGTAATATATGGCTTTATTACTGGGGTGCCAATGATCAACAAAAATCAAAAAGAGAAAATAAAAATTTTTTTTTAAAAACATAAATAGAACATGCGCAATAACAGGATATAATAAATTGTATATATATAATACAGAAATAGAACCACCACAATATCAGGATTTTTTGAATCTACAGGCTATACCAAGGTATGTAAAAAGGGGGGGATATTAACAAAAAATGAATAAAAAAATAATAAAAAATAATAATAACTGAATGTAGATACGGCCCTCACTAGATAAAGTGACTATGTGTCAATAAATAAATTACTCTCAAACTAATTATAACAATTGCTCACAAATATAATATAGTGTGCAAGTATGGTAACCGTGTGCAAATAATGCCTCCACTACAAATAAAGTGATGATGTGCTAAGGAATAAAAACCAAAGAAAAAAACTAATTATAATGTATACTCATACATATAGTGCATATTGTGCAAATATAATCATATAAAAAAGCTGAGGAGTAAATTTACCCTGGGAAAAATTGTATTTAAAAAGGAACTAAAGTGCATAAGTGCAGTGACCCATGATCAGACACAGCATAGTGCAATAGAAGCGTGCACTGGTATAGCCAGGGAATATATTATAATATACCTGAGGGGGTTAAATCCTGAATGAGCGCTCACCCGACGCGCGTTTCGGAACGTATGTCTTCCTTCGTCGACACCCCTGACGAAGGAAGACATACGTTCCGAAACGCGCGTCGGGTGAGCGCTCATTCAGGATTTAACCCCCTCAGGTATATTATAATATATTCCCTGGCTATACCAGTGCACGCTTCTATTGCACTATGCTGTGTCTGATCATGGGTCACTGCACTTATGCACTTTAGTTCCTTTTTAAATACAATTTTTCCCAGGGTAAATTTACTCCTCAGCTTTTTTATATGATTATATTTGCACAATATGCACTATATGTATGAGTATACATTATAATTAGTTTTTTTCTTTGGTTTTTATTCCTTAGCACATCATCACTTTATTTGTAGTGGAGGCATTATTTGCACACGGTTACCATACTTGCACACTATATTATATTTGTGAGCAATTGTTATAATTAGTTTGAGAGTAATTTATTTATTGACACATAGTCACTTTATCTAGTGAGGGCCGTATCTACATGCAGTTATTATTATTTTTTATTATTTTTTTATTCATTTTTTGTTAATATCCCCCCCTTTTTACATACCTTGGTATAGCCTGTAGATTCAAAAAATCCTGATATTGTGGTGGTTCTATTTCTGTATTATATATATACAATTTATTATATCCTGTTATTGCGCATGTTCTATTTATGTTTTAAAAAAAAAAAAATTATTTTCTCTTTTTGATTTTTGTTGATCATTGGCACCCCAGTAATAAAGCCATATAATACTTACCCTATGCTTATGTATGATTCTTTTTGTATTTTGATCCATGTGGTATTGTGTTGGTTTTTAACCTTTAGTCAGGTGTGGAGATTTTGTAAACTCTGTGTGGATTGTTTTGTAGTTTTTATACTGACCGCACAGTATCCTTTCCTGTCCTATCTATCAAGCTAGACTGGCCTCCTATGCTAAAATCTGATTTCATCTCTGCGTATGTTATTTTCCCCTCCTCTCACCGTCAATATTTGTGGGGGGCTATCTTTCCTTTGGGGATTTTCTCTGAGGCAAGATAGGTTTCCTGTTTCCATCTTTAGGGGAAGTTAGATCTTAGGCTGTGCCGAGGGGTCTAGGGAGCGTCAGGTACCCCCCACGTCTATTTCTACTTGCGCTGCTAGGTTCAGGGTCTGCGGTCAGTACAGATACCACCTCCTTCAGAGCTTATCTCATTTTGTTCCTAAACCACCAGATCATAACAGTACAAGTGGCCAAAAATGAATTAAATGTATCTCAAAAGAAGGAAAAGAAAGTTCTGAACCATTTTTTTCTGTGCTCTGGTTTGCCTCTTTTTTCCTCTTGATATCTGGGTGGTGCAGGATACATGCTCTGGCATGGATGTTCAGGGTTTGTTTTCTCGTGTGGATCAACTGGCTGCAAGAGTACAGAGTATCCAGGACTATGCTGTCCAGACTCCGGCTTTAGAGCCCAGAATTCCTACTCCGGATTTGTTCTTTGGGGACAGATCAAGTTTTTGAACTTTAAAAATAACTGCAAATTGTTTTTTGCTTTGAAACCCCGTTCTTCAGGTGATCCCATTCAGCAGGTGAAAATCATCATATCCTTGCTGCGTGGTGATCCGCAAGACTGGGCTTTTTCTCTTGAAACAGGGAATCCGGCATTATTGAATGTAGACGCATTTTTTCAAGCGCTCGGATTATTGTATGATGAACCTAACTCTGTAGAGCATGCTGAGAAAACACTGTTGGCCCTATGTCAAGGTCAGGAAGCGGCAGAGTTATACTGCAAGAAATTTAGAAAATGGTCTCTGCTCACTAAATGGAATGAAGAGGCTCTGGCTGCTATTTTCAGAAAAGGTCTTTCTGAAACCCTTAAAGATGTTATGGTGGGCTTTCCTACGCCTGCCGGTTTGAACGAATCTATGTCTCTAGCCATTCAGATTGATCGGCGTCTGCGCGAGCGCAAAGCTGTGCACCATATGGCAGTATCCTCTGAGCATAGTCCTGAACCTATGCAATGTGATAGGATTTTGAGTAGAATAGAACGGCAGGAATTCAGACGTCAGAATAGGCTGTGTTTTTACTGTGGTGATTCGGCTCATGTTATCTCTGATTGCCCTAAGCGTACTAAGAGAGTCGCTAGGTCTGTTACCATTAGTACGATACAGCCTCAATTTCTCTTATCTGTGACCCTGATTTGCTCATTGTCGTCCTTTTCTGTCATGGCATTTGTGGATTCAGGCGCTGCCCTGAACTTAATGGACTTAGAATTCGCCAGGCGCTGTGGTTTTTCCTTGCAGCCTTTGCAGAGCCCTATTCCTTTGAGGGGCATTGATGCTACACTCTTGGCTAAGGATAAACCTCAGTACTGGACACAGATGACTATGTACATGGCTCCTGCACATCAGGAAAATTGCCGTTTTCTGGTGTTGCATAACCTGCATGATGTTGTTGTGCTGGGATTTCCATGGTTACAGGAACATAATCCGGTGCTGGATTGGAAAACTATGTCTGTGACTAGTTGGGGTTGTCAAGGGGTACATAGTGACGTTCCTTTGATGTCAATTTCCTCTTCCCCCTCTTCTGAGGTTCCTGAGTTTTTGTTGGATTTCCAGGATGTAATTGATGAGCCCAAGTCCAGTTCCCTTCCTCCACATAGGGACTGTGATTGTGCTATTGACTTGATTCCTGGTTGTAAGTTCCCTAAGGGCCGACTTTTCAATCTGTCTGTGCCAGAGCATGCCGCCATGCGGAGCTATGTTAAGGAATCTTTGGAGAAAGGGGATATTCGGCCCTCTTCGTCACCATTGGGAGCGGGTTTCTTTTTTGTTGCTAAGAAGGATGGCTCCTTGAGACCCTGTATTGATTATAGTCTTCTTAATAATATCACGGTCAAATTCCAATACCCCTTGCCTTTGCTTACTGATTTGTTTGCTCAGATTAAGGGGGCTAGTTGGTTTACTAAGATTGACCTCCGAGGGGCATATAATCTTCTTCGTATTAAACAGGGTGATGAATGGAAAACTGCATTTAATACGCCCGAAGGCCATTTTGAATACCTTGTGATGCCATTTGGGCTCTCTAATGCTCCATCTGTGTTCCAGTCTTTCATGCATGATATTTTCCGCAATTATCTTGATAAATTCATGGTCGTATATTTGGATGATATTTTGATTTTTTCCAATGATTGGGAGTCTCATGTGAAGCAGGTCAGGATGGTGTTCCAGATCCTTCGTGATAATGCTTTATTTGTGAAGGGGTCTAAGTGCCTATTCGGAGTTCAGAAGGTCTCTTTTTTGGGTTTTGTTTTTTCTCCCTCGTCTATAGAAATGGATCCTGTTAAGGTCCAAGCTATTCATGACTGGATCCAACCCACATCTGTGAAGGGTCTTCAAAAATTTTTGGGCTTTGCTAATTTCTATCGCCGTTTCATTGCCAACTTTTCCAGTGTGGTTAAGGCCCTTACTGATTTGACGAAGAAGGGCGCTGATGTGACGAATTGGTCCTCTGAGGCTGTTGAGGCCTTTCAAGAGCTTAAACGCCGATTTACTTCTGCCCCTGTGTTGCGTCAACCGGATGTTTCTCTTCCTTTTCAGGTTGAGGTCGACGCTTCTGAGATTGGGGCAGGAGCCGTTTTGTCTCAGAGGGATTCTGATGGTTCTTTGATGAAACCGTGTGCTTTTTTTTCCAGAAAGTTTTCGCCTGCGGAACGCAATTATGATGTCGGCAATCGGGAGTTGTTGGCTATGAAGTGGGCCTTTGAGGAGTGGCGACATTGGCTTGAGGGAGCTAAACACCGTGTTGTGGTCCTGACCGATCATAAGAATCTGATTTACCTCGAGTCGGCCAAGCGGCTGAATCCTAGACAGGCTCGATGGTCCCTGTTTTTCTCCCGTTTTGATTTTGTGGTCTCGTATCTTCCGGGATCTAAGAATGATAAGGCTGATGCCCTCTCTAGGAGTTTTTCGCCTGATTCTCCTGGAGTCCTTGAGCCGGTTGGCATTCTTAAGGGGGGGGGGGTGATTCTTTCTGCTATCTCCCCTGATTTGCGCCGGGTGCTTCAGGAATTTCAGGCTGATAGGCCTGACCGCTGTCCAGTGGGGAAGCTGTTTGTTCCTGATAGATGGACAAGTAAGGTAATTTCTGAGGTTCATTGTTCAGTGTTGGCAGGGGTGGATTAAGGGTAGCCAGGGCCCCGGGCTGTTCACACACTGTGGGCCCCCCCGGTCATGTGACGGGATTCACGTGACGGGGGTCACGTGACGGGGGTCATGATATACCCGAACCAGATTATTCCAGAAAAAGGTCCGGGCCCTACTCTACTGTAACCTAGGAAATATTTGTTAAAATCTGCAATACAATTTAGGTATATCTTGACCAATAATATCACATACAAGGAACAAATACCACCGCACCATGACCAGACCACAAATTACAACCACAGTGATCGAATAGTAGCACATACAAGGGACAAATACCACCGCACCATTTCCAGACCACATATTACTATACCTCCCAACTTTTGAAGTTGGGAAAGAGGGCGTTGCGCGCCGCAGCAAATTTTAGGCCACACCTCTGACCACACCCATTCACTAGTCACACCCATATCCATGTCTCAACCACACCCATTTAGCACTCCTGATCACACTGTTCATAAAGAATAATTATAAAAAAAAAAATATGGCCACACAGTGCTCGATACTGTATAATGGCCACACAGTGCTCCATACTGTATAATGACCCCACATGACCACATGATGCTCAATACTGTATAATGGCCACACATGATGTTCAATACTGTATAATGACCCCACATGATGCTCAATACTGTATAATGGCCAAACATGATGCTCCATACTGTATAATGGCCCCACGTGATGCTCAATACTGTATAATGACCCCACGTGATGCTCAATACTGTATAATGGCCCCACATGATGCTCAATACTGTATAATGACCCCACGTGATGCTCAATACTGTATAATGACCCCACGTGATGCTCAATACTGTATAATGACCCCACGTGATGCTCAATACTGTATAATGACCCCACGTGATGCTCAATACTGTATAATGGCCACACATGATGCTCAATACTGTATAATGACCCCACATGATGCTCAATACTGTATAATGGCCCCACATGATGCTCAATACTGTATATTGACCCCACATGATGCTCAATACTGTATAATGGCCACACATGATGCTCCATACTGTATAATCGCCGCACATGATGCTCCATACTGTATAATGACCGCACATGATGCTCCATACTGTATAATGGCCACACATGATGCTCCATACTGTATAATGACCGCACATGATGTTCCATACTGTATAATAGCCACACATGATGCTCCATACTGTATAATGACCGCACATGAGGCTCCATACTTTATAATGACCGCACATGAGGCTCCATACTGTATAATGACCGCACATGATGTTCCATACTGTATAATAGCCGCACATGATGCTCCATACTGTATAATGACTGCACATCATGCTCCATACTGTATAATGACTGCACATGATGTTCCATACTGTATAATGACCGCACATGATGCTCCATACTGTATAATGACCACACATGATGCTCCATAGTGTATAATGACCGCACATGATGCTCAATAACACTGTATAATGACCGCACATGATGCTCCATACTGTATAATGGCCACACATGATGCTCTATACAGTATATTGGCCGCACATGATAATGGCCACACATAGCTACTCCTACACACGCGGCTGCGCTCCGTAAACTTCGCATACACGGCTCCGCTCCGTACACACGGTTCCACTCCATACATCTCATACACACACGGCTCCGCTCCGTACACATTCAGCTCCGCTCCATACACCTCATACACGGCTCTGCTCCATACACCTCATACACACACGGCTCTGCTCCATACACCTCATACACGGCTCCGCTCCATACACCTCATACACACACGGCTCCGCTCCATACATCTCGTACACACGGCACTACTCCGTACACCTCATACACACACCGCTCCGCTCCATACACATTGCACAAACTGCTCCGCATACCTTGCACACACACAGCTCCGCTGCGTACACCTCATACACATACGGCTCCTCTCCATACATCTCGTACACACACGGCACTACTCCGTACACCTCATACACACGTGGCTGTGCTCCGTACACCTCATACACACGCGGCAGTGCTCCGTACACCTCGTACACACGGCTCCGCTCCGTACACCTCGTACACACGCGGCTGTGCTCCGTACACCTCGTACACATGGCTCCGTACACCTCTTACACACGACTCCGCTCCGTACACCTCGTACACACGCGGCAGTGCTCCGTACACCTCGTACACACGGCTCCGCTCCGTACACCTCGTACACACGCGGCTGTGCTCCGTACACCTCGTACACATGGCTCCGTACACCTCTTACACACGACTCCGCCCCGTACACCTTGTACACATGCGGCTGTGCTCCGTACACCTTGTACACATGGCTCCGTACACCTCTTACACACGACTCCGCTCCGTACACCTCGTACACACGCGACTGCACTCCGTACACCTCGTACACACGCGGCTGCGCTCCGTACACCTCGTACACACGCGGCTGCGCTCCGTACACCTCGTACACACGCGGCTGCGCTCCGTACACCTCGTACACACGCGGCTGTGCTCCGTACACCTCGTACACATGCGGCTGTGCTCCGTACACCTTGTACACACGACTCCGCTCCGTACACCTCATACACACGCTGCTCTGCTCCGTACACCTCGTACACACGCGGCTGTGCTCCGTACACCTTGTACACACGACTCCGCTCCGTACACCTCATACACACGCTGCTCTGCTCCGTACACCTCGTACACACGCGGCTGCGCTCCGTACACCTCATGCACACGGCTCCGTACACATCGTACACACACGACTCCGCTCCATAGACCTTTCACACGCTGCTCTGATCCATACACCTCGTACACACACGGCTCTGCTACATCCACCCTGTAAACACCTCCTGACCTCACACATACGCTGCCTTACCTTCCTCCGGCGCCATGGCAACCAGCAAAGTCCTGTATTCGGAGGTCCTCCTCCCGATCATGTGACCCCTGACTCCTCCCATCCTGTGACCTCATCACAGGTCCTGTGCACAGAGCAGCCATTATGTGGTGTGCTGCTCTGCAGGCCGGATGCAGGGACTCGGAGCTCTCAGCTGACCGGCTGATACACGCACCTCCCAACCAATGCGGGCCCCCTCTCTCTGCCCACCGGGTCCGGGGGCACACAAATGCCGGCGGGCATTCAGACAATTAGTGGAGGGTCAATCTGTGCGGTAGCCCAGGGCCCCCCCAGACCACTGGGCTCTGGGCTACCGCCCATATTGACCCTCTGATAATCCGCCCCTGAGTGTTGGCAGGTCATCCTAGGATTTTTGGTACCAGAGATTTGGTTGCTAGGTCCTTTTGGTGGCCTTCCTTGTCTCGCGATGTGCGTGCTTTTGTGCAGTCCTGTGGGACTTGCGCCCGGGCCAAGCCTTGCTGTTCCCGCGCTAGTGGGTTGCTTTTGCCTTTGCCGCTCCCTGAGAGGCCCTGGACGCATACTTCCATGGATTTTATTTCGGATCTTCCTGTTTCCCAGAAGATATCTGTTATCTGGGTTGTTTGTGACCGGTTCTCTAAAATGGTCCATTTGGTACCTTTGCCTAAGTTGCCTTCCTCCTCAGATCTGGTTCCATTGTTTTTTGAGCATGTGGTTCGTTTGCATGGCATTCCGGAGAATATTGTGTCTGACAGAGGTTCTCAGTTTGTCTCTAGATTTTGGCGGGCCTTTTGTGCTAGGATGGGCATTGATTTGTCTTTTTCTTCGGCGTTTCATCCTCAGACTAATGGCCAAACTGAGCAAACTAATTAGACCTTGGAGACCTATTTGAGATCCTTTGTGTCTGCTGATCAGGATGATTGGGTGTCTTTCTTGCCGTTGGCCGAGTTTGCCCTTAATAATCGGGCTAGTTCGGCTACTTTGGCTTCACCTTTCTTTTGTAATTTTGGTTTTCATCCTCGTTTTTCTTCTGGGCAGGTTGAGCCTTCTGATTGTCCTGGTGTTGATTTTGTGGTGGACAGGCTGCAGCAGATTTGGACTCATGTGGTGGACAATTTGACGTTGTCTCAGGAAAGGGCTCAACGTTTTGCCAACCGCCGTCGGTGTGTTGGTCCCCGGCTTCGTGTGGGGGATTTGGTTTGGTTGTCTTCTCATCATGTTCCTATGAAGGTTTCTTCTCCTAAGTTTAAGCCTCGGTTTATTGGTCCTTATAAAATTTCTGAAATTATTAATCCGGTGTCTTTTCGTTTGGCTCTTCCTGCCTCTTTTGCCATTCATAATGTTTTCCATAGATCTTTGTTGCGGAGATATGTGGTGCCCGTTGTTCCCTCGGTTGACCATCCTGCCCCGGTGTTGGTTGAGGGAGAGTTGGAATATGAGGTTGAGAAGATTTTGGATTCTCGTTTTTCGAGGCGGAGGCTTCAGTATCTTGTCAAGTGGAAGGGTTATGGCCAGGAGGATAATTCTTGGGTTGTTACCTCCGATGTCCATGCCACCGATTTGGTTCGTGCTTTTCACTTGGCTCGTCCTGATCGGCCTGGGGGCTCTGGTGAGGGTTCGGTGACCCCTCCTCAAGGGGGGGTACTGTTGTGAATTCCGTTCTTTGGCTCCCTCCGGTGGTTGTAAATGGCACTTTTGTGAATTCTGCCCTTGGGCTCAATCTGGTGGTTTTGAGAGGTTTTGAGTGGAACTGCCGCTCCTTGGGTTTAGCTTTAGCAGCTGCTTTCACTAATCATCTCTCCTGGCTCTGCTATTTAACCTGGCTCTAGTCTTCAGCCTATGCCGCTTGTCAATGTTCTCTGGCTGGATTCACATCTCTGCTTGGATTCTCCTGGTTTCCTGACCAATTCTGCAAAGATAACTGTAGGGATTCGGACAGAAATCCGAGAGTGGACCCTCTGGGTCGTGACTCTAGAGCCCCCGGGGTCGAGCAGACCAGATAGAATCACCCCCTATACAGGGAGTGTTAGGAGCAGGACCTCGGAGGATTGGAGACACAACAGCTAGAGCCAAAGGGGCGACCAAAGATAAAGGTGACCACAGAGCTATTAGAATGGCGGGGAATATTAGGAAAACAGGACTTAATAATAAACAGGATAATGACAGGAACACGGAACTTGGCAGGACACGGCAGGAACACGGAACTTGGCAGGACACAGCAGGAACACGGAACTTGGTAGGACACAGCAGGAACACGGAACTTGGCAGGACACGGCAGGACACAGCAGGAAGACGGACTTTGGCAGGACAAAGCAGGAACACGGAACTTGGCAGGACATAGCAGGAACACGGACTTTGGCAGGACACAGCAGGAAGACGGACTTTGGCAGGACACAGCAGGAACACGGAACTTGGCAGGACACAGCAGGAACACGGAACTTGGCAGGACACAGCAGGAACACGGACTTTGGCAGGACACAGCAGGAACACGGAACTTGGCAGGACACAGCAGGACACTGAGACAAAGCGAGAACTAAGCAGGGAAAAGACACAGATACAGGGGAGCCTAGGGCATTGGAACACTGACGGAAGACAGTGCACCTACAAAGCAAAGTCGTCTTACCTAGGAAGACGCCGAGAAGAAATAGCCGATGGGCGCCGCCATGTTGGGGCGGAGCTATCGGGTCGCGACCTCCCAGAGGGCTCAGCGCCGGAGGAGACGCGACCGCGCATGCGCAAAGACGCTGGACGCCGAGAGCCAGTGAAAGAAGATGCAGAGCGGCGAGGGACAGGATCGTGAGTGCGCCGCGGGATGGAAGAAGATGGGTAAGTATGTGCGGGCGTGACAGTACCCCCCTCCTTAGTCCCCCTTTTTTTAAGGCTAGAAAGGAATCTTTTCATGATAAGGGGAGCATTGATGTTCTCTCGGGGCTCCCAGGACCTCTCCTCAGGACCAAATCCCTCCCAATCAATCAAAAAATAGGTTTTACCCCTAACTACCTTTTTAGCAAGAATATCTTTAACATTAAATATTCCATCAGAAGTACAGAGCTGAGGAGAGAGAGAGGTAGCGGAGTGAAAACGGTTAAACACTGCGGGCTTGAGAAGAGACACATGGAAGGCATTGGGAATGCGTAAAGAGGCAGGTAGCTTCAATTTATAAGAGACATCATTAATGCGACCCAAGATAGGAAAAGGACCAATATAGCGAGGACCCAGTTTGCAAGAGGGAATTTTAAGCTTGATATAGCGAGAGGAGAGCCAAACTCTATCACCCGGAGAATATGGAGGAGCATCCAAACGCTTCTTATCAGCAAACTTTTTCATATTAAGGCTAGCTCTCTCAAGAGCCACTTTGGTCTCGTTCCAAATCTTAGAGAATTCCCGGGACAAGAAATCCGCTGCCGGTACCCCCGAGGAAAGAGAAACAGGAAGAGGAATGTTCGGATGTTGACCATAGACTACAAAAAAAGGAGATTTGGAGGAAGACTCACTGGGAAGATTCTTATATGAGAATTCAGCCCAGGGGAGAAGGGAGACCCAGTCATCTTGGTGTGCATTGGAAAAATGTCGCAGATATGTAGTCAGAACTTGATTAACTCGCTCCACTTGACCGTTGGACTGAGGGTGATAGGCGGAAGAGAAGTCTAAGTTAACCTTCAATAGACTGCAGAGAGCTCTCCAAAAACGTGATGTAAATTGTACTCCACGGTCTGAGACAATATGATGTGGAAAACCATGAAGACGGACGACTTGGTGTAAAAAGATCTTTGCCAACTCAGGAGCGGAAGGCAGACCAGGCAATGCGATGAAGTGAGCCATCTTAGAGAACCGATCTACAACAACCAAGATGACAGAGCAATTCGAGGAACAAGGTAGATCAGTGATGAAGTCCATAGCGATATGGCTCCAAGGGACGGAAGGTACAGGCAGAGGATGCAGGAGACCGGAAGGAAGCTGCCTAGGAACTTTATTTTTGGCACAAGAAGAACAAGAAGCGATGAATTCGGTGACGTCTTGTCGGAGAGATGGCCACCAGTAGTGCCGAGAGATAAGAGAAAGTGTCTTCTTGACTCCTACATGTCCCGCAATTTTGGAGGAGTGACCCCAACGTAAAACTCTCTCCTTGTCTTGATTAGCCACAAGAGTCTTGCCAGGAGGAGCAGAAATCACTCTTAGAGGAGCAAGAGTGACGATCTTCGCTGGATTAATGATGTGAGCCGGAGAATCCTCAATGTCCTGAGGCTGAAAGGATCTTGAAAGAGCATCCGCTTTGACATTCTTATTTCCAGGTCGGAAATGAAGTTCAAATTCAAATCGTCCGAAGAATAAAGACCATCTGGCTTGTCGTGGATTTAGTCTTTGGGCAGACTGAATATAGGCCAGATTCTTGTGGTCTGTGTAAATGGTGAATGGATGAAGAGACCCCTCAAGGAGATAACGCCACTCCTCCAAGGCTAGCTTGATAGCCAATAGTTCTTTATCCCCAATAGAGTAGTTACGCTCAGGAGCAGAAAAGGTTTTAGAAAAAAAACCACAGGTCACCAAACGTCCGGACGAAGATCTTTGCAGAAGTACTGCTCCAGCTCCAACAGAGGATACGTCGACCTCAAGGACAAAAGGTCTATTAGCATCAGGACGATGAAGCACAGGGGCCGTAGCGAAACTTTGTTTAAGGGACTGAAAGGATTCTTCAGCCTCAGGGGTCCAAAGACTGGAGTTGACTCCCTTGTGAACTAGGGCAGAGATAGGCTTGGTCATGGAAGAAAAATGAGGAATAAATTGTCTATAGTAGTTGGCAAAGCCAAGGAAACGTTGGATTGCTTTTGTTCCAAGAGGACGAGGCCAATTCAGGACAGCAGAAACCTTCTCTGGATCCATCTCTAAGCCAGATCTTGAGACAATATATCCAAGGAAGGGAAGTGAAGATTGCTCAAAGACGCACTTCTCAATCTTAGCGAACAGATGATTCTCTCTTAGCCGTTGCAGAACACGGCGGACATCTCGCCTATGAGTGGAGAGATCTGGAGAAAAGATGAGAATGTCGTCAAGGTAAACTACGACTGAGGAGTAGAGAAGATCCCGAAATACATCGTTCACAAATTCCTGGAAAACCGCGGGGGCGTTGCAGAGACCAAACGGCATAACTAAGTATTCGTAGTGACCGTCACGAGTATTGAAGGCAGTCTTCCACTCATCGCCTGCACGAATTCGAACCAGATTGTATGCGCCACGTAGATCTAATTTGGTAAAAATTTGCGCACCCCGAAGACGGTCGAAGAGTTCCGGAATGAGTGGCAGAGGATATTTGTTCTTCACCGTGATGTTGTTTAGGCCTCGATAATCAATGCAGGGACGAAGAGAACCGTCTTTCTTCTTCACGAAAAAAAACCCTGCTCCGGCGGGAGAAGAAGACTTGCGAATGAATCGTTTAGCAAGATTTTCTTGAATGTACTCAGACATAGCTTGAGTCTCAGCAGGAGAGAGAGGATAGATTCTTCCCCTGGGCGGGTTAGTTACAGGCACGAGATCTATGGGACAATCATAGAGACGGTGAGGCGGGAGACCCTCAGCCTTCTTCTTGTTGAAGACATCAGAAAAAGCGCTGTAGACACAGGGTAAGGCGGGAAAAGAAGAGGAAGGAGAAGAATTAGAGGAAGACCCCACAGGACGCACCGGCAGCAGACAACGTTCCCGACAAAACTCCCCCCAGCGCATGATATTGCCATTGCGCCAATCTAAAATGGGCTCGTGATTCCGTAACCAAGGAAGACCTAAAAGCATAGGATGAGACAGACCCGCTAAAACATAAAATGCAATTTTCTCCTTATGCAGAGCCCCAATTTGAAGTTCCACCTCAAGTGTTACTTGAGTAATGGTCTCCTGTAAAGGTTTACCATCCACAGATGCAAGAATCACAGGAGCCTCTAAGGTTTTGACTGGAACGGAGAATTTCCCTGATAAAATTCCCTGCTGCGCCTGAATCCACATAAGCATCCAAAGAAATGCCCTTGCCAGCAATATGCAAAAGAACGGACAAAGTGAGGGGTTGAGAGGGATCACACACACCTAGGGAGGCCTCTCTTACCTGACCTAGGCGGAGAAGTTTTCCGGACTTTCAGGGCAAGACCGCAATAAATGAGCAGCACTCCCGCAGTAAAAACATAACCCCTGAGTGCGCCTCTCTTTACGTCGTTGTTCGGACATCTTAAGACGGTCCACTTGCATAGGCTCCGGTGCGGACGCCTGAGAGGAAGTTCTAGGCTGTGGGCTGAGTGGCTTACGGGTGGCAGGAGAAGGACGAAGAGATCTCCGCTCACGGGCGCGTTCTTGGAACCGAAGGTCAATACGGGTAGCTAAGGAAATTAATTCCTCCAAAACTGTAGGGGTGTCCCGACCAGCTAACTAATCTTTTATGCACCCAGAGACACCCCGCCAGAAAGCACCCACTAACGCCTCATTGTTCCAGCCTAAGTCAGAGGAGAGGGTGCGGAACTGAATAGCATACTGGCCTACGGATAACGATCCCTGATGGAGAGACAATAGAGCTTCAGTAGTAGAGGCCAGACGTCCAGGTTCGTCAAAGACAAGACGGAAAGTCTCCAAAAATTCAGACAACCGGGAGACTAGGGGATCGTCTCGCTCCCAGAGTGGATTAACCCATGCCAAGGCGTCACCCTCCAGATGGGAAATCAAAAAAGCAACCTTGGACCGATCCGTTGGGTAATGCTGGGGCAGAAGCTCAAAGTGAAGACGGCATTGGTTTAACCCCTTCCCGACCTGTGACACAGCGTATGCGTCATGAAAGTCGGTGCCAATCCGACCTGTGACGCATATGCTGTGTCACAGAAAGATCGCGTCCCTGCAGATCGGGTGAAAGGGTTAACTCCCATTTCACCCGATCTGCAGGGACAGGGGGAGTGGTAGTTTAGCCCAGGGGGGGTGGCTTCACCCCCCCGTGGCTACGATCGCTCTGATTGGCTGTTGAAAGTGAAACTGCCAATCAGAGCGATTTGTAATATTTCACCTAAAAAAATGGTGAAATATTACAATCCAGCCATGGCCGATGCTGCAATATCATCGGCCATGGCTGGAAATACTAATGTGCCCCCACCCCACCCCTCCGATCGCCCCCCCAGCCCCCCGATCTGTGGCCCGCTCCCCTCCGTCCTGTGCTCCGCTCCCCCGTCCTCCTGTCCGCTCCCCCCGTGCTCCAATCACACCCCCCGTGCTCCAATCAAACCCCCCCGCACTCCGATCCCCCCCCGTCCTCCGATCCACCCCCCCTGCACACCGATCCACCCCCCCTGCACACCGATCCACCCGCCCGCACACCGATCACTCTCCCCCATGCTCCGATCCCTCCCTCCCCGTGCTCCGACGCCCCCCCGTGCCCTGATCTCCCCCCCCTGTGCCCTGATCTCCCCCCCTTATACTTACCGATCCTGGCGGGGTCCGTCAGTCTTCTTCCCCGAGCGCCGCAATGTTCCAAAATGGCGGGCGCATGCGCAGTGCGCCCGCCGAATCTGCCGGCCGGCAGATTCGTTCCAATGTGAATTTTGATCACTGTGATATAATCTATCACAGTGGTCAAAATAAAAAAACAGTAAATGACCCCCCCCATTTGTCCCCCATAGATAGGGACAATAATAAAATAAAGAATTTTTTTTTTTTTCCACTAAGGTTGGAGTTAGAACTAGGGTTAGGGTTAGGGTTAGGGGTAGGGTTAGGGGTAGGGGTAGGGTTAGGGGTAGGGGTAGGGTTAGGGGTAGGGTTAGGGGTAGGGGTAGGGGTAGGGTTAGGGGTAGGGTTAGGGTTAGGGGTAGGGTTAGGGGTAGGGTTAGGGGTAGGGGTAGGGTTAGGGTTTCGATATGTGCACACGTATTCTGGTCCTCTGCGGATTTTTCCGCAGCGGATTTGATAAATCCGCAGTGCTAAACCGCTGCGGATTTATGGCAGATTTACCGCGGTTTTTCTGCGCATTTCACTGCGGTTTTACAACTGCGATTTTCTATTGGAGCAGTTGTAAAACCGCTGTGGAATCCGCAGAAAGAAGTGACATGCTGCGGAATGTAAACCGCTGCGTTTCCGTGCAGTTTTTCCGCAGCATGTGTACAGCGATTTTTGTTTCCCATAGGTTTACATTGAAATGTAAACTCATGGGAAACTGCTGCGGATCTGCAGCGTTTTCCGCAGCGTGTGCACATACCTTTAGAATTAGGCTATGTGCACACGGTGCGGATTTGGCTGCGGATCCGCAGCGGATTGGCCGCTGCGGATCCGCAGCAGTGTTCCATCAGGTTTACAGTACCATGTAAACCTATGGAAAACCAAATCCGCTGTGCCCATGGTGCGGAAAATACCGCACGAAAACGCTGCGTTGTATTTTCCGCAGCATGTCAATTCTTTGTGCGGATTCCGCAGCGTTTTACACCTATTCCTCAATAGGAATCCGCAGGTGAAATCCGCAGTAAATCCGCAGGTAAAACGCAGTGCCTTTTACCCGCGGATTTTTCAAAAATGGTGCGGAAAAATCTCACACGAATCCGCAACGTGGGTACATAGCCTTAGGGTTAGGGTTGGGTTGGAATTAGGGTTGTGGTTAGGGTTAGGGGTGTGTTGGGGTTAGGGTTGTGGTTAGGGTTACGGCTACAGTTGGGATAAGGGTTAGGGGTGTGTTGGCGTTAGAATTGAGGGGTTTCCACTGTTTAGGCACATCAGGGGGTCTCCAAACGCAACATGGCGCCACCATTGATTCCAGCCAATCTTTTATTCAAAAAGTCAAATGGTGCTCCTTCCCTTCCGAGCCCCGACGTGTGCCCAAACAGTGGTTTACCCCCACATATGGGGTATCAGTGTACTCAGGACAAACTGGGCAACAATTACTGGGGTCCAATTTCTCCTGTTACCCTTGAGAAAATAAAAAATTGCTTGCTAAAACATCATTTTTGAGGAAAGAAAAATGATTTTTTATTTTCACGGCTCTGCGTTGTAAACGTCTGTGAAGCACTTGGGGGTTCAAAGTGCTCACCACATATCTAGATAAGTTCCTTGGGGGGTCTAGTTTCCAAAATGGGGTCACTTGTGGGGGGTTTCTACTGTTTAGGCACACCAGGGGCTCTGCAAACGCAACGTGACGCCCGCAGACCATTCCATCAAAGTCTGCATTTCAAAACGTCACTACTTGACTTCCGAGCCCCGACATGTGCCCAAACAGTGGTTTACCCCCACATATGGGGTATCAGCGTACTCAGGACAAACT
This sequence comes from Ranitomeya imitator, assembly GCF_032444005.1. NCBI lineage: Eukaryota > Metazoa > Chordata > Amphibia > Anura > Dendrobatidae > Ranitomeya > Ranitomeya imitator. Next base: position 436,988,655 of record NC_091284.1, read on the forward strand.
GGGCAACAATTACTGGGGTCCAATTTCTCCTGTTACCCTTGAGAAAATAAAAAATTGCTTGCTAAAACATCATTTTTGAGGAAAGAAAAATGATTTTTTATTTTCACGGCTCTGCGTTGTAAACGTCTGTGAAGCACTTGGGGGTTCAAAGTGCTCACCACATATCTAGATAAGTTCCTTGGGGGGGTCTAGTTTCCAAAATGGGGTCACTTGTGGGGGGTTTCTACTGTTTAGGCACACCAGGGGCTCTGCAAACGCAACGTGACGCCCGCAGACCATTCCATCAAAGTCTGCATTTCAAAAGTCACTACTTCCCTTCTGAGCCCCGACGTGTGCCCAAACAGTGGTTTACCCCCACATATGGGGTATCAGCGTACTCAGGAGAAACTGGACAACAACTTTTGGGGTCCAATTTCTCCTGTAACCCTTGGGAAAATAAAAAATTCTGGGCTAAAAAATTATTTTTGAGGAAAGAAAACGTATTTATTATTTTCACTGCTCTGTGTTATAAACTTCTGTGAAGCACTTGGGGGTTCAAAGTGCTCACCTCACATCTAGATAAGTTCCTTTCGGGGTCTAGTTTCCAAAATGGGGTCACTTGTGGGGGGTTTCTACTGTTTAGGCACACCAGGGGCTCTGCAAACGCAACGTGACGCCCGCAGACCATTCCATCAAAGTCTGCATTTCAAAAGTCACTACTTCCCTTCTGAGCCCCGACATGTGCCCAAACTGTGGTTTACCCCCACATATGGGGTATCAGCGTACTCAGGAGAAACTGTACAACAACTTTTGGGGTCAAATTTCTCCTGTTACCCTTGGGAAAATAATAAATTGCAGGCTAAAAAATCATTTTAGAGAAAATAAAATTTTTATTTTATTTTCATGGCTCTGCGTTATAAACTTCTGTGAAGCACTTGGAAGTTCAAAGTCCTCATCACACATCTAGATTAGTTCCTTTGGGGGTCTAGTTTCCAAAATGGGGTCATATGTGGGGGATCTCCAATGTTTAGGCACACAGGGGCTCTCCAAACGTGACATGGTGTCCGCTAATGATTGGAGCTAATTTTCCATTTAAAAAGCCAATTGGCGTGCCTTCCCTTCCGAGCCCTGCCGTGCGCCCAAACAGTGGTTTACCCCCACATATGGGGTATCAGCGTACTCAGGACAAACTGGACAACAACATTTGCGGTCCAATTTCTCCTATTACCCTTGGCAAAATAGGAAATTCCAGGCTAAAAATCATTTTTGAGGAAAGAAAAATTATTTTTTATTTTCATGGCTCTGCATTATAAACTTCTGTGAAGCACCTGGGGGTTTAAAGTGCTCAATATGCATCTAGATAAGTTCCTTGGGGGGTCTAGTTTCCAAAATGGGGTCACTTGTGGGGGAGCTCCAATGCATAGGCACACAGGGGCTCTCCAAACGCGACATGGTGTCCGCTAACAATTGGAGCTAATTTTCCATTCAAAAAGTCAAATGGCGCGCCTTCCCTTCCGAGCCCTGCCGTGTGCCCAAACAGTGGTTTACCCCCACATATGAGGTATCGGCGTACTCGGGAGAAATTGCCCAACAAATTTTAGGATTCATTTTATCCTATTGCCCATGTGAAAATGAAAAACTGAGGCGAAAATAATTTTTTTGTGAAAAAAAAAAGTACTTTTTCATTTTTACAGATCAATTTGTGAAGCACCTGAGGGTTTAAAGTGCTCAATATGCATCTAGATAAGTTCCTTGGGGGGTCTAGTTTCCAAAATGGGGTCATTTGTGGGGGAGCTCCAATGTTTAGGCACACGGGGGCTCTCCAAACACGACATGGTGTCCGCTAACGATGGAGATAATTTTTCATTCAAAAAGTCAAATGGCGCTCCTTCCCTTCCGAACCTTACCATGTGCCCAAACAGTGGTTTACCCCCACATGTGAGGTATCGGTGTACTCATGAGAAATTGCCCAACAAATTTTAGGATCCATTTTATCCTGTTGCCCATGTGAAAATGAAAAAAATTGAGGCTAAAAGAATTTTTTTGTGAAAAAAAAGTACTTTTTCATTTTTACGGATCAATTTGTGAAGCCCCCGGGGGTTCAAAGTTCTCACTATGCATCTAGATAAGTTCCTTGGGGCGTCTAGTTTCCAAAATGGGGTCACGTGTGGGGGAGCTCCAATTTTTAGGCACACGGGGGCTCTCCAAACGTGACATGGTGTCCGCTAAAGAGTGGAGCCAATTTTTCATTCAAAAAGTCAAATGGCGCTCCTTCCCTTCCAAGCCCTGCCGTGCGCCCAAACAGTGGTTTACCCCCACATATGAGGTATCAGCGTACTCAGGACAAATTGGACAACAACTTTCGTGGTTCAGTTTCTCCTTGTACCATTGGGAAAATAAAAAAAATGTTGCTAAAAGATAATTTTTGTGACTAAAAAGTTAAATGTTCATTTTTTCCTTCCATGTTGCTTCTGCTGCTGTGAAGCACCTGAAGGGTTAAAAAACTTCTTGAATGTGGTTTTGAGCACCTTGAGGGGTGCATTTTTTAGAATGGTGTCACTTTTGGGTATTTTCAGCCATATAGACCCCTCAAACTGACTTCAAATGTGAGGTGGTCCCTAAAAAAAATGGTTTTGTAAATTTCGTTGTAAAAATGAGAAATCGCTGGTCAAATTTTAACTCTTATAACTTCCTAGCAAAAAAAAATTTTGTTTCCAAAATTGTGCTGGTGTAAAGTAGACATGTGGGAAATGTTATTTATTAACTATTTTGTGTCACATAACTCTCTGGTTTAACAGAATAAAAATTCAAAATGTGAAAATTGCGAAATTTTCAAAATTTTCGCCAAATTTCCGTTTTTATCACAAATAAACGCAGAATTTATTGACCTAAATTTACCACTAACATGAAGCCCAATATGTCACGAAAAAACAATCTCAGAACCGCTAGGATCCGTTGAAGCGTTCCTGAGTTATTACCTCATAAAGGGACACTGGTCAGAATTGCAAAAAACGGCCAGGTCATTAAGGTCAAAATAGGCTGGGTCATGAAGGGGTTAAAAATCCTCGGCAGGATTTAGGATCCCCATTGTACCGAGGCGGTTTAGCCAATCGGGGTGGAGGGTGGGAAGCAGGAGCAGAAGTAGAAGCGGCTGTCTGGATAGAAAGCAGCCGATCGTCTATTGAAGACATATAACTAAGAATATGGGCCTGGGTGTCACGCTGCTGAGCTAACTCTTGCTGTAAGCCAACGAGTAGAGCGGCGTTGCCAGGATCAGAGGGCAGGAGCGTAGACAGGCGAGAATCCATAGCTTTCATAAAGGACATTATACGGGACTGATTCTCCCGCAAAAAGAGTAGCTCTTAACAAAAGTGGTAAACTTTTAGCCAGAGCCCTTAACAAACACAACCCTAATACCTACATTCCCTTTATCAAAAACAAAGAAGGGAATAAAGTGTTCAATACTAAAGACATCCTTTCCAACTTTAGTAGATATTACGAATCCCTGTACAATATAGCAGGACACTATAAAGATGCGCCTCCATAATAAAATTAAATCATACTTACAGGAACACAAATTACCTATATTGCCTGAAGGCGACTTAGCCAATCTCGAAAGGGAATTCTCTACGGAAGAGGTATCCGAAACCATTAGCGCCCTAAAACAAGGGAAAAGCCCGGGCCCTGATGGGTTCTCAGCGGGCTTCTATAAATCATTTAATGCACCACTATGCCCATTGTTTCTGGAGGCCTGTAATTTTGTCTCTTCGGGAGGTTCTTTCCCTGCACAATCACTCGCCGCCCACATCACAGTGCTTCCCAAACCTGGTAAAGATCTTTCTACATGTAATAATTATCGGCCGATTTCTTTGATAAACGTTGATATTAAAATATATGCTAAAATGTTAGCAAATAGATTATGCCCCCTCTTACCTAAACTAATAAATCAAGACCAGGTAGGATTCGTCCCAGGGCGAGAGGCGAGAGACAACACAATCAGAACTATTTCTCTACTCGACAGAGCGGGCAGGGAGGGGGATCCCCTGTGTATCATGTCAATTGACGCTGAAAAAGCTTTTGACCGGGTTCATTGGGAATTCATCTTCCAAACCCTGGAGGAAATTGGCTTAAAAGAAAATATGATGCGCAGGATTTCTGCTCTATATACCTCTCCTAGTGCCCAGGTCAAGGTCAACGGCGCACTTTCAAATGTGTTTCCGGTCAGAAATGGTACAAGGCAGGGGTGCCCACTCTCTCCCCTCTTATATATACTAACAATGGAGCATTTGGCCGTGGCATTGAGAAATAACCCCTCAATCAAAGGGATAAAACTGCGCTCCGAAGAACACAAGATAGCACTTTTTGCAGACGATATTCTGCTATATATCACGTCTCCATCTATGAGCCTACCAAGCATTATCTCGGAACTGCACAAATTCGGCCTCCTAAGTAATTTTAAAATGAACTCCCACAAATCCGAAATCTTAAACATCTCATTACAACTCCCCTTGGTCGAACAACTAAAGACCACCTTTCCATTTAAATGGCGCTTTGACTCCATCACCTACTTAGGCGTTAAGATTACCAACCAGACATCCAAATTGTTTGAGACCAATTTTACAACAGCCCTACAAAAGGTTAACCTAGATTTAGAAAAATGGCATAGGCTCCAGCTGTCTTGGCTAGGCAGGATCAACGCAGTTAAAATGGACCTCTTACCGCGCCTTTTATACTTTTTCCAAACAATACCTCTATACTTGCCAGCTTCCTTCTTTTCTCGCCTTAAACAAATAATCACCCGGTTCATATGGTCTCATAATCGGGCACGCATTTCCTACACGTTACTAAGCAGATCAAAGCTGACAGGTGGTCTGGGCCTCCCAGATCTTGCGGTCTATAGTTACGCCTCATTAGGAACATGTATACTGGACCTCTATCACAACATAAATAGTAAAAAATGGGTAAAGCTAGAAAATGATCTGAATGGCTGTGACTCTCAGGTTATTCTCTGGTCCGGGGGTAGATCGGGGCCAGGCGCCTATCTACCCTTCCTTACACGAAACTTATCGCTTCTCATTAAAAATAAAAACTCAGACCTTAAGATCACAACTCTCCCAGGACCTTTGATCCCAATCTACGACAACCCTGCCTTTCCTGCGGGGCTAAAAAGAGAGATGTATTTAAACAAGAGAAAAGATTCCAAACCCATTCTCCATGACTATCTAAATGAGACTAGGATGAAATCCCTCCAGGAATTATTTCCGGAGGAGGAAGCACCCTCTGCTGATTGGTTTTTCTATGAACAACTCAAAAGTTTTATTTACGCAATCTCTAAACAAACCAATATTGGCAGACCGCTAACTCCTTTTGAGACGCTTTGCACATCAACAAGCCCTCCAGATCATACTGTCTCGCTGCTATATAAAATCTTCCAGGGGGGAAGGGCTCCACTGCAGGGATCACCAGTATTCTTCTCGAAGTGGGAGGGTGACCTGGGAAGGCCATTACCACCTGAGGATAGAGAAAAAATTCTTCTCTTCACGCTTAGATCGTCATTATGCGCGGTATCACAGGAGAGGAGCTACAAGATCTTGACAAGATGGTATAGATGTCCTTCTATGGTACATACTGTGTTCCCCACTACTCCTGACACTTGTTGGAGATGCTTAAAGGAGACTGGCTCTTATATGCACATTTGGTGGGATTGCCCCCCCATAAAAGCCCTTTGGTTGGCTGTATTTGAGCTCCATAACAAGATGTCTATCACTCAGATCCAACCCTCTCCATACATAGCATTACTATCCCTATGTGATTTGTCGATTTCTCGATATAAAAAGAGCATCCTCAGACACTTTCTTACCGCGGTTAGGAACTTGATTCCACGCTTTTGGAAACAAGAAAAATTTCCCTCACGTGCGGAGTTTGTGGCGGAAGCAATGACATCTATAGGATGGAGCAGTTAATAAATCAATCTCTAGGCAATGTAGATAAAACTTATATCACATGGGCCTCCTGGATAGCTTTCAGAGAAACCCCTGACCTGGATCTCTGGATTTCTGAAGCCTGATGTAGTGCATGACTCGCTTTCGTTTACCACTAGATCATCCATTAGTCCGCGTCCTGACCGCTAGGATGGGATGATAGCCACACCTTTCCCCAACCTACCCCATTACCCTACCCAATCCTCTCTTCTTTCTACCCCCCATTCTCTTCTTTATCCTAATCTCTTTGTTTGTCTCCCACCCCTCCTTTAGTTTGAATACGCATTATGATTATTGAATAATCACAATGAGAATTAATATAGGTTATTAATCACTTCAATTGTTCTTTATTGTCAACATATTATAATACCAATCAGTAGTATTATTTTTCAGAATGTTAAGTGCAAGATACATGATGTTGTTGTAATGCATTTCTTGACTAACATGTAATTTTACCTGGTATCCTGCTGATATACTAGATTGTATCGTTTACTTTTATTCTTCTTGCTTCACTCAATAAACATGATTTAAACAAAAAGAGTAGCTCTTTTTGCGCAGCAGAGGCCCCAGCGGGGTCCATGGCCTTTGCTTACTGTAGGGATTCGGACAGAAATCCGAGAGTGGACCCTCTGGGTCGTGACTCTAGAGCCCCCGGGGTCGAGTGGACCAGATGGAATCACCCCCTATACAGGGAGTGTTAGGAGCAGGACCTCGGAGGATTGGAGACACAACAGCTAGAGCCAAAGGGGCGACCAAAGATAAAGAAGGTGACCACAGAGCTATTAGAATGGCGGGGAATATTAGGAAAACAGGACTTAACTGATAATGACAGGAACACGGAACTTGGCAGGACACAGCAGGAACACGGAACTTGGCAGGACACAGCAGGAACTCGGAACTTGGTAGGACACAGCAGGAACACGGAACTTGGCAGGACACAGCAGGAACACGGACTTTGGCAGGACACAGCAGGAACACGGAACTTGGCAGGACACAGCAGGAAGACGGACTTTGGCAGGACACAGCAGGAACACGGAACTTGGCAGGACACAGCAGGAACACGGACTTTGGCAGGACACAGCAGGAAGACGGACTTTGGCAGGACACAGCAGGAACACGGAACTTGGCAGGACACAGCAGGAACACGGAACTTGGCAGGACACAGCAGGAACACGGACTTTGGCAGGACACAGCAGGAACACGGAACTTGGCAGGACACAGCAGGACACTGAGACAAAGCGAGAACTAAGCAGGGAAAAGACACGGATACAGGGGAGCCTAGGGCATAGGAACACTGACGGAAGACAGTGCACCTACAAAGCAAAGGCATCTTACCTAGGAAGACGCCGAGAAGAAATAGCCGATGGGCGCCGCCATGTTGGGGCGGAGCTATCGGGTCGCGACCTCCCAGAGGGCTCAGCGCCGGAGGAGACGCGACCGCGCATGCGCAAAGACGCTGGACGCCGAGAGCCAGTGAAAGAAGATGCAGAGCGGCGAGGGACAGGATCGTGAGTGCACCGCGGGATGGAAGAAGATGGGTAAGTATGTGCGGGCGTGACAATAAGTTCTGGCTTTGCTCATTTCAGTCAACATGTTGTGGATTTATTGTTCTGTGCATTCTATTTTTGTCCAGCTTGTCATTACGGATTTTTTTTGTTAGCTGGAAGCTCTGGGAGGCAGATTTGCCCTCCACGCCTTTAGTCAGGTGTGGAGATTTTGTAAACTCTGTGTGGATTGTTTTGTAGTTTTTATACTGAGCGCAAAGTATCCTTTCCTGTCCTATCTATCAAGCTAGGCTGGCCTCCTATGCTAAAATCTGATTTCATCTCTGCGTATGTTATTTTCCCCTCCTCTCACCGTCAATATTTGTGGGGGGCTATCTTTCCTTTGGGGATTTTCTCTGAGGCAAGATAGGTTTCCTGTTTCCATCTTTAGGGGAAGTTAGATCTTAGGCTGTGCCGAGGGGTCTAGGGAGCGTCAGGTACCCCCCACGGCTATTTCTAGTTGCGCTGCTAGGTTCAGGGTCTGCGGTCAGTACAGATACCACCTCCTTCAGAGCTTGTCTCATGTTGTTCCTAAACCACCAGATCATAACAGGCAACATCTTACTGAGGCGCGTAGTCGGTGGCCGGATCACCGTAGGAGTAACTGACTTCAGGCCTTACTTCAAATTCCGCTGGACAATTGATTATAGATTGGCTGTCTACATTTTACACCTACGAAGACATAGGGGGCAACATTGGGAGAGGGGCGTCTCTAGGGTCCCGGAAGACCTCCAAGCCTTCCCGTCAAACGGGTGGCATCCTAGCCATAACATATCTGGGGAACGTTAGAAACTAGCAACATCTGGAACCAAAGAACGAGAGAGAGAGAGCTGTAGAGAACGAACGAACGAGAACAGCAGTTGTGAGGACTATTCCGAATGCTCAGCAGGGTAGGACTACAACACACAGGCGCTATTGGTAGGCAACGATTTCCATCTGCGAGGGAAACTCTGGGTGTGCCCATCGGACCGGCCGGTCTCTGATAGCCTGGTTGAACGTGCTCTGGACTGAGTGTATTGAAGCCTTCAGTAAAAAGGTAAAGAGACTGCAACCCTGTGTCCTCGTTATTGCCTGCACCTCACACCATCACCATCCACCTTACTGGGAAGCCCTGGGGATTTACTTCACCTGTGGGAAGGTATACGATCCAGCTGCTATTCCATCACCCCAGCGGACCCCACAGCAGCGTCGGTCACCCTGACCGAACACCACAGGTGGCGTCACGAACCCCTGACAGACTGTACTACCACTTTCATTGGACGCCCCGCATAACTGAACAGAAAGGACCGGTACCGAGTGACTAGTGGCCCTGTGTCTGGGGGCGCTCCACTAGCAAGGTGTAGGGACAGGTAGTGATAGCTACTTGCTGACATGTGCAGCACTTGCTGTTTTGTACTTGCGGTGAGACAAAAAAACACGGCTAGCAGCATTTTTTGCATTGCTGCAAGTACCGCATTTGCCGGATCGCTGCAAAACTGCAAGTACCACACATGTCCGCATGTCCCATAGGGAATGAATGAGGCCGAACGCAGTATTGCCGTAAGTGATCCATTACGTGGCAGATGCGGCAAAACTGCCGGATCTGCTGCAAAAAGCTACTTTCACAGCAGCGATTTTTGCCAAAGTCACTGCCAATAGTGTCATACTCCCCAATGGGGGAGGCAGCACTAAAAGTGCCTAGGGCAGCAGAAACTCTTAATACGGCCCTGCCGATACGTAAAAATCAGACAGTACTTGCATGGTCCAAGTTCTGTGCAATTTTTTTCTCACACCCATAGGCTTACATTGGCAAGTCTCAGCCAAGTCTCAGTGACAATCGCAGCATGCTGCGATTTTACATGCACGCCAAATATGGCTGAGAAAATAAACGTGATGTGAGCTGCCCCATAGATTAACACTGGGCCGAGTGCTATGCAAAGTTTTATCGCATAGCACTCGCCCATATTCTACAGCAGTGTGACTCCGGCCGTAAATTGTGCCTGTGACCGATGTACAGTCTGCGGGCAGAGAGTACAATGTGTGCAAATAGTAAGTGGTAGATTGTGCCTGTGACAGGTGTATGGCCTGTGTGCAGAGAGTAAGTGATAGTGCCTGTGACCTGTGATTAGTTGCCATTTGTAAGCCAAAGAAATAATTTTTCAGTACCATTGTCTGTTTTTTAGTCGTGTGGCTAATGGCTAATAATTAGCGTTAGCCATCTTGTTTCTAGGCCAAAGAAATAATTTTTCATTACCACTGTGTCTTTTCTAGTAGTGCGACAAATAAATACTGTAATTTATATCAGCCATCTCATTGCCATTTGCAGACCAAAGAAATATTTTTAGTACCCCTGTGTTTTCTAATAGTGTGTCAAATAAATAATTAGCATCAGCCATCTCGTTTCCATTTGCAGGCCAAATAAATAATTTTTCAGTACCACTGTGTAATTTCTAGTAGTGCAGCAAATAAATAATTTATATCAGCAATTGGTATTCCAAAGAAATATTTTTTCAGGACCGGTGTGTTGCAAATAAATAACTGGCATCAACTGTCTCATTGCCACTTCTAGGCCAAACAACTAGTAATTTTACTTTACCGGTGTGTCTACAAAAGTAGTGTGTGTAAAAAATAATTGTACACTGCAGTGTTTTTTTGCGAATAGTGTTTGTAAAAAATAAGTGTACTCTGCAGCAGTTTTTGGGACTAGTGTGCGTAAAACAAATTCTACTCTGCAGCTGTCTCCTTCCTATTTGTGGGAAGAAAAAATTATTTAATTCTATTGCTGTATCTATACGAGCATGTGCACTGCGGATTTGGTTTTCCATAGGTTTACATGGTACTGTACAACGCATGGAAAACTGCTGCGGATCCGCAGGTTCAAATCCGCTGCAGATCTGCAGCCAAATCCGCAACTTGTGCACATACCCTAAGCCTCTGCAACCCTGCCTCTGGGAGTACTGTGCCAAAAAGCCTGTGTGTGTACTGTCCCAAAAAACCTCTGGGAGTACTGTGCCAAAAAGCATCTGGGAGTACAGGGCCAAAAAGCCTCTCTGTGTACTCCAGAGCTGTGTCTGTACGAGTAGCGTACCTAAAATAATAATTACAGTTGTGTGAAAAAGTGTTTGCCCCCTTCCTGATTTCCTATTCTTTTGCATGTTTGTCACACTTTGCATGTGCACAGAACATCATTGTTATCAGCAGTACATCTACTGTTTACACAGGACAAACTGATGCCGAATGGTCCAATCACCTGAGGAACAAGTGGTTTTCATCAGTTGATTGCTTGCCTGTGTAAATAATAGGCTAACAAGCGTTCTAATGAATGGTCATTACCAATTATCAGCTCTTTAATGTGCTGTTCCAGCCTAAGGGTACGTCACACTGAAACGACGCTGCAGCGATACGACAACGATGTCGATCGCTGCAGCGTCGCTGTGTGGTCGTTGGAGAGCTGTCACACAGACAGCTCTCCAGCGACCAACGATCCCGAAGTCCCCTGGTAACCAGGGTAAACATCGGGTTACTAAGCGCAGGGCCGCGCTTAGTAACACGATGTTTACCCTGGTTACCAGCGTAAACGTAAAAAAAAAAAACATTACATACTTACATTCCGTGTCTGTCCTCCGGCGCTCTGCTTTCCTCTGCACTGTTAGCGCCGGTCAGCCGTAAAGCAGAGCGGTGACGTCACCGCTGAGCTTTCTGGCTGGCCGGCGCTGACACAGGATGCAGGAGGAGTGCAGAGAAGCAGAGCGCCGGGGACAGACAGCTGAAGGTAAGTATGTAATGTTTGGGTTTTTTACGTTTACGCTGGTAACCAGGGTAAACATCGGGTTACTAAGCGCGGCCCTGAGCTTAGTAACCCGATGTTTACCCTGGTTACCAGTGAAGACATCGCTGAATCGGCGTCACACACGCCGATTCAGCGATGTCAGCGGGAGATCCAGTGACGAAATAAAGTTTCAGACGATCTGCTACGACGTACGATTCTCAGCGGGGTCCCTGATCGCAGTAGCATGTCAGACACAGTGAGATCGCAACGATATCACTGGAACGTCACGGATCGTGCCGTCCTAGCGATCAAAGTGCCACTGTGTGACGGTACCCTAAGTTTTAGGGACAATCGGCGATAATAAAAATACATTTAAATGTTGATATGCCCCCAAAGGTCTTTTATGACCTTATATGGGACTCAATGTGTGAAATAAATAAAATAAATAAAAAAATCAAAGAAAAAAGAAAGAAAGCCACTGCCAGACTAAATTGATTATTATGCAGCCTCTGTCGAAAAAAATATCATATGGATACCTTATGAATTTTGATCAGCTAACATCCCCACTAGTACAAGAATGGCAAGCTTTTCTCTTAGGCTCCTTTCGCATCTGTATTTGTTAAAGGGGTTTGCATCTCGGCTTCAGGAAAATGGCCGCCGCGATCTCCATCTGCGCACGCGCGGCATCCCGCGGCCATTTTCCTGAAGCCCCGTGCAGCAGAGCACTCCATCTGCGCACGCACGGCCCCAGGAAGATGGCCGCCCCCACCGATGACAGGGGTAATAGCGCAGATCGCGCGCTGTTTCTTCACGTGCGCGCAGTGGATTCGGCACTTGGACATGCGCACACCACTACGCCACCAACGGAAAGCTGGGGAAGAAACAGCTATGTCACCACACCCACCTGACCTGACCAGCCTGATTGACAGGCGAAAACGGCGACTTTGGTAATGTATTTCGCAGCATAGGTGGGGAATCAGGGTACACTACATACGTACACTATTGTAATGCACAGCGCAGGACCTATTTAACAGTATTTTTATCTCAATCTGAAAAAACGGGGTGACAGGTTCCCTTTAAGGGTATGCTTATCAACAGACTAAATAATCGAAAACAATTCCTTTTCATACAATTTTTTCACTCATATTTTCATTGACTTCATACAGCAGTAAAATATCTAATTTCATCTCTTTATCTAATTTTCAGTTTTCCATAATTGACAGTATGACAGTAATATTAGAATTATATTACGATATTCATATTCAACACAATGTACTAGGACATCTCTCAATCTATTGCTGCGTATAAATATAATTTTCCATATAAAGGTGAAAGATTAAGAATAGGTTATCTTTGCGCAATCTTGCATGGACTTTTCCAGGAACGGGGAGATCATCACAGGCATCTGCTTTGCTGCCGTCGTTTGTTGTAGATGTAAGAGCACGCCATTTGTAACTGTGTTTTCAGCAAATACTGTTCTCACATACAGAAAGCAGCTAACTGTCACTTTCCAGACCAAACACTGTATTTCTCATGCTGTGTTGTTTGGTCCAAAGCCACAGAGGGAGGATGACAGCACAGCAAGAGCTTAGCTGGCACAGCTTCAAGTATGCATGTGACCAGCCACCTTTGACAATTCAACAGGAGAAAAGGCTTTAGAGATGAAAATAGCAGCACAAGACTTTTTTTTTTTTTACCTAAATGCTATAGCTGTTTTTATGTTACAGGTGATATCAGCAACAAAAAAAATCCTCACTAGAAATACATATAAATATCAGATAGATCAAAGGCAGCACAGGATAGTGCTATGTATAATAATAATGACTGCATGCAAGAAAACATGAGAATGCATATGTGATGGGGGATTTTCATAGTCTTCCGTGATGTTGTTATCTAGAAATAAATACATAGACAACACATATATCTGAGTGTAAAATAATGAAAAATAATTCAGCATTGTCTCAGACGATAAAGAGAGAATCAATTTTCAGATAATGAGGATGGATACTGTATCTACAGTTCAAACCATTACACAGCTCTACAAAAAATATTTTTTGTAATCATCACAGGTGACTTTGTATTTTTATGAATCATCTTTTTGTGCTTGACTTTAGACTGTCGTTGATAAGATTTTTCAGGGTTATCCCCAGGCACGGACTGGGACTGAAATTGTTTCTGCCCCTGAGCAATAGGTGGCATATATTATATTACCCTGCTGGAGGAAATCAAGATTTATTACAAGAAAAATGTTTCTAATAATACCAATAATACTGCTATATAAGATTAAATAATTATAATATGAAAATAATAATATTGCAATATTACAGACAAATGCCAACAAACCTTAACCAAATATAACCAGCATATACATTATTGATAACACCACAGTACTAATTGTTGAAGGGGTTGGGGGTTAAAGTCTATGTAACTTTATACTTTTGAAACCTAATAGCGCACACGGTGTGAGGAATCTTCGGTGCTGGCAATGAGAGCAGGTCGTCATGGCTTTTGTTAATTTCACTTGTATTGAGCGACGCCGTGCACATCCAGTCAGCACGTGATCGCATTTATACAAATCGCAAACTTGCGGTAAAATGATCAGGGGCAAAACTACAGTAGGTGCAAGGGTTGCAATCGCACTCGGGTTCTGGAGCCTAGGGGGCCCCAAAAGTCCCTATGGCCAATATAAAAAGACTAATGCTGTTAAAGAGTTACAATAATTGAGGGCCCCATTACAGCTTTTGCTTTTTTTTGCCCAGGAAAGGTGACATCAGGTCAGGGACCCAACTTTAAAGGACGCCTTGACATGGCAGTTGGGTTAACATATATTGGCCAATCTGTGCACTAAGGACCTTCTTTTTTACTGTATTTTTCATAGCAATTTTGCAGATGAATATTTCATATATACGTTATATAGTGCTTTTTTTCCTTTTTTCACATTTTTTATGGCAGTAATGCAGTTTCAATATTCTAGAGTAATCATTCTTGGTAATTCATGGTGCAACCTTTACAGTTTTTCATGTTACCGTGTTGGTGCGCTCCTCGGCAGGTCGCAGACAAAAGGGTTGCCCGTGGCCTGCTGGGGTAAGTGATAAGGCCAGCGACTTTGTGCTGTGTCACTACTGCCAGCAGTGTGGGCGTCTTGAGGATGCAGATCCTGATAACAATGCAGCAGCCAAGGTGGACCAAGACCAGACAGGCCTGCAGCACCCCGGGTAACCAGTTGCTGCAGTGATGTTGCTTTTCCTTCAGGGAAGGTGATGTCATGCTCAGAGGCAAAGGAGTTCTCTTCACCAGTTAAGGCACACACATGCAACACATTCTGAATCCAGGCCAGGAGGGGGAGCTCAAGACCCAGAATCAGGGGAGCTTCCCTGTATAAAGATCCTGACCTGGAAGAGGAGCTAATTAGTCTCTAGGAGGGCGAGATAAAAGAAGGAAGTCTGGAACTGAGTGCAGACAGAGAGGCCTGGCAGCCACGAGGGAGCTGCAGCCTCTGGGAAGGAGTAACCTGTTGGGTTGCATGTAGAGCAGCCGGAAGGGAAGGAGCACAGGAGAGAGACAGAGTTCAGAGGGGAACTGCGGCAGGGCACCCTCGGAGCTGAAGCGCAATAATCAGGGTACCGGGAGCCCGAGGCTTTCATGGACTCTAGGACAAGGAGCAGAACCGGAGTGCATAACACTACACGTCACCTGCCTGCATCACGCCTGAGACGCAGCAGCACTGAAGGAGCCCAGGGCATCTGAGAGTCCCTGTAAAAAGGCTCAAGCTGGCCGTCGTGCAGGTACCAGTCCCAGGACAGGGGGAAACTGGAGGACCTTGTAGGAAGCTTAAAGCAGCAGGGGCCTCACTTAGAAAGGCGCAAGTAGGAAAAGCTCATAGACTTCTACTGGAAAAGAGAACTCTAATTTGCCTCTGAGTCAGCCAGATCACCATCATCCGTGCCTGGTACCCCAGACTGTGGCCTGTCACCCACAAGTAAACCAGGTAAAGACTTATCATTTGTCTCCTCCATTTATTCACCAGCCTTTCCATATACACCACACACCATAGGACCCCTGGGGACCACCGCTTCACCTGTGAGAAGTGTAACATCTGGGATGCCGCAACATCCCCTAGGGGACCACTATAATGCAGCGTCGGTCCCTCTATTGACCAAACTCCACAGGTGGTGTCACAACAAACTTTGAACATTTAACCCCCCCTTTAACATTGATGCCAAGGGCCACGGACCAGTATGCAGCCACCGTGACATCCCCCTTTGCGACCGGACCCGGTACCGAGTATCCCACTGCCCTGTGGTCGCATCAGGCCCTTCTGGCGTTTGCCAGATAGCCAGTCTGGACTTTTCTGTCACTATCTACCTGTGCTCCGTGTATAGTGCAAAGGTCTGTCACTCCCTACCTGCCCTCCATGCGTAATGCAGGTTTCTGTCACTCCCTACCTGCCCTCCATGTGTAGTGCGGGGGTCAGTCACTTTCTAACTTCCCTCCATGTGTAGTGCAGGGGTCTGTCACTAACTGCCCTCCATGTGTAGTGCACAGGTCTGTCCCTCTATACATGCCCTCCATGTGTAATGCCGGGTTGAAAACTATTTATCCCCAGACATGGATTACAGTGTGGAACAGGATGATGGACACGTGATGGATATTGTTATTTTTTTATTTTTGTTTTATTACAGGAGACGAGGAATTCAATGCAATGGGCCTTAGGTGAGTTTAACCATGTTTGAGATATATATATATATATATATATATATATATATATATATATATATAGAGAGAGAGAGAGAGAGAGAGAGAGAGAGAGAGAGAGAGAGAATGTGTATCGAGCCACGCCCACTCCACATAGCCACGCCCACTCCGCATAGCAGGCACAGGCCACTTCTAGCTCCACTCCATTGTGTCTAGAATGGAGTTGCTTCTGTGAGGTATGACGTCAACGGAAAGGGAGGAGCCTCAGGGATAAAGATGTGAGGGGGGAAATGAGAGAAGTGAGGTGCTGCTGCAGTATGAGGCTGTGTATAGAGAAGAGTGAGGCGCTGCAGGTGGAGGCTGTGTATAAGGCCACATTCACACGTTCAGTATTTGGTCAGTATTTTATCTCAATATTTATAAACCAAAACCACGAGTGGGAGAAAAATACATAAGTGGTGACATGTTTCTAATTAACTTTCCTCTGATTGTTTTACTCCAAGTTTTAGCGTACAAATACTGAGGTAAAAATACTGACCGGACACCGCGTTAGACGCGCTACTCATACTACAACACCTGGGTGGGCTCCTATACTACTTCCAGCTTCATCATTAAGTAACAGCTGCCGGATGTTTCTAAAGACATACTCTCTACTCAGCTATCCACGACAAGTTACTTATTATAGACTCTTCAATTAAAAAACGTGATATCTTCATTTGTTGTTCATCTTGAACACAAATTCTTATCTGGGAGATTTCTCTCCCTTATACCTCCACAGGGTGAGCCCACATATGTGTTGCTCCCTCTATTGGGATACAGGTACATCCATCTCATTACAACACAAGAGCAGTCGGTTTACTGAAGAAGGTCGTGTTGAGACCGAAACGTTTATATTTTGGACTGCAATAAAATCTCACTTTCAAAGCATCAATTACATACCAGTTGAGTGCCAATTTATTATATTGTTTATTTACCATATAGACGCCTTATAGACACATCTCCATTACTAAGCAGTGGAATTGACGTCACCTGACAATACAAAGGTGACATCAACCCCAAAAGTATGAACCCCACTTGCCACTGCTACAGGGCAAATGGGAAGAGCTGGGCAAAAAGCCAGAATAGGCGCATCTAATAGATGGGCCTTCTTTGGGCGGATGCGAGCTGCTTTTTTTAGACTGGTGGGGTCAATATTCATGGCCTCTTACCAGACTGAGAAAACCAGCCCCCAGCTGTCATCTTTAGCTTGGCTGGTTGTCAAAACATATCTTATTATTTAAATAATTAAAAAACAGAAATCAACACCTGGTCATCTAATGGTTAAACGGAGACCTGGAGAGGCGTACAAGCTACAGTGTCTTGCACCCACTGTGAAATTTGGTGGCAGATCAGTGATGATCTGAGGATGCTTCAGCAAGGCTGGAATTGGTCAGGTTTTTCTTTGCAAAGGATGTATGAATCAAGCCGCATACAAGGTTATCCTGGAAAAACAGTTGATTCCTTCAGCCTGTCAGGCCATGTTCCCCAACTCCGAGGACTGATTTTTCCAGCAGGACAATGTGCCATGCCACACAGCTAGGTCAATCAAGATGTGGATGAAGCACCACCACATCAAATCCCTGTCATGGGCAGCCAAATCTCCAGACCTGAACTCCTTTGAAAACCTCTGGAATGTAATCAATAGGAATATGGATAGTCACAAGCAATCAACCAAAGAAGAACTGCTTAAAATTTTGTACCAGGAGTGGCATAAGGTCACCCAAAAGCAGTGTGAAAGACTGGTGGAAAGCATGCCAAGACGCATGAAAGCTGTGATTAAAAATCATGGTTATTCCACAAAATATTGATTTTTGTACTCTTCCTGAGTTAAAACATTAGTAATATTGTTTCTAAATAATTATGAACTTGTTTTTTTTGCATTATTTGACGTCTGAAAGCAGTTCTTTTTTTGTTATTGTGACCATTTCTCATTTTCAGAAAATAAATACAAAATGTATTGCTTGGAACTTCGGAGACATGTTGTCAGTAGTTTATAGAATAAAAGAACAATTTACATTTTACTAAAAAATATACCTACAGTCATGGCCAAAAGTATTGACAACCCAGCAATTCTGTCAGATAATACTCATTCTCTTCCTGAAAATGATTGCAAACATAAATTATTTGGTATTATTATCTTCATTTAATTTTGTCTTAAATGAAAAAACACAAAAAGAATTGGATATAATTCCACAGCAAACATTAAAAAGGGGGTGGACAAAAGTATTGGCACTGTTCGAAAAATCATGTGATGCTTCTCTAATTTGTGTAATTAACAGCACCTGTAACTTACCTGTGGCACCTAACAGGTGTTGGCAATAACTAAATCACACTTGCAGCCAGTTGACATGGATTAAAGTTGACTCAACCTCTGTCCTGTGTCCTTGTGTGTACCACATTGAGCATGGAGAAAAGAAAGAAGATCAAAGAACTGTCTGAGGACTTGAGAAACCAAATTGTGAGGAAGCATGAGCAATCTCAAGGCTACAACTCCATCTCCAAAGACCTGAATGTCCCTGTGTCTACCGTGCGCAGTGTCATCATGAAGTTTAAAGCCCATGGCACTGTGGCTAACCTCCCTAGATGTGGACGGAAAAGAAATATTGACAAGAGATTTCAATGTGAGATTGTGCGGATGTTGGATAAAGAACCTCGACTAACATCCAAACAAGTTCAAGCTGCCCTGCAGTCCGAAGGTACATCAGTGTCAACCCGTACTTTCCGTCGGCGTCTGAATGAAAAGGGACTGTATGGTAGGAGACCCAGGAAGACCCCACTTCTTACCCCGAGACATAAAAAAAGCCATGCTGGTGTTTTCCAAAACTTACCAGAAAAAGCCTAAAACATTTTGGAAGAATGTTCTCTGGTCAGATGAGACAGAAGTAGCTTTTTGGGCAAAGGCATCAACATAGAGTTTACAGGAGAAAAAAAGAGGCATTCAAAGAATACGGTCCCTACAGTCAAACATGGCGGAGGTTCCCTGATGTTTTGGGGTTGCTTTGCTGCCTCTGGCACTGGACTGCTTGACCGTGTGCATGGCATTATGAAGTCTGAAGTCTACCAACAAATTTTGCAGCATAATGTAGAGCCCAGTGTGAGAAGGCTGGGTCTCCCTCAGAGGTCATGGGTCTTCCAGCATGACAATGACCCAAAACACACTTCAAAAAGCACTAGAAAATGGTTTGAGAGAAAGCACTAGAGACTTGTAAGGTGGCCAGCAATGAGTCCAGACCTGAATCCCATAGAACACCTGTGGAGAGATCTAAAAATGGCAGTTTGGAGAAGGCACCCTTCAAATATCAGGGACCTGGAGCAGTTTGCCAAAGAAGAATGGTCTAAAATTCCAGCAGAGCATTGTAAGAAACTCATTGATGGTTACAGGAAGCGGTTGGTCGCAGTTATTTTGGCTAAAGGTTGTGCAATCAAGTATTCGGCTGAGGGTGCCAATACTTTTGTCTGGCCCATTTTTGGAGTTTTGTGTGAAATGATCAATGTTTTGCTTTTTGCTTCATTCTCTTTTGTGTTTTTTCATTTAAGACAAATTAAATGAAGATAATAATACTAAAGAATTTCTGATTGCAATCATTTTCAGGAAGAAAATGAGTATTATCTGACAGAATTGCAGGGGTGTCAATACTTTTGGCCATGACTGTATAGAGAGAAAAATCAGGCAAACTGAAAATTTTGCAGTGGTCTCTTAATTTTTGCCAGAGCTGTATATATGTTTGTCCCTATAGTTGGATTTCCTTTCTGTGATACAGAGATGAATAGTTTTGGATTATTACCATTGTCCCTTCATTGGTTGCGCCATTGTTTCCAAATAACCTGTTCAAAAATTTAAAGTATGTCATTGGGTGGGAAGGGGTTAAACAGGCAGTTTGGATGACATCACAAAGCACATTAAGATCACAGACATCATATGACATCACAATTGGCATAGAATGTGCAAAGTGCAACACCTGAGCCATCTTGTTTCATTAGAGCTTGACAGCTTGAAGGAAACAAGTCCAGGTAGGAAACTCTTCACTTATGACCTCACTCACAAATTATATGGATGGGGGATTAGTAGTGAGATTCATAACTACATCCTTCACAAGAAAATAATTGTTATGATTCTATGATTTAAAAAAAATGTGATTGACTAGATTCCAAGGAAGATATGAACATTTTGGTTCCTTATTAAGTCAGTTTGAGCCCTGCCCAAACGGGGTTACCCATCTGGACAACCCCTTCCCTAAATGAGGACTTGTTAGCGATCAACTGATCATTTGTCACTCGTCTTGAAGACCCTCAGCAATCGTCTGGTTTGCGCTCTGTGACACCCATGTACTCTAATAAATGCATAGAGAAAGGGGTGGGCCAGGTGAGACAACTCCATTTGGTTCCATTTTTCGTTAGATTTTCCATTAATGTTGTGAACACGCTATCGGAACAAGTTTAATTGCAGAAGGCTACAGTTCTCCATTTTCACCTGTCTTGGTCCTATTGGATCAGGGGTGAACAGGAGCTGACAGTTTATCGTGATCAGGAATTGCAGTATGGCGTCCTGTGTTTTACTTTAGTTCATAGAGCAGTAGGTGATACGGATTAGAATAAAAGGGTGGAAATGTTTATGTTTTAACGTGCGTCATGATTCAATTAAAATTGAGGCTAGTGGTTATTTACAGCTTGTGAATTTGTTTTATTAATTCTACAATTGGAAACTTGATACCTAACACACCAGTGGCCGTTATTATGACAGGAGACATGACATCACAGGGCACATGACATCAGATATCACATGACCTCACAATTGGTAGAGAATGTATAGACTTATTATCCTGAACCACCTTGTGTCCCCAGAAGCAGCAGCTTGAGGAAAACAAGTCCCGGTAGGTAGCTGCTCACTTAACACTAAGGCCCAATTCACACATTGTCTGCCTTTGGGTTGTTCGTGGTGATGTTTAGAACTGCACCATTTACCCCTAAAAAATGTCAGCAAATATCTCTGACGTGTTGTCTCTTGTGTATTAAGCTACGGTCACACTAGCAGTATTTGGTCAGTATTTCACAACAGTATTTGTTAGCCAAAACCAGGAGTGGGTCAAAAATACAGACTTGGTGACATGTTTCTATTATAGCTTTCCTCTCTGTTTGTTCCACTTCTGGTTTTGGCTTACAAATACTGATGTAAAATACTAACCAAATACTGCTAGTGTGACCGTAGCCTTAGAATGATTCCTTAAATAGGACCTACCATTTAATCTTTTTTGTAATGATAGGTGTTATGTCTTATCTAGTTCAGATGAGCAGCTGTAATGAAGCACGGACAGATGACGGTGGTGCAGCAGGATTGCCGAGCAGAAACAATGGACATCGTAGTGGCTTGATGCCAGCAGGAGGACCAGAACTGGAACCACAGGATATAATGAGCAGAATTGATTAAATGGCATAATAGAGTTACAGACTCAGATCAGAGTTTAATCAGAGTAACATCAGTTTTTCTCGGACGTGGAGGGGGGAAAAAAAGATTTCTCCACCTTTTCTATTATGTCAATTTTTTCACAAGACCATAGACTTGCATTGTCGATTTTGACTTGTCTCCGATTTTTTTCCGTGGACCACTAGGTCCAAGGAAAAAAATTTGGCATTTACACAGCCCCATAGAATATCATAGGTACGAGTGCTATCCGTCAAAACCACAGATGGCATACAGATGACAAAATTGGTCGCATGCACGAGCCCTTATGTGGAGTTGATCAGTGGGCGACTGGGTCTTGAGAAACCCACTGATCGCTCCAAACAGCTGCTCTAAAGCATGCTGCTCAACAGACAGAAGCACAGAGCTCAAATCTATGTACAGGCTCGATAGATAGTCTATTAGTCTGTATTCTACTCTCTGCACAGGCTTATAGAATTGCACAAATACACACAAACACATAGATATTTATTTATTTTAATCACATAGCTCCATTAATTCTACAGCGCTATGTATACATACCATATATATATAAATAAATTAAATATATATAAATAAATATATTTATATATATTATCTCCAATTTTCACAGACTGTAAAAATGGAGAAACTTTTTTTTCCCCCTCCCCACTTGTGAGAGAGACGGATGCCACTTCGATCGCACTCTGATCAAAGCCTGATCGAAGTCTGCAACTCAAATATATACAGTATATATGTAATTTGTGGACTATAAGGCTACGTCCCCATAGTATTAGGCAGCGCTTTGGACGCAGCACATGTCTGTTCTGCCTAAAGCACTGCTGGCTTTTGAACACAGGTGATTTCGCATGTGTTCATTGAACCGTGCGGAATCACCACGTCCTATACCTTGTACGGGTGAGATTTATCTTGCGGAGACTGAGCGTCTCCACAAGATAATTAGACATGCTGCAGTCTGGAAAGACTCCCCGCATGTCTGTCTCTGCAGGTGTCGGTTCACGCACAGTAGGTAACTTGCCGGGGGGCCGCATCACAGGAGGCAGGGTCACTGCTTCAGCAGGCTGGCGGTGGCAGCAGGAGTGTGCCGATGCTGTTGGCGCTGCTGAGTGGAGTCCCCTTTCCCATTGATTTCCCCGTGGTGGGCTTTGGGAAAATCGCTGCCGGAGACCGCACATGCTCGGATTGAGATCTTGGGAGACGAGATCTTGGAAGACGATCTCGTCTCCAGAGATCTCAATCTGCGCATGCGCCACCTTCGGCAGCCATTTTTTTGAAGCTCATAGCAGAGAAATCAATGGAAAAGGAGACTTTGCTCACCGGCACCGTCATGAGAGCCTAGGGCCAGCAACATCGGCCCACTCCTGCCGCCTCTTACAGCCTCCTGAAGCAACGACCCTGCCTCCTGTGACCTCGGTCCACTTCAGTTGCCACTTCGGTAAGGAACTTTCAGATTATAAAATGCACTCATTTTCCTCCAAAATTTGGAGAGAAAAAAGTGTGTTTCATAATTTGAAAAATATGGTATGCCTGCAGAAGCAGGGAGTTGCTTTGTGCATGGTCAAGTGTCAAGTTTGCACCATTAATGCCGGCTGTAACGGGGTCTACCAAGCTGGGGTACCTCTTTCAGTACCACCCCGTGTTTCAGGAGGTCCACTCTGCTTTGGCTGGAGTCTGAATGAAGGACGCTGGCTGGAATTGCTTGGTTACATGGGCGCATATAAAAGATCACTGCTTCTCCACGTATTTCCAGTCTGACAACAGTTTACTCACAGGACACAGAATATATCACACAGATACAGAGGGCAGGCCAATAGAAAAGTGGCAGGCCAGACATACTGTACATTACAATAGCCGCAGGTGGCCGGAGCCTGCCGATATTTACTGTGGGAATTACAAAGGTGGGGGGCGGACAAAAGGGGAATATCGTGTCCCCTCTGCCCAGGGGCGCAGCCTGTGGGCTGATGTATTAGGGACATGCATCTCACATGGAACCTATTATACATACATATAACTGCACAACATATTCTGGGTGCTGAGTGGTTCCGTAACACGTAACACCGGCCTTGTATAGATGTTTAGAAGCCTTGTGCATTAAATTTCCCAGTGTGTGGCTTATTCCCACTGGCAAATTCATCTGCAGATAATCAATGAGCGATCTGTAATAAATCATTCAATGTTCAATATTCTCGTCAGCACATGTCCTATTTACACAGGAGGGTGTGCCACCAAGATTGATGATCTTTTTGTGAGGCAGAAAAGATCAATTCACCTGATGAATAAGAGTTTTGACAGAAAAAAGACAGGCACATACAAACTAGTTTGAATAGGTGCATACCAGGAGCAGCTACCTCCATATACAATATACAAGAAAAGGTTCCAAATGTGAACACTTACCGAAGGCTAATGTCTGTATGCTTGAGTGAATGAGGACACCTCTGTCAGCAAAGCCTACATATGGGTTGGCTGGAAACAAGTGACGATGGTAAGTGTTCACATTTGAACAGGGAGGTCAGGGACCCATCAGTTTAATGAGACCACCTTGATGATGGTTTATGGGCTCATACTATTTGGCCGAATCCTGTGCAAAGCGTCTCTCAAATATTTTTCCTAATGTTCAAAAGCCATTTTGCTATTCATATTTCATGTATTTCATATTAGACAATGCTTTGGCACGATAGAGTGCAACTTTTTCTTGAACAAGGGTTTTGCTCATTCATTGGATAATCTGCTGCCTGTTTAGATAAAAAAAACACAAAATTGAGCTTAACTTAAGTTTGTAAACATGCAGAGGTAAAACGCATGTTAAAAATGGCCACAAAACATAAAACCTACAAGAGAAAAAAGTAAATGAAAACCCTGATATAACTAAGTAAAAAAAGCAAAAATGCATTTAAATAACACAGAGTTTTTAGTAATACTGTTTTTTGATAAAAAAAATAGCACAAAAGCCATCCCACCTCATCACGGTAACTCTGATCGGGACAGTCCTAAACTATCTAATATTAAAACCTTACCATGTGTCAATGTTGACCTCAGTGTGAATAAGGGCAGATGAAAGGACTGAGCCCAAACAGTGAAACACTAGACTAGGGAAGCCTTATATAGTTTCTAGCTCAGAAACAGGGAGGCCACACCCCGGATTGCACAGAATGCAACAATACACAGAAAAAAAAAAACACAAAATTGAGCTTAAGTTGGTATACATGCAGAGGTAAAACGCATGTTAAAAATGGCCACAAAACATAAAACCTACAAGAGAAAAAAGTAAATGAAAACCCTGATATAACTAAGTAAAAAAAGCAAAAATGCATTTAAATAACAGAGTTTTTAGTAATACTGTTTTTTGATAAAAAAAAATAGCACAAAAGCCATCCCACCTCGTCACGGTAACTCTGATCGGGACAGTCCTAAACTATCTAATATTAAAACCTTACCATGTGTCAATGTTGACCTCAGTGTGAATAAGTGAGAAACAGGGAGGCCACACCCCGGTTTCTGAGCTAAAAACTATATAAGGCTTCCCTAGTCTAGTGTTTCACTGTTTGGGCTCAGTCCTTTCATCTGCCCTTATTCACACTGAGGTCAACATTGACACATGGTAAGGTTTTAATATTAGATAGTTTAGGACTGTCCCGATCAGAGTTACCGTGACGAGGTGGGATGGCTTTTGTGCTATTTTTTGATCAAAAAACAGTATTACTAAAAACTCTATGTTATTTAAATGCATTTTTGCTTTTTTTACTTATTTATATCAGGGTTTTCATTTACTTTTTTCTCTTGTAGGTTTTATGCCTGTTTAGATAGTACAATTCTCGTGTACGAGTGTCCCTAAGAAACTTGTTTGCAGTAATCTTGCAGAGTAAATGCACCTTTGGCAGCAGAATATCTATTGCAAATTAGATCAGCAAAGTATACATGGAATTAGATTGTTACCTAGGAGCAGGGTGTAGATTAGTCTGTATGCTTTCATCTGCATGTACGGTATATTGTATATTACATTGTAAACTAGGAGCAAGGTGTAGATTAGTCTATAAACTCTCAGTGGCAGCCTGTATATTGTATATTAGATTGTAAGCTCTTTTAAATGTTACATGAATAAATATTTCAATTTTTATTTCCAGGTTGGATGTGCCGACATATGCCATCTCGTCATTTCTGTATTGCTCTAATGATCAGCGGGTGCGGCACCCACCAGCATGTCTCCAGGCTGAACTGAAAATCGCAAGCTGTCAATGTAGTGATCTGCTATGCTCTCAACAGCATGTACATTGTATATTAGATTGTAAGCTCCTAGTAGCAGGGTGTATATTGTATATTAGTTTGTAAGCTCCTAGGAGTAGGATGTATATTGTATATTAGATTGTAAGCTCCTAGGAGCAGGGTGTATATTGCATATTAGTTTCAAAGCTCCTAGGAGCAGGATGTATATTAGTTTGTAAGCTCCTAGGATCAGGGTGTATATTGTATATTAGATTGTAAGCTCCTAGGAGCAGGGTGTATATTGTACATTAGCTTGTAAACTCCTAGGAGCAGGGAGTAAATTGTATATTAGATTGTAAGCTCCTAGGAGCAGGATGTATATTGTATATTAGTTTGTAAGCTCCTAGGAGCAGGGTGTATATTGTATATTAATTTGTAAGCTCCTAGGAGCAGGGTGCATGTTGTATATTAGTTTGTAAGCTCCTAGGAGCAGGGTGTATATTGTATATTAGATTGTAAGCTCCTAAGAACAAGGTGTATTTATCTTTTCCCTTCCAAATTGACTCTCCTAAGCTTGTAATACATGTAGATATAGAGCAATATGCAGCAGGACAGATGTGATCCAGGGAAATATCCGATCGCCACAATTGGGGTCAGGAAGGAATTTTTTTCCTCCCTGAGGCAGAACTCTCCGGGGGGTTTCTTCGCCTTCCTATGGATCTTTCAATCCAGTGGCTCTCAGCCGATCCTTAATGCCCACAGCTGGTTCTGTGGTCTGTATAGGGCCTGACCTGAGAGTCATTGTGATCATGGTTTAATTTCTTAAAGGGCCGGTAATATTTTTATTACAGTGTTGCTTATTGTTATTCCAATAAAAAAAATGAAAAGAAAAAATTAGAGTGTCATGTAGTTTTTGTATTCATTTTCTTTTTACACAGTTACAATGATAGAAGTTATTATTGCTACCCTCAATACTCTACAATTTGAACCAGGAATAATAGGGGGGCGCTATTTACAGAAGGCAGACCACATATATCTCCACCCATTGCGGTATCATAATGTCAACTCCTGTCCAAAATACATTAGGCCCTTAGTGACAGAGCCAAATTTTTTAAATCTGACAAGTCTCACTTTGTGGTAGTACAGTCATGGCCAAAAGTATTAACACCCCTGTAATTCTGTCAGATAATACTCAGTTTCTTCCTGAAAATGATTGCAATCACAAATTCTTTGGTATTATTATCTTCATTTAATTTGTCTTAAATCAAAAAAACACAAAAAATATTGTCCTAAAGCCAAATTGGATATAATTCCACACCAAACATAAAAAAGGGGGTGGACAAAAGTATTGGCACCTTTCGAAAAATCATGTGATGCTTCTCTAATTTGTGTAATTAAAAGCACCTGTAACTTACCTGTGGCACCTAACAGGTGTTGGCAATAACTAAATCACACTTGCAGCCAGTTGACATGGAATAAAGTTGACTCAACCTCTGTCCTGTGTCCTTGTGTGTACCACATTGAGCATGGAGAAAAAAAAGAAGACCAAAGAACTGTCTGAGGACTTGAGAAACCAAATTGTGAGGAAGCATGAGCAATCTCAAGGCTACAAGTCCATCTCCAAAGACCTGAATGTTCCTGTGTCTACCATGCGCAGTGTCATTAAGAAGTTTAAAGCCCATAGCACTGTGGCTAACCTCCCTAGATGTGGACGGAAAGATAAAATTGACAAGAGATTTCAACACAAGATTGTGCGGATGTTGGATAAAAAACCTTGACTAACATCCAAACAAGTTCAAGCTGCCTTGCAGTCCGAGGGTACAACAGTGTCAACCCATACTACCCGTCGTCGTCTGAATGAAAAAGGACTGTATGGTAGGAGACCCAGGAAGACCCCACTTCTTACCCCGAGACATAAAAAAGCCAGGCTGGAGTTTGCCAAAACTAACCTGAAGAAGCCTAAAACGTTTTGGAAGAATGTTCTCTGGTCAGATGAGACAAAAGTAGAGCTTTTTGGGCAAAGACATCAACATAGAGTTTACAGGAGAAAAAAAGAGGCATTCAAAGAAAAGAACACGGTCCCTACAGTCAAACATGGCGGAGGTTCCCTGATGTTTTGGTGTTGCTTTGCTGCCTCTGGCACTGGACTGCTTGACCGTGTGCATGGCATTATGAAGTCTGAAGACTACCAACAAATTTTGCAGCATAATGTAAGGCCCAGTGTGAGAAAGCTGGGTCTCCCTCAGAGGTCATGGGTCTTCCAGCAGGACAATGACCCAAAACACACTTCAAAAAGCACTAGAAAATGGTTTGAGAGAAAGCACTGGAGACCTCTAAGGTGGCCAGCAATGAGTCCAGACCTGAATCCCATAGAACATCTGTGGAGAGATCTAAAAATGGCAGTTTGGAGAAGGCACCCTTCAAATATCAGGGGCCTGGAGCAGTTTGCCAAAGAAGAATGGTCTAAAATTCCAGCAGAGCATTGTAAGAAACTCATTGATGGTTACCGAAAGCGGTTGCTCGCAGATATTTTGGCTAAAGGTTGTGCAACCAAGTATTAGGCTGAGGGTGCCAATACTTTTGTCTGGCCCATTTTTGGAGTTTTGTGTGAAATGATCAAAGTTTTGCTTTTTGCTTCATTCTCTTTTGTGTTTTTTCATTTAAGACAAATTAAATGAAGATAATAATACCAAAGAATTTGTGATTGCAATCATTTTCAGGAAGAAAATGAGTATTATCTGACAGAATTGCAGGGGTGTCAATACTTTTGGCCAAATCCCAGTGATTTTGAGACTGTTTTTTCATGACATATTATACTTTATGATAATGGTAAATTTAGGTCAATATGTTTTGTGTTTATTTATAAAAAATATCAGAAACTTGAGAAAAATGTTTAAAAATTGGCAATTTTCAAACTTTGAATGATTATCCCTTTAATCCAAATAGTCATACCACAGCAAAACATTAATAAATAACATTTCCCACATGTCGGCTTTACATCAGCATCATTAGTAAAATGTTTTTTTATTTTGTTAGCATTTTAGGAGGTTTAACAATATAGCAGACATTTTTCATTTTTTCAAGGAAATTTACAAAACGTATTTTTTTTAGGGACCTATCCAGGTTTGAAGTGACTTTAGGGGTCCCATATATTGGAAAACCCCCAAAAGTTATACCATTTTAAAATTAGCACCCCCTGACATAATGAAAACTGTAGTCAGGTAGTTCATTAACCCTTCAGGTGATTTTCAGGAATGAATGCAAAGTGGCATGATAGGAATGAAAAAGTGTATTTTATCACCTAAATGTCAGTAACTTCTGAACAGGTGACTACAGCCGTCAGACTCTAAGGCCGCTTTTGGTCATGAATTACCATGGCAAACATCAGGACCACACAATCATGATCTGAGGGCACAAATTTGGATAGAGGCAAAGCCCCCACACTCTGTTAACCATTTATATGATGTAGTCACTATTGACAGCAGCATATAAGAGGTTAAACAGATTTGGGAGGTGCAAACACTGATTGTGGTTTATGCAGCATTTTGTCAGCAATAGTGTACAGCCAATACTACAAAGAGTGCCTTATCCTCTAGTGTACAGAGGAAGTGGAAAGGAAACCGCGTTAAGGGAAGGTTTCACTGTGGGACTGGTCAGGAAATCCCTGGAAAACAAGTTAAAGGAAACCTGTCACCCCCCCAGGGCTTATTTAAGTAAAACAGCCATCTTCAGCAGCACTAAGGCTGCATTCTGTGAAGGTGGCTCTTATGTTTATTATCCCTAGGAACGCTGAAATAATGAGTTTTATAAATTTCCCACCATACCTCTATTGAGTCAGGGAGGTATGGTTTCTCCCCCTGACTCAACCGCCTCGCAGCCGTCCATCATCCCCCTCTGGCCTCCGGGCGCCGCCTCCTCTCTTTCTCATGATGTCACCGGCGCCTGCGCTCTGCAATCAGTTCTCGGGTATGCACTGTATGCACTGCTCGGAAACTTACATCAGGATATCGCGCCTGCGTGTAGCGGAGGCCCCAGATCCTGCCCCGCAGCCCCACTGTAAGACTGGGAATCTGGCGCCTGCGCAGAGGAGCGAGTCGCCGTGCTCCATTGAAGATGGTGCCGATGTCTCGTGAGATTTGTGAAGTCTCGCGAGACTTCGGCACTTCTATCGAGGAGCACGGTGACCTGCTGCACTGCATAGGAGGGGGTGACAGGCTCCCTTTAACGTGCGGATTGTCCAGGAGGAACGGACAGCGATGCTGGAGACATACTGTACTGAAGAAACAAGGAATAAGAAGTGCCCGAAACTGCATGTTACAGTCTGAAGAACTTGAATTGCCCAATAAATGTTTGCTTGTTTCAATGAACTGTGTGTTCCCTGAGTTATGTGCAGCGCCTCCTGTGGAGGGAGACCTAGAGAAAGCAGAGGCCTGCGGTCTACAGGTGAATGTGATGCACCCCACACTTGCCAGCAGGGACACACTGGGACTGAAATTCAGCCCAGGCATTTGAAATCACACAGGCCCATGGTGTTCCCGCCCCCGAGCACCAGATGGGGATATATTACTAATATTACCCTGGATGGAGGAAATCAAGATTTACTACAATATTAATATTTCTAATAATACCAATAACATTGCTATATAAGATTAAATAATTATAATATCAAAATAATAATATTGCAATACTACAGACAAATACCAACAAACCATAAACAAATATAACCAGCATATACAATATTGATAACACCACCGTACTGATTGTTAAAGAGGTTGAGGTTAAAGTCTATGTAACTTCAGACTTCTGAATCCTCATAGCGCACACTGTGAGGAGTCTCCAGTGCCGGCTTTGGGAGCGGCCATCATGTGACCGCAAGTATGCGATTTTCACACCTCCGGCACATTCTGACTAATTGTACTCGGCTTTGTGTGTTTCACTTGTATTGAGCAAGGCCGTGCACGTCTAGTCAGCATGTGACCACATGTCTGCAAATCGCATAATTACAGTAGATGCAAGGGTTGCCATCGCACCCAGGCCCTGGAGCCTAGAGGACCCCAAAAGTCCATTTGACCTATATAAAAATACCAGACTTGAAGTAATTGGGGTCCCCATCAGAGCTTTTGCTTTGGAGCCCATGCTGTTCAAGTTACAACACCACATGATTCCCAACTCCCAGAACCAGCACCGGACAATTCTTAAAGCGAGCGAGCTTCGGGAGGATTCAAAAGTCTGCAGTCACATACTGTAGAGTCACATAGAGTCACTGCAGACTTTAGCTTCAAACTTGGGCAACAACTCTAACCAAACCACTGTACCAAGACTGATATTACCACCATACAACCATACAGTGACCATATAATGGTAATATCCGTTTTACACCAGTGCTCTACAGAGCATATATGTGTATATTGTGCAGGTTCTCGCTCTTTGTTGTCAATCATTTTCTCTTTTTCCTTTGCATTCAGTCCAGACCACCAAGACCTCTTATTTCATCTATAATTCGTCCCTGCAAAATCTAAAACACAAACATCTTGACATTAAAGGGACTCTGTCACCCCAAAAATCGTATCTGAGTTAAGCCCACCGGCATCAGGGGCTTATCTACAGCATTCTGTAATGCTGTAGATAAGCCCCCAATGCAACCTGAAAGATGAGAAATAAAGGTTAGATTATACTCACCCAGGGACGGTCCCAGTGCGGTCCGGTCCGATAGGCATCGCGATCCGGATCCAGCACCTCTTATCTTCATTCAATGACGTCCTCTTCTTGTCTTCTTGCAACGGCTTTGCCGCATGCATACTTTATCTGCCCTGTGGAGGGCAGAGCAAAGTACTACAGTGCGCAGGCGCCGGGGCTCTCTGACCTTTCCCGGCGCCTTTTGGTTTGACAGAGTCCCTTTAATGATTTTCCAGGACCCTCCACTTTCTTCCACCTCTACACAAACCACAACTTGTGATACCTTATAATAATACCCCCCTTGACCTCTTATAATAATGACCCTGTACCTCCCTATAATAATAAAAATATCCCCTGTGCTTTCTTATTTTAATAACAATGACTCCTTGCTTCCCCATAATGATAACGATTCCCCCATTGTGCCTCCTTGTAATACTGACCCTCAGTGCCTCTATATTGTAATAATGCTACTGGACAGGGGCGTATATAAATAACTGGCGCCCCTTATAAAAAGTCCTATCACGTCACAGTAAAAGAAGAGCATATCTCCCAACATTTTAAGAAACGTAGAAGGAAATGTATTGTAGCAGTTAAGACAGTTAATTTGCTCCAACTGAAGCTCCTGAGTTTTCTCACTCAGAGCTATGATACCCCATTCATGAACCCTGAAGAATATTAATGTAGAGAACTTGGCACACACCAGATGCTGAAGTATAGTATTTAATTCAAAAGGTAGATACATACAAAACCAAAACGTTTCGGTCATATAGACCTTCCTTAAGGGGAATCTGTCACCCCAAAAATCGTATATGAGCTAAGGCCACCGGCATCCGGGGCTTATCTACAGCATTCTTTAATGCTGTAGATAAGCCCCAATGTAACCTGAAAGGTAAGAAAAACAAGTTATATTACACTCACCCAGGGGCGGTCCTGCTTCGTTTCGGGTCCGATGGGTGTCGCGATCCAGGTCCGGCGCCTCCTATCTTCATACGATGACGTCCTCTTTTTGTCTTCCTGCCGCAGCTCCGGCGCAGGTGTACTGTCTGCCCTGTTGAGACAATCATTGACTGTGAGGGCAATTGTAAAACCTTCAGGTTGCGCCTTTTGACGTGTGTTTTGGATCATTATCCATTTGTAGAAGTCATCCTCTTTTCAACTTCAGCCTTTTTACACATGGTATTATGTTTGCATCAAGATTTGTTGAAAGTTCATTGAATCCATTCTTCCCTCTACCCATGAAATATTCCCCATGCCATTGTCTGCAACATGACCCCAAAGCATGATTAACCCCTTACCGGCATCGGACGTACTATACCGTCCGATGCCGGCTCCCCTGCTTTGATGCAGGGCTCCGCGGTGAGCCCGCACCAAAGCCGGGACATGTCAGCTGTTTTAAACAGCTGACATGTGCCCGTAATAGGCGCGGGCAGAATCGCGATCTGCCCGCACCTATTAACTAGTTAAATGCTGCTGTCAAACGCAGACAGCGGCATTTAACTACCGCTTCCGGCCGGGCAGCCGGAAATGACGTCATCGCCGACCCCCGTCACATGATCGGGGGTCGGCGATGCTTGTGAATGGTAACCATAGAGGTCCTTGAGACCTCTATGGTTACTGATTGCCCGTCGCTGTGAGCGCCATCCTGTGGTCGGCGCTCACAGCACACGTGCAATTCTGCTACATAGCAGCGATCAGCAGATCGCTGCTATGTAGCAGAGCCGATCGTGCTATGCCTGCTTCTAGCCTCTCATGGAGGCTATTGAAGCATGGCAAAAGTTAAAAAAAAAAAGTTTAAAAAAATGTGAAAAAAATAAAAAAAACATAAAAGTTTAAATCACCCCCCTTTCGCCCCAATCAAAATAAATCAATAAAAAAAATATCAAATCTACGCATATTTGGTATCGCCGCGCTCAGAATCGCCCGATCTATCAATTAAAAAAAAGTATTAACCTGATCGCTAAACAGAGTAGCGGGAAAAAAATTCGAAACGCCAGAATTACGTTTTTTTGGTCGCCGCGACATTGCATTAAAATGCAATAACGGGCGATCAAAAGAACGTATCTGCACCGAAATGCTATCATTAAAAACGTCATCTCGGCACGCAAAAAATAAGCCCTCAACCGACCCCAGATGATGAAAAATGGAGACGCTACGAGTATCGGAAAATGGCGCAATTTTTTTTTTTTTTTTTTTTTTTTAGCAAAGTTTGGAATTTTTTTTCACCACTTAGATAAAAAATAACCTAGTCATGTTTGGTGTCTATGAACTCGTAATGACCTGGAGAATCATAATGGCAGGTCAGTTTTAGCATTTAGTGAACCTAGCAAAAAAGCCAAACAAAAAAACCAATGTGGGATTGCACTTTTTTTGCAATTTCACCGCACTTGGAGTTTTTTTCCCATTTTCTAGTACATGACATGCTAAAACCAATGATGTCGTTCAAAAGTACAACTCGTCCCGCAAAAAATAAGCCCTCACATGGCCAAATTGACGGAAAAATAAAAAAGTTATGGCTCTGGGAAGGAGGGGAGCGAAAAACGAACACGGAAAAACGAAAAATCCCCCGGTCATGAAGGGGTTAATCCACCCCTGTTTAATAGTTGATGAGATATTTTTTTCCTGAAATTCTGTGCCTTTTTTTCTCCACCCATACCTCTAATCATTGTGGACAAAGAGTTCTATTTTTGACCTCATTGGTCCTTAGGACTTGTTTCCAAAATGCATCAGGTTTGTTTAGATGTTCTTTTGCATACTTCTAACTTTTTTGGTGATGATGTAGAAGAGGTTTTTTTCTGATTACGCTTGCATGAAGACCATATTTATGCAGGTGTTTCTGAATAGTAGAACAATGCACCACAACTCAAGAGTCTACAAAATCTTTCTGAATGTCTTTTGTAGTGAAGCGGGGATTCTGAGTTGCCTGTCTAGCAATACTACGAGCAGCTCTCACTGAAATTTTGCCTGGTCTTCCGGACCTTTTCTTGACCTCCACTGTTCCTGTTAACTGTCATTTCTTAATTACATTTCGAACTGAGGAAAGGGCAAATTGAAAAAGCTTTCCTATCTTCTTGTAGCCTTCTTCTGCTTTGTGGCCCTCACCATTTTAATTTTCAGACTGCTAGGCAGCTGCTTAGAAGAACCCATGGCTGCTGTTTTTTGAAAGAAGATTAGAGGAGGCTGGGTTTTTATAAAGCAGTTCTTCTTTGATGGCTTGTCAAGGATGTCTTGTCTCTTGATTAGGTAGAATAAGATAGTTGCCTGTAGTTAGGTAATGGCATTAGGGTAACATAGAGTTAATGTTTGGGACTAACCCATAGTGGGCAGGATTAGTGTTAGGGCATGTGACTGCATCCTGCAGTTAGGCAGATAGGGACAAGTTCAAGTTTGTGTAGGAAGTGTCTGTGATCAGTGCTGCCATTTTGGGTGAACTGATAATGCAGCACCCCAGATATCTGGTCGTTGCAGTATGACTCTCTGCCACTAAGGGGAGTGATGGTACATCTGATGGCACTAAAGGAGTTCTACTGACCAGCACACATTACACTTCACACTCCGGCCACTAGGGGGAGAAAAAGGTTTTATTTATTGGGCCACTCCTCACACTCGTAAAACTAGGGGTTGGGTAGGAAGTTAGTCAGAAGCTGACTGGGTTGGATTCAGGCAACATCCCGTGGCAGGGGGTGTTGCAGGGAGAAGACACAGGGGGGTCCCTGTCAGGCGTGGGAACCTGGCAGGTACCTAGCGAACAGAGCAGAACGTTACGGAACCGTGCCTGCACTACCTTGCGGCGGTATCCTAAGAAAGAGACATGAAGCAAAGGGTATTGTGGAACAGTGAGAAACGAGATCAAGCACAAAGGAGAGCCAGTAGGAGTCGTGCCGTGAGACCGAGGCAACATCCTACTGAGGCGCGTAGCCGGTGGCCGGAACACCGCGGAAGTAACTGACTCTATGCCTTACTTCGAACTCCGCAGGACAGTTAATTATAGGTTGGCTGTCTACCTTAAATTTCCTAGGGTCTCTAGGGTCCCGGAAGAGCTTTGAGCCTTCCCGTCATACGGGTGCGTCCTAGCCATAACATATCTGGGGGACGAGAAACTAGTAACATCTGGAACAAGAGAGAGAGAAAGAATTAGAAAGAACTAGAAAGAACGAATGAACGAGAACAGAAGTTGTGAGGACTATTCCGAATGCTCAGCAGGGTAGCACTACAACACACAGGCGCTAGTGGTAGGCAACGATTTCCACCTGCAAAGGGAATTCTTGATGTGCCCATCGGACCGGCCGGTCTCAGAAAGCCCTGTTAACCGTGCTCTGGATTGAGGATCCTGAAGTCTTCAGTAAAGAGGTAAAGAGACTGCAACCTTGTGTCCTCGTTATTGTCTGCACCTCACACCATCGCCATCTACATCACCGGGAAGCCCTGGGGACATACTTCACCTGTGGGAAGGTATACCATCTAGCTGCCATTCCATCACCCCAGCGGACCCCAAGCAGCGTCGGTCACCCTGACCGAACACCACAGGTGGCGTCACGAAACCTTGACAGCCTCCTATCCCCTTTTATTGGACACCCCTTAGCAGAGTCACGGACCGGGTCCAGCCACCATGACAACCCCAGAACTGAGACAGAAAGGACCGGTACCGAGTGACCTGTGGCCCTGTGTCTGGGAGCGATCCAATAAGGAAAAGATACTTAAGGGACAAGGGAGTAGTGCGATCCTGAAGTGACAAACAAGACAGAATGGCCTTCCAGAAAAAGGGTCCTTGGATAGAATGACATGTCATGATAAACCCATAGCTTGCAAAACACCAAAGGTAATGGACCTAAACCGGACGGACTGAGTTCATGGGACTAGTAGAGGTCCCGCGCGGTAGATCCAAGGCCCCAGTAGTGGAAGAAATAGGACGCGGAACCAATAAGCAACTAGAGAGACTTGCTAATCACAACTGTGTTGACAAGCTAGGCTGTGACACTGTGTGCATGAAAATACTTTATACTGCAAAGGAAACATCCATGAAACTATATAACTGCTACCCCTTGTACATAACCTTTACCAAGTTACCGTTCAGTGAAAACTGTGTTATAGAACGGGAGATCTCCTTTATTGAACTGCGGACCCTATGGTCCTGGCCAGCCAACACCATTGGCTACAGACAATCTGCGCGGGCACAAGGCCCTCATAGCACCAACACCCAGCCAGGTCCCATACTTTCATGTAGCGCAGCGAGGCGTAAGAGTAATGTTTATGTGTGTGTGTGTTCTGTGCATACATGTGTGTGTGCTATGTCTGTGTATACGAATATGTGTGTGGTGCTTCGTATACATGTGTGTGTATACAAATGTATGTGTGCTCTGTGTATAAATGCGTGGGAGCTATGTGTTTGTATACATATGTGTGCGTAAAATGCAATGTGTGTGTAACATATGGTATGTACTGTTTGTATGTAGCACCCACATTTAGAAATCGTGGCAGCGCAGACAAGAGTTCTTAGGTGTAAACATGTCAGCAATCACCTAACGAATGAGCAAAATGCTACTTATTCATTGGGTGATTGGATTGTTTATGGTGGAACAAAAATCACTGTTCTCAGCAGCACAATGCCCGCTGCAAACTGAAGAAGTGTTGCTGATAACATGGTGTATGGGGACAGATTGATATATTAATGATTGTTCTATCCCTATCATTCTTCGTCAGCCTATGTAAAGAGGCCGGTAAATAAGCGACAAGGTCTTCAATATTATTGATCGCGCTCATTTGTCTGAACTCAGCACAGGTATATGTAATCTACTGTATGTATTTGTGCGAGATGTGAGCATTTAGGGCCCCTATGTAAACTTTTGCCCAGGGCCCCACGTTGTCTAAAACTGGTCCTGTGCTGTATAGATACCTGTTATGAAGGCAATCTAGTAACACAGTATGCCAGCAGTCAGAGCACATGCAGTGATCTGACAATAACCCAAAAACAATAGAACGAGCTCTGAGACGTGGAATCTCTGTAGACCGCAATACCTGAACCTATCCTAAACACAACTAAAGGCAGCTGTGGATTGCGCCTGACACTACCTATGCAACTCGGCACAGCCTGAGGAACTGACTAGCCTGAAGATAGAAATACAAGCCTGACTTGCCTCAGAGAAATACCCCAAAGGAAAAGGCAGCCCCCCACATATAATGACTGTTAGCAAGATGAAAAGACAAAACGTAGGGATGAAATAGATTCAGCAAAGTGAGGCCCGATATTCTAGATAAAGCGAGGATAGCAAAGAGAACTTTGCAGTCTACAAAAAACCCTAAAGCAAAAAACCACGCAAAGGGGGCAAAAAGACCCACCGTGCCGAACTAACGGCACGGCGGTACACCCTTTGCGTCTCAGAGCTTCCAGCAAAACGAATAGACAAGCTGGACAGAAAAAATAGCAACAAAAGCAAAGAAGCACTTATCTAAGCAGAGCAGCAGGCCACAGGAAAGATCCAGAAGCTCAGATCCAACACTGGAACATTGACAAGGAGCAAGGAAGACAGAATCAGGTGGGGTTAAATAAGAAAGCAGCCAACGAGCTCACCAGAACACCTGAGGGAGGAGGCTCAGAAGCTGCAGTACCACTTGTGACCACAGGAGTGAATTCAGCCACAGAATTCACAACAGTACCCCCCCCTTGAGGAGGGGTCACCGAACCCTCACCAGAGCCCCCAGGCCGACCAGGATGAGCCACATGAAAGGCACGAACAAGATCTGGAGCATGGACATCAGAGGCAAAAACCCAGGAATTATCTTCCTGAGCATAACCCTTCCATTTAACCAGATACTGGAGTTTCCGTCTAGAAACACGAGAATCCAAAATTTTCTCCACAATATACTCCAATTCCCCCTCCACCAAAACCGGGGCAGGAGGCTCAACAGATGGAACCATAGGTGCCACGTATCTCCGCAACAACGACCTATGGAATACATTATGTATGGAAAAGGAGTCTGGGAGGGTCAGACGAAAAGATACAGGATTGAGAATCTCAGAAATCCTATACGGACCAATAAAACGAGGTTTAAATTTAGGAGAGGAAACCTTCATAGGAATATGACGAGAAGATAACCAAACCAGATCCCCAACACGAAGTCGGGGACCCACACGGCGTCTGCGATTAGCGAAAAGTTGAGCCTTCTCCTGGGACAAGGTCAAATTGTCCACTACCTGAGTCCAGATCTGCTGCAACCTGTCCACCACAGAATCCACACCAGGACAGTCCGAAGACTCAACCTGTCCTGAAGAGAAACGAGGATGGAACCCAGAATTGCAGAAAAATGGAGAGACCAAGGTAGCCGAGCTGGCCCGATTATTAAGGGCGAACTCAGCCAACGGCAAAAAGGACACCCAATCATCCTGGTCTGCAGAAACAAAACATCTCAGATATGTT
The DNA here is from genome assembly GCF_032444005.1 of Ranitomeya imitator. Taxonomy (NCBI): domain Eukaryota; kingdom Metazoa; phylum Chordata; class Amphibia; order Anura; family Dendrobatidae; genus Ranitomeya; species Ranitomeya imitator. Next base: position 437,027,366 of record NC_091284.1, read on the forward strand.
TCCAAGGTCTGATTGGTTCGTTCGGTCTGGCCATTAGTCTGAGGATGGAAAGCCGAGGAAAAAGATAGGTCAATGCCCATCCTACCACAAAAGGCTTGCCAAAACCTTGAAACAAACTGGGAACCTCTGTCAGAAACAATATTTCAGGAATGCCATGCAAACGAACCACATGCTGGAAGAACAAAGGCACCAAATCAGAGGAGGAAGGCAATTTAACCAAGGGCACCAGATGGACCATTTTAGAAAAGCGATCACAGACCACCCAAATGACTGACATCTTTTGAGAAACGGGAAGGTCAGAAATGAAATCCATTGAAATATGTGTCCAAGGCCTCTTTGGGACCGGCAAGGGCAAAAGCAACCCACTGGCACGTGAACAGCAGGGCTTAGCCCTAGCACAAATCCCACAGGACTGCACAAAAGCACGTACATCCCGTGACAGAGATGGCCACCAGAAGGATCTAGCCACTAACTCTCTGGTACCAAAGATTCCAGGATGACCAGCCAACACCGAACAATGAAGTTCAGAGATAACTTTACTAGTCCACCTATCAGGGACGAACAATTTCTCCGCCGGACAACGATCAGGTTTATTCGCCTGAAATTTTTGCAACACTCGCCGCAAATCAGGGGAGATGGCAGACACAATGACTCCTTCCTTGAGGATACTCGCCGGCTCAGATGAACCCGGAGAGTCGGGCACAAAACTCCTAGACAGAGCATCCGCCTTCACATTTTTAGAGCCCGGAAGGTACGAAATCACAAAATCGAAGCGGGCAAAAAATAACGACCAACGGGCCTGTCTAGGATTCAAGCGCTTGGCAGACTCGAGATAAGTAAGGTTCTTATGATCAGTCAATACCACCACGCGATGCTTAGCTCCTTCAAGCCAATGACGCCACTCCTCGAATGCCCACTTCATGGCCAGCAACTCTTGGTTGCCCACATCATAATTACGCTCAGCAGCCGAAAACTTCCTGGAAAAGAAAGCACATGGTTTCAACACTGAGCAACCAGAACCTCTCTGTGACAAAACCGCCCCTGCTCCAATCTCAGAAGCATCAACCTCGACCTGGAACGGAAAAGAAACATCTGGTTGACACAACACAGGGGCAGAACAAAAACGACGCTTCAACTCCTGAAAAGCTTCCACAGCAGCAGAAGACCAATTAACCAAATCAGCACCCTTCTTGGTCAAATTGGTCAATGGTTTGGCAATGCTAGAAAAATTACAGATGAAGCGACGATAAAAATTAGCAAAGCCCAGGAATTTTTGCAGACTTTTCAGAGATGTCGGCTGAGTCCAATCCTGGATGGCTTGGACCTTAACCGGATCCATCTCGATAGTAGAAGGGGAAAAGATGAACCCCAAAAATGAAACTTTCTGCACACCGAAGAGACACTTTGATCCCTTCACAAACAAAGAATTAGCACGCAGGACCTGAAAAACCATTCTGACCTGCTTCACATGAGACTCCCAATCATCTGAGAAGATCAAAATGTCATCCAAGTAAACAATCAGGAATTTATCCAGATTCTCACGGAAGATGTCATGCATAAAGGACTGAAACACAAATGGAGCATTGGCAAGTCCGAACGGCATCACTAGATACTCAAAATGACCCTCGGGCGTATTAAATGCAGTTTTCCATTCATCTCCCTGCCTGATTCTCACCAGATTATACGCACCACGAAGATCTATCTTAGTGAACCAACTAGCCCCCTTAATCCGAGCAAACAAGTCAGATAACAATGGCAAGGGATACTGAAATTTAACAGTGATCTTATTAAGAAGGCGGTAATCAATACACGGTCTCAGCGAACCATCCTTCTTGTTTACAAAAAAGAACCCTGCTCCCAGTGGTGATGACGATGGGCGAATATGTCCCTTCTCCAGGGATTCCTTCACATAACTGCGCATAGCGGCGTGTTCAGGCACGGATAAATTAAATAATCGACCTTTAGGGAATTTACTACCAGGAATCAAATTGATGGCACAATCACAATCCCTATGTGGAGGTAGGGCATCGGACTTGGGCTCTTCAAATACCTCCTGATAATCAGACAAGAACTCTGGGACCTCAGAAGGAGTGGATGACGAAATAGACAAAAATGGAACATCACCATGTACCCCCTGACAACCCCAGCTGGATACCGACATAGAGTTCCAATCCAATACTGGATTATGGGTTTGCAGCCATGGCAACCCCAACACTACCACATCATGCAGATTATGTAGCACCAGAAAGTGAATAACTTCCTGATGTGCAGGAGCCATGCACATGGTCAGCTGGGTCCAGTACTGAGGTTTATTCTTGGCCAAAGGTGTAGCATCAATTCCTCTCAACGGAATAGGACACCGCAAAGGCTCCAAGAAAAACCCACAACGTTTAGCATAATCCAAATCCATCAGATTCAGGGCAGCGCCTGAATCCACAAACGCCATGACAGAATACGATGACAAAGAACATATCAAGGTAATGGACAGAAGGAATTTGGATTGTACAGTACCAATGACGGCAGACCTATCGAACCGCTTAGTGCGCTTAGGACAACCAGAAATAGCATGAGTGGAATCACCACAGTAGAAACACAGCCCATTCAGACGTCTGTGTTCTTGCCGTTCAACTCTGGTCATAGTCCTATCGCACTGCATAGGCTCAGGTTTAATCTCAGACAATACCGCCAAATGGTGCACAGATTTACGCTCACGCAAGCGTCGACCGATCTGAATGGCCAAAGACATAGACTCATTCAAACCAGCAGGCATAGGAAAACCCACCATGACATCCTTAAGAGCCTCAGAGAGACCCTTTCTGAACAAAGCTGCCAGCGCAGATTCATTCCACAGAGTGAGTACTGACCACTTCCTAAATTTCTGACAATATACTTCTATATCATCCTGACTCTGGCACAAAGCCAGCAAATTTTTCTCAGCCTGATCCACTGAATTAGGCTCATCGTACAGTAATCCGAGCGCCAGGAAAAACGCATTGACATCACTCAATGCAGGGTCTCCTGGCGCAAGAGAAAATGCCCAGTCCTGAGGGTCGCCGCGCAAAAAAGAAATAATAATCAAAACCTGTTGTACAGGATTACCAGAAGAATGAGGTTTCAAGGCCAGAAATAGCTTACAATTATTTTTGAAATTAAGAAACTTAGTTCTATCACCAAAAAACAAATCAGGAATAGGAATTCTTGGTTCTAACATAGATTTCTGATCAATAGTATCTTGAATCCTTTGTACATTTGTAATGAGATTATCCATTGAAGAGCACAGACCCTGAATATCCATGTCCACACCTGTGTCCTGAAACACCCAAATGTCTAGGGGAAAAAAAAGACTGAACACAGAGCTGAGAAAAAAAAATGATGTCAGAACTTCTTTTTTCCCCTCTATTGAGAATCATTAGTGTGGCTCCTTGTACTGTTATGAAGGCAATCTAGTAACACAGTGTGCCAGCAGTCAGAGCACATGCAGTGATCTGACAATAACCCAAAAACAATAGAACGAGCTCTGAGACGTGGAATCTCTGTAGACCGCAATACCTGAACCTATCCTAAACACAACTAAAGGCAGCTGTGGATTGCGCCTGACACTACCTATGCAACTCGGCACAGCCTGAGGAACTGACTAGCCTGAAGATAGAAATACAAGCCTGACTTGCCTCAGAGAAATACCCCAAAGGAAAAGGCAGCCCCCCACATATAATGACTGTTAGCAAGATGAAAAGACAAAACGTAGGGATGAAATAGATTCAGCAAAGTGAGGCCCGATATTCTAGATAGAGCGAGGATAGCAAAGAGAACTTTGCAGTCTACAAAAAACCCTAAAGCAAAAAACCACGCAAAGGGGGCAAAAAGACCCACCGTGCCGAACTAACGGCACGGCGGTACACCCTTTGCGTCTCAGAGCTTCCAGCAAAACGAATAGACAAGCTGGACAGAAAAAATAGCAACAAAAGCAAAGAAGCACTTATCTAAGCAGAGCAGCAGGCCACAGGAAAGATCCAGAAGCTCAGATCCAACACTGGAACATTGACAAGGAGCAAGGAAGACAGAATCAGGTGGGGTTAAATAACAAAGCAGCCAACGAGCTCACAGAACACCTGAGGGAGGAGGCTCAGAAGCTGCAGTACCACTTGTGACCACAGGAGTGAATTCAGCCACAGAATTCACAACAGATACCCCAGCGTCTACTGTGCTGTATAGAAAGCCCAGCGTCTCCTGTTCTGTATAGATGTCCCAGCTTCTCATGCGCTGTACAGATGCACCAGCGTCTACTGTGCTGTATAGATAGCCCAGCGTCTCCTGTGCTGTATAGATGCACCAGTGTCTACTGTGCTGTATAGATGCACCAGCGTCTACTGTGCTGTATAGACAGCCCAATATCTAGTGTGCTATATAGATGCGCTGGCATCTCCTGTGCTGTATAGATGCAACAGCATCTCCTGTGCTGTACAGATGCACCAGCGTCTACTGTGCTGTATAGATACCCCAATGTCTCCTGTGCTGTATAGATGCCCTGGAGTCTCGTGTGATGTATAGATGCCCCAGAATTTGCTGTACTGTATAGATACCCAGCACCTTTTGTGCTGTATAGATGCCCAAGCATCTGCTATGCTGTATAGCTGCACCTGCGTCTCCTTTGCTGTATAGATGCCCGAGTGTCTCAATATGATGTATACAGCAGTCTCAGTGTCTCCTATGTTATGTATATACAGTAGTCTGTGTCTCCTATGTGATGTATACAGAGCAATCTAAATGTCTCCTATGTGATGACTATACAGCAGACCTCTCACTCTTTGAGTTCTATAAATGTTACATAAGCAGTGATGAATTTCCCACTGTGAGGAGACCTGCAATGTAATAAAAATAATAATAATCTTTATTTTTATATAGTGCTAACATATTCCGCAGCGCTTTACAGTTTGCACACATTATCATTGCTGTCCCAATTGAAGCTCACAATCTAAATTCCCTATCAGTATTTATTTGGAATACATCTGTGTTCAGAAATTATTGCTGCAAGTACTTTTCAAAATTTATCACAAAGCGTTGACTGTGCTCCAGATCCACACAAACTTGGAAAAGCATAAAGCATGAATAGAACATGTATGAGATTCTTGAAAGTCTGAACAAAGCCTTAGAAATAATAGAAATAATATAGCGAACTCTTACGCTCAGTGCAATAGTATTGTAGACTTGTAGATGCTTCATTAGCTTACATTGCCTGGGTGGCTTGTGGGCTTACTGTTGGAAAGAGAAAGTGAGTTCAGTGATAATAATGACACGTTCACGGTGTCAGAAAATCAACTTATTTTCCATTGGACATTTGGATTGAGGAGCCCATTACTATATAAGAGCTTGGGTCAAATCCTGGCCAATCCTGCGCTGGCGACACTCACGTAATGTGTGAATACAAGATTATGTTTATAGCCCTTAGCTAAGGAGGGCAGCAAGGAGAAGGCAACGTATACCGCTGATAATGATGCGCGACAGAGCACACTGTTACTCCGCCTGCATGAATATAGTAAATGGCCCGTCAGCGCATATGCCTGAATCCCGTCTTACAGGGGTTTGGACACAAAACCCGACAGAGCCACTGAATATAGGGCCAAACGCTGTGTGAATATACTGTAGCCTTATTGATACAAATCAGTAGAAGAGGCTTGTTCTTACTGCCTCGAACCAATTACTAAACTACTTTCTTTCCAGTTTATTATTCATGTCTTGTACATTGCTAATACTGAATGAAACATGCAATATTTGCTCATGTTTATCATAACTTGGAAGTCACAAAGTTTGACCTGGCCTTTTTTTGTGTGAAACTGTTGCAGGCTGAGTGATCACAGTAATAATGGAGTATCCTGTTAAAAAAAAAAAGGCTGTCGATAAAGGCCTGCACAGTTCGGATAAATTTTATGCAGATTAAATGCATTTAGTGCTGTTCATACAGCTTGTGCGCTCAGCAGGGATTCATGGGGTTGGATATCAGTCAACCACAGCCAGCAGCTAAACCACAGGGCACAATCTGCTATTGTGCTTTAGAAGAGTCACTTAATCTAGCCTAATGGGGAAAAAGCCCATGGGACAAATGTCTATTAAAGCCAGCAACTTACTTGTTCGCTTCAAGTAAAGCTCTGAATACATTTGTACGATAACACTTTAAAATGTTATTAATGGCTCCAAAATCCTCTTGAATAACGGTGTTTAGACTGAGAGTACAAGACCACTATCTGGCACTCCCACTTGGGTTCTGAGAAATGTAGTAAGATTAGGATTTTAGATACAAATAATGAAGCATTTTCCGAGAAAAGGGTGGAAGAAAAAAACATTAATTTGGATAAGTAAAAACATAAATATTGCTAAATTTGTATAGTGGTTTATACAATGTACGATATTGTATCTGAATTGACAATATTTTTATTTGGCAATAAAAAAGTATTGTCTCATCAGAACCACACTATAGAGTACACTGAATGGATTATGCACTTATCTATGTGGCTAGCTAATGATGATAATTCATTAGTTCATTTGCGTCATTAGTTCAATACAAATTATGCCTAATTGCCGGTATAAAATGTATTTCACCTGTAGTATCACCCCTTGTCATGTCTGGTGCCTGCTTCCCTCTCTTGCCTCAGGCACTAATACGTAAATTAAGCGTTTCTCTTCTGTAATTTTCCCCCTCTCAGAACACATCACTTGAACTAGGCCCTATAATCTCCATTCATCCCCAGTGTAAGGTCTCATTCAGACATCAGTGATTTTTCTCATATGCAAACAAAAGTAATTTTCATCAATTTTTTGTTCAGATTTTCATCAGTGTTTTGTCAGTTTGGCAGTTTTTACCATTTTAGTTTCATCCTTTTTTTGGTATATGATTAGTTTAATCAAGTTTCTTGTATGAAACAAGCATGAAAATTGGACAGCAATTGGCGAGTTTGATCCATAACTTTGATCAAAATCAGACATGAGTTCGGGTTTTGGTTCAGACTACGCAAAAATACACAGGTTCTATCTGTTAAGACGCCATTCCTAAGTACATATACATTAGCTTGAAAAAGTCTTTTTCACTTTATACCCGCAAACTTAAATGTATTTTATTGGGAATTTTTTTGTGATATGCCAACGCAAAGTAACCAGTGTTTGTGGAATGTAAAGGAAAAGATAGATGGTTTTCTAATTATTTTAAAAATATAAATCTTAAAATTGTGACGTGCCTTTGTATTCAGCCCCGGGTAGTCTAACACCCCTAATTAAAATCCTGAGTAACCACTTGCCTCCAGAAGTCACATAATCAGTAAATTGATTCCACCTCTGTCATTTCTTTTCAGTATAACTATAGCTGATCTGTGAAGGTCTCGGAGGTTTGTTTGAGAACATTAGGGATCAAACAGCAGCATGAAAACAAAGGAAAATACCAAACTGGTCATGGCTAAAGTTGTGGAGAAGAGGAAAGCAGAGTTAGGTTATAAAAAATAGCCAAAGCTCTGAACATCGCATGGAGCACAGTTCAATCCATTAGCAAAACTGGAAGGAGTATGGCACAACTGCAAACCTACCAAGGAAGAGTGGCAAGAAGAAAGGTGTTTTGGCCAGATAACTCCAAACTAGAACTTCTTGGGCTAAATGTGTTGGAAAACTAAGGTTGCACATCACCCTGTAAACACCATCCCCACTGTCAAATATGGGGAAGCTGATGCTGCACATATAGATAGCTTAGGAGGTTTGATCCTACTGACAGATTCCCTTTAATAATAATAATCTTTAATTTTATAGAGCGCTAACATATTCCGCAGCGCTTTACAGACATTATCTTTAACTTCTTGAAACTGTTTTTGAGAAGTTCCATTCATACACTATGTCACAGGAGGCAGGGAAGTTGATCTACAAGTGTAATATAAGGTATAATTAAATACAAAATGTATCTATATGAGAACGGACTACACAACACAAAAAGACAGGTGACAAAGAGCAGCTTTGCCATGTAGTAATATGTATTTGTACTGGAGGGGAAGAGACATAGAGGGGCATAATTATGACACCTAAGGAAGAGTAAAGAGCCTGTATAACACAGAGAAAAGAACCTGAGTTACCAAGAAAGGCAAATATGAAGTGCTCACCTAAGCAATAAAATGATTTTTAAGCTTCCAAAACTAAATCTCTGTTCTGAATAACAGAACTAGAAAGGCTCAACAGCCTTTACAGAGAATAGCAAAGTGGACAGGTCCATTTGCGTAATAAGCAGGTTTGGCATTGATAAACATCAATATAACCAGTCTAGCTCCCACACGATGCTGAAGTTGTTTTTTTATTCATCTAGCTTCTTATTCGGGGCTGAAGTTGGTTTCTTATTCTGCAGTTTTTTATTCAGCAATTTTTTTTCTGTTTTTTACTGGTTTATCAACAAAAATAAAAAATCACAATAATAAAATACAATGCAGCGAGGTGCCCTGACATCAATACACTAAATAGCAGCTACACAAATTATAAAACTGGCACAAAAATGGGCATCAAATTGGGCACTGAAGGACGATATTGATAGATTTCAATGACTTTTGGCCACTGATCTCACAATGTACAAACACAGATAGTGATGCTCCACATTTAATTCAAGTCACTCCAGCCTGGCCAAAAAGGGTTCTGCACTCAAAAAATGCTGCAAAAATTTTTTTTTTATTGTACATAGACCCAATAGAGTTCAGATATTAAACAAGTCGATGTTTCGGCCTGTAATATGGCCTTTTTCAAGAAGTATCTGGAGAGGAAGGGGTCAATGGGTGCTGGATGCCATTGACCCCTTCCTCTCCAGATACTTCTAGAAAAAGTCCATATTACAGGCTGAAACCCACATTAAACTGATCTCACTGCAGCCTGACCCAAAATGGATTATGGGCATCAGAACCGGCATCACAGTGAGCAAGTAGCCAATTTTCACAGATTTGAGTATGTAACTGCTGTTTTTAAAAGGTTAAATAACTTTGAGACACTTATCTCACATTACTAATACAAAAATATTGATGCCAAACATGAATTTCATGTCACTCTAGCCAGGCCCAAACGAGCTTTGGATATCAGAGCAAGCATCAAAGTGGACATATAGCAAATTTTCATAGTTTTGAATAAGCAACTGGTATTTTTAAAGGGACTCTTTCACCTGAATTTGGAGGGAACAATCTTCAGCCATAGGGGCGGGGTTTTCAGGTGTTTGATTCACCCTTTCCTTACCCGCTGGCTGCATGCTGGCTGCAATACTGGATTGAAGTTCATTCTCTGTCCTCCATAGTACATGCTTCCACAAGCCAGCGGGTAAGGAAAGGGTGAATCAAACACCAGAAAACCAAGCCTCTATGGCTGAAGATTGTTCCCTCCAAATTCAGGTGACAGAGTCCCTTTAAATTGTTATATGACTTTGAACCACTGATGGCACACCACCCTTACACAGGTAGTGATGCCTCACATCAAACTCAGAGCACTCAAGCCGGTCCCAAATGGGTTCTGGGCATCAGCAGTTTTCCCCAGATTGGAACAGATAATTGGTGTTTTTAAGGGGTTAAATGACTTTGGACAACTGATCTCACACCATCATTACACATATAGTGATAGCCCGCATGAAACTCAGGTCACTGCAGCATGGCCCAAATGGGTTCTGGGCATCAGACCTGGCATTAAAGTGGGAAAACAGCAATTTTTCTCAGATTTTAATAAGTAACTGATGTCTTAAAGCAGTGTTCCCCAAGTCCGGTCCTCAAGAGCCACCAACAGGTCATATTTTCAGGATTTCCTTAAGGTACCTTCACACATAACGATATTGTTAACGATATCGTTGCTATTTGTGACGTAGCAACGATATCGTTAATGAAATCGTTATGTGTGACAGCGACCAACGATCAGGCCCCTGCTGGGAGATCGTTGGTCGCTGAATAACGTCCAGAACTTTATTTCGTCGCTGGACTGCTGCTGACATCGCTGGATCGGCGTGTGTGACACCGATCCAGCGATGTCTTCACTGGTAACCAGGGTAAACATCGGGTAACTAAGCACAGGGCCGCGCTTAGTAACCCGATGTTTACCCTGGTTACCATGCTAAAAGTAAAAAAAAACAAACACTACATACTTACCTACAGCCGTCTGTCCTCCAGCGCTGTGCTCTGCACTCCTCCTGTACTGGCTGTGAGCCGGAAAGCAGAGCGGTGACGTCACCGCTCTGCTTTCCGGCTCACAGCCAGTACAGGAGGAGAGCAGAGAAACAGAGCGCAGCGCTGGAGGACAGACGGCTGTAGGTAAGTATGTAGTGTTTGTTTTTTTTTACTTTTAGCATGGTAACCAGGGTAAACATCGGGTTACTAAGCGCGGCCCTGCGCTTAGTTACCCGATATTTACCCTGGTTACCGGCATCGTTGGTCGCTGGAGAGCGGTCTGTGTGACAGCTCTCCAGCGACCAAACAGCGACGCTGCAGCGATCCGGATCGTTGTCGGTATCGCTGCAGCGTCGCTTAATGTGAAGGGGCCTTTAGTATTGCACAGGTGATAATTGCATCACCTGGACATGCAAGCATTCAATGACCTAGGCAATACTAAGGAAATCCTCAAAACATGACCTGTTGGTGACTCTTGAGGACCGGAGTTGGGGAACACTGTCTTAAAGGGTTAAATGACATTGGGCCACTGATATAACAGCACCAGCACAGAACAGGAAGACTCACATTAAAATCGGGGTTTTTTATGGTTGACAGAGTTGTGCCAGTTTTATAATTTTTGCAGCTGCTTTTTAATATACTGATATCAAGGCACCTCGCAGCAATGTATTTTAATATTGTGATTTTTTTATTTTTGCTGTCGAACCAGTAAAAAACGGGAAAAAAAATTGCCGAATAGGAAACTGTTGAATAAGAAACCAACTTTAGCTCCTAATAAGAAACTGGACGACTTAAGGTACTGTCACACTGAACGATATCGCTAGCGATCCGTGACGTTGCAGCATCTTGGCTAGCAATATCGTTGTGTTTGACACGCAGCAGCGATCAGGATCCTGCTGTGCCATCGTTGGTCGCTACAGAAAGTCCAGAACTTTATTTCGTCACTGGACTCCCTGCAGACATCACTGAATCGGCGTGTGTGACGCCGATTCAGCGATGTCTTCACTGGTAACCAGGGTAAACATCGGGTTACTAAGCGCAGGGCCGCGCTTAGTAACCCGATGTTTACCCTGGTTACCAGCGTAAAAGTAAAAAAACAAACACTACATACTTACCTTCCGCTGTCTGTCCTCAGCGCTGTGCTTCTCTGCACTGTGAGCGCTGGCCAGCCGGAAAGCAGAGCACAGCGGTGATGACACCGCTGTGCTTTCCGGCCGCTGTGCTTACACAGTGCAGAGGAAAGCAGAGCGCCGGAGGACAGACAGCGGAAGGTAAGTATGTAGTGTTTGTTTTTTTACTTTTACGATGGTAACCAGGGTAAACATCGGGTTACTAAGCTCGGCCCTGCGCTTAGTAACCCGATATTTACCCTGGTTACCAGGGAACCGGCATCGTTGGTCGCTGGAGAGCTGTCTGTGTGACAGCTCTCCAGCGACCAAACAGCGATGCTGCAGCGATCGACATCGTTGTTGGTATCGCTGCAGCGTCGCTTAGTGTGACGGTACCTTAAGAAACCAACTTCAGCATCGTAGTTCCCACTGCCTTATGGAGGTTCCAAAAAGAAAAATGTAAGATATAAACACAAAGTATTATGCATGTGGTGCATAGCCAAGGCTCAGTTGGTCCCTTCCACTTCTAAGGGAAATGTCCAACAAAGCCTTGGGATGAGTTCTGGGAAAGAACACAATGTCTCCCTTAAGTTTCATTTATAAAACATCCACTTTTTGAATTTTCTTTAAGCATCTCAACATCATTTCCAACCACAAATAGAAAATAATGTGTTCTCTATTCAGATATAAACTCTTGTGTATATTATAAACAAATTTTCGTGTAGGAAATAGTACAAAACATCTGTTTTTCAGTGTTTTACTAGATGGAAATACAGACATGTTAATATAAAGAAAGTTGATAATAAAAAGGTCTTTATTGCTAGCAAGTGTATGTAATACATGATACATTGATGCTCAATTTCTTCTAGGTTAGAATAGTTTGTGAGCGTTACTACTGGGATGGGTACTACTTAGGGGCAGGCGGGGGCAAAATACATTTGCCCCTGGGTTAGTTTCTTAGTTTGTCTTAAGGGCCGGAATGATATAAGTGGTTTGGGCGGCTGCACAGTCCTGAAGCTCTCTTAGGGCTCATGGCAGCCCAAACCACTCACTTGTCTTCATCCAGTGCAGGTACATGACAGGTGCAAACACTGATCTGTGGAAGGCTGCATTCACCCAGAGAAGACTTGGGGTGGGACTCGGATCCCACAGTGATGGTTTCCCTGGAGCTGCACTGCAAAGCCAAGGAGCTACTGATTCCCATCTGACTTCCTGTTCCTGCTCTCCGCTGAGGCTGGGCTTTCCACTGTTTAGGCTGTACTTGAAGCTATATATAGATGCAGTGACATGTAAAAGTTTTTGCACCCCTGGTCAAAATTACTTTTATTGTGGACAGTTAAGCAAGTTAAAGATGAAATTATCTCTAAAAGGTCTAAAGTTAAAGATAACACATTTCCTTTGTATTTTAGGGAAATCATATACCGTATTTTTCGGACTATAAGACGCACCGGACCATAAGACGCACCTAAGTTTTAGAGGTTGAAAATAGGAAAAAAAATGTTTTGCAGCAAATAACGGGGTAAAATATTTATAAATAACATAATATTTTACCAATGGAAATGTAAACAGAACTCAGCAGCAACATTAACAACCATTACTGATTTAAGTACAGAAACTCTTCAGTCATCAGGGAACCCCAAGAACTCCTCCTCATCACTACTGTCCATATTTATGAAGCTCGGTTCCTCAGAATCACTAGTATCACTGTCTTCACTCTGTTCATAGAGGATGTCATCTTCAGAGCCATCTAAGGCATTGCTGATGCCACATTTTTTGAAGGACTTCACAACGGTTTCATCCTTAACGGACTGCCATGAGGTTTTTACCCACTCACAAACTTGGGTAATTGTAGGCCTCTTCATTCGTCCAGTTGGTGTCAGATCATGGTTTCCAGCAGCCATCCACTTATTCCACTCTTCTCTCATGAAAACTTTAAATGGCTTGTTGATGGAAACGTCCAAAGGTTGCAACTGACTGGTAAGCCCCCCAGGAATAACGGCAATATGGGTTTTCTCTTCTTTAAATCTCCTTTTTGTGGCTTCAGTGATATGCGCCCTAAACTGGTCCAGCACTGATAGAGCAGTTTTTTTCAGAAGCCCCCCAGGACGTTTGGACCACACTTTTTCTATCCATATTTTCATGCCATTTTCATCCATCCATCCCTTGTCGTGAACATGAACAATGACTCCTTTTGGGATTGTCCCTTTTGGCATGGTTTTTCTCTTGAAAATCAGCAGTGGAGGCAATTTGGTGCCATCTGCACAGCAGGACAACACAACGGTATAGTGGGTTTTCTCATGCCCTGACGTCTTCACGGCTATAGTTTTGGCACCTTTCACATCAACCGTTTTGTTTGACGGAACATCGAAGGTCAACGGGACTTCATCCATGTTCCCAATCTGAGTCATTTCATATCCATTTTTCTTCTTGCTTCCAGTACAAATTTGTGAAAAGACACAATCTTGGTTTCGTATTCTTTAAGCATTTTTTGTGCTATCCTAGTTTTTGTGCGCATAGCAAGGCCACATCGCTTCATAAATATATAGCGCCATGATGGTGATCCTGTGAAGTCCTGAATGCCTTTCTCTGCAGCAAGACGTTTAGCTTCATAAATGATCATTTTTGTCGATACAGAATATCCATTGTTCCTGTGACGTATGATCCACTCTTTCACATCCACTTCTAAATGTGGTCACTTTGCAGCATGCCCACGAAAACATTTTTTATCTTTGTCCATTTTTTGTAGCTGATCCTCCTGTTTCCTCCATTCCCGTATCATTTTTTCAGTTGGAGGTAGCCCGAAGTGTCTCTCCGCTGCCCTGTTCCCATGTTCTTTGGCGTACTTCGCTACCTCCAGTTTAAAAGGGATTTTATATGAAATACTTCTCTGCTTGGACATCTTTCCAGAAGAGTAAGGTAACGTATCTTTCTGCAAGAAAATACAAAATTATGGTATCAGTACGGTACTTTGTCCTGCTGCTGACACTGTTATGGTGGGGGATCTGTTGCTGGAGGGCCACAGGTAGTGCAACACTCTTGTACAGAACAACACCCCACCAAGGAGAACATCTGCAAGGAGTTTGTATGTTGTCCCCAGGTTTGTGTGGGTTTCCTCCGCATTCTCAGCTTTCCTCCCACACTTCCAACACATACAGATAGAGATATTGTGAGCCCCAATGGGGACAGTGATGATAATGTATGTAAAATGCTGTGGAATAGGATAGTCCAATATACGGTACCATAGGCAATGCTTAATAAAAAATACGGTAAAACCGATACCGGAATTGACCACTACCGGTAACTCTGTGGTAATCTTTCTGTTCACCGTATGTGTGAGTTTTTTTTAACAAGCTGGAGTTTTTATTGGTATCAATTTGTGGTATGGTACCGTACTTATGGTTTTCAATCACTTTTTTATGTGGTGTGATGAAAAAGAAGCGTGTGTACAGACATATTGTATTTTTTGATGGGTTGAAAGGTTTTTTCTGGCACCGTTTGCTTCTGGATTGGGAAGTGAGTAGTGCTGACATCCTACCATCAAAGTGAACCAACCAAGGCACCTGCATGACACTGTAGTTGCCAATCATGCATCTGTCCACATGTGAATGCAGCTCACCTCCCAATGCGGAAGTACCGTAAACACTACGGTATAAAGGGAACCTGACAGCTGATACATGCTACCGTAATCCACGGACAGCATGTATCAGACACTGGCTGTATGATCTACCGTAAGCCAGGTATGGTATGCTTCACTCTGAAATGCTATGGCGTTTCAGAAAAAAACACACTGTACCGTACCTTTGGCTTTTCCCCTCCTGCTGCCAATCACTGAGAGGTTTCTTCCCGTATGCACACGCAGGAAGAAAATTGTCACTCATTGGGAGAGGATGGGGAGAAGCGGCTGGGGACCTGTCAGACTAGTCTTTAGGTGGCTTTTAAAGTATGGGCTGTTTAATGCAGAGCCAGCATGTACAGTATTAGCGTAACAGTGGGCTGTATGACTTTAGCCACTTTTTTTTTTTCTCTGAAATGCTCTGGCATTTCAGAGAAAAAAGTGGCTAACGTCATACAGCTTGTTGCTACACTAATGCATGCTGCCTATGCATTGGACAGCCTGTATTTAGAACACATATCACCTTTAATACCGTATGTCATAGGTGCCATGTATTGTACCATATGTCAAGTGCTTTGGAGACTATGGCTATGTTTCCACGTTCATTCACAAAACTCAGCGCTTTGGACGCAGCGGCTGCTCTGCTCCGCCCAAAGCACCGCTCCTGTTGTATGCGCGGTAATTCCGAATGTGTTTATTGAGCACATGCGGAAGCACCGCATCATATTCATTGACTGATATTTACGATATCTTGCGGAGATGGAGCGTCTCCGCAGGATAGACATGCTGCAGTCTATAAAGACGCGACCCATGTCCGGATACACATGTGGATACACGCATAGTGGAGCCGGGATTTCATAAAATCCTCTCCACTATGCTGTAACATCTGGACGCTGCGGATTGGACTCTACGGATGTACCCAGCATCCAATCCGCAGCAAATCCAGATGTATTATGCCACATGGAAACAGGACCCATTGTGTTATGTGACTCCGTTAAACAGTCTACGTTACACCGCAGCATAACGCGGTGTAACGTAGTCCGTTAACGCCGCCATTGTTTGTAATGGTAAACGCATCGCTAGCGCACGCCCACATTGGGCGTGTGCTAGCGATGTGCCGTCATTTGAGTGACGGACCTCGAACGCTGCTTACAGTAGCTGATGAGACAAAGGCCAGTACACTGCAGCACGTGACCGGATGTGAGACCTCCTACTTCCTGTTTAGCATGGCCGCAGTATACAGAAGTTCCGAACTACAGCGGCTGCGCCAAGACACAGCAGCTGCTCCGCCGACAGACCACCTCCACTCCACCGTCGGCAGCTCCCGCAGTGCCCCCTTCACCGCCGACAGATAGCGACTCTGCCGGCGGCTCCCACACTGCCGCTCCACCGCCGGCGGCTCCCGCAGTGGCCCCTGCACCGCCGACAGATAGCGACTCTGCCGGCGGCTCCCACACTGCCGCTCGACCGCCGGCGGCTCCCGCAGTGGCCCCTGCACCGCGGACAGATAGCGGCTCTGCCGGCGGCTCCCACACTGCCGCTCCACCGCCGGCGGCTCCCACAGTGGCCTCTGCACCGCGGACAGATAGCGGCTCTGCCGGCAGCTCCCACACTGCCGCTCCAGCAGGGCAGCTCCGCGACAGACAGACCTCCATGACTCCACAGCTGGCGGCTCCAGCAGGGCCGCTCCACCGCCGGCGGCTTTGGCAGCGCTGACGGACCTCCATGGCTAACAGCTCCTGCATTCCAGCTCCAGCGAACCCCATTTACAGGTACATTCCATCTATAAGACGCACCCTCATTTCCCCCCCGAATTTGAGGGGGGAAAAGTGCGTCTTATAGTCAGCAAAATACGGTATCATATATCATCTTTTACATTTTAAACATTACAAAAAGGAAAATGGGCCAATGCAAGCGTTTGTCCACCTTTAGAGATTTGTGTGCTCAGATAACTTTGATCAAGGTTTCAGACCTTAGTTAGCCTGTTAAGGTTATGTCTTGTTCAATATCATCATTTCGAAAGGCATGGTGATGCAAATTTCCCAGCTTTATAAAAACCCAACCTCCTCTAACCTTGTGCCAAGAAAACAGCAGCCATGGGTTCTTCTAAGCAGCTGCTTAGCACTCTGAAAATGAATATGGTGGAGGCCCACAAAGCAGGAGAAGGCTACAAAAAGATAGCAAAGCATTTTCAAATTACCCTTTCCTCAGTTTGAAATGTAAATAAGAAATGGCAGCTAACAGGAACAGTGGAGATCAAGATAAGGTCTGGAAAACCAAGCAAAATTTCAGTGAGAGCTGCTCATAGGATTGCTTGAGAAGCAAATCAGTATCCTGTTTGACTGCAAAAGACCTTCAGAAAGATTTGGCTGACTCTGGAGTTGTGGTACATTGTTCTACTGTTCAGAGACACCTGCACAAATATGGCCTTCATGGAAGAGTCATCAGTAGAAAACCTCTCCTGCGTCCTCAACAAAGAATTCAGCATCAAAAGAAAGAAAAAGAACATCTAAACAAGCATGATGCATTTTAGAAACAAGACCTGTGGAATGATGAGGTTAAAATAGAACTCTCTGGGCACAATGATCTAAGGTATGTGTGGAGTAAATTTCAGGAAAAGAACACCTCGCCAACCGTTAACTATGGGGGTGGATTAATCATGCTTTGCAGTTGTGTTGCAGTCAATAGCACAGGAGCATTTCACGGGTAAAGGGAAGAATGGATTCAATGAAATTTCTACAAATTCTTGATGCAAACATAACACCATGTGCAAAAAAATGAAGTAAAAAAGATGGCTTCTATAAATGGATAATGATCCAAAACACACGTCAAAAGGCGCAAGCTGAAGGTTTTACAATTGCCCTCACAGTCCCCTGATCTGAACATTAGTGAAAATCTGTGGCTAAACCTCAAAACACCAATGCATGCAAGACGACCCAGTAATCTCACAGAACTGGAAGAATTTACCAAGTTAGAATGCATGAAAATCCCTCAAACAAGAATTGTAAGACTCTTGTCTGGCTACAACAAGTGTTTACAAGCTGTGATACTTTCAAAAGGATGCTACTAGGTACTAACCATGAAGGGTGCCCAACTTTTGTATTGGTCCATTTTCCTTTTTTTAATTTTTAAATTATAGATGAGAAAAAATTAGGGGGGCTTAAAATACAAATACAAAGAAAATGTGTCTCTTTAACTTTAGGCCTTTTAAAGATCATTTCTTCATTACCTTCCACTTGCTTAACTGTTCACAATGACAGTAATTTTGACCATGGGTGCTAAACTTTACATGCCACTGTACTTGATTCTGTATGTATGTTGTGGAGACACGGGGGGGTCGGCAAGCGCCCAGGTCCGCTAGCCGGAACCACATGGACATGGAGAAAGGATTGTTCCGCCGAACGCCCGCTCTCCCTTTAACGTGGGCATAACGCTACTCAGACAACACAGGGCGAGGGTAAAACAGTGTTGGTAATGCTTTATTGAACCACAAAACAGGCAGATAACACATAGAACAGTGCCAGCAAAATATCCCAAGATGGTGCACATTAGAGTCTCACCCTTCCTCTGACTCGAGTGAAGCAACAGCAAAACGTGTGCTAGGGTGAAGGGGAAGTGCCATCCATCCATCTGTGCTCCTGAGAAAGGTATTATACATCTATCCCTATATATACACTACCGTTCAAAAGTTTAGGGTCGCTTAGAAATTTCCTTATTTTTGAAAGAAAAGCACAGTTTTTTCCAATGAAGCTAACATTACATGATTCAGAAATACACTCTATATATTGTTAATGTGGTAAATGACTATTCTAGCTGCAAATGTCTGGTTTATAATGCAATATCTTCATAGGTGTATAGAGGCCCATTTCCAACAACTATCACTCCAGTGTTCTTATGGTACTTTGTGTTTGCTAACTGTGTAAGAAGGCTAATGGATGGTTAGAATACCCTTGAAAACCCTTGTGCAAGTATGTTAGCACAGCTGAAAACAGTTTGGCTGATTAGTGAACCTATAAACGTGACCTTTCTTTGACCTAGTTGAGAATCTGGAGTATTACATTTGTTGGTTCCACTAAACTCTTAAAATGACCAGGAAAAAAGAACTTTCATGTGAAACTCGACAGTCTATTCTTGTTCTTAGAAATGAAGGCTATTCCATGCTAGAAATTGCCAAGAAACTGAAGATTTCTTCCAACGGTGTGTACTACTTTCTTCAGAGGAAAGCACAAACAGACTCTAACCAGAGTAGAAAGAGAAGTGGGAGGCCCCGCTGCACAACTGAGCAACAAGACAAGTACATTAGAGTGTGTAGTTTGAGAAATCAACTAGTGATGAGCTATTGTACTCATTGCTTGGGTTTTCCCGAGCATGCTCGGGTGACCTCTGAGTATTTGTTAGTGTTCAGAGATTTAGTTTTTATCTTGGCAGCTGAATGATTTACAGTTGCTAGCCAGGTTGATTACATGTGGGGATTCCCTAGCAACCAGGCAACCCCCACATGTACTTAAGCTGGTTAGTAGCTGTAAATCATTCAGCTGCAGCGATGAAAACTAAATCACCGAGCAGTCATAAATACTCAGAAACCACACGAGCATGCTCGGGAAAACCCAAGCAATGAGTACAATAGCTCATCACTAAAATCGACGCCTCACAGGTACTCAACTGGCAGTTTAATTAAATAGTACATGTCAATGTCTACAGTGAAGAGGAGACTCCAGGATGCTGACCTTCAGGGCAGAGTGGCAAAGAAAAAGGACATCTGAGACTGGCTAATAAAAGGAAAGTATTAATATGGGCAAAAGAACACAGACATTGGACAGAGGAAGATTGGAAAAAAGTGTTATGGACAGACGAATCCATGTTTGAGGTGTTTGGATCACACAGAAGAACATTTGTGAGATGCAGAACTGAAAAAATGCTGGAAGAGTGCCTGATGCCATCTGTCAAGCATGGTGGAGGTAATGTGATGGTTTGGGTTTGCATTGGTGCTGGTAAAGTGGGAGATTTGTACAAGGTAAAAGGGATTTTGAATAAGGATGGCTATCACTAAATTTTGCAAAACCATGCCATACCCTGTGGACAGCATTTGATTGGAGCCAATTTTATCCTAAAACAGGACAATGACCCAAAGCACACCTCCAAATTATGCAAGAACTATTTAGGGAAGAAGCAGGCGGCTGGTATTCTATCTGTAATGGAGTGGCCAGCGCAGTCATCAGATCTCAACCCCATTGAGCTGTTGTGGGAGCAGCTTGACCGTATGGTACGCAAAAAGTGCCCATCAAGCCAAACCAACTTGTGGGAGGGGCTTCTGGAATCATGGGGTTAAATTTCTCCAGATTACCTCAGCAAATTAACTGCTAGAATGCCAGAGGTCTGCAATGCTGTAATTGCTGCAAAGGGAGCATTCTTTGACGAAAGCAAAGTTTGAAGGAGAAAATTATTATTTCAAATAAAAATCTTTTTTTCGAACCTTGTCAATATCTGGACTAGATTTTCAATTCATTTGGCAACTCATTTGATTAACGGGAACCTGTCACCCCCAAAATCGACGGTGAGCCAAGCCCACCGGCATCAGGGGCTTATCTACAGTATTCTGGAATGCAGTAGATAAGCCCCCGATGTATCCTGAAAGATGAGAAAAAGAGGTTAGATTATACTTACCTGGGCAGGCGGTCCGATCCGATGGACATCGCGATCCGGTCTGGGGCCTCCCATCTTCATAAGATGACATCCTCTTCTTGTCTTCATGCTGCGGCTCTGGCACAGGCGTAGTTTGTCTGCCCTGTTGAGGGCAGAGCAAAGTACTGCAGTGCGCAGGCGCCAGGCCTCTCTGGCCTTTCCCGGCGCCTGCGCACTGCAGTACTTTGCTCTGCCCTCAACAGGGCTGACAAAGTATGCCTGCGCCGAAGCCGCAACGTGAAGACAAGAAGAGGACATCATCATAAGAAGATGGAAGGCGCTGGACCGGAACGCGACACCAATCGGACCGGACCGCAGCGAGAACGCCCCTGGGTGAGTATAATCTAACCTCTTTTTCTCATCTTTCAGGATACATCGGGGCTTATCTACAGCATTACAAAATACTGTAGATAAGCCCCTGATGCCGGTGGGCTTAGCTCACCTTTGATTTTGGGGTGACAGGTTCCCTTTAATAAAAGTATGATTTTCATGGAAAACACAAAATTGTCTGGGTGACCCTAAACTTTTGAACGGTAGTATATAATTTGTTGTCTACTGTTATAGATCCCTATTCGCTGATGTTTTTCTGCTCTGCCTGTCTTCATAGGGTATATAGTCCTCTGGAATAGACACCATTTTTTGGAAGCTTGATATATTATACAATAACTATTATTAAAGTGCTTTTCTAAGACGTAGGCTCTTTTGAGTATTACTCTGCATGCATATCCTTTACGTATTGGTAGAATGATTCAGTCTAATTGTGCTGTAGGGAAATCAGAATCTTTATCAAGGGAGCATAGTCATAACTGCCTCTTTCATATTATTGATGGTATACACTTCCCCTTCTGGGCACTCTGCTTTTTTATAATGTTTTTTCATGTATGATTTTAGTAGTGTATGTAATAAAAAGTGATTTTATAACTATAATTATTCTCTGGATCTTTTCTTCTCTCTTATGGTTATATAAGCCCGAGTTTTTTTGATGGTATTGTAACATGAAGTGCCAATTTTTGTTATAAATGGACAATACTTGATAAATGAAATCTCTTGAAATTATTGCAGTGACCACTAGGGCTTCCTTAGACTTCTAATTCTTGTCTATCATTAAGAGTTTATAGAAGTTTTGGTGGAGTAAGGACTACAGCGACAGGTAATCTCTATATACACAGCTGATAATACAGGCTCCATCAATCATAGAAGGCGATGTCGTTGCTCCCTCTTCCATCACAATGACCTTTGCACACACACATTACACACTTCAAACCATAAGAACGTGATCACGTGAAGTAATTATCCCCCCATACTCCTCATTGGTCAGGCCTCCTCTATAATACTGTGTCCAGTTCTGGGCACCACATTTTAAAAAAGACATTGAAAACCTGGAGCAAGTTCAGAAAAGAGCTAGTAGGATGGTGAGCAGACTGCAAAGTATATCCTACGAGGAACGGTTAAAGGATCTGGGAATGTTTAGATTGCAAAAAAAACGGCTAAGAGGAGACTTAATAGCTGTCTGCAAATATCTGAAGGGATGTCACAGTGCAGAGGGATCATCCTTATTCTATTTGCACGTGAAAACATGAGGAGCAATGGAATGAAACTGAAAGGGAGAAGATACAGATTAGATATTAGATAGGTCACAAACCACCAACACAACCACATATTATGGGGGATTCTACACTTATTCTCATGTAATATCAATCATAGACCCTATGTGGATACTTTGTCATAACGGACACATCAACTTAACAAGAACCCAATTCCGCTAGGGAATAAATGATGTACTAGTCCAATAAAATGTTATATAATCTTTATTAGAAGCAATAAAACAAAATTGACAGGTGTGTGTCAGATGCAACTATGAAAAACACTTATACCATAAGGCATCACACCCCCCTGGGTATCCCCTCCAATAACAATTTACCATACCCAAATAGTCTATTATAACAACAACAGGGTCCTTTCTCCATCACTAACGCTGTCCTGCATCGAATATCCTTCACATATTGCTCACTTGTGACCTATCACTGGGTCACGTCCCAATTTGGGACACCACACCATAATATGTTAGTATCTTTATACACACTATAAAGTGCAGAGTGCGTAGCAAGAGGTAGAGAACCAGGTGAGTGTGCGCCCGCCCGAACGCGCGTTTCAGTCCGTCCTTCATCAGGGGTCACACACTTCCTCCTGTCCCATGCATTATATAGTCTTAATCTACATGTGGCCACCAATAGATCGTAGCGGCGTCCCCTGGATGTGACGTCCCCACCGGATATGACGCGCACTTCCCCATAGCAACCACAATGCCAAGGAGCGTCAGCGTCACACAGCACCGTGCGCATGCGCAGTACCGCGTATTGACGCCGAAAGCTCCGAGGAGTCATGGGAGCCATATTCCTTGCTTGAGAGGTCACAGAAGTAAATAGATCCATCCATTGAGATGAGGCTTAGGGGACCAATACATGTTATATATCTTGAGTCACTGCACAAAGAACAAGAGACATTCTTAAAAAAGAAGTAAAAAATTAAAATATATAAAAACAACTTCTCATAGTTGAAACCTTAAGTTTCTCAATATATTCAGACGAGCAATCAAAGGAAAGAAGCATAGCCGAGATTTTCATTTAGACCAGATGGATGTAAGGTACCTAGAGTCCAGATCCATCTGGACTCCATCTGGGCCAACTTTTTTGGAACATCACCCCTCCGTATCCCTACCTCAATCATGTCTATTCCTCTCACCCTGAGAAGGCCGCCATCACAGCCATGATACTATTTAAAATGGCCAAGAATCGTCTTCAGTGTGGATGCATCCTCACAAGTCGCCGCTGCAGCAATGCCCAACACATGCTCCCTAACATGCACTTTTAGTTGCCTGGTGGTAAGACCCACATATATTTTTGTGCCGGGGCACGTGGTGTAGTATATAACATTCTTGCTTGAGCATGTGATCTGTTTATTAATGCTATACATATGAGTATTATCAACTCCAGTGAAGGTATCACAACGATCTATATTGGGGCATGCCACACAGTGACCACAGGGGACGCATCCACACCTCGCAGTCACAGCATCCAGAAAGGTTTTTGGTGAGTTGTCAACATAGAGCCTAAGGACCAAAATATCACAGAGATTCCGTGATCTTCTGGCAGTGATGGCGGCCCTCTCGAGCAGGAATTTGGCAAGGACCAGATCTGCACTCAGAATGTGCCAAGATTTGACCAGCACCCTCTTAAGCATGGGGAACTGGGAGTGATAATTTGTCACGAACTGTACAATATCACTATTGTCATTATTTCGGGTTCTACAAAGCAGATCACTCCTAGAGGAATGTCTCCCTCTTGCTATATCCACGATCAGTGAGTCTAGATCTTAGGTCTTCTGCCTGCCTAAGAAAATCATCTTCAATAGTGCATAGCCAGCGTAATTGCAGGAATTGTCCGGTTGGTACAGACTGTATAATATGTCTAGGGTGTGAGGAGGAGGCGTGCAACAGCATGTTTGTAGCTGTCTTTTTACGAAAGATATTACCGTATTTTTCAGACTACAAAATGCACTTTTTCCCCCCCCAAAAAGGGGGGAAAATAGGGGGTGCGTCTAATAGTCGTAATGCAGGCTTACCTGCAGTGGTGTGGTGGCGGCGGCAGAGGTGCGGCGGCAGAGGTGCAGGGATGAGGAGGCGCAGTGAGCGGGGTCCCTTTCACCGGTGAGATGATGCAGCAGCCCGGTAAGCAGCAGAGTCGGGTGAATCATGTGGTTATCGGTGGTACCGGCCAACTTCCTGAGGCTGCTCATGCGCAGATGAAGTGCTCTGCTTCCCGGGGCTTCAGGAAAATGGCCGCGCGTGCGCAGATGGAGATCGCAGCAGCCATTTTCCTGAAGCCGATTTAGCAGATTTAGATCTCGGCTTCAGGAAAATGGCCGCCGCGATCTCCATCTGCACACGCGCGGCCTCCCGCGGCCATATTCCTGAATCCCCGGGAAGCAGATCACTCCATCTGCGCACACGCGGCCTCAGGAAGATGGCCGCCACCACCAATAACAACATGATTCACCCGGCTCTGCTGCTTACCGGGCTGCTGCATCATCTCACCGGTGAAAGGGACCCCGCTCACTGCACCTCCTCATCCCCGCACCTCGGCCGCCGCACCTCACCGGTGAAAGGGACCACGCTCACGCCGGGCTGCTGCATCATCTCACCAGTGAAAGGGACCCCGCTCACTGCGCCTCCTCATACCCGCACCTCTGCCGGTAACCAGTGCTGCAACCCTCCCATGGACACCAGGCCTTGGCGTCGCCCACCTAAGCAGGAAGGGACCCTGCTCAGGTGCACGCCGTACCGCATCACCCCACCTCTGCCGACACCATGCCTCCTGTGACCCTGCTCTGCCACCACCAGTCCTCAGGTAAGATACTATAAATTCGGACAATAAGACAGATCCCCATCTTATAAAAAAAACTTTTTTCTACAATTTTCACCCCAAATTTGGGGTGCGTCTTATGGTCTTATAGTCCGAAAAATACGGTAGTTTGTATTTCATCATTGTTATCTCTCCTCAACTTGACATCTAGAAGCTCGATTTCTTCACAGTTCCCATGATATGTAAGAAAGATGTTCCGATCGTTGCTGTTCAAGCATTGAAAAAATTGTTTCAATATTCCAATCGATGTTTTTCATAGTTGCATCTGACACACACCTGTCACATTTGTTTAAATGTTTCTAATAAAGATTATATAAAATTTTATTGGACTAGTACATCGTTTATTCCCTAGTAGAATTGGGTTGAGATTAGATAGTAGAAAAAACTTTTTGACAGTGAAGGAGTGGAACAAGTTGCATGAGAGGTGGCGAGTTCTCCTTCAATGGAAGTCTTCAAACAGAGGTTGGACAGACATCTGTCTGAGATGGTTTACAGGAAAGATATATATTTTTGTACCGTGTTAGCCAGTAGACAGAAAAATATTTAGAACTGAGAGTCCTCAGTGGTTGATATCTTTTAATGGCTAACTGAAAAGATGGTAACAAATTGCAAGCTTTCGAGACTACTCAGGTCCTTGCTCTTGGTCTATGCCTGATGAAGAGACCTGAGAAGTCTCAAAACCTTGCAATTTGTTACCATCTTTTCAGTTAGCCATTACAAGGTATCAATCACTGAGGACTCTCAATTCTAATATTTTTCTGAGATGGTTTAGTGAATCCTGCATTGAGCAGGGGGTTGGACACGATGACCCTGGAGGTCCCTTCCAACTCTAACATTTTATGAGTACATGATATGGGGCCATTATACACTGTATGGAGCATTATATGGGGCCCTAATATACTGTATGGAGCATTATGTGGTGCCATTATATACTGTATGAAGCATTATATGGGGCCATTATATACTGTATGGAGCAATATATAGGGTCAGTATACACTGTATGGAGTATTATAATGTATGGAAAATTATATGAGCCTGTTATACTGTATGGAGCAATATATGAGGCCCATTATACTGTATGGAGCAATATATGGGGCCCATTATACTGTATAGAGCACTATGTGAAGCCATTATACTGTATGGAGCAATATATGCAGGCATTATACTATATGAAGCAATATATGGGACCCATTATTCTGTATGGAGCAATATATGAGGCCAGTTATACGGTACAGAGCAATATATGGGGCCCATTATATTCTATTGAGTAATGCATGGGGCCCATTATACTGTATTATATGTGGCCTTCAATACTGTATAGAGCAATATATGGGGCCCATTAAACTATATGGAGGACTATGTGGTGTCCATAATACTGTATGGAGGACTATGTGGTGTTCATAATACTGTATGGCGGCCTATGCAGTGCCCATAATACTGTATAGAGGACTATACTGTCCAATCTAAAATGAAAAGTCTGCAGTCACTCTGTAAAATTTACAATAGATATCGCTCATGTAATATAAGAAGTAAGTGAAATGTTTGGCATTGTAGTATACCTATATTTCTTATTTGTGCATCATGAATCATGATATGTTTTAAAGGGTCTAATGAAATTCCCACAAAAAAATTGAGCCAACTTTACCTTGACCATAAAGGTACATGCCCGCAATCAGGAATTGCTGTGGTTTTGAAGCTACGTATATATGCAGCGTCAAAGCAGCAGCGTCCAGATGTTACAGCATAGTGGATGGGATTTCTAGAAATCCCATGTCCACTATGCGTGTATGTGCATCTGTGAATCACCCGCGGAAACTGACACGGAGCCCGGGTTTACGAGTCACAGCGTGTAAATTTCAGAAATTTCCACAATACATAGTAACATAGTAACATAGTTAGTAAGGCCGAAAAAAGACATTTGTCAATCCAGTTCAGCCTATATTCCATCATAATAAATACCCAGATCTACGTCCTTCTACAGAACCTAATAATTGTATGATACAATATTGTTCTGCTCCAGGAAGACATCCAGGCCTCTCTTGAACCCCTCGACTGAGTTCGCCATCACCACCTCCTCAGGCAAGCAATTCCAGATTCTCACTGCCCTAACAGTAAAGAATCCTCTTCTATGTTGGTGGAAAAACCTTCTCTCCTCCAGACGCAAAGAATGCCCCCTTGTGCCCGTCACCTTCCTTGGTATAAACAGATCCTCAGCGAGATATTTGTATTGTCCCCTTATATACTTATACATGGTTATTAGATCGCCCCTCAGTCGTCTTTTTTCTAGACTAAATAATCCTAATTTCGCTAATCTATCTGGGTATTGTAGTTCTCCCATCCCCTTTATTAATTTTGTTGCCCTCCTTTGTACTCTCTCTAGTTCCATTATATCCTTCCTGAGCACCGGTGCCCAAAACTGGACACAGTACTCCATGTGCGGTCTAACTAGGGATTTGTACAGAGGCAGTATAATGCTCTCATCATGTGTATCCAGACCTCTTTTAATGCACCCCATGATCCTGTTTGCCTTGGCAGCTGCTGCCTGGCACTGGCTGCTCCAGGTAAGTTTATCATTAACTAGGATCCCCAAGTCCTTCTCCCTGTCAGATTTACCCAGTGGTTTCCCGTTCAGTGTGTAATGGTGATATTGATTCCTTCTTCCCATGTGTATAACCTTACATTTATCATTGTTAAACCTCATCTGCCACCTTTCAGCCCAAGTTTCCAACTTATCCAGATCCATCTGTAGCAGAATACTATCTTCTCTTGTATTAACTGCTTTACATAGTTTTGTATCATCTGCAAATATCGATATTTTACTGTGTAAACCTTCTACCAGATCATTAATGAATATGTTGAAGAGAACAGGTCCCAATACTGACCCCTGCGGTACCCCACTGGTCACAGCGACCCAGTTAGAGACTATACCATTTATAACCACCCTCTGCTTTCTATCACTAAGCCAGTTACTAACCCATTTACACACATTTTCCCCCAGACCAAGCATTCTCATTTTGTGTACCAACCTCTTGTGCGGCACGGTATCAAACGCTTTGGAAAAATCGAGATATACCACGTCCAATGACTCACCGTGGTCCAGTCTATAGCTTACCTCTTCATAAAAACTGATTAGATTGGTTTGACAGGAGCGATTTCTCATAAACCCATGCTGATATGGAGTTAAACAGTTATTCTCATTGAGATAATCCAGAATAACATCCCTCAGAAACCCTTCAAATATTTTACCAACAATAGAGGTTAGACTTACTGGCCTATAATTTCCAGGTTCACTTTTAGAGCCCTTTTTGAATATTGGCACCACATTTGCTATGCGCCAGTCCTGCGGAACAGACCCTGTCTCTATAGAGTCCCTAAAAATAAGAAATAATGGTTTATCTATTACATTACTTAGTTCTCTTAGTACTCGTGGGTGTATGCCATCCGGACCCGGAGATTTATCTATTTTAATCTTATTTAGCCGGTTTCGCACCTCTTCTTGGGTTAGATTGGTGACCCTTAATATAGGGTTTTCATTGTTTCTTGGGATTTCACCTAGCATTTCATTTTCCACCGTGAATACCGTGGAGAAGAAGGATAGATATGTATTGGATGCGGTAAATCCGCATGGTTCAGTGAACACATGCGGATTTACCTGCCTGATTAGAACGCAGCGCTCTGGACAGAGCTAAAATATGCTGCGTCCAAAGGACTGCTACTTATTGATCATGGGAACGTTACCTTAGTCTGCAAGATTCAAGATACAGTATATTGATGACATTTATTGGGGGTTGTTGCAATATAGAAGGCACTAGGCATTTAGTGACTATGGGCAAAATAAATAAAACGACTGAGACATTTTGGTATGTTTGTCATATTCTAATACGTTATCTGCTTCCCTTTCTGGGGTACAATCCATTTGATTCATGTGAGATATGGAAATGTTATTACATCAACTGGAAGAATAATACAGGCTGTTCACAGAATTGAATTTGCTCTTGAAGGAAATGTGGTGATACATGAAGGGATGAGCTTAACTCTACATTTATCTGTGCTGAAGATAGCTGAGGGATTTCATGATTTAGAACAGTTGCTGCCATGACAATGGAGCGAAGAAACGATGTAACAATAAATATGTCACAATTTTCGCTGATTGATGGAAGTCCTGTTGAGGGAAAAAACCACAGTCATCTAAAAACAGTGTGAGTTATGGATGCTGCACTGGGGAAGATTTGGTTTATATCAGTGGAAATATACATACAAAACCAAACCACAATTTGAGTAATATAAAATATTTAGTAAACAGGATTACTTTAGAGCACAACATCTGTACAATGTTTTTTCTAATCTGCGTAAATTAACTAACTTAAAGAGGACTTTTCATCAGATCAAAAGTGGCCAATTTTTGCTCTTACTTTATTCCATTTGTTTCCCTGATATTGCCAATTATTTTTTTTTTCAAAATCCAGCATACAGTTCCAGAGATATTGGCCTTTTTATGTATTTTTATGGTCTGTACAATGGGGCGTGGCTCTCAGGATTCTCTGTGTTAAGGCTGCCTTGCATATTAAACCATGGGCCACACCCTCTTGGTAAAGACCATAAAATATGTATGTATGAATGTATCTCCATTCTTGCCCTGTGTCTCCAATCCTACCCCTGTATCTCCAATTGTGCCCCATATCTCCATTCTATCCCCTGTGTCTCCATTCTTTCCCCGTGTCTCCATTCTGCCCCTTGTCTCCATTCTTGTCCTGTGTCTCCATTCTTGCCCCGTGTCTCCATTCTGCCCCCTGTGTCTCCATTCTTCCCCATGTCTTCAATCCTGCCACGTGTCTCCAATCCTGTCCTGCCTCCATTCTGCCCCGTCTCTATACTGCCGCTTGTCTCCATTCTGCCTCGTGTCTCCATTCTTGCCCCTGTATCTCCATTCTGCCCCGTGTCTCCAATCCTACCCCTGTATCTCCAATCGTGTCCCATGTCTCCATTCTTCCCCTGTGTCTCCAATCCTGCCTGGTGTCTCCATTCTTGCCCCGTGTCTCCAATCTGCCCCTTGTCTCCATTTTTGCCCTGTGCCTCCATTCTTGCCCCTTGTCTCCATTCTGCCCCGTGTCTCCATTCTTAACACTGTCTACATTCTGCCCCGTGTCTCCAATCCTGCCCCATGTCTCCTTTCTGCCCTGTGTCTCCATTCTGTCCCTTGTCTCCATTCTGCCTTGTGTCTCCATTCTTGCCCCTGTATCTCCATTCTGCCCGGTGTGTCTCCATTCTTGCCCCATGTCTCCAATCCTGCCCCTGTATCTCCATTCTTGCTCCGTGTCTCCAATCCTACCCCTGTATCTCCAATCGTGCTCCATGTTTCCATTCTACCCCCTTTGTCTCCAATCCTGCCCCTTGTCTCCATTATTCCCCCTGTGTCTCCATTCTTACCACGTGTCTCCAATCTTGCCCCGTGTCTCCATTCTGCCCTCTGTGTCTCCATTCTTACCACGTGTCTCCATTCTGCCGCTTGTCTCCATTCTTGCCCCGTGTCTCCATTCTCGCCCCATGTCTCCATTCTGCCCCCTGTGTCTCCATTCTTACGTGTCTCCATTCTGCCCCGTGTCTCCAATCCTGCCCCGTGTCTCCAATCCTGCCCCGTGTCTCCATTCTGCCCCGTGTCTCCATTCTGCCACTTGTCTCCATTCTGCCTCGTGTCTTCATTCTTGCCCCGTGTCTTCAATCCTGCCCCTGTATCTCCATTCTTGTCCCGTGTCTCCAATCCTACCCCTGTATCTCCAATCGTGTCCCATATCTCCATTCTGTCCCCTGTGTCTCCAGTCCTGCCCCTTGTCTCCATTCTTCCCCCGTGTCTCCATTCTTTCCCGGTGTCTCCATTCTGCCCCTTGTCTCCATTCTTGCCCTGTGTCTCCATTCTTGCCCCGTGTCTCCATTCTGCCACATGTGTCTCCATTCTGCCTGGTGTCTCCAATAGCGCCCCGTGTCTCCAATCCTGCCCTGCGTCTCCATTCTGCCCCCTGTGTCTCAATTCTGCCCCTTGTCTCCATTCTGCCTCTTGTCTCCATTCTTGCCCCTGTATCTCCATTCTGCCCCCTGTGTCTCCAATCCTGCCCGATATCTCCATTCTTGCCCCGTGTCTCCAATCTGCCCCTTGTCTCCATTTTTGTCTCTTGTCTCTATTCTGCCCCCTGTGTCTCCATTCTTAACACGTGTCTCCATTCTGCCCTGTGTCTCCAATCCTGCCCCTTGTCTCCATTCTGCCCTGTGTCTCTATTCTGCCCCTTGTCTCCATTCTGCCTCATGTCTCCATTCTTGCCCCTGTATCTCCATTCTGCCCTGTGTGTCTCCATTCTTGCCCCTTGTCTCCAATCCTGCCCCTGTATCTCCATTCTTGCCCTGTGTCTCCAATCCTACCCCTGTATTTCCAATTGTGCCCCATGTCTCCATTCTGCCCCGTGTCTCCAATCCTGCCCCTTGTCTCCATTCTTCCCCCTGTGTCTCCATTCTTACCACGTGTCTCCATTTTTGGGTGGCGCAGTGGTTAGCACAGCAGCCTTGCAGCGCTGGGGTCCTGGGTTCTAATCCCACCCAGGACAACATCTGCAAAAAGTTTGTATGTTCTCTCCGTGTTTGCGTGGGTTTCCTCCCACATTCCAAAGACATACTGATAGGGAATTTAGATTGTGAGCCACAACGGGGACAGCGATGATAATGTGTGCAAACTGTAAAGCGCTGCGGAATATGTTAACGCTATATAAAAATAAAGAATATTATTATTATTTTTGCCCTGTGTCTCCATTCTGCCCCTTGTCTCCATTCTTGCCCCGTGTCTCCTTTCTTGCCCCGTGTCTCCATTCTGCCCCCTGTGTCTCCATTCTTACCATGTGTCTCCATGCTGCCTCGTGTCTCCATTCTTGCCCCGTGTCTTCAATCCTGCCCCGTGTGTCTCCATTCTTGCCCCGTGTCTTCAATCCTGCCCCTGAAACTCCATTCTTGCCCCTTGTCTCCAATCCTACCCCTGTATCTCCAATCGTGCCCCTTGTCTCAATTCTGCCCCGTGTCTCCAATCCTGCCCCTTGTCTCCATTCTTCCCCGTGTCTCTATTCTTACCACGTGTCTCCATTCTGCCCCATGTCTCCAATCCTGCCCGTGTCTCCATTCTGCCCCCTGTATCTCCATTCTGCCCCGTGTCTCCATTCTGCCCCTTGTCTCCATTTTGCCTCTTGTTTCCATTCTTGCCCAGTGTCTTCAATCTGCCCCTGTATTTTCATTCTTGCTTCATGTCTCCAATCCTTCCCCTGTATCTCCAATTGTGCCCCATGTCTCCATTCTGCCCTGTGTCTCCAATCCTGCCCCTTGTCTCCATTCTTCCCCCTGTGTCTCCATTCTTACCACATGTCTCCATTCTGCCCCGTGTCTCCAATCCTGCCGTGTCTCCAATCCTGCCCCTGTATCTCCATTCTTGCTTCGTGTCTCCAATTCTACCCCTGTATCTCCAATCGTGCCCCATGTCTCCATACTACCCCCATATCTCCATTCTTGCCCCGTGTCTCCAATCCTGCCCTGTGTCTCCATTCTGCCCGTGTCTCCATCCTTGCCCCGTGTCTCCATTCTGCCCCTGTATCTCCAATCCTGCCCCGTATCGCTATTCTTGCCCCGTGTCTCCATTCTGCCCTTGTATGTCCATGCTGCCCCCTGTCTCCATTATGCCCAGTCTCGATTCTGCCCCCGGCAGGAAGGACACTTGTCTCCATCCTGCTGGCTTGCCGCTTTCAATAAATAAATAAATGAATGAAAAAAGAAAAACCTTTCCTTACCTTGCCGCGCTCCTAGCGCGAGCGATTTTCCCTCCAGGCTGAAAGCGCGCACTCGCCGGCGAATGACGATGACGTCTGACGCGATGTGCGTGCTGACGTCAGCTGCCAGCCTCCTATTGGCTGGCGGTTTTAACTATTGCCATGCCGGCCAGGGCCCGGGCTCGCACGGCAATGGAGTGTAACTGAACCCTGCATCTCGGACACAGGGTTCAGTAAATCCTGTCGCTGGGGCCCGATCAGCAGAAGAGACGGGCCCCCTTTGCTGACCAGGCCCCATACACCAGTCAGGGCAGTAATGCCCTGATGGTGGCCAAACAGTACCACTGGTTCTGTGTCAACGTAATGTTAAACTGTTAGTGTATTTTCGATACTGACTAACTTTGTCCTGGTTATTGTTATGCTTACTGATATGACGCCAACATATTCCACTGCACTTTACAGACATCATCATCACTGTCCCCTCTGGAATTCACAATCTAAGTTCCCTATCATTACATCTTTGAAGTGTGGGATGACATCACAGTACAAGGAGGATACCCAAACAAACATGTGGACAACATACAAATACCATGCAGTTGTTGTTCTTGGTGGAATTTGAACCTAGAATCCCAGCAACAGTGCTAACCACTGAGCCACCATCCTATGCCATACTCTTGGGAGTAGAACAAGTGTGAATTTCTACTTTGAAATCCTCTTCGTGGTGTTGCCCATGTGGTATCCAGTCGAATCTCCAACAATCCTTTTGTTCAAGACACAGGTGGTCCTACCCCCCAAGATTTTTGTGTCAGTGGCATAATGTACTGTAGCTGCACCCCTATAGTCTTTATTCCATGTAGACTAACAGCCCGGCATTACAATGCTTTGAGTTGAAACCAGTGGTTCATCCACTTCTCCAAAGTGGCCCAGGAGCCATTTGTTTTTAATGCAACAATGCCAAACTTCTTGTTGCTCATGCTACTGTGAACAGCCTATGTGGCCTACATGTGCTACTATGGTTTCAAAGTATGTCTTTCCCATCAAGCACATAAGGGACATCATTGGTCAGCAATTGCATAGGGAACTGCCAGCAGCGGATCTTGATGATTTGCATGTTCTCGTGCATTCAGTGGAGTGTGGAAGAAAATTCCTCAGACAACCATTGTTAACTTCATTGATAACACACTGAGGAGTATAAGACCATGTATTTCTGTGTGTGACGCTCATAAGCAATATGAAATAAATTGAGATGTTTTGAAAATTTTGTTTCCATTTTTTATCATTTTCATATGATTAACATGTCTATTGATCCTGTGATTTCCATAATTCCACAAATTTTCCTACTTGAGGAGTTTAGGGTCTCTGTTAAGAAAATGTGAAAACAATAAAAATAAAAGTAGCGCAGATATTAAACATATTTTTAAGTATTTTTATTCCTTACTGTGCAGGAATATTACATAATAATGATACCAATTTTTTTTTTTTTTTTTTTAAATGCAGAATAGCTAGTAAGTTTCTTTTTTATTAAATAACTAGCTGAAGAGCCCGGCGTTGCCTGGGCATAGTAAATATCTGTGGTTAGTTATAGCACCTCACTTCTCTTATTTTCCCATCACGGCTCTCATTTTCCCAATCACATCTTTCATTTTCCCCCTCACATCTCTCATTTTCTCCCTCACACCTCTCATTTTCTCCCTCACTCCGCTCATTCCCCCCTAACACTTGTCATTTCAACCTCACATCTGTCATTTTCGGATCACTCCACTATTTTTCCTCACTCCTCTTATTTTGCACTCACACCTTTTCATTTTCACCTCACACCTCTCATTTTCACTTCATCACCTCAGTATATACATGTTTGTCATCTCCCTTATATATAGTATACATCTGTATGTCATCTCCTGTATATAGTATATACCTGTATGTCATCTCCCCTGTATATAGTATATACCTGCTGTGTGTCATCTCCCCTATATATAGTATATAC
Source organism: Ranitomeya imitator (assembly GCF_032444005.1). Lineage (NCBI taxonomy): Eukaryota > Metazoa > Chordata > Amphibia > Anura > Dendrobatidae > Ranitomeya > Ranitomeya imitator. The sequence goes on from NC_091284.1 coordinate 437,062,113, forward strand.
CTGAATGTCATCTCCTTCTATATATAGTATATACCTGCATGTCATCTCCTCCTGTATATAGTATATACCTGTGTGTCATCTCCCCTGTATATAGTATATATCTGTGTGTCATCTCCTCCTAAGTGGTAGAACTTGCACTATTGCTGACTGACTAAATACTTTTTTGCCCCACTGTACAGTATATACCTGTATGTCATCTCCTCCTGTATATAGTATATACCTGCTGTGTGTCATCTCCCCTATATATAGTATATACCTGAATGTCATCTCCTTCTATATACAGTATATACCTGTATGTCATCTCCCCTGTATATAGTATATACCTGCTGTGTGTCATCTCCCCTATATATAGTATATACCTGAATGTCATCTCCTTCTATATATAGTATATACCTGTATGTCATCTCCTCCTGTATATAGCATATACCTGCATGTCATCTTCTATATATAGCATATACCTGTATGTCATCTCCTCCTGTATATAGTATATACCTGTAGGTCATCTGCTCCTGTATATAGTATATACCTGTGTGTCATCTCCTCCTGTATACAGTGGGGCAAAAAAGTATTTAGTCAGTCAGCAATAGTGCAAGTTCCACCACTTAAAAAGATGAGAGGCGTCTGTAATTTACATCATAGGTAGACCTCAACTATGGGAGACAAACTGAGAAAAAAAAATCCAGAAAATCACATTGTCTGTTTTTTTATCATTTTTTTTGCATATTATGGTGGAAAATAAGTATTTGGTCAGAAACAAACAATCAAGATTTCTGGCTCTCACAGACCTGTAACTTCTTCTTTAAGAGTATCCTCTTTCCTCCACTCATTACCTGTAGTAATGGCACCTGTTTAAACTTGTTATCAGTATAAAAAGACACCTGTGCACACCCTCAAACAGTCTGACTCCAAACTCCACTATGGTGAAGACCAAAGAGCTATCAAAGGACACCAGAAACAAAATTGTAGCCCTGCACCAGGCTGGGAAGACTGAATCTGCAATAGCCAACCAGCTTGGAGTGAAGAAATCAACAGTGGGAGCAATAATTAGAAAATGGAAGACATACAAGACCACTGATAATCTCCCTCGATCTGGGGCTCCACGCAAAATCCCACCCCGTGGGGTCAGAATGATCACAAGAACGGTGAGCAAAAATCCCAGAACCACGCGGGGGGACCTAGTGAATGAACTGCAGAGAGCTGGGACCAATGTAACAAGGCCTACCATAAGTAACACACTACGCCACCATGGACTCAGATCCTGCAGTGCCAGACGTGTCCCACTGCTTAAGCCAGTACATGTCCGGGCCCGTCTGAAGTTTGCTAGAGAGCATTTGGATGATCCAGAGGAGTTTTGGGAGAATGTCCTATGGTCTGATGAAACCAAACTGGAACTGTTTGGTAGAAACACAACTTGTCGTGTTTGGAGGAAAAAGAATACTGAGTTGCATCCATCAAACACCATACCTACTGTAAAGCATGGTGGTGGAAACATCATGCTTTGGGGCTGTTTCTCTGCAAAGGGGCCAGGACGACTGATCCGGGTACATGAAAGAATGAATGGGGCCATGTATCGTGAGATTTTGAGTGCAAACCTCCTTCCATCAGCAAGGGCATTGAAGATGAAACGTGGCTGGGTCTTTCAACATGACAATGATCCAAAGCACACCGCCAGGGCAAAGAAGGAGTGGCTTTGTAAGAAGCATTTCAAGGTCCTGGAGTGGCCTAGCCAGTCTCCAGATCTCAACCCTATAGAAAACCTTTGGAGGGAGTTGAAAGTCCGTGTTGCCAAGTGAAAAGCCAAAAACATCACTGCTCTAGAGGAGATCTGCATGGAGGAATGGGCCAACATACCAACAACAGTGTGTGACAACCTTGTGAAGACTTACAGAAAACGTTTGACCTCTGTCATTGCCAACAAAGGATATATTACAAAGTATTGAGATGAAATTTTGTTTCTGACCAAATACTTATTTTCCACCATAATATGCAAATAAAATGTTAAAAAAATGGACAATGTGATTTTCTGGATTTTTTTTTCTCAGTTTGTCTCCCATAGTTGAGGTCTACCTATGATGTAAATTACAGACGCCGCTCATCTTTTTAAGTGGTAGAACTTGCACTATTGCTGACTGACTAAATACTTTTTTGCCCCACTGTATAGTATATACCTGTATGTCATCTCCTCCTGTATATATATGTACCTGTATGTCATCTCCTCTATATAGTATATACCTGAATGTCATCTCCTTCTATATATAGTATATACCTGTATGTCATCTCCTCCTGTATATAGTATATACCTGTGTGTCATCTCCCCTGTATATAGTATATATCTGTGTGTCATCTCCTCCTGTATATAGTATATACCTGCATGTCATCTTCTATATATAGCATATACCTGTATGTCATCTCCTCCTGCATATAGTATATACCTGTAGGTCATCTGCTCCTGTATATAGTATATATCTGTGTGTCATCTCCCCTGTATATAGTATATACCTGTGTGTCATCTCCTCCTGTATTAGACCTCGTTCACACGTTATTTGCTCAGTATTTTTACCTCAGTATTTGTAAACTGATAAATCCCCAGCCAACAGGAAGCCCTCCCCCTGGCAGTATATATTAGCTCACACATACACATAATAGACAGGTCATGTGACTGACAGCTGCCGTATTTCCTATATGGTACATTTGTTGTAGTTTGTCTGCTTATTAATCAGATTTTTATTTTTGAAGGATAAAACCAGACTTGTGTGTGTTTTAGGGCGAGTTTCGTTTGTCAAGTTGTGTGTGTTGAGTTGCGTGTGGCGACATGCATGTAGCGACTTTTGTGAGATGAGTTTTGTGTGGCAACATGCGTGTAGCAACTTTTTGTGTGTCGAGTTGCATGTGACAGGTTAGTGTAGCAAGTTGTGTGCAGCAAGTTTTGCGCATGGCGAGTTTTGCGCGTGGCGAGTTTTATGTGTGGTGCCTTTTGAGTATGTGCAAGTTTTGTTTGAGGCAACTTTTGCATGTGTTGCAACTTTTGTGCATGTGGCCATTTTTCTGCGTGTGCAAGTTTTGCGTGTGGCGAGTTTTCCATGAGGTGAGTTTTGCACTTGTGGCGAGTTTTGCAAGAGCCTAGTTTTTGCATGTGGCGAGTTCTGCGCGTGGCGAGTTTTGAGCGGCGACTTTTGTGTTTCGACTTTTATGTGGCGAGGTTGGTGTATTTGTTGTGAAATGTGTGCTGAGGGTAATATGTGTTCAAGCACGTGGTAGTGTGTGGCGCATTTTGTGTGTGTGTTCATATCACCGTGTGTGGTGAGTATCCCATGTTGGGGCCCCACCTTAGCAACTGTACGGTATATACTCTTTGGCACCATCGCTCTCATTCTTTAAGTCCCCCTTGTTCACATCTGGCAGCTGTCAATTTGCCTCCTACACTTTTCCTTTCATTTTTTCCCATTATGTAGATAGGGGCAAAATTGTTTGGTGAATTGGAAAGCGCGGGGTTAAAATTTCACCTCACAACATAGCCTATGACGCGCTCGGGGTCCAGACGTGTGACTGTGCAAACTTTTGTGGCTGTAGCTGCGACGCCTCCAACACTTTTCCTTTCACTTTTTCCACATTATGTAGATAGGGGCAAAATTGTTTGGTGAATTGGAAAGCACGGGGTTAAAATTTCACCTCACAACATAGCCTATGACGCTCTCAGGGTCCAGACGTGTGACTGTGCAAAATTTTGTGGCTGTAGCTGCGACGCCTCCAACACTTTTCCTTTCACTTTTTCCCCATTATGTAGATAAGGGCAAAATTGTTTGGTGAATTGGAACGCACAGGGTTAAAATTTCACCTCACAACATAGCCTATGACGCTCTCAGGGTCCAGACGTGTGACTGTGCAAAATTTTGTGGCTGTAGCTGCGACGGTGCAGATGCCAATCCCGGATATACATACATACACACACACACACACATTCCGCTTTATATATTAGATTTTAAAGGGCTTAATCATTAGTGTTTTATAAAAAGAAGGCAAGTTTAGGGGACAAGTAATATGATCTACAAATGGTGCTATGAATGTTGGCTGCAAATGAAAGCTGGGAAAATATATTTTGAATTTTAATGTTAAGTAAAAGCTGCTCATATTGAAGTTTGGAAAACAACATCTTCACTTATCACATCAGGGAACTGCAGTCTGTGACTGCAGTAAAGATGACATATTAACCCCTTCATGACCCAGCCTATTTTGACCTTAAAGACCTTGCCGTTTTTTGCAATTCTGACCAGTGTCCCTTTATGAGGTAATAACTCAGGAACGCTTCAACGGATCCTAGCGGTTCTGAGATTGTTTTTTTGTGACATATTGGGCTTCATGTTAGTGGTAAATTTAGGTCAATAAATTCTGCGTTTATTTGTGATAAAAACGGAAATTTGGCGAAAATTTTGAAAATTTCGCAATTTTCACATTTTGAATTTTTATTCTGTTAAACCAGAGAGTTATGTGACACAAAATAGTTAATAAATAACATTTCCCACATGTTTACTTTACATCAGCACAATTTTGGAAACAAAATTTTTTTTTGCTAGGAAGTTATAAGGGTTAAAATTTGACCAGCGATTTCTCATTTTTACAACGAAATTTACAAAACCATTTTTTTTAGGGACCACCTCACATTTGAAGTCAGTTTGAGGGGTCTATATAGCTGAAAATACCCAAAAGTGACACCATTCTAAAAACTGCACCCCTCAAGGTACTCAAAACCACATTCAAGAAGTTTATTAACCCTTCAGGTGCTTCACAGCAGCAGAAGCAACATGGAAGGAAAAAATGAACATTTAACTTTTTAGTCACAAAAATTATCTTTTAGCAACAATTTTTTTATTTTCCCAATGGTAAAAGGAGAAACTGAACCACGAAAGTTGTTGTCCAATTTGTCCTGAGTACGCTGATACCTCATATGTGGGGGTAAACCACTGTTTGGGCGCACGGCAGGGCTTGGAAGGGAAGGAGCGCCACTTGACTTTTTGAATCAAAAATTGACTCCACTCTTTAGCGGACACCATGTCACCTTTGGAGAGCCCCCGTGTGCCTAAAAATTGGAGCTCCCCCACAAGTGACCCCATTTTGGAAACTAGACGCCCCAAGGAACTTATCTAGATGCATAGTGAGCACTTTGAACCCCCAGGTGCTTCACAAATTTATCCGTAAAAATGAAAAAGTACTTTTTTTTCACCAAAAAATTCTTTCAGCCTCAATTGTTTCATTTTCACATGGGCAACAGGATAAAATGGATCCTAAAATTTGTTGGGCAATTTCTCCTGAGTACACTGATACCTCATATGTGGGGGTAAACCACTGTTTGGGCACATGGTAAAGCTCGGAAGGGAAGGGGCGCCATTTGACTTTTTGAATGGAAAATTAGCTCCATCGTTAGCGGACACCATGTCGTGTTTGGAGAGCTCCTGTGTGCCTAAACATTGGCGCTCCCCCACAAGTGACCCCATTTTGGAAACTAGACCCCCCAAGGAACTTATTTAGATGCCTAGTGAGCACTTTAAACCCTCAGGTGCTTCACAAATTGATCTGTAAAAATGAAAAAGTACTTTTTTTTCACAAAAAAATTCTTTTCGCCTTAATTTTTTCATTTTCACATGGGCAATAGGATAAAATGGATCATAAAGTTTGTTGGTCAATTTCTCCCGAGTACGCCGATACCTCATATGTGGGGGTAAACCACTGTTTGGGCACTCGGCAGGGCTCGGAAGGGAAGGCGCGCCATTTGACTTTTTGAATGGAAAATTAGCTCCAATTGTTAGCGGACACCATGTTGCGTTTGGAGAGCCCCTGTGTGCCTAAACATTGGAGCTCCCCCACAAGTGACCCCATTTTGGAAACTAGACCCCCAAGAAACTTATCTAGATGCATATTGAGCACTTTAAACCCCCAGGTGCTTCACAGAAGTTTATAACGCAGAGCCATGAAAATAGAAAATAATTTTTCTTTCCTCAAAAATGAATTTTTAGCCTGGAATTTCCTATTTTGCCAAGGGTAATAGGAGAAATTGGACCATAAATGTTATTGTCCAGTTTGTCCTGAGTACGCTGATACCCAATATGTGGGGGTAAACCACTGTTTGGGCGCACGGCAGGGCTCGGAAGGGAAGGCACGCCATTTGGCTTTTTAAATGGAAAATTAGCTCCAATCATTAGCGGACACCATGTCACGTTTGGAGAGCCCCTGTGTGCCTAAACATTGGAGATCCCCCAGAAATGACCTCATTTTGGAAACTAGTCCACCAAAGGAACTAATCTAGATGTGTGGTGAGGACTTTGAACCCCCAAGTGCTTCACAGAAGTTTATAACGCAGAGCCATGAAAATAAAAAAAAAAAATTATTTTCTCAAAAATGATCTTTTAGCCTGCAATTTTTTATTTTCCCAAGGGTAACAGGAGAAATTTGACCCCAAAAGTTGTTGTCCAATTTCTCCTGAGTACGCTGATACCCCATATGTGGGGGTAAACCACTGTTTGGGCACATGTCGGAGCTCGGAAGTGAAGTAGTGACGTTTTGAAATGCAGACTTTGATGGAATGCTCTGTGGGCGTCACGTTGCGTTTGCAGAGCCCCTGATGTGGCTTAACAGTAGAAACCTCCCACAAGTGACCCCATTTTGGAAACTAGAGCCCGAAAGGAACTTATCTAGATGTGTGGTGAGCACTTTGAACCCCCAAGTGCTTCACAGAAGTTTATAATGCAGAGCCGTGAAAATAATAAATACGTTTTCTTTCCTCAAAAATAATTATTTAGCCAAGAATTTTTTAATTTTCCCAAGGGTAACAGGGGAAATTTGACCCCAATATTTGTTGTCCAGTTTCTCCTGAGTACGGTGATACCCCATATGTGGGGGTAAACTACTGTTTGTGCACATGCCGGGGCTCGGAATTGAAGTAGTGACGTTTTGAAATGCAGACTTTGATGGAATGCTCTGCGGGCGTCACGTTGCGTTTGCAGAGCCCCTGATGTGGCTAAACAGTAGAACCCCCCCACAAGTGACCCTATTTTGGAAACTAGACCCCGAAAGGAACTTATCTAGATGTGTGGTGAGCACTTTGAACCCCCAAGTGCTTCATAGAAGTTTATAATGCAGAGCCGTGAAAATAATAAATACGTTTTCTTTCCTCAAAAATAATTATTTAGCCCAGAATTTTTTTATTTTCCCAAGGGTTACAGGAGAAATTGGACCCCAAAAGTTGTTGTCCAGTTTCTCCTGAGTACGCTGATACCCCATGTGTGGAGGTAAACCACTGTTTGGGCACACGTCGGGGCTCAGAAGGGAAGTAGTGACTTTTGAAATGCAGACTTTGATGGAATGGTCTGCGGGTGTCACGTTGCGTTTGCAGAGCCCCTGGTGTGCCTAAACAGTAGAAACCCCCCACATGTGACCCCATTTTAGAAACTAGACCCCCCAAGGAACTTATCTAGATATGTGGTGAGCACTTTGAACCCCCAAGTGCTTCACAGACGTTTACAACGCAGAGCCGTGAAAATAAAAAATCATTTTTCTTTCCTCAAAAATGATGTTTTAGCAAGCATTTTTTTATTTTCACAAGGGTAACAGGAGAAATTGGACCCCAGTAATTGTTGCGCAGTTTATCCTGAGTATGCTGGTACCCCATATGTGGGGGTAAACCACTGTTTGGGCACACGTCGGGGCTCGGAAGTGAGGGAGCACCATTTGACTTTTTGAATACGAGATTGGCTGGAATCAATGGTGGCGCCATGTTGCGTTTGGAGACCCCTGATGTGCCTAAACAGTGGTAACCCCTCAATTCTACCTCCAACACTAACCCCAACACACCCCTAACTCTAATCCCAACTATAGCCATAACCCTAATCACACCCCTAACCACAACCCTAATTCCAACCCTAACCCTAAGGCTATGTGCCCACGTTGTGGATTCGTGTGAGATTTTTCAGCATCATTTTTGAAAAATCCGCGGGTAAAAGGCACTGCGTTTTACCTGCGGATTTTCCGCGGATTTCCAGTATTTTTTGTGCGGATTTCACCTGCGGATTCCTATTGAGGAACAGGTGTAAAACGCTGCGGAATCCGCACAAAGAATTGACATGCTGCGGAAAATACAACGCTGCATTTCCGCGTGGTATTTTCCGCACCATGGGCACAGCGGATTTGGTTTTCCATATGTTTACATGGTACTGTAAACCTGATGGAACACTGCTGCGGATCCGCAGCCATATCCGCACCGTGTGCACATAGCCTAATTCTAAAGGTATGTGCACACGCTGAGGAAAACGCTGCGGATCCGCAGCAGTTTCCCATGAGTTTACAGTTCAATGTAAACCTATGGGAAACAAAAATCGCTGTACACATGCTGCGGAAAAACTGCACGGAAACGCAGCGGTTTACATTCCGCAGCATGTCACTTCTTTGTGCGGATTCCGCAGCGGTTTTACAACTGCTGAAATAGAAAATCGCAGTTGTAAAACCGCAGTGAAATGCGCAGAAAAAACGCGGTAAATCCGCCATAAATACGCAGCGGTTTAGCACTGCGGATTTATCAAATCCGCAGCGGAAAAATCTGCAGAGGACCAGAATACGTGTGCACATACCGAAACCCTAACCCTAGCCCTACCCCTAGCCCTAACCCTACCCCTAGCCCTAACCCTACCCCTAACCCTAGCCCTAACCCTAACCCTACCCCTAACCCTACCCCTAACCCTAACCCTACCCCTAACCCTACCCCTAACCTTAACCCTAACCCTACCCCTAACCCTACCCCTAACCCTAACCCTAACCCTACCCCTAACCCTAACCCTAACCCTAGCCCTAACCCTACCCCTAACCCTAACCCTATTCTAACATTAGTGGAAAAAAAAAATCTTTATTTTTTATTGTCCCTACCTATGGGGGTGACAAAGGGGGGGGGTCATTTATTATTTTTTTTTATTTTGATCACTGAGATAGATTATATCTCAGTGATCAAAATGCACTTTGGAACGAATCTGCCGGCCGGCAGATTCGGCGGGCGCACTGTTATGTTTGCTAATGACAGGTGTTATGACGGCAATCCAGAAACACAGTGTGCTTAGCGATCAGAGCGCACACAGTGATCTGACAAATACCCAAAAATACAAGAACGAGCTCTGAGACGTGGAAACTCTGTAGACTGCACACCTGATCCTATCCTAAACACAACTAAAAGCGGCTGTGGATTGCGCCTAACAACTACCTAGGCAACTCGGCACAGCCTAAGAAACTAGCTAGCCTGAAGATAGAAAAATAGGCCTGACTTGCCCCAGAGAAATTCCCCAAAGGAAAAGGCAGCCCCCCACATATAATGACTGTGAGTAAGATGAAAAGACAAAACGTAGGGATGAAATAGATTCAGCAAAGTGGGGCCCGATATTCTAGGACAGAGCGAGGGCAGTAAAGCGAACTTTGCAGTCTACAAAAAACCCTAAAGCAAAACCACGCAAAGGGGGCAAAAAAAACCCACCGTGCCGAACTAACGGCACGGCGGTACACCCTTTGCGTCTCAGAGCTTCCAGCAAAACAAAAGACAAGCTGGACAGAAAAAAAGCAACAAAAAAACAAAAAGCACTTAGCTATACAGAGCAGCAGGTCACAGGAACAATCAGGAGAAGCTCAGATCCAACACTGAAACATTGACAAGGAGCAAGGATAGCAGCATCAGGCGGAGTTAAGTAATGAAGCAGTTAACGAGCTCACCAGAACACCTGAGGGAGGAAGCTCAGAAGCTGCAGTACCACTTGTGACCACAGGAGTGAATTCAGCCACAGAATTCACAACAGTACCCCCCCTTGAGGAGAGGTCACCGAACCCTCACCAGAGCCCCCAGGCCGACCAGGATGAGCCGCATGAAAGGCACGAACAAGATCGGAAGCATGAACATCAGAGGCAAAAACCCAGGAATTATCTTCCTGAGCATAACCCTTCCATTTAACCAGATACTGGAGTTTCCGTCTAGAAACACGAGAATCCAAAATCTTCTCCACAATATACTCCAATTCCCCCTCCACCAAAACCGGGGCAGGAGGCTCAACAGATGGAACCATAGGTGCCACGTATCTCCGCAACAACGACCTATGGAATACATTATGTATGGAAAAGGAGTCTGGGAGGGTCAAACGAAAAGACACAGGATTGAGAACCTCAGAAATCCTATACGGACCAATAAAACGAGGTTTAAATTTAGGAGAGGAAACCTTCATAGGAATATGACGAGAAGATAACCAAACCAGATCCCCAACACGAAGTCAGGGACCCACACGGCGTCTGCGATTAGCGAAAAGTTGAGCTTTCTCCTGGGACAAGATCAAATTGTCCACTACCTGAGTCCAGATCTGCTGCAACCTATCCACCACAGAATCCACACCAGGACAGTCCGAAGACTCAACCTGTCCTGAAGAGAAACGAGGATGGAACCCAGAATTGCAAAAAAATGGAGAAACCAAGGTAGCCGAGCTGGCCCGATTATTAAGGGCGAACTCAGCCAACGGCAAAAAGGACACCCAATCATCCTGGTCTGCAGAAACAAAACATCTCAGATATGTTTCCAAGGTCTGATTGGTTCGTTCGGTCTGGCCATTAGTCTGAGGATGGAAAGCCGAGGAAAAGGATAGGTCAATGCCCATCCTACCACAAAAGGCTCGCCAAAACCTTGAAACAAACTGGGAACCTCTGTCAGAAACAATATTCTCAGGAATGCCATGCAACCGAACCACATGCTGAAAGAACAAAGGTACCAAATCAGAGGAGGAAGGCAATTTAGCCAAGGGCACCAGATGGACCATTTTAGAAAAGCGATCACAGACCACCCAAATGACTGACATCTTTTGAGAAACGGGAAGGTCAGAAATGAAATCCATCGAAATATGTGTCCAAGGCCTCTTTGGGACCGGCAAGGGCAAAAGCAACCCACTGGCACGAGAACAGCAGGGCTTAGCCCTAGCACAAATCCCACAGGACTGCACAAAAGTACGTACATCCCGTGACAGAGATGGCCACCAGAAGGATCTAGCCACTAACTCTCTGGTACCAAAGATTCCAGGATGACCAGCCAACACCGAACAATGAAGTTCAGAGATAAGTTTATTAGTCCACCTATCAGGGACGAACAGTTTCTCTGCTGGACAACGATCAGGTTTATTCGCCTGAAATTTTTGCAGCACCCGCCGCAAATCAGGGGAGATGGCAGACACAATGACTCCTTCCTTGAGGATACCCGCTGGCTCAGATAAACCCGGAGAGTCGGGCACAAAACTCCTAGACAGAGCATCCGCCTTCACATTTTTAGAGCCCGGAAGGTACGAAATCACAAAGTCGAAGCGGGCAAAAAATAACGACCAACGGGCCTGTCTAGGATTCAAGCGCTTGGCAGACTCGAGATAAGTCAAGTTCTTATGATCAGTCAATACCACCACGCGATGCTTAGCTCCTTCAAGCCAATGACGCCACTCCTCGAATGCCCACTTCATGGCCAGCAACTCTCGATTGCCCACATCATAATTACGCTCAGCGGGCGAAAACTTCCTGGAAAAGAAAGCACATGGTTTCATCACTGAGCAATCAGAACCTCTCTGTGACAAAACCGCCCCTGCTCCAATCTCAGAAGCATCAACCTCGACCTGGAACGGAAGAGAAACATCTGGCTGACACAACACAGGGGCAGAACAAAAACGACGCTTCAACTCCTGAAAAGCTTCCACAGCAGCAGAAGACCAATTAACCAAATCAGCACCCTTCTTGGTCAAATCGGTCAATGGTTTGGCAATGCTAGAAAAATTACAGATGAAGCGACGATAAAAATTAGCAAAGCCCAGGAACTTTTGCAGACTTTTCAGAGATGTCGGCTGAATCCAATCCTGGATGGCTTGGACCTTAACTGGATCCATCTCTATAGTAGAAGGGGTAAAGATGAACCCCAAAAATGAAACTTTCTGCACACCGAAGAGACACTTTGATCCCTTCACAAACAAAGAGTTAGCACGCAGAACCTGAAAAACCATTCTGACCTGCTTCACATGAGACTCCCAATCATCTGAGAAGATCAAAATGTCATCCAAGTAAACAATCAGGAATTTATCCAGATACTCACGGAAGATGTCATGCATAAAAGACTGAAACACAGATGGAGCATTGGCAAGTCCGAACGGCATCACTAGATACTCAAAATGACCCTCGGGCGTATTGAATGCAGTTTTCCATTCATCTCCTTGCCTGATTCTCACCAGATTATACGCACCACGAAGATCTATCTTAGTGAACCAACTAGCCCCCTTAATCCGAGCAAACAAGTCAGATAACAATGGCAAGGGATACTGAAATTTAACAGTGATCTTATTAAGAAGGCGGTAATCAATACACGGTCTCAGCGAACCATCCTTCTTGGCTACAAAGAAGAACCCTGCTCCCAGTGGTGATGACGATGGGCGAATATGTCCCTTCTCCAGGGATTCCTTCACATAACTGCGCATAGCGGCGTGTTCGGGCACGGATAAATTAAATAATCGACCTTTAGGGAATTTACTACCAGGAATCAAATTGATAGCACAATCACAATCCCTATGCGGAGGTAGAGCATCGGACTTGGGCTCTTCAAATACATCCTGATAATCAGACAAGAACTCTGGGACCTCAGAAGGGGTGGATGACGAAATCGACAAAAATGGAACATCACCATGTACCCCCTGACAACCCCAGCTGGATACCGACATGGAATTCCAATCCAATACTGGATTATGGGTTTGTAGCCATGGCAACCCCAACACGACCACATCATGCAGATTATGCAACACCAGAAAGCGAATAACTTCCTGATGTGCAGGAGCCATGCACATGGTCAGCTGGGCCCAGTATTGAGGTTTATTCTTGGCCAAAGGTGTAGCACCAATTCCTCTCAATGGAATAGGACACCGCAAAGGCTCCAAGAAAAACCCACAACGTTTAGCATAATCCAAATCCATCAGATTCAGGGCAGCGCCCGAATCCACAAACGCCATGACAGAAAACGACGACAAAGAGCATATCAAGGTAATGGACAGAAGGAATTTGGACTGTACAGTACCAATGACGGCAGACCTAGCGGACCGCTTAGTGCGCTTAGGACAATCAGAAATAGCATGAGTGGAATCACCACAGTAGAAACACAGACCATTCAGACGTCTGTATTCCTGCCGTTCAACTCTAGTCATAGTCCTATCGCACTGCATAGGCTCAGGTTTAACCTCAGGCAGTACCGCCAAATGGTGCACAGATTTACGCTCGCGCAAGCGTCGACCGATCTGAATGGCCAAAGACAAAGACTCATTCAAACCAGCAGGCATAGGAAATCCCACCATGACATCCTTAAGAGCCTCAGAGAGACCCTTTCTGAACAAAGCTGCCAGCGCAGATTCATTCCACTGAGTGAGTACTGACCATTTCCTAAATTTCTGACAATATACTTCTATATCATCCTGACCCTGGCACAAAGCCAGCAAATTTTTCTCAGCCTGATCCACTGAATTAGGCTCATCGTACAGCAATCCGAGCGCCAGGAAAAACGCATCGACACTACTCAATGCAGGGTCTCCTGGCGCAAGAGAAAATGCCCAGTCTTGAGGGTCGCCGCGCAAAAAAGAAATAATAATCAAAACCTGTTGAATAGGATTACCAGAAGAATGAGGTTTCAAGGCCAGAAATAGCTTACAATTATTTTTGAAACTTAGAAACTTAGTTCTATCTCCAAAAAAACAAATCAGGAATAGGAATTCTTGGTTCTAACATAGATTTCTGATCAATAGTATCTTGAATTTTTTGTACATTTATAACGAGATTATCCATTGAAGAGCACAGACCCTGAATATCCATGTCCACACCTGTGTCCAGAATCACCCAAATGTCTAGGGGAAAAAAAAAAGTGAACACAGAGCAGAAAAAAAAAAAAAAAAAAAAATGATGTCAGAACTTTTTCTTTCCCTCTATTGAGAATCATTAGGCGGGCTCCTTGTACTGTTATGTATGCTAATGACAGGTGTTATGAAGGCAATCCAGAAACACAGTGTGCTTAGCGATCAGAGCGCACACAGTGATCTGACAAATACCCAAAAATACAAGAACGAGCTCTGAGACGTGGAAACTCTGTAGACTGCACACCTGATCCTATCCTAAACACAACTAAAAGCGGCTGTGGATTGCGCCTAACAACTACCTAGGCAACTCGGCACAGCCTAAGAAACTAGCTAGCCTGAAGATAGAAAAATAGGCCTGACTTGCCCCAGAGAAATTCCCCAAAGGAAAAGGCAGCCCCCCACATATAATGACTGTGAGTAAGATGAAAAGACAAAACGTAGGGATGAAATAGATTCAGCAAAAAGGGGCCCGATATTCTAGGACAGAGCGAGGACAGTAAAGCGAACTTTGCAGTCTACAAAAAACCCTAAAGCAAAACCACGCAAAGGGGGCAAAAAAAACCCACCGTGCCGAACTAACGGCACGGCGGTACACCCTTTGCGTCTCAGAGCTTCCAGCAAGACAAAAGACAAGCTGGACAGAAAAAAAGCAACAAAAAAACAAAAAGCACTTAGCTATACAGAGCAGCAGGTCACAGGAACAATCAGGAGAAGCTCAGATCCAACACTGAAACATTGACAAGGAGCAAGGATAGCAGCATCAGGCGGAGTTAAGTAATGAAGCAGTTAACGAGCTCACCAGAACACCTGAGGGAGGAAGCTCAGAAGCTGCAGTACCACTTGTGACCACAGGAGTGAATTCAGCCACAGAATTCACAACAGCGCACTGCGCATGCGCCCGCCATTTTGGAAGATGGCGGCGCCCGGTGAGAAGACGGACGGACCCCGGCAGGATCGGTAAGTATGATGGGGTGGGGGGAGCACGGGGGGCGGGATCGGAGCATGGGGGGTGGATCGGAGCACGTGAGGGGTTGAACGGAGCACGGGGGGGTGGAACGGAGCACGGGGGGGTGGAACGGAGCACGGGGGGGTGGAACGGAGCACGGGGGGGTGTGGATCAGAGTGCAGGGGGGGTGATTGGAGCACGGGGAGGGTGATTGGAGCATGGGGGGAGCGGACAAAAGCACGGGGGGAGCCGGAGCACAGGACGGAGGGGAGCCGGAGCAGTGTACCGGCCAGATTGGAGGGCTGGGGGGGCGATCGGTGGGGTGGGGGCACATTATTGTTTCCAGCCATGGCCGATGATATTGCAGCATCGGCCATGGCTGGATTGTAATATTTCACCAGTTATAATAGGTGAAATATTACAAATCGCTCTGATTGGCAGTTTCACTTTCAACAGCCAATCAGAGCGATCGTAGCCGTGGGGGGGTGAAGCCACCCCCCCTGGGCTAAACTACCACTCCCCCTGTCCCTGCAGATTGGGTGAAATGGGAGTTAACCCTTTCACCCGGCCTGCAGGGACGCGATCTTTCCATGACGCCACATAGGCGTCATGGGTCGGATTGGCACCGACTTTCATGACGCCTACGTGGCGTCAAAGGTCGGGAAGGGGTTAAATAATTTCCGTTTCACAGGTCAGAGTGCAGCCCTGTGGAGTATACAGGTGTCACGGGTGTCATAGGCTGCAGACACGGCATCTGGCTGCAGAAGGTCTCTGAGGTTGGATTTGCAGATGCCTTCCTAGTCCTTCTGACTCTTGGACCCAGTGGCAACCTCCCCTCCGGCTCTAATTGACCTGGGTGTTTATAGACTTGCTGTCTGATTCTGGGAATCGCCGCTGATATTTCCAGTTTCCCCTGTTGAGGGTTGGAGCTATAGCAGTCGGCTATCTTCCTCCTGGATGTTGCTGGAGGACGCCTGTGTTACCTTTCTGAGTCTACTCAAGATAAGTGTTCCCCTTTTTTGTCTATCCCAGCTGTCTTTAGTTGTAGTTGGGATTGACTAGTACTACCCCATCCTTCCCTAAGCAGGGCTTATTGCCAGGGTCAGGCAGGGATTAGGTTCCTGCTTGGTGATAGGTGCAGAACCCATATAGGGACATTTAGGGCAGACAGGACGATTTTAGATTTGCCTAGGGGTCCCCACTCCCCACTTCCCTAGGGTTGGGCTCCCTTCTCCTCATCCCTTCGTGTTGCTCTTCCCATACTGTGCTTGACAACAAGTACCTCTAATACGCTGGGCTCTTGGACAAATGTATTAATTCTGTGATACAAGGGCATGTGCACAAGACATTTTTTCAGGGCAAGCGAACCTGACTAGGATTTCATCTGTAAACCACTACAGGAAACAGCAGCGTTTTTGTTTTTCTAGAATCGTCTTTTTTGTGGTTTTTGGTAGTTTTAGTGTTTTAAGCTCTTTTCTGTCTTTTATGACCACCATTGGTTTTTCTGAGCACTTTTCATATGTCTTTTTTATTGGTGCATTCTGGACGTTATTTTTAACTCCATTCAACAATGAAAAAACCACTAGCAGTTTTTCAAGCAAAAACGTTGATAAAACATTCAATAAGCTGCCAGTTGTCTTCCGAGTGTTTTCAGAGCCTTCACCCAAACTGAAATAGAACGTATGGTGTATCTTCTTTTCCAATGTTTTTATTTTCATTTTAGCAACATAACAAGATTCAAGTTTGAAGGCATTGTTTTTCATTAGGTAACATATAACATATAATATTCCATATTATAAAGACATTTGACATATAATGGGTGTCTATAAGACTTTGTATTGTTTCATTAACAATTTTAAGCGTATCAAACGCTTCATATCGTTTTAAAGATATAGAAAAAGTACAGAAAAAGTACATTCCAATATTTTCGTTTTCGTATGGTGTATCTTCAAAGCGGAAAATGCCTGAAGAATTGTCGGGTCACTTTTTGGAAACTTGAAGAGGATAAAAGTTCTTAACATATGAACAACAAGTGCTTTTTACAAGAAAAATTTAGAAGACCTGCTCCAAATCTGCCTGAAAATAAACATGTGAACATTCCCTAAAGCAAAAATGCACCAATACGGTAAGTAACTTTGTTGACTACAGCAGTCATACCTGCACTGGTTTCCATGAATCATACATTGCCTAGCAATATGTGTAGATTATAAATATTTTAATTGCTCTCTATCACAAATCTGTGATTGCTCCTACAGTTTCACAGAAAATGACCTCAATTCTTGTGGGAGTTTCCTGGGAATGTTGTGAGAATTCTCCTTAGTGTACATTACAAGACCTCAATGTTTTCTAACTCACTAATCAGTGAAAAACATGCAATTACAACACAGAGTTGAAAATTACATTATGTTTTGTAGAAATAAAAGTATTATAAAAAACATGCATAGTCAAAAATGTGCAATTGATTGACAATTATCCAATATATATGTGTTGTGGTTTCCTGGATGTATACCCTTAAGGTAATACTCTCCTGCATATAAACTTATACACATATGATCATTGTATATAATATGCATTTGGGAATTCATACTTGATCATTGGATAATCCCAGGTGGATGTTTTTGAGCGTATACCATATATGCCTGTGTATATATTTTATATATTTAAGTGAGTCATGAGTGGCACATTTGACGTAGTACCTTGTTTTTTGCTATACTTCTCATTTTCTCACTATTTATCTGAATATCATGCACTATGTATTATACTATGCCATTTTCTGAGGTATTCATTAATTTATAGTATAGATGATTTTATGGATTACCACATCTATCATTGATCTACAGGATTTAGTATACTATACTTATTTGTGCAGAATATTCACACTCTTTTTCCAGGAACACCCATCTTTAGTCTCATCTGTGCTGTCTCGTTATGTTTTTATGAAATTTGCTTATGTGCATTACTTTTATTAATGATAAAATTATTGTTTATTTTACTTGGACCGAGTAAAAGTTTTTTCTTAATTGGAGTTATATATAAAAAATTAAAAAATATGCGTAGTCAAAAATGTGTAAGTAATTGACAAATTTGCAAATAAAGCATAAACTTCCACAATGGCTTCTATCTGGGACTTCTGTATGAATCCCTAAAAAACATTCATGTACCCATCTGAAACTCAGTTTAAACTGTGTTTGTCTCATGGCTTCGTCAGGTGCATGTCTGAATCTTGTTTTTTTTAGACATTCAGCTTGAAGTTCTGGATGGATGCCATAAAAGCACAGCTGAACAAAGTTTGAATCTTGCCTTAGAAGTCCAACTCTACATACAGTAACTATTTTCAATTGTCTGCTATATGCGACTGGATTGGGAACCAAAGACTCAAAATCAATGATTTTGAAGTTTCTGCAACTATAGTAAAAATTCTCTATGGAGCAGAATAGCATATGTAAATGGTAAGCTTGACGGCCACATATAGGAGGCCTGTAAGCCACATGTGGTTCAAGAGTCGTGGTAGGGTAACATTGTACTGGTTTACATAGAAATATATATACGGCACACTTGTGGTTGGAGTGGATGGTACTCAAGTAGGGTTTCCAACTTGTATGTACTAACAAATTGAAAAACTTGGCACACAAATGGAGATGTGGTGAAATAAAGTTCCCTTTATTATTGCATTCAAGGTTTGTTTAACGTTTTCGGTCTTACATCAGACCTTCACCACAAATGAATGCATGAGAGGAGGAACCACGGTACCAGCGCTTGTGGAATGTGATCTGCGTCGTTGTGGAGGCAACGTCCGTGTAGTGCTGACCAGAAACACAGCTGATCGCATGACTGTGCCATCTGCTGTTTCTGAGTTGTGTCACATGCAGGCTGCCACCAATGAGTGGCCGCTCGCCAGCTGCAGCCTTTACTATTCCTTAAGGGCGGACGTCTACTCTGACGGAATATTGATGACCTGCAGCTAAAGAGCATCAATATCATGGAAGTAATGCTTATTTTATTTTAAAGCATTATTACCCTGTCCCCCAATTTGCTATAAAAATATGGACAACCTCTTTCACATCTATGCATGTGGCTGCAAACATAGACCATAGGGTATCAGACCAATATAATCTTAATCTGAGTATCTAAGATGTTTTTATGTAAAAATTACAGTAACATTACTCAGAACATTACAAAAGGAGTCATTAGATACTGTATGCCACTATAGTCAAGTGACATAATTAGTAATTTAGTTCTAGAGCCAACTTAAAATTAAATTCATGTTCAGAAAGATGCAAACTTTATTCTGTCATTCATGCAAACTATTTTAATCAGATAACTCATCAATGGCAGTTATTTGGGGACAACTAAGTACCACCTACAGTCATTTTGCCTGTTATTTGCATTGATTTTCTGAATGTACTGCTTTTTCACTTTTATATTTTCAGCTATGAACAATAAATCCATGTACGCATTAAAATTAAAGTGCTGTTAACCGTTTGTAATTGCTGAGGCTCAATCAAATTACCATATGATAGAGAAAATTGGAGTAAAATATGATAGGCATGTGAAATAAGAAGCTGAATAAACCCTAAAGGGCAGGTAATCTTCTGAGCAATTATGGAAATGCAGATGCATGTGTACTACTGCCAGTTCTGTTTTGCGAAGATAGACGTCGCGCTTTATTTGACAGACAAATTGGGGAAATAAACCAGAGCAATGCCCATCTGTCTGTAGGCCAAATCTTGTTTTTCAGTCAGCAGAATACATATATATATATATATATATACTGTATATATATATACAGTGTGAGGCAGTGAGGGGGATCATATGTGAGGGACAATATGTGTCCTCCAGGATCCTGATGGAGTCCTATTAAACCCGCTGGAGTGTCTTGTGTTCACAGCAGGACGCCTCAGAGACACAAGGCAAAATAAAAGAAAGAGTGGACTGGGTCCAAGTAGTGGCTCAGTCAGGTTTTTAGGATATCCTGTCAAGGGCTTTTATTTTTAGAGGGATTTGCAGGTTTGGTAGTGGGGTGAATCCCTCTCTCCATTCTGGGTTTTGGAAGTGGCTCTATGGCCACGATTCCATATTAATCTGTCAGTTTTGCCTTGGGTGTGTCAGTGTTGGAGTTTGCAAGTTGCAGAGCAGGTGTTTCTGTGCAACCTAGGACTGTGTGAAGCTAACACAGAGCCAGGGAATTCCGGGCAGCTGATGCACCCAAAAGACACGACGGTGCCATTATCCACTGCAACAGGTTTTTTTGAGTTCTGGACTGTGTTTATGGAAGCCCAGCTGCGAACCGGAGG
This sequence comes from Ranitomeya imitator, assembly GCF_032444005.1. Taxonomy (NCBI): domain Eukaryota; kingdom Metazoa; phylum Chordata; class Amphibia; order Anura; family Dendrobatidae; genus Ranitomeya; species Ranitomeya imitator. Next base: position 437,082,272 of record NC_091284.1, read on the forward strand.
ACGTCATTCCTAAGTGTGAGTTCTGAAAATAAAGACTCCATTTACAGGTGCTTCTCACAAAATTGGAATATCATCAAAAAGTTAATTTATTTCAGTTTTTCAATACAAAAGTGAAAATCATATATTATATAGAGTCATAACAAACAGAGTGATCTATTTCAAGTGTTTATTTCTGTTAATGTTGATGATTATGGCTTACAGCCAATGATAACCCATCAAATACTGCATCAATGCAGTGTGGCATGGAGGCGATCAGCCTGTGGCACTGCTGAGGTGTTATGGAAGCCTAGGTTGCTTTGATAGCAGCCTTCAGCTCGTCTGCATTGTTGGGTTTGGTATCTTTCATCTTCCTCTTGACAATACCCTGTAGATTCTCTATGGGGTTAAGGTCAGGCGAGTTTGCTAGCCAGTCAAGCATAGTGATACTGTTGTTTTTAAACCAGATGTTGGTAATTTTGTCAGTGTGGACAGGTGCCAAGTCCTGCTGGAGAATGAAATTTCCATCTCCAAAAAGCTTGTCGGCAGAGGGCAGCATGAAGTGCTCTAAAATTTCCTGGTAGACGGTTGCGCTGACTTTGGTCTTTAAAAAACTCAGTGGACCTACACCAGCAGATGACATGGCTCCCCAAACCATCACCGATTGTGGAAACTTCACACTACACCTCAAGCAGCTTGGATTGTGTACCTGTCCACTATTCATCTGAAAACAACACCTTGGACCACTGAGCAACAGTCCAGTTTTTTCTCCTTGGCCCAAGTAAGACGCTTCTGGAGCTGTGTAATGGTCATGAGTGGCTTGACAGAAGTAATGCGACACTGGAGCACCTTGGGCCCACCAGAGAAAATCATTCTTGGGGCTCACTATGTAGCTACATAGAAATAGATACAAGACCACCAATTGTGCGGTAAAAAGCGCTAATATCAGGGTATAATATAAGGTAGTTCACATCTTAATTATGAAGCAAGGGTTGGGGTAGCCCCTCACAGAATATAATGTAGCCCCCTCATAAAATATAATGCAGTCCCCTCTCATAGAATATAATGCAGCACCCCACAAAATATAATGCAACCCCCTCAGGTATAACGCAGTCCCCACCATAGAATACAATGTAGCCCCCCTCATATAGTATAATGCAGCCCACCACAGAATATAATGTAGTCCCCTGAGTGAATGCAGCCCCACCACAGAATATAATGCAGCCCCCCCATAGAGTATACTGTAGCCCCCTCATATAGTATGATGTAGCCCCCATAATATTATGTAGTACCCTGAGAATAATGCAGTCCCCCCACAGAATATAATGTAGCCCCCTCATAAAGTAAAATGTAGCCCCTCTCCACCCCATCATTGTCCTCTTCACCACCTCCATCATTGCCTTCTCCCACCCAACCCCTATCATTCTCCCCCACGACCTCCATCACTGCCCATTCCACCACCTGCATCATTGCCTCCTCCCCCACCATCATTGTACATTTCATCACCTCCTTCATCACCTCCATAATTGTCTCCCCCACCACCATCATTGCTCATTTTATCACCTCCATCATTGCCTCCCCCCACCACCATCATTGCCCATCACCTCCATCATTGCCTCCCCACCATCATTACCTATCACCTCCATTATTGCCCATTACCTCCATCATTGCCTCCCCCACCACCATCATTGCCCATCACCTCCATCATTGTCTCCCCCACCACCATCATTGCACACCACCTCCATCATTGTCTCCCCCCACCAATATCATTGTCCTTCACCACCACACACGCACACACACATCACCGCAGCAGCAGCTCATCACACACACACGCAGGCACACACACTCTTATACACATGCAGGCACACACACACGCATGCATGCACAGACATGCAGGCACACACACGCGCAGACACACACACGCAGGCAGGCACACACAAACACACAGGCACACAGCACAGCACACCTCCCCGCAGCAGCTCATCCCAGCAGCCTCTTCCTCACTGGAAGCTTTCTGAGACAGCACGCTGGATGATGACGTCGTCCAGCTGGGCTGTCTCAGACAGGAAGCAGGACGTCGGGATGTGCTGCTCTGTGTGAGTCTGTGTGCCTGCATGTGTGTGTATGTGTGCGGTGCTGTGTGTGTGCGTGTGGTGGTGGGGCTTTACATACGGGCAGTGTTAGCCCATAGGGGCGTGGGGAAGCGTGAACATTAATTTTGCTTTAGCAGCGGGGACAGGATCCTGTCTCCAGCTGCTGCTACTGGCACAGGGCGGGCCCCCTGACTCAAGGGCCCCATATCCACTGGCTGGGGGCCCCTGGAGCAGTGATGGCCCTAGGCAGCTGCTGGCCAGTATGCCAGCAGGTGTCAGTGCCTGAGCCCACCGGAGAATCCTCCGGTTCTCCGGTGGGCCAGTCCGAGCCTGTTTGTAGCCCGTGTCCTGGATACGTCTGTGTGTGATGGCTCTTGAAGCTATGACTCCAGCAGCAGTCCACTCCTTGTGAATCTCCCCCAAATTTTTGAATGGCATTTTCTTAACAATTCTTTCAAGGCTGTGGTTATCCCGGTTGCATGTGCACCTTTTTCTGCCACACTTTTCCTTCCACTCAAGTTTCCATTAATATGCTTGGATACAGCACTCTGTGAATAGCCAGCTTCTTTAGCAATGACCTTTTGTGGCTTACCCTCCTTGTGGAGTGTGTGACTGCCTTCTGGACATCTGTCAAGTCAGCAGTTTTCCCCATGATTGTGAAGCCTACTGAAACAGACTAAGGGCAGTCCCACACGTCCAGATAATTCCGGTACCGGAAAAATCGGTACCGGAATTATCCGTGTCCGTGTGCCCGTGCGTTTCTGTGGCACATCAGTGTGGCACACGTGCGGCACACATGTGCCGCCCGTGTGCCCACTGGGTACCACACGCACCGTGCAGGAGAGAGCGCTAAAGTTTAGCGCTGTCCCCTGCATCTGGTGCTGAAGCTGCCATTCATATCTTCTCTGCAGCAGAAGGGGTTAATGAGTCAGATAAATGCCACAAATAAACAGTAAATATACAACATCTAGGTTTTCACCATGTAGTGATTAGGCTTTGTTCACGACAACATAATTGTTTCTATTTAAAATGGACTCATGAAAGCTATAATCCATTTTCAGACAAAAATCAGAGAACGTCAAACTAAACACTAGTGGAAACTTCAATGCAATTTGTGAACAACACAATGGCCCTTGCTTTATTAATTCAGAATGTCACTATAAGATATTATGGGAAAAAAATGGGTTTATAAAAGAGACAACCCCAGAAAGCATTTTCAGTTTTTTCTTTATCCATTACTCTCACTATCCCATCATTTCCTTGCTACACTATTCATTCTTATTCACAAGTTTTCAAATTTTCTAATTTATGTTTAATATAACTCCAATTTTGTTTGGTATTTTATCCAATGCCACATTAGCATGTTAAAAATTTAGAGGGAACATTATGAGTGGATGTAATAAAAAAATGTAAAGCAAAATACAACACAATATAGAAAAATAGACAACAATTGATTGATTTACGCATTAATATTTAGCACTCTTCCCATGTTTGACAACTCTTTATGAGTAAAAACAAAGATATCAGAGCACAGTTCATGTTGATTATTAATAAGTATTGTTTTGTACAGGAATACCTCGACTTCATCTATGTTGGGATTTCTCATGCACAAAAGGAACTGTCCTTGATAAAACTGTTACCGCATGTGAAATTGAACAATAAAGACTAAAACAAAAACAGGCAAAATCAAAAGACGAATACATATATATATATATATATATATATATACAGTGGGGCAAAAAAGTATTTAGTCAGTCAGCAATAGTGCAAGTTCCACCACTTAAAAAGATGAGAGGCGTCTGTAATTTACATCATAGGTAGACCTCAACTATGGGAGACAAACTGAGAAAAAAAAATCCAGAAAATCACATTGTCTGTTTTTTTAACATTTTATTTGCATATTATGGTGGAAAATAAGTATTTGGTCAGAAACAAAATTTCATCTCAATACTTTGTAATATATCCTTTGTTGGCAATGACAGAGGTCAAACGTTTTCTGTAAGTCTTCACAAGGTTGCCACACACTGTTGTTGGTATGTTGGCCCATTCCTCCATGCAGATCTCCTCTAGAGCAGTGATGTTTTTGGCTTTTCGCTTGGCAACACGGACTTTCAACTCCCTCCAAAGGTTTTCTATAGGGTTGAGATCTGGAGACTGGCTAGGCCACTCCAGGACCTTGAAATGCTTCTTACGAAGCCACTCCTTCGTTGCCCTGGCGGTGTGCTTTGGATCATTGTCATGTTGAAAGACCCAGCCACGTTTCATCTTCAATGCCCTTGCTGTTGGAAGGAGGTTTGCACTCAAAATCTCACGATACATGGCCCCATTCATTCTTTCATGTACCCAGATCAGTTGTCCTGACCCCTTTGCAGAGAAACAGCCCCAAAGCATGATGTTTCCACAACCATGCTTTACAGTAGGTATGGTGTTTGATGGATGCAACTCAGTATTCTTTTTCCTCCAAACACGACAAGTTGTGTTTCTACCAAACAGTTCTAGTTTGGTTTCATCAGACCATAGGACATTCTCCCAAAACTCCTCTGGATCATCCAAATGCTCTCTAGCAAACTTCAGACGGGCCCGGACATGTACTGGCTTAAGCAGTGGGACACATCTGGCACTGCAGGATCTGAGTCCATGGTGGCGTAGTGTGTTACTTATGGTAGGCCTTGTTACATTGGTCCCAGCTCTCTACAGTTCATTCACTAGGTCCCCCTGCGTGGTTCTGGGGTTTTTGCTCACCGTTCTTGTGATCATTCTGACCCCACGGGGTGGGATTTTGCGTGGAGCCCCAGATCGAGGGAGATTATTAGTGGTCTTGTATGTCTTCCATTTTCTAATTATTGCTCCCACTGTTGATTTTTTCACTCCAAGCTGGTTGGCTATTGCAGATTCAGTCTTCCCAGCCTGGTGCAGGGCTACAATTTTGTTTCTGGTGTCTTTTGACAGCTCTTTGGTCTTCACCATAGTGGAGTTTGGAGTCAGACTGTTTCAGGGAGTGCACAGGTGTCTTTTTATACTGATAACAAGTTTAAACAGGTGCCATTACTACAGGTAATGAGTGGAGGAAAGAGGAGACTCTTAAAGAAGAAGTTACAGGTCTGTGAGAGCCTGAAATCTTGATTGTTTGTTTCTGACCAAATACTTATTTTCCACCATAATATGCAAATAAAATTAAAAAAAAACAGACAATGTGATTTTCTGGATTTTTTTTTTCTCAGTTAGTCTCCCATAGTTGAGGTCTACCCATGGTGTAAATTACAGACGCCTCTCATCTTTTTAAGTGGTGGAACTTGCACTATTGCTGACTGACTAAATACTTTTTTGCCCCACTGTATATATATATATATACACACATATATATATATATATATATATATATATATATATATATATATATATTATAGCAAAAAGTGAGAGCAGCACAGAAAAAACAAATTCTGGGTGCAAAGCCCCTCAGGCATGTACCAAACCTTATAATGAGAGTCCAAGAAAGGCTCTCCATTTTACCACATAGTATACTCGAAAATGGGAAATAAATTCTAAGTGAGGTGAAATTGTAAAAAAACCCACAATTCTGACATTGTTTTTTGGGAATTGTTTTTACGGCGTACATTTTGTAGTAAAAATGACCATGCCGTGTGATTTTCCTCATGAATATGATTACGGTGATACCAAACATGTCCAGTTTTTTAAATATTTTAGTGGTGAAAAAAATCTGAAGTTTGCAAAAAATAATTTGGGAGTTGTGTCACCATTTTCCAAGACTCGGAACACATTTCTTTTTTAGTCCAATGGAGCTATGATAGCTTATTTTTGTGGGCTGAGACAACGTTTTTATTAATACTATTTTGGGATAGATATTACTTTTTGAAAGCTTGTTACAGCATTTTATGGGGAACTGCAGAGACCAAAAAAACGTGATTTTGCCATTACTGAATTTTTTCTGTTTACGGTGTTTACCAATCGGGTTAATTGTTTTTATATTTTGATAGATCGTACTTTTCTAATCTGACTTTTTTGCCTCAGCATCACTGTAAGGATTTTCATAAGGACAAGCACGGGGATCATCAGCTGACCCCCGGCTGTCATGACAACCCATAGGCAAACCGCGATCACGCCACGGGTGCGCTGATGGGCAGAAGTACTAATACGCGCGCACGTCGGCGCCTGTTAAATGCCGGTGTTAGAGATTGACAGCGGCATTTAACAGGTTATAATCACGGGGAACTCCTCTCTACCTTAATTGTTAGTGGCAGGTCCTGGCTGTAATGCTCAGCTATCACCTACCAGGTATGGGGGTGGGCTCGCTGCGTGAGCCTGCTCCATACACCCGCTTCCAACATGCACCATGTATATATGGCGGATATCGTGAAGGGGTTAAGGTCAAAATTAGCTTGGTCATTAAGGGGTTAAACAGCCATGGACTCCTTTAAGCAGCTGTTCTAAGTGTAAATAATCGTACACTTTATTGTATAGACAAATATTCTACTATTACAATATTGTTTATTTTCCTTCTTTTTCCTTTTTCCTGTAACTTCTTTCACAACTTATTATGTTTCCCATCTAATTCCTTGTTAACATGTAAATCATACGTAATAGAGTGCAGGGTTGAGTATGTCACCACGGAACAGACAGACCAACTGTTGAAGGGGATATATTAACAGAGGATAAAATTCTCCTCGCAGGGAGTAAACAGGGGGTTAATAGAGACAAATCAAACAGTAAACAGTTAAGCGGAATCAAAAGGGTTAACAAGTGTTCTTGTAACTTATCAGTCCAGGGAGGTCCTGACTGGAGGGTCCTTTTTCCAAGGTGGGTACAGTCACCAGCAGGGCTTGAGATCCTGAAGTCTCTTCACTGTCTCCTGGAAACTCCGGGGTTAAGCCTCTGCAGCCTGTTCTCCCTGTACAGCTGGAAGCAGGAAGTCACACAGCCACTCTGCTGCAAGTCTCTGGATATTGGGCTGACAGTCTCTCTCTCTGCAGCACGAACACACACACTGAGCAGTTTCCTTAGTCACACTCAGGGGTCCTGGCTTGTCAGTGCGGTCACCGGGGCTGCGCGCTCAGGTCACTGTAAGGGGATACGTAGTCTCTGATTATGGAGGCTTCCAAGTCCCCACTCTCACTCCAGCCTTGGTGCCCTCACGGGGAGCACTCTGTCATGGGGAGCGTGGCGCTGCAGCCTGCTTTCTCTCTGGCACACTGTCCCATCTGTCTGGTGCGCTCTGCTCTCCCGCACTTTTCTGACCACACCCCCGTCTTTTCCTCCCTGCCCCAGCCGTCACATGGTCCCTTCTGTCCAGGGCAGAAAGTCTTCCCCCCCGACAACCCAGCTGTCTGACTAAGTGGTTCCAGGTAAGGAGCAGGGAAAGCAACCTCCTTACACATATGCTAGTTATAAAAGTACTCCACTACTTGGACAACCCCTTCTCATACCCCCCAAAAATAAAAAGCTTATACTCACCTTCAGTGCTGGCATGGCCCCGGGGCTCTTGTACGGTTGTTATGATATGTGAGCCTGGGACCCAATCAGCACTAGCGTCACTATCCCTGAGTTCGTATGGTTAAGTAATTAACAGGAAGTGAGAGCTGCAGCTGCCTATTACTTCCTGTTAATTACTGAACCGTATGAAGGCAGGGACAGTGACGCCGGCGCTGACTGAGTGCCAGGCTCATGTGTCATAACAACCGTACAAGAGACCCGACAATGCTGGAAAGTTGCCAGCATGGGAGGCGAGTATAAGCTTTTTTAATTTATCGGGGCCATACATCTAGATCAGTGTTTCCCAAACTCCAGTCCTCACGGACCCCACGGGTCATGTTTTCAGGATTTCCATAGTGTTGCACAGGTGAGGCAATTCCTGATGCCTTGAGGATACTACTACTACTTGCGCAATACTAAGGAAATCTTGAAAACATGGGGTCCGTGAGGACTGGAGTTTGGGAAACACTGATCTAGATCAAGAAAAGGTTGCCCTAGTAGTGGCATCTGTTGTGAGTTCTGTTTTTGGGCTCCCTCTGGTGGTTACTGATGGTACTGGGTGACTTGTCTTTCCTGGGTTTCTGGGTTCCACCTGTTCCATCAGCATATGGGAGTTTCCTATTTAACCTGGCTTTGCTGGCATTTCCTCGCCGGTTATCAATGTATCCAGTGTGTCTTGTTACCTCTGCTCCCTGCTCCTAGAACCTTCTGGTCAAGCTAAGTTTGGATTTTCCTGTTTTGGTGTTTTGCTTTATTTGGTTTTAAGTCCAGCCTGCAGATATGTGATTCTTGCTGCTGGTTGCTCTAGTGGGCTGAAATTGCTCCTCATGTACCATGAGTTGGCACATGAGTTCAAGTAATTTCAGGATGGTTTTTTGAAGGGTTTTTCGCTGACCGCGCAGTTCACTTTTGTATCCTCTGCTATCTAGCTTTAGCGGGCCTCATTTTGCTGAAACTGTTTTCATACTGCGTATGTGCTTTCCTCTCATTTCACCGTCATTATATGTGGGGGGCTGCTATTTCTGTGGGGGATTTCTCTGGAGGCAAGAGAGGTCTGTGTTTCTTCTAATAGGGGAAGTTAGATCTTCGGCTGGAGCGAGACGTCTAGGATCATCGTAGGCACGTTCCCCGGCTACTTTTATTTGTGTGTTAGGTTCAGGGTCGCGGTCAGCTCAGGTTCCATCGCCCTAGAGCTTGTTTGTATCTGTGCTTGTCCTTTAGTGATCCCCTGCCATTGGGATCATGACAGTATAACCGGCCCACAAAGTGTTAATTGTATTGGCTGAAGTAGGAGGATAAGTAGTCTGAGGAAGTTTTTTTTTTTTTTTCTCTTTCCCTCAGAGTTTGCTGCCTAGCCTTATTGCAGCGTGGCTACTTCCTCCTCCTCTTAATCTTTGAATGGCTCTGATCCCAGCTGTTTATCATGGACGTCCAGAGTTTGGCTTCCAGCCTGAATAATCTTGCCACTAAGGTTCAAAATATACAGGATTTTGTTGTACATGCTCCTATGTCTGAACCTAGAATTCCTGTCCCAGAGTTTTTTTCTGGAGATAGATCTCGTTTTCTGAATTTTAGGAACAATTGCAAGTTGTTTCTTTCTTTGAAATCTCGCTCCTCTGGAGACCCTGCTCAGCAAGTCAAGATAATTATATCTTTCCTGCGGGGTGACCCTCAGGATTGGGCATTTGCATTGGCACCAGGGGACCCTGCGTTGCTTAATGCGGATGCGTTTTTTCTGGCATTAGGTTTGCTCTATGAGGAACCTAACCAAGAGATTCAGGCTGAAAAAGCTTTGTTGGCCCTCTCTCAGGGGCAAGATGAAGCAGAAATTTATTGTCAAAAATTTCGGAAGTGGTCGGTACTTACTCAGTGGAATGAGTGCGCTCTGGCTGCAAAGTTTAGAGATGGCCTTTCTGAGGCCATTAAAGATGTTATGGTGGGGTTCCCTGCGCCTGCTGGTCTGAATGAGTCTATGACTATGGCTGTTCAGATTGATCGGCGTTTACGGGAGCGCAAACCTGTGCATCATTTGGCGGTGTCGTCTGAACCGTCACCTGAGATAATGCAATGTGATAGAATTCAGTCCAGAAGTGAACGGCAAAAGTATAGGCGGAAAAAAGGGTTGTGCTTTTATTGTGGTGATTCAGCTCATGTTATATCAGCATGCTCTAAACGCACAAAAAAGGTTGATAAGGCCATGTTCACACAGTGCGTTTTTTACCGCGGAACCGCGGCGGTTTTGCCGCTGCGGTTCCGCAGCTGTTTTCCATGCAGGGTACAGTACACTGTACCCTATGGAAAACAGGACACACTGTGCACATGGTCCGGAAATTGTAAAAAAAAAGACGCGCTGAATAGCTCCCGGAAAAAAGAAGGAGCATGTCAATTCTTTTTCCGGAGCCGCAGCGGTTCTGCACCCATAGACCTCCATTGTGAGGTCCAAACCGCAGTAAAACCCGCAGATCAAAAATATATCTGCGGGTTTTACTGCGGTTTGATGTGCAGAACCGCTGCAGCAGGAAGTGCGGGGAGCGGGCGGAAGTGCGTGGGCGGAGTGTGGCTGCCCCCCCGTGTTCCGATCCCGCCCCCCCGTGCTCCGATGCCCCCCCCCAGTGCTCCGATGCCCCCCCCAGTGCTCTGATGCCCCCCCCGTGCCCTAATCTCCCCCCCTTATACTCACCCGGCGTCCCGGTGTCCGTCCGGCCGTCTTCTCCCTGGGCGCCGCCATCTTGCAAAATGGCGGGCGCATGCGCAGTGCGCCCGCCGAATCTGCCGGCCGGCAGATTCGTTCCAAAGTGCATTTTGATCAGGTTAGAATAGGGGTAGGGGTAGGGTTAGGGGTAGGGTTAGGGGTAGGGTTAGGGTTAGGGGTAGGGTTAGGGTTAGGGGTAGGGTTAGGGGTAGGGTTAGGGTTAGGGTTAGGGGTAGGGTTAGGGGTAGGGTTAGGGTTAGGGGTAGAGTTAGGGGTAGGGTTAGGGGTAGGGTTAGGGTTAGGGGTAGGGTTAGGGTTAGGGGTAGGGTTAGGGGTAGGGTTAGGGTTAGGGGTAGGGTTAGGGTTAGGGGTAGGGTTAGGGGTAGGGTTAGGGTTAGGGGTAGGGTTAGGGGTAGGGTTAGGGTTAGGGGTAGGGTTAGGGTATTTTCAGCCATTTTAACCCTAAAAAAATTCCTAGAAAACACACAGACTCTGGCTAGAAAACTGCATCAAAAAAACGCATCAAAAAACGCATCAAAAACGGACCAAAAAAGGACCAAAAAAAGGACCTGCGTTTTCTGCCAAGAGCTGCAGTTTTTTAAAAAACAGTCAGGAAAAAAAAAGGATGGAAATCCTGAACGTGTGAACATACCCTAAGTCTGTTGCCATTAGTACTTTACAGTCTAAGTTCATTCTGTCTGTGACTCTGATTTGTTCATTATCATCCATTTCCGTCGATGCCTATGTGGATTCAGGCGCTGCCCTGAGTCTTATGGATTGGTCATTTGCCAATCGCTGTGGGTTTAGTCTGGAGCCTCTGGAAGTCCCTATTCCTTTGAAGGGAATTGACTCTACACCTTTGGCTATGAATAAACCTCAGTACTGGACACAAGTGACCATGCGTATGACTCCCGTTCACCAGGAGGTGATTCGCTTCCTGGTACTGTATAATTTGCATGATGTTCTAGTACTTGGTCTGCCATGGTTACAAACTCATAATCCAGTCCTTGACTGGAAATCAATGTCTGTGTTAAGCTGGGGTTGTCAGGGGGTTCATGATGATGCACCTCCGATTTCTATCGCTTCATCTACTCCTTCTGAGATTCCTGTGTTTTTGTCTGACTATCGGGATGTTTTTGAGGAGCCTAAGCTCAGTTCGCTTCCTCCTCACAGGGATTGCGATTGTGCTATAAATTTAATTCCAGGCAGTAAATTTCCTAAAGGTCGTTTGTTCAATCTGTCAGTGCCAGAGCATACTGCTATGCGGGATTATGTTAAGGAGTCCTTGGAAAAGGGACATATCCGTCCATCTTTGTCCCCTTTGGGAGCAGGTTTTTTTTTCGTGGCCAAAAAAGATGGTTCCTTGAGGCCTTGTATAGATTATCGTCTTTTGAATAAGATTACCGTAAAATATCAGTATCCTTTGCCATTGTTGACTGATTTGTTTGCTCGCATTAAGGGGGCTAAATGGTTCACTAAGATTGATCTTCGGGGTGCGTATAATCTTATACGAATAAAGCAAGGTGATGAGTGGAAAACCGCATTTAATACGCCTGAGGGCCATTTTGAGTATTTGGTAATGCCTTTTGGACTTTCTAATGCTCCTTCAGTCTTCCAGTCCTTTATGCACGATATTTTCCGTGAATATCTGGATAAATTTATGATTGTGTATTTGGATGATATTTTGGTTTTTTCTGATGACTGGGAGTCTCGTGTTCAGCAGGTCAGGAAGGTGTTTCATGTCCTGTGGGCCAATTCCTTGTTTGTAAAAGGCTCAAAGTGTCTCTTTGGAGTCCAGAAGATTTCTTTCTTGGGGTATATTTTTTCCCCTTCTACTATTGAGATGGATCCCGTCAAGGTTCAGGCTATTTGTGACTGGACGCAGCCTACATCTCTTAAGAGTCTACAGAAGTTCTTGGGCTTTGCTAATTTCTATCGTCGTTTTATAACTAATTTTTCTAGGGTTGTTAAGCCTTTGACGGATTTGACTAAGAAGGGTGCTGATGTTGCTAATTGGTCTCCTGCGGCTGTGGAGGCCTTTCAGGAACTTAAGCGCCGGTTTTCTTCTGCTCCTGTGTTGCGTCAGCCAGATGTTTCGCTCCCTTTTCAGGTTGAGGTTGATGCTTCCGAGATTGGAGCGGGGGCGGTTTTGTCACAGAGAAGCTCCGATGGCTCAGTGATGAAGCCATGCGCGTTTTTTTCTAGAAAGTTTTCGCCGGCTGAGCGGAATTATGATGTTGGTAATCGGGAACTTTTGGCCATGAAGTGGGCATTTGAGGAGTGGCGTCATTGGCTAGAGGGTGCTAGACATCCTGTGGTGGTCTTGACTGATCACAAAAATTTGATTTACCTTGAGTCTGCCAGGCGTCTGAATCCTAGACAGGCTCGTTGGTCACTGTTTTTCTCTCGTTTCAATTTTGTGGTTTCATACCTGCCAGGTTCAAAGAATGTGAAGGTGGATGCTCTTTCTAGGAGTTTTGTGCCTGACTCCCTTGGAAATTCTGAGCCCTCTGGTATCCTTAGGGATGGGGTGATTTTGTCTGCTGTCTCCCCAGACTTGCGACGTGCTTTGCAGGAGTTTCAGGCGGGTAAACCTGATCGTTGTCCGCCTGAGAGACTGTTTGTTCCGGATAATTGGACCAGTAGAGTCATCTCCGAGGTCCATTCTTCTGCGTTGGCAGGTCATCCTGGAATATTTGGTACTAGAGACTTGGTGGCCAGGTCTTTTTGGTGGCCTTCCTTGTCGAGGGATGTGCGTTCTTTTGTGCAGTCTTGTGAGGTTTGTGCTCGGGCTAAGCCTTGCTGTTCTCGGGCCAGTGGATTGTTGTCACCTTTGCCTATCCCGAAGAGGCCTTGGACGCACATTTCCATGGACTTTATTTCGGATCTCCCTGTCTCTCAAAAAATGTCCGTCATCTGGGTTGTGTGTGATCGCTTTTCTAAAATGGTTCATCTGGTACCCTTGCCTAAGTTGCCTTCCTCCTCTGAGTTGGTCCCTCTGTTTTTTCAGAATGTGGTTCGTTTGCATGGGATTCCTGAGAACATCGTTTCTGACAGGGGATCCCAGTTTGTGTCTAGATTTTGGCGGACGTTCTGTGCTAAGATGGGCATTGATTTGTCCTTTTCGTCTGCATTCCATCCTCAGACGAATGGCCAGACTGAACGAACTAATCAGACCTTGGATACTTATTTAAGGTGTTTTGTTTCTGCTGATCAGGATGACTGGGTTACCTTTTTGCCGTTGGCCGAGTTTGCCCTTAATAATCGGGCTAGTTCTGCTACCTTGGTTTCTCCTTTCTTTTGTAATTCGGGGTTTCATCCTCGTTTTTCCTCTGGTCAGGTGGAACCTTCTGATTGTCCTGGAGTGGACATGGTGGTGGATAGGTTGCATCGGATTTGGAGTCATGTGGTGGACAATTTGAAGTTGTCCCAGGAGAAGGCTCAGCAGTTTGCTAATCGCCGTCGCCGCGTGGGTCCTCGACTTCTTGTTGGTGACTTGATGTGGTTGTCTTCTCGTTTTGTTCCTATGAAGGTCTCTTCTCCTAAGTTCAAGCCTCGGTTCATCGGTCCCTATAGGATCTTGGAAATTCTTAACCCTGTGTCGTTTCGTTTGGATCTCCCGGCATCGTTTGCTATTCATAATGTGTTTCATCGGTCGTTGTTGCGTAAGTATGAGGTACCTGTTGTTCCTTCGCTTGAGCCTCCTGCTCCAGTGCTGGTGGAGGGAGAATTGGAGTATGTTGTGGAGAAGATCTTGGATTCTCGTGTTTCCAGACGGAAACTCCAGTATTTGGTCAAGTGGAAGGGTTATGGTCAGGAGGATAATTCTTGGGTGGTTGCCTCGGATGTTCATGCTGATGATTTGGTTCGCGCTTTTCATAGGGCTCATCCTGGTCGCCCTGGTGGTTCTCGTGAGAGTTCGGTGACCCCTCCTCAAGGGGGGGGTACTGTTGTGAGTTCTGTTTTTGGGCTCCCTCTGGTGGTTACTGATGGTACTGGGTGACTTGTCTTTCCTGGGTTTCTGGGTTCCACCTGTTCCATCAGCATATGGGAGTTTCCTATTTAACCTGGCTTTGCTGGCATTTCCTCGCCGGTTATCAATGTATCCAGTGTGTCTTGTTACCTCTGCTCCCTGCTCCTAGAACCTTCTGGTCAAGCTAAGTTTGGATTTTCCTGTTTTGGTGTTTTGCTTTATTTGGTTTTTAGTTCAGCCTGCAGATATGTGATTCTTGCTGCTGGTTGCTCTAGTGGGCTGAAATTGCTCCTCATGTACCATGAGTTGGCACATGAGTTCAAGTAATTTCAGGATGGTTTTTTGAAGGGTTTTTCGCTGACCGCGCAGTTCACTTTTGTATCCTCTGCTATCTAGCTTTAGCGGGCCTCATTTTGCTGAAACTGTTTTCATACTGCGTATGTGCTTTCCTCTCATTTCACCGTCATTATATGTGGGGGGCTGCTATTTCTGTGGGGGATTTCTCTGGAGGCAAGAGAGGTCTGTGTTTCTTCTAATAGGGGAAGTTAGATCTTCGGCTGGAGCGAGACGTCTAGGATCATCGTAGGCACGTTCCCCGGCTACTTTTATTTGTGTGTTAGGTTCAGGGTCGCGGTCAGCTCAGGTTCCATCGCCCTAGAGCTTGTTTGTATCTGTGCTTGTCCTTTAGTGATCCCCTGCCATTGGGATCATGACAGGCATCCCCTTTAAGTACTGCATTACACAACGACATTATTCTTAAAGGGCTAATCTGGGCACAGAGGTAATATTTAGCTGTCGGTACAGTGAATCCAGCAACCACCTTGTTACCTTTATTTTACCTTTAGAGCTCACTTTCACCATCCTACAGCCATTTTGCAGTTTGTTATTGTTTAATAGATGGTGGCCCGGTTGTAACGCATCGGGTATTCTAGAATATGTATGTACAGTATGTATGTAAGTCGCGCTGTGAGTGGGGATTAAATTCTGCGCCAATATCACTGACTGGTCGCGCCCGGCTGGCCGATCAGTGAAGCTTGGTTCAAATCTGGCGCCAATTCGTGGCCACACTGCACCTGTCGCTGCTTGGCCGCGGCCGGCCAGGCACAACCAATGACCGAAGCAGTGTTTAAATACTGCACAATATCGCTGATTGTCATGGCCAGCCCTGAGCTACCAATCACTGAAGCGGTGTTTAAATCCCGTGCCAATATCGCTGATTGGTCGCGGCCGGGCGCGACAATCAGCGAAGTGTGGTTTAAATCCCGAGTCAATCGCGGCTGGACTGCGTCTGTCGCTGATTGGTCACAGGATGTAAGGGTTAGGGGGGCTGAATGTCGGGGGTTCGGGATGCAGGATATAGTACAGCCACATAGTATATAACACAGCCACGTAGTATATAGCACAGCAACGTAGTAAGTAGTATATAGCACAGCCACGTAGTACGTACATAGCACAGCTACATAGTACATAGCATAGCTACGTAATATATAGCAGCCACGTAGTATACAGCTCAGCCCATAGTATATAGCACAGCCATGTAGTATATAGCACAGCCACGTAGTATATAGCAGCTACATAGTATATAGCACAGCCACTTAGTATATAGCAGCCACGTAGTATATAGCACAGCCACATAGTATATAACACAGCCCACATACTATATAACACAGACAGCCATGTAGTATATAGCAGAGCCACGTGGTATATAGCAGCCACGTAGTATATAGCAGCCACGTAGTATATAACACAGCCCACGCAGTAAATAACACAGCCCACGCAGTATATAACACTGCCCATATAGTATATATCAGTCACGCAGTATATAACACAGCCCACGTAGTATACAGCAGTGTGGGCACCATATCATATCTCTGTTAAAAAAAGAATTAAAATAAAAAATAGTTATATACTCACCCTCCAGCGTCCACTGAAGTTGTCCAGATGCGTGCGAGGCTGCCGCCAGCTTCCGTTCCCAGTGATGCATTGCGAAATTACCCAGATGACTTAGCGGTCTCGCGAGACCGCTAAGTCATCTGGGTAATTTCGCAATGCATCTCTGGGAATGGAAGCTGGCGCCAGCCTCACCGCTCGCGCGCATCGGTGGACAGCAGAAGGAGAGAATAGCACCATTTTTTAAATTATTTTTAACATTATATCTTTTTACTATTGATGCTGCATAGACAGACAAACAGACGGAAGTGCCCCTTAGACAAGTTTATATATAGATGTTCAGAGCATTCAGCCAGCACTCACTGAACCATCCAGACTACATTTACCAGAATTCATTGTGTAGCACTCATCCCTAACTCCCACCTTCACTGCCCAGTGCCCACCCACTGCCTCTAGTTGGCTAATAGTAATGGGCATTCCAGCTCTTTTTGGTGAAATGGATCACTTCGCTCCACTCACCAAAAAGAGATGTCTTTTTTGGATCCTAAATTGATCCCTATCATGTTTTGACCCCAGGAGGACACACATTTAGAATGAAACTAAGGCTACGTTCACATTTGCGTTGTTGGGCGCAGCGTCATCGACGCAACGCACAACGCATGTCAAACGCATACACAACGCAGCGTTTTTTGACGCATGCGTTGTCCTATACAATTGAAGATCAAAAACGCCCCCCAAAAATACATTAAGTCAAAAGGCGCATGCGTCAAAAAACGCGGCTCAACGCAGGCACCTGCGCCCTATGCGTTTTTCATAGACACTAATGTGTTTTTTTGGCACATTTACGATGCAGGTGCGTTGCATGCGTTTTTCTTTGGAAATGTGACGCATCAAAACTGCAACCTGTAGCGTCGTCCGCGCCCTGTCTGGTGCGCCAAAAAATCGTATGCATCATACAACGCATGACAACGCATACCGGCGCATGTCCATGCGCCCCCCATGTTAAAGATAGGGGCGCATGACTCATGCGTCGGTATCCGTCGCCGACGCTGCGCCCAACAACGCAAATGTGAACGTAGCCTAACACAGCTAAAACCTCACCCACCCGTGGCTGAAACACCAGCTACTTGCAGCCAGCCAATAAATTGCTGACTGGGTGGGGTTTTTGCCGCTGAACACTGTCATTTTATACCTAGTGAGGCCGGTTTCACACGTCAGTGGCTCCGGTACGTGAGGTGACAGTTTCCTCACGTACCAGAGCCACTGACACACGTAGACACATTGAAATCAATGCATCTGTGCAGATGTCATTGATTTTTTGCGGACCGTGTCTCCGTGTGCCATGTGTGTGTAACAAAACGTGTAATTGCAATAGTTCATTTTCTGGAACTATTTCAAGGTGCCAACACTTTCGGCCAGGACTGATATATATATATATACAGTGGGGCAAAAAAGTATTTAGTCAGTCAGCAATAGTGCAAGTTCCACCACTTAAAAAGATGAGAGGCGTCTGTAATTTACATCATAGGTAGACCTCAACTATGGGAGACAAACTGAGAAAAAAAATCCAGAAAATCACATTGTCTGTTTTTTTAACATTTTATTTGCATATTATGGTGGAAAATAAGTATTTGGTCAGAAACAAAATGTCATCTTAATACTTTGTAATATATCCTTTGTTGGCAATGACAGAGGTCAAACGTTTTCTGTAAGTCTTCACAAGGTTGCCACACACTGTTGTTGGTATGTTGGCCCATTCCTCATGCAGATCTCCTCTAGAGCAGTGATGTTTTTGGCTTTTCGCTTGGCAACACGGACTTTCAACTCCCTCCAAAGGTTTTCTATAGGGTTGAGATCTGGAGACTGGCTAGGCCACTCCAGGACCTTGAAATGCTTCTTACGAAGCCACTCCTTCATTGCCCTGGCGGTGTGCTTTGGATCATTGTCATGCTGAAAGACCCAGCCACGTTTCATCATCAATGCCCTTGCTGATGGAAGGAGGTTTGCACTCAAAATCTCACGATACATGGCCCCATTCATTCTTTCATGTACCCGGATCAGTCGTCCTGGCCCCTTTGCAGAGAAACAGCCCCAAAGCATGATGTTTCCACCACCATGCTTTACAGTAGGTATGGTGTTTGATGGATGCAACTCAGTATTCTTTTTCCTCCAAACACGACAAGTTGTGTTTCTACCAAACAGTTCCAGTTTGGTTTCATCAGACCATAGGACATTCTCCCAAAACTCCTCTGGATCATCCAAATGCTCTCTAGCAAACTTCAGACGGGCCCGGACATATACTGGCTTAAGCAGTGGGACACGTCTGGCACTGCAGGATCTGAGTCCATGGTGGCGTAGTGGGTTACTTATGGTAGGCCTTGTTACATTGGTCCCAGCTCTCTGCAGTTCATTCACTAGGTTCCCCCTGCGTGGTTCTGGGATTTTTGCTCACCGTTCTTGTGATCATTCTGACCCCACGGGGTGGGATTTTGCGTGGAGCCCCAGATCGAGGTAGATTATCAGTGGTCTTGTATGTCTTCCATTTTCTAATTATTGCTCCCACTGTTGATTTCTTCACTCCAAGCTGGTTGGCTATTGCAGATTCAGTCTTCCCAGCCTGGTGCAGGGCTACAATTTTGTTTCTGGTGTCCTTTGACAGCTCTTTGGTCTTCACCATAGTGGAGTTTGGAGTCAGACTGTTTGAGGGTGTGCACAGGTGTCTTTTTATACTGATAACAAGTTTAAACAGGCGCCATTACTACAGGTAATGAGTGGAGGAAAGAGGAGACTCTTAAAGAAGAAGTTACAGGTCCGTGAGAGCCAGAAATCTTGATTGTTTGTTTCTGACCAAATACTTATTTTCCACCATAATATGCAAAAAAAATGATAAAAAAACAGACAACGTGATTTTCTGGATTTTTTTTTCTCAGTTTGTCTCCCATAGTTGAGGTCTACCTATGATGTAAATTACAGACGCCTCTCATCTTTTTAAGTGGTGGAATTTGCACTATTGCTGACTGACTAAATACTTTTTTGCCCCACTGTATATATATATATATATATATATATGCATTTATATATACAGTACAGACCAAAAGTTTGTACACACCTTCTCATTTAAAGATTTTTCGGTATTTTCATGACTATAAAAATTGTACATTCACACTGCAGGCATCAAAACTATTAATTAGCACATGTGGAATTATATACTTAACAAAAAAGTGTGAAACAACTGAAATTATGTCTTAAATTCTAGGTTCTTCAAAGTAGCCACCTTTTGCTTTGATGACTGCTTTGCACACTCTTGGCATTATCTTGCTGAGCTTCAGGAGATAGTCACCGGAAATGGTCTTCCAACAATCTTCAAGGAGTTCCCAGAGATGCTTAGCACTTGCTGGGCCTTTTGCCTTCACTCTGCGGTCCAGCTCACCCCAAACCATCTCGATTGGGTTCAGGTCTGGTGACTGTGGAGGCCAGGTCATCTGGTGTAGCACCCCATCACTCTCCTTCTTGGTCAAATAGCCCTTACACAGCCTGCAGGTGTGTTTGGGGTCATTGTCCTGTTGAAAAATAAATGATGGTCCAACTAAAAGCAAACCGGATGGAATAGAATGCCGCTGCGAGATGCTGTGGTAGCCATGCTGGTTCAGTATGCCTTCAATTTTGAATAAATCCCCAACAGAATAAATCCCCAACCAGCAAAGCACCCCCACACCATCACACCTCCTCCTCCATGCTTCACGGTGGGAACCAGGCATGTAGGGTCCATCCGTTCACCTTTTCTGCGTCGCACGACACGGTGGTTGGAACCAAAAATCTCAAATTTGCATTCATCAGACCAAAGCACAGATTTCCACTGGTCTAATGTCAATTCCTTGTGTTGTTTGGCTCATACAAGTCTCTTCTGCTTGGTGCTTGTCCTTAGCAGTGGTTTCCTAGCAGCTATTTTACCATGAAGGCATGCTGCACAAAGTCTCCTCTTAACAGTTGTTGTAGAGATGTGTCTGCTGCTAGAACTCTGTGTGGCATTGACCAGGTTTCTAATCTGAGCTGCTACTAATCTTCGATTTCTGAGGCTGGTGACTCAGATAAACTTATCCTGAGAAGCAGAACTGACTCTTGGTCTTCCTTTCCTGGTGTGGTCCTCATGTGAGCTAGTTTCTTTGTAGCGCTTGATGGTTTTTGCCACTGCACTTGGGGACACTTTCAAAGTTTTCCCAATTTTTCGGACTGACTGACCTTCATTTCTTAAAGTAATGATAGCCACTCGTTTTTCTTTACTTAGCTGCTTTTTTTCTTGCCATAATAGTATTTGTATCAGTCTATTCAATAGGACTATCAGCTGTGTATCCACCAGACTTCTGCACAACTTCTGGTCCCAACTCCATTTATAAGGCAAAAAATCCCACTTATTAAACCTGACAAGGCACAACTGTGAAGTGAAAAGTGAAAACCATTCCCCTTACTACCTCTTGAAGCTCATCAAGAGAATGCCAAGAGTGTGCAAAGCAGTCATCAAAGCAAAAGGTGGCTACTTTGAAGAACCTAGAATATAAGACATATTTTCAGCTGTTTCACACTTTTTTGTTAAGTATATACTGTAATTTCACGTGTTAATTCATAGTTTTGATGCCTTCAGTGTGAATGTACAATTTTCATAGTCATGAAAATACCGAAAAATCTTTAAATGAGAAGGTGTGTCCAAACTTTTGGTCTGAACTGTATAGATAATAATAATAATAATTTTATTTATATAGCGCCAACATATTCCGTAGCACTTTACAAATTATAGAGGGGACTTGTACAGACAATAGACATTACAGCATAACAGAAATCACCGTTCAAAATAGATACCAAGAGGAATGAGGGCCCTGCTCGCAAGCTTACAAACTATGAGGAAAAGGGGAAACACGAGAGGTGGATGGTAACAATTGCTTTAGTTATTCGGACTAGCCATAGTGTAAGGCTCAGGTGTTCATGTAAAGCTGCATGAACCAGTTAACTGCCTAAGTATGTAGCAGTATAGACACAGAGGGCTATTAACTGCATAAAGTGTATGAGAACATGATGCAAGGAACCTGATTATGTTTTTTTTTTTTTTGAATGGGCCACACAGGGATAGTTAGGTTAATGCGTTGAGGCAGTAGGCCAATTTGAACAAATTAGTTTTTAGGGCACGCTTAAAACTGTGGGCATTGGGGATTAATCGTATTAACCTAGGTAGTGCATTCCAAAGAATCGGCGCAGCACGTGTAAAGTCTTGGAGATGGGAGTGGGAGGTTCTGATAATTGAGGATGCTAACCTGAGGTCATTAGCGGAGCGGAGGGCACGCGTAGGGTGGTAGACTGAGACCAGAGAGGAGATGTAGGGTGGTGGTGAGCCATGGAGTGCTTTGTGGATGAGGGTAGTAGTTTTGTACTGGATTCTTAAGTGGATGGATAACCAGTGTAATGACTGGCACAAGGTAGAGGCATCGGTGTAACGGTTGGTAAGGAATATGATCCTGGCTGCAGCATTCAGGACAGATTGGAGCGGGGAGAGTTTGGTAAGAGGAAGGCCGATTAGTAGAGAGTTACAATAGTCCAGATGAGAATGAATAAGTGAAACAGTAAGAGTTTTTGCAGAGTCGAAAGAAAAGGGCGAATTTTAGAAATGTTTTTGAGATGCAGATAAGAAGAGCGAGCCAGTGATCGGATGTGGGGGTGAATGAAAGCTGGGAATCAAGTATGACCCCAAGGCAGCGGGCATGTTGCTTTGGAGTAATGGTGGAACCGCACACGGAGATGGCAATGTCAGGCAAAGGTAGGTTAATAGAGGGAGAAAACACGAGCAGTTCAGTTTTTGACAGGTTCAGTTTCAGATAGAGGGAGGACATGATGTTAGAGACAGCGGTAAGACAATCACTGGTGTTTTCTAAAAAGGTCGGCGTGATAACAGGAGAAGAAGTGTATAATTGGGTGTCGTCAGCATAGAGATGGTACTGGAAACCAAATCTACTGATTGTTTGTCCAATAGGGGCAGTATACAAAGAGAAGAGGAGGGGGCCTAGGACTGAACCTTGAGGAACCCCAACAGTAAGTGGAAGGTGAGAGGAGGAGGAACCAGCAAAAGATACAGTGAAGGATCGGTCAGAGAGATAGGAGGAGAACCAGGAGAGAACGGTGTCCTTGAGGCCGATCGAGCGGAGCATAGTGAGGAGGAGCTGATGATCCACAGTGTCGAATGCTGAGGAGAGATATATATATATATATATATATATATATATACCAGGATGGGGCCATGGGGCAGCCAGAATGAGGAACGTGGATACCATAATAGTGGAATGCGTTAAGAACAAGAAAACATAAAAATTATCAATGTAAATCAGAATTAATATCCCATAGAGGTCTGGATTTTGAATGATACTCAAAGTCAAAGTGGAAAATCAGGAAATTACAGGCTGATCTAACTTCAGTGGAAATGCCCCAAGACAAAAAAATGATGCTCAGTAGTGTGTGTGGACTCTACGTGCCTGTATAACCTCACTACAATGTCTGGTGAGGAGGCAGATGTTCTCCTGAGGGATCTCCTCCCATACCTGGATTAAAGCATCAGTCAACTACTGGACAGGCTGTGGTGCAATGTGGCGATGGTGGATGGAACAAGACATGATGTCCCAGATGTGCTTGATTGGATTCAGGTCTGCGCAACTGGAAAGCCAGTCCATAGAATCAATGTCTTCATCATGCAGGAACTGCTGACACACTTCAGTCACATGAGGCCTAACATTTTCATGCATCAAAAGGAACCCAGGGCCCACTGCATATGGTCTCACAATGGGTCTGAGGATCTCATCCCGGTACCTAATGGCAGTCAGGGTACCCCTGGCTAACACATGGAGGGCCTCCCCACACCATTACTGACCCACTGCCAAATCGGTCTTGCTGGAGGATTTTGCAGGGAGCATTATGTTCTCCACGGCTTCTCCAGACTCTGTCACGTCTATAACATGTGCTCAGTGTGAATCTGCTCTCATCCGTGAAGAGCACAGTGCGCCAAAGTCGAATCTGTGAGCCTTGGTGCTCTCTGACAAATTCCAATCGCCCTGCATGGTGTTGGGCTGTAAGCATAACACCCATTTATGGACGTCGGGCACTCATAACACCCTCATGGAGTCTGTTTTTGACAGTTTAAGCAGATACATGTGTGTTATTGGCCTGCTGGAGGTCATTTTGCAGGTCTCTGACACTGTTCCTCCTTCCACAAAGGAGGAGGTAGCGGTCCTGCCACTGGGATTTTGCCATCCTATGGTGGCCCATTCGCATAACAGCAGGAGAAGTTAATTGACAATTAATGTCGCTTCGAGTTACATTGTGTTGTTTAACTCAGGGTTCCCCAACTCCAGTCCTCAAGGCCCACCATCATGTCATGTTTTCAGGATTTCCTTAGTCTTGCCCAGGTAATAATTGCATCACCTGTGCAATGCAAAGGAAATCCTGAAAACATGACCTGTTGGTGGGCCTTGAGAACTGGAGTTGGGGACCCCTGGTTTAACTGATCCCTTTATTTTTTTGAGCAGTATATACAGTACATAAATATATATATATATATATATATATATATATATATATATATATATATATATATATATATATATATATAAGAATTCAAAAAAGAGGCAGCACTCCATTATTCAGTGTAAAAACGTGCAGGGTTTAATTTACCCACATATTCAGGCAACGTTTCAGCTCACAATGAGCTTCATTGTGAGCTGAAACGTTGCCTGAATATGTGGGTAAATTAAACCCTGCACGTTTTTACACTGAATAATGGAGTGCTGCCTCTTTTTTGAATTCTTATGAAAATTTGGATGATCGTTGGACTGATTGTCTGGGGGCCCTGCACCTGAAGATAAGTATTTCTGTGCTGTTCCCTTTTTCTTTTTTGCTATATATATACTAGCTATTGAACCCGTTCTACGCCCGGGTGGCGAGCATTTATATTGGTATATGGTCTCCATCCTGGTATGTGCTGCTCCATCCTGTGTCCCCATCCTGTCATGTGCTGCTCCATCCTGCGTCCCCATCCTGTCATGTGCTGCACCCATCCTGCGCCCCCATTCTGTCATGTGCTGCTCCCATCCTGCGCCCCCATTCTGACATGTGCTGCTCCCATCCTGCGCCCCCATTCTGACATGTGCTGCACCAATCCTGCGCCTCCATTCTGACATGTGCTGCTCCTATCCTGCGCCCCCATCCTGTCATGTGCTGCTCCCATCCTGCGCCCCCGTTCTGTCATGTGCTGCTTCCATCCTGCACCCCCGTTCTGTCATGTGCTGCTGCCAATCTGCACCCCCGTTCTGTCATGTGCTGCCCTATTCTGTCATGTGCTGCTCCCATCCTGCGCCCCCGTTCTGTTATGTGCTGCTCCCATCCTGCGCCACCGTTCTTTGATATGCTGCTCCCATCCATATGCCCCATACGCTGCTCCATAAAGGTTTATGGCCCCCATAAGATGCTCCATAGTATATGCACCCATACACTGCTCCATAAAGGTTTATGGCCCCCATAAGATGCTCCATACTATATGCCCCGTAGACTGCTCCATAAAGGTTTATGGCCCCCATAAGATGCTCCATATTATATGCCCCATACACTGCTCCATAAAGGTTTATGGCCCCCATAAGATGCTCCATAGTATATGCCCCGTACACTGCTCCATAAAGGTTTATGGTCCCCATAAGATGCTCCATACTATATCCCCCGTATGCTGCTCCATAAAGGTTTATGGCCCCCATAAGATGCTCCATAGTATATGCCCCTGTACACTGCTCCATAAAGGTTTATGGCCCCCATTAGATGCTCCATAGTGTATGCCCCATACGCTGTTCCATAAAGGTTTATGGCCCCCATAAGATGCTCCATAGTATATGCCCCCGTACACTGCTCCATTATGGTTGATGGCCCCATAAGATGCTCCATAGTGTATGCCCCGTATGCTGCTGCGATATATAAAAAAAAATACCATACTCACCTATCGTCGCTGGGCGCCGAGTGCTGGGGGGTCTGAGCAGGCGGGGACACCGGCGTGCTGTGGGGGTCAGGTGCCGGTATCGCCGCTAGCTCAGGTCCCCGACACTTGCTATATTCACCTGTCTGGCCCTGATCCAACACTGCATGCCGCTCTCTTCCGGGTCCTCTGGCTGTGACCGTTCAGTCAGAGGGCGGCGCGCATTAAGCGCGTCATCGCGCCCTCTGAACTGAACGTCACAGACAGAGGACCCGGAAGAGAGCGGCACGCAGCGCTGGAACGGGACAGACAGGTGAATATAGCTTATACTCACCCTCCTGGAGCATCCCTGCTATCCGTTAGAGATCGCGGTGTGCGTTCAGTGCTTACGCATACCGCAATCTCCCGGGAGCGTCACTCTGTGGGGTCCAGACTGCGCCGGCGCTTGCGCTTGCGCAGTCTATAAAGGCTTCGGACAGAGTGACGCTCCCAGTGTTATATTATATATATATATATATATATATATATACAGTACAGACCAAAAGTTTGGACACACCTTCTCATTTAAAGATTTTTCTGTATTTTCATGACTATGAAAATTGTACATTCACACTGAAGGCATCAAAACTATGAATTAACACATGTAGAGTTATATACTTAACAAAAAAGTGTGAAACAAC
This sequence comes from Ranitomeya imitator, assembly GCF_032444005.1. Classification (NCBI taxonomy): domain Eukaryota; kingdom Metazoa; phylum Chordata; class Amphibia; order Anura; family Dendrobatidae; genus Ranitomeya; species Ranitomeya imitator. The sequence continues at coordinate 437,108,052 of NC_091284.1, forward strand.
TGAAATTATGTCTTATATTCTAGGTTCTTCAAAGTAGCCACCTTTTGGTTTTGATGACTGCTTTGCACACTCTTGGCATTCTCTTGATGAGCTCCAAGAGGTATACACCGGAAATGGTTTTCAATTCACAGTTGTGCCCTGTCAGGTTTAATAAGTAGGATTTCTTGCCTTATAAATGCGGGTTGGGACCATCAGTTGTATTGTGCAGAAGTCTGGTGGATACACAGCTGATAGTTCTACTGAATAGAATGTTAGAATTTGTATTATGGCAAGAAAAAAGCAGCTTAGTAAAGAATCACAAGTGGCCATCATTACTTTAAGAAATGAAGGTCAGTCAGTCCGAAAAATTGGGAAAACTTTGAAAGTGTCCCCAAGTGCAGTTGCAAAAACCATCAAGCGCTACAAAGAAACTGGCTCACATGAGGATCGCCCCAGGAAAGGAAGACCAAGAGTCACCTCTGCTTCTGAGGATAAGTTTATCCGAGTCACCAGCTTCAGAAATCGCAGGTTAACAGCAGCTCAGATTAGAGACCAGGTCAATGCCACACAGAGTTCTAGCAGCAGACACATGTGTACAATAACTGTTAAGAGGAGACTTTGTGCAACAGGCCTTCATGGTAAAATAGCTGCTAGGAAACCACTGCTAAGGACAGGCAACAAGCAGTAGAGACTTGTTTGGGCTAAAGAACACAAGGAATGCACATTAGACCAGTAGAAATCTGTGCTTTGGTCTGATGAGTTCAAATTTGAGATCTTTGATTCCAACCAATGTGCAGAAAAGGTGAATGGATGGACTCTACATGCCTGGCTCCCAGGCATGTAGATGCGAACTCGGCTTCAGGAGAATGGCCGTCGAGATCGCCATCTGCGCACGCGCGGCATCCCGCGGCCATTTTCCTGAAGCCCCGGGAAGTCGAGAAGAACCATCTGCACACAAAGATGGCCGCGCCCACGATAAATGGCTGAATAGCGCAGATCACGCTATTTTCCTTGAAGCTGCGCAGTGGATTCGCCACTTGGACATGCGCACACCACTACGCCACCAACGGAGATCTGGGGGAGAAACAGCGCTGTCACCACGCCCATATGACCTGACCAGCGTGAGTGACAGCCCAAAACGGCGACGTTACAAAGGTATTTCGGCAGCATAGGTGGGGAATAAAGGCTCCAAAATACACTAATGTAAAGCCCAGCTCTGCCCCTATTTAACGCTATTTTTAGCTCTTCTTGAAAAAACGGGGTGACGGGTTCCCTTTAAGTATATAATTCCACATGTGTTAATTCATAGTTTTAATGCCTTCAGTGTGAATGTACAATTTTCATAGTCAAAAAAATACAGAAAAATCTTTAAATGAGAAGGTGTGTCCAAACTTTTGGTCTGTACTGTATGTGTGTCCCTATAGTTGAATTTCCTTTCTGTGGTACAGGGATGAATAGTATTGGACGATTACCATTGTCCCTTCATTGGTTGCTCCGTTGCTTCCAAATAACCTGTTCAAAAATTCAAAGTATGTCATTGGGTGGGAAGGGGTTAAACAGGCAGTTTGGATGACATCACAAAGCACATAAAGATCATAGACATCATATGACATCACAATTGGCATAGAATGTGCAGCGTGCAACACCTGAGCCATCTTGTTTCATTAGAGCCTGACAGCTTGAAGGAAACAAGTCCAGGTAGGAAACTCTTCACTTACGACCTCACTCACAAATTGTATGGATGGGGGCTAGTAGTGGGATTCAGAACTACATCCTTCACAAGAAAATCTTAGCAAAACCCCCTGTATCATGTGTTCTATCATTGTTATGATTCTATGATTTAAAAAAAATGTGATTTAGATTCCAAGGAAAATATGAACAGTTTGGTTCTTTATTAAGTCAGTGTGAGCCCTGCCCAACCAGGGTTACCAATCTGGACAACCCCTTCCCTAAATGAGGACTTGTTAGCGATCAACTGATCATGTGTCACTCGTCTTGAAGACCCTCAGCAATCGTCTGGTTTGCCCTCTGTGACACCCATGTACTCTAATAAAAGCATATAGAAAGGGGTGGGCCAGGTGAGACAACTCCATTTGGTTCTATTTTTGGTTAGCTTTGCCATTAATGTTGTGAACACGCTATTGTAACAAGTTTAATTGCAAAAGGCTACAGTTCTCCATTGTCAGCTGTCTTGGTCCTGTTAGATCAGGGGTGACCGGGAGCTGACAGTTTATCGTGATCAGGAATTGCAGTATGGCGTCCTGTATTTTCCTTTAGTTCATAGAGCAGTAGGGGATACGGATTAGAATAAAATGGTGGAAATGTTTAGGTTTTAACGTGCGTCATGATTCAATTAAAAATGAGGCTGGTGGTTATTTGCAACTTGTGAATTTGTTTTATTAATTGTACAATTGGAAACTTGATACACACATCAGTAGCCATTATTACGACAGGAGACATGACATCACAGGGCACATGACATCAGATATCACATGACCTCACAATTGGTACAGAATGTATAGACTTATTATCCTGAACAACCTTGTGTCCCCAGAAGCAGCAGCTTGAGGAAAACAAGTCCCGGTAGGTAGCTGCTCACTTAACACTAAGGCCTAATACACACTGTGTGCCTTTGGGTTGTTTGTGGTGATGTTTAGAACTGCACCATTTACCCCTAAAAAATGTCAGCAAATATCTCTGACGTGTTGTCTCTCGTGTATTTGAATGATTCCTGAAATAGGACCTACCATTTAATCCTCTTTTTTGTAATGATAGGTGTTATGTCTCATCTAGTTCAGATGAGCAGTTGTAATGAAGCACGGACAGATGACGGTGGTGCAGCAGGATTGCCGAGCAGAAACAATGGACAACGTAGTGGCTTGATGCCAGCAGGAGGACCAGAACTGGAACCACAGGATAAAATGAGCAGAATTGATTAAACGGCAACTGGCGTAATAGAGTTACAGACTCAGATCAGAGTTTGATCAGAGTGGCATCAGTTTTTCTCGGACGTGGAGGGGGAAAAAAGGTTTTTCCACATTTTCTATTATGTCAGTCTGTGAAAATCGGATCGCACTTAGATGTCATCCAAGTGGGGTCCAATTTTTTCACGGGACCATAGACTTACATTGTCGATTTTGACTTGTCTCCGATTTTGTTTCCGCGGACCACTAGGTCAGAGGAAAAAATATGACATTTGCACAGCCCCATAGAATATCATAGGTACAAGTGCGATCCATCAAAACCACGGATGGCATTCAGATGACAAAATTGGTCGCATGCACGAGCCCTTATGTGGAGTTGATCAGTGGGCGACTGGGTCTTGAGAAACCCACTGATCGCTCCAAACAGCTGCTCTAAAGCATGCTGCTCAACAGACAGAAGCACAGAGCTCAAATCTATGTACAGGCTCAAATCTAGGTACAGGCTCGATAGAAAGTCTATTAGTCTGTATTCTACTCTGTGCACAGGCTTATAGAATTGCACGAATACACACAAACACATAGATATTTATTTATTTATTTTACTCGCTTACTTTGTTTCATTAATTCTATAGGGCTATGTATACATACTATATATAAATTAATTATATATAAATCAATATATTTATTTCTATTCTCTCCAATTTTCACAGACTGTCAAAATGGCAAAACTTTTTTTTCCCCCTCTCCACCTCCGTCCAAAGCACTGCCAGCTTTTGAATGCAGGTGATTTCGCATGTCTTCATTGAACCGTGAGGAATCACTGCGTCATTACATAGTACCGGTGAGATTTATCTTGCGGAGACTGAGCGTCTCCGCAAGATAATTAGACATGCTGCAGTCTGGAAAGATGCGCCGCATGTCCGTCTCCGCAGGTGTCAGTTCACACACAGTGGGTAGCTTGCTGTGGGGGCAGCATCACAGGAGGCAGGGTCACTGCTTCAGCAGGCTGGCGGTGGCAGCAGGAGTGGGACGATGCTGCTGGCCCTGGGCTCTCATAAGATGTTTGCGCTGGTGAGTGGAGCCCCTTTCCCATTGATTTCCCTGTGGTGGGCTTTGGGAAAATCGTTGCCGGAGGCCGCGCATGCTCGGATTGAGATCTTGGGAGGCGAGATCTTGGAAGATGAGATCTTATCTCCAGAGATCTGAATCTGCGCACGCGCCACCTTCGGCAGCAATTTTTTCGAAGCTCATAGCAGGGAAATCAATGGAAAAGGAGACTCACCGGTGCCGTCATCATATGAGAACCTAGGGCCAGCAGCATCGGCCCACTCCTGCCACCTCCACCAGCCTCCTGAAGCAACGACCCTGCCTCCTGTGACCTCGCTCCACCACAGTCGCCACTTCGGTAAGCAATCTTCAGATTATAAAACGCACTCATCCTCCAAAATTTGGAGGGAAAAAAGTGCGTTTCATAATTTGAAAAATACAGTATGCCTGCAGAATCAGGGAGTTGCTTTGTGCATGCTCAAGTGTCAAGTTTGCACCCTAAATGCCGGCCTTGCATAAATGTTTAGAAGCCTTGTAGTGCATTAAATTTCCCAGTGTGTGGTTTATTCCCACTGGCAGACTCAACTTCAGATAATCAATGAGCGATCTGTAATAAATCATTCAGTGTGCAATATTCTCACCAGCACATGTCCTATTTACACAGGAGGGTGTGCCACCAACAACCATGATCTTTTTGTGAGGCAGAAAAGATCATTTCACCTTATGAACAAGAGTTTGCTCATTCATTGGATGACCTGCTGCCTGTTTAGATGGTACAATTATCATGACCAAGCATCCTTAAGAAACTCTTGTTTGCAGTAATCTTGCAGAGTAAATGCACCTTTGGCAGCAGAATATCTATTGCTAATTAGATCAGCAAAGTATGCATGGAATTAGATTGTAAACTAGGAGCAGGGTGTAGATTAGTCTGTATGCTTTCATCAGCCTGTATTTAGTATATTATATTGTAAACTAGGAGCAAGGTGTAGATTAGTCTATAAACTCTCAGGGGCAGCTCGTATATTGTATATTAGATTGTAAGCTCTTTTAAATGTTACATGAATAAATATTTCATCTTTTATTTCCTGGTTGGATGTGCCGACATATGCCATCTCGTCATTTCAGTAACGCTCTAATGACCAGCGGGTGCGGCACCCACCAGCATGTCTCCAGGCTGAACTGAAGATTGCAAGCTGTCAATGTAGTGAGCTCCTATACTCCCCTTCCCTCATTTACCTGTACATTATTCTGTATGGTCTCAAAAGCATGTATATTGTATATTAGATTGTAAGCTCCTAGGAGCAGGGTGTATATTGTATATTAGATTATAAGCTCCTAGGAGCAGGGTGTATATTGTATATTAGTTTGTAAGCTCCTAGGAGCAGGATGTATATTGTATATTAGATTGTAAGCTCCTCGGAGCAGGGTGTATATTGTATATTAGATTATAAACTCCTAGGATCAGGGTCTATATTGTATATTAGTTTGTAAGCTCCTAGGAGCAGGGTGTATATTGTATATTAGATTGTAAGCTCCTCGGAGCAGGGTGTATATTGTATATTAGATTGTAAGCTCCTAGGAGCAGGGTGTATATTGTATATTAGATTGTAAGCTCCTAGGAGCAGGGTGTATATTGTATATTAGATTGTAAGCTCCTAAGAACAAGGAGTATTTATCTTTTCCCTTCCAAATCGACTCTCCTGAGCTTATAATACATATAGATATAGAGCAATATGCAGCAGGACAGATGTGATCCAGGGAAATATCCGATCGCCACAACTGGGGTCAGGAAGGAATTTTTTTTCCCCCTGAGGCAGAACTCTCCGGGGGGTTTCTTCGCCTTCCTCTGGATCTTTCAATCCAGTGGCTCTCAGCCAGTCTTCAGTGCCCACAGCTAGTTCTGTGGTCTGTATAGGGCCTGACCTGAGAGTCATTGTGATCATGGTTTAATTTCTTAAAGGGCCGGTAATATTTTTATTACAATGTTGCTTATTGCTATTCCAATAAAAAAAATTAATAGAAAAAATAAAAGTGTCATGGGAGTTTTTGTATTCACTTTCTTTTTACACAGTTACAATGATAGAAGTGATCAATACTCAATACTCTACAAGTTCAACCAGGAATTATAGGGGAGCGCTATTTACAGAAGGTAGACCACATATATCTCCACCCATTGTGGTATTATAATGTCAACTCCTATCCAAGATATATTAAGCCCTTAGTGACAGAGCCACATTTTTTAAATCTGACCAGCGTCACTTTGTGGTAATAACGCTTCATGCTTCAACGCTTCAACAAATCCCAGTGTTTTTTCGTAACACATTATACTTTATGATAATGGTAAAATTAGGTCGATATGTTTTGCATTTATTTATAAAAAATATCAGAAATTTGAGAAAAATGTTTAAAAATTGGCAATTTTCAAACTTTGAATGATTATCCCTCCAATACAGATAGTCATACCACAGCAAAACATTAATAAATAACATTTCCCACATGTTGGCTTTACATCAGCATCATTTGTAAGATGTTTTTTTTATTTTGTTAGCATTTTAGGAGGTTTAAAAATGTAGCAGAAATTTTTCATTTTTTCAAGGGAATTTACAAAATTTACTTTTTTTTAGGGACCTATCCAGGTTTGAAGTGATTTTAGGGGTCCCATATATTGGAAAAACCCCAAAGGTTATACCATTTTAAAAAGAGCAACCCCTGACATAATGAAAACTGCAGTCAGGTAGTTTTTTAACCCTTCAGGAGATTTTCAGAAATTAATGCAAAGTGGCATGATAGGAATGAAAAAGTGTATTTTTATCATCTAAATGCCGCTAACTTCTGAACAGGTTACAACAGCCGTCAGACTCTAAGGGTACCGTCACACTATAACATTTCGATCGCTACGACGGTACGATTCGTGACGTTCCAGCGATATCGTTACGATATCGCTGTGTCTGACACGCAGCAGCGATCAGGGATCCTGCTGAGAATCGTACGTCGTAGCAGATCGTTTAGAACTTTCTTTCATCGCTGGATCTCCCGCTGTCATCGCTAGATCGGTGTGTGTGACACCGATCTAGCGATCTAGCGATGCGATCCAGCGATGCGTTCGCTTGTAACCAGGGTAAACATCGGGTAACTAAGCGCAGGACCGCGCTTAGTTACCCGATGTTTACCCTGGTTACAAGAGTTAAACTAAAAAAAAACAAACAGCACATACTTACATTCTGGTGTCCGTCAGGTCCCTTGCAGTCTGCTTCCAGCACTGTGACTGCCGGCCGTAAAGTGAAAGCAGAGCACAGCGGCTGTGCTTTCACTTTCACTTTACGGCCGGCAGTCACAGTGCGGGAAGCAGAGACTGCAAGGGACCTGACGGACACCAGAATGTAAGTATGTGCTGTTTGTTTTTTTTTAGTTTAACGCTTGTAACCAGGGTAAACATCGGGTAACTAAGCGCGGTCCTGCGCTTAGTTACCCGATGTTTACCCTGGTTACCCAGGGACCTCGGCATCTTGGTCGCTGGAGAGCGGTCTGTGTGACAGCTCCCCAGCGACCACACTACGATTTACCTACGATCACGACCAGGTCATATCGCTGGTCGTGATCGTAGGTAAATCGTATAGTGTGACGGTACCCTTAGGCCGCTATTTGGTCATGAATTACCATGGCAAACATCGGGACCACACATTCATGATCTGAGGGCACCAATTTGGATAAAGACAAAGCCTCCACACATTTATATGATGAAGTCACTATTGACAGCAGCATCTAAGAGGGTAAACAGATTTGGGCGGTGCAAACACTAATCGTGGCTGATGCAGTAAGTTGTCAGCTATAGTCTACAGCCGCCAGCTGCTGGATTGTCTCCTGTATGGGGATGCTATTCTCTTGTACCTTAGGTCAGTTAAAAGATGTATTGGCGGTCATTAAGGGGTTAAAAGTGTAATCAAGGCAATACCCTAAGGCCGGTTTCACACGTCAGTGGCTCCGGTACGTGTGGTGACAGTTTCCTCACATACCGGAGACACTGACACACATAGACACATTAAAATAAATGTGTCTCTGCAGATGTCAGCGTGTTTTCACGGACCGTGTGTCTGTCTGCAAAACATGGAGACATGTCAGTGTTCGTGGGCGCGCACGGATCACACAGACCCATTAAAGTCAATGGGTGAGTGTAAACACGTACCGCACACGGATGCCGTCCGTGTGCTGTCCGTGTGCTTTTTTTAAAGTCATAAGGTTAAAATTGAAACAAATTGTTTCAATACACGGACAGCACACGGACGAAAAACACGGACACACGGATAGCACACGGATGGCCTACGTAGACACATGGACACACAGACACGGATAGCTCCGGGACCGTTTCTTCCGATACCGGAAATATCTGGACGTGTGAGACTGGCCTAAAGTGGCATATGTCCTACACAACAAACTACCTGATAGAAGACTGAAGACAAGGACACAGCACTGCAGAATGCAAGAGACACAACTATTGTAGGATTGGGGTGCCACAGGCCCACCCGTAACCAACCCCAGGGCCCCACTTTTCTGCTGATAACGTGATATTATCCTCAGTCACAAATTTATATAACAATAAACTGGGTAGATTGTTCCATGAAGAAGATGTCGCCTTTATCTGTACATAGTGATTCAAGTGTATATTGCCAAGTGCTGCTCATATAAGAGGGTAGTGGCTCACTCTTGCACAGTAACCAACTTGATGATTTTCCTGTTCTCCTGTGGGCCAGTCAAAGCCTGGGTATAATATGTGTAATGTAAGTAAATGTAATACTTCGTGTTTGTAGTGGTGATCTGTCCAGCTACATACTGTAGGTACAGACATAGTTAAAGCTTGAGACTGGCCCATAGTGGAAGTGGAAAGCCCTAGTAAAACAGGACTACTTCCTGATAGTCAGATAGGGAAGTACAGTATGGCGGGTGGCCATCATTTAAGGCAGTGGGAGGTCTTAATGGAATCTCTTGTGGACATTCCTGCAACACCCGAAGCATAGGCCTCAGTACAGATACTACAAAGAGTGCCTTATCCTGTAGTGTACAGAGGAAGCGGAAGGGAAACCGCATTAAGGGAAGGTTGCACTGTGGGACTGGTCAGGAAATCCCCGGAAAACCAGTTAAAAGGAACCGGTCACCCCCCAGGGCCTATTTAAGTAAAAGAGCCATCTTCAGCAGCACTAAGGCTGCATTCTGTGAAGGTGGCTCTTATGTTTAGTATCCCCAGGAACACGATTGATTAAGGTGATCCCCCTGCAAGAAAAAGTAACTCAGCATAGATATCACTGGTAAAGAGTGCTGCCAATACAGAGTGGCTATGTGGACCCTGTCCTAGTTAGTTATGTGAGGATTATTCCCCACATAATCCCCACACACAATCCCCACATAACTAACTAGGACAGGGTCCACATAGCCACTCTGTATTGGCAGCACTCTATACCAGTGATATCTATACTGAGTTACTTTTTCTTATGGGGGGATCACCTAAATCTCACCAATTACCACTCGGTACATTGAGGAAGGTCTATATGACCGAAACGTCTCATTTTGTATGTATCTACCGTTTGAATTACCGTATGTACTCGAGTATAAGCCGAGATTTTCAGCCCATTTTTGGGGGCTGAAAGTCCCCCTCTTGGCTTATACTCGAGTCATACCCAGGGGTCGGCAGGGGAGGGGGATCGGGAGCTGTCCAATAATACTCACCTACTCAGTGACGCTGCTACCATGAGGCGATTTGAGCTCTTTGGCTCAGGCGGCAGAAGAGAGGGGGCGGCAGATTCTGTAGTATTATACTTACCTACTCTCGGCGCGGTCCCTACAGTCCCTGCTTCTTCCAGCGCTGCAGATTCTTCCTGCACTGAGCGGTCACATGGTACCGCTAATTACAGAAATGAATATGCGGCTCCACCTCCCATAGGGGTGGAGCCGCATATTCATTTCTGTAATGAGCGGTAACTGTGACCGATCAATACAGGAAAAAGATGCAGCAGTGGAAGAAGCAGGGATGCAGCGCCAGCAGTAGGTGAGTATACGGGGAGGGGGAGCGCAGCGCTGCGCGATATTTACCTCTCCTCGGTCCGGTGCGGCTCTGTCATCAGCGTCCTCTGGCAGTGACGCTCAGGTCAGAGGGCGCGGTGACGTAGTCAGTGCGCGCCCTCTGCTGAACGTCAGTGCCGAAGACGGAGCCGCACGAGGAGCAGGTAAATATTGCCAGTGCCGGGGTCCTGAGCGAAGAGAGGTGAGTATGTGATTTTTTTTTTTTTTATCGCAGCAAAAGCATATGGGGCAAGTAATTATACGGAGCATCTTATGGGGCCATAACACTTGTGCAGCATTATATGGGGCAAGTGACTATACGGAGAATCTTATGGGGCCATAACGCTTGTGCAGCACTATATGGGGCAAGTGTTGTGAATTCTGTGGCCAAGCTCCCTCCTGTGGTCGAGAGTGGTACTGCGGCTTCTGAGTTTCCTTCCTCAGGTGATGAGGTTAAGTCGTTAGGTGCTGCTCTATTTAACTCCACCTGGTGCTTTGATCCTGGCCTCCAGTCAATGTTCTAGTGTTGGTCTTGCTTCCTCCTGGATCGTTCCTGTTGCCTGTCTATCCTGCATAAGCTAAGTTTTGCTTGTGTTATTTTTTGTTTGCTATTTTTTCTGTCCAGCTTGCTATATTTGTTTTTCTTGCTTGCTGGAAGCTCTGAGACGCAGAGGGAGCACCTCTGTACCGTTAGTCGGTGCGGAGGGTCTTTTTGCCCCTCTGCGTGGTTGTTTGTAGGTTTTTGTGTTGACCGCAAAGCTATCTTTCCTATCCTCGGTCTATTCAGTAAGTCGGGCCTCACTTTGCTAAATCTATTTAATCTCTGTGTTTGTATTTTCATCTTACTCACAGTCATTATATGTGGGGGGCTGCCTTTTCCTTTGGGGAATTTCTCTGAGGCAAGGTAGGCTTATTTTTCTATCTTCAGGGCTAGTTAGTTTCTCAGGCTGTGCTGAGTTGCATAGGGAGCGTTAGGCGCAATCCACGGCTACCTCTAGTGTGGTGTGATAGGATTAGGGATTGCGGTCAGCAGAGTTTCCACGTCTCAGAGCTCGTCCTATGTTTTTGGTAAATGTCAGGTCACTTTGTGTGCTCTGAACTTCAATGTCCATTGTGGTTCTGAATTACCTGTTCATAACAGTACTGGAGGCCCAAAGTACTAATGCTTCTCAATAGAGGGAAAAGAGAAGTTCTGAGACCATTTTTTTTTCTTTGCACTGTGTTCTGTCTTTCTTTTCCCCTTTACATCAGGGTGGTTCAGAACACAGGTGTGGACATGGACATTCAAGGTCTGTTCTCTTTGATGGATAATCTCGCTATAAATGTACAGAATATTCAAGATTTAGTGGTTCAGAATCCTATGTTGGAACCTAAGATTCCTATTCCTGAGTTATTTTCTGGCGATAGAGCAAAGTTTTTGAATTTTAAAAATAATTGTAAACTATTTCTGGCTCTGAAACCCCGCTCCTCTGGTGACCCAGTTCAACAAGTTAAGATAATTATTTCTTTATTATGTGGCGACCCTCAAGACTGGGCATTTTCCCTTGCGCCAGGAGATCCTGCATTATGTAATATTGATGCGTTTTTTCTGGCGCTCGGATTGCTGTACGACGAACCAAATTCAGTGGATCAGGCAGAGAAAAATTTGCTGGCTCTGTGTCAGGGTCAGGATGAGATAGAGATTTATTGTCAGAAGTTTAGAAAGTGGTCCGTGCTCACTCAATGGAATGAATGTGCGCTGGCAGCTATTTTCAGAAAGGGTCTCTCTGAAGCCCTTAAGGATGTCATGGTGGGATTTCCTATGCCCGCTGGTCTGAATGAGTCTATGTCTTTGGCCATTCAGATCGGTCGACGCTTGCGCGAGCGTAAATCTGTGCACCATTTGGCGGTATTATCTGAGCATGAACCTGAGCCTATGCAGTGCGATAGGACTTTGACCAGAGCTGAAAGGCAAGAACACAGACGTCAGAATGGGCTGTGTTTCTACTGTGGTGATTCCACTCATGCTATCTCCGATTGTCCTAAGCGCACTAAGCGGTTCGCTAGGTCTGCCACCATTGGTACGGTACAGTCGAAATTTCTTTTGTCCGTTACTTTGATCTGCTCTTTGTCTTCCTATTCTGTCATGGCATTTGTGGATTCAGGCGCTGCCCTGAATTTGATGGACTTGGAGTTTGCTAGGCGCTGTGGGTTTGTCTCGGAGCCCTTGCAGTGTCCTATTCCATTGAGAGGAATTGATGCTAGGCCTTTGGCCAAGAATAAGCCTCAGTATTGGACCCAGCTGACCATGTGCATGGCTCCTGCGCACCAGGAGGATATTCGCTTTCTGGTGTTGCATAATCTGCATGATGTGGTCGTGTTGGGGTTGCCATGGCTACAAGTCTATAACCCAGTATTAGATTGGAAATCAATGTCTGTGTCCAGCTGGGGTTGTCAGGGGGTACATGGTGATGTTCCATTTCTGTCTATCTCATCATCCACCCCTTCTGAGGTCCCAGAGTTCTTGTCTGATTATCGGGATGTATTCGATGAGCCCAAGTCCAATGCCCTACCTAACGCATAGGGATTGTGATTGTGCTATCGATTTGATTCCTGGTGGTAAGTTTCCTAAGGGTCGACTGTTTAATTTATCTGTGCCTGAGCACGCCGCTATGCGGAGTTATGTGAAGGAGTCTTTGGAGAAGGGTCATATTCGCCCGTCATCGTCGCCATTGGGAGCGGGGTTCTTTTTTGTGGCCAAGAAGGATGGTTCGCTGAGACCTTGTATTGATTACCGCCTTCTAAATAAAATTACGGTCAAATTTCAGTACCCCTTACCGCTGCTGTCTGATTTGTTTGCTCGGATTAAGGGGGCTAGTTGGTTCACCAAGATAGATCTTTGTGGTGCGTATAATCTTGTGCGTATTAAACGGGGCGATGAATGGAAAACAGCATTTAATACGCCCGAAGGCCATTTTGAGTACCTGGTTATGCCATTCGGACTTTCTAATGCTCCATCAGTGTTTCAGTCCTTTATGCATGACATCTTCCGAGAGTACCTGGATAGATTCCTGATTGTATACTTGGATGATATTTTGGTCTTCTCGGATGATTGGGAGTCTCATGTGAAGCAGGTCAGAATGGTGTTCCAGGTCCTGCGTGCTAATTCTTTGTTTGTGAAGGGGTCAAAGTGTCTCTTTGGTGTTCAGAAGAATTCATTTTTGGGGTTCATTTTTTCTCCTTCTACTATCGAGATGGACCCTGTTAAAGTTCAGGCCATTTATGATTGGACTCAGCCAACATCTCTGAAGAGTCTGCAGAAGTTCCTGGGCTTTGCTAATTTTTATCGTCGCTTCATCGCTAATTTTTCTAGCATTGCTAAACCGTTGACTGATTTAACCAAGAAGGGTGCTGATGTGGTCAATTGGTCTTCTGCTGCTGTGGAAGCTTTTCAGGAGTTGAAGCGTCGTTTTTCTTCTGCCCCTGTGTTGTGCCAACCAGATGTTTCGCTTCCGTTCCAGGTCGAGGTTGATGCTTCCGAAATTGGAGCAGGGGCTGTTTTGTCGCAGAAAAGTTCTGATTGCTCGGTGATGAAACCATGCGCCTTCTTTTCCAGGAAATTTTCGCCTGCTGAGCGAAATTATGATGTTGGCAATCGAGAGTTGCTAGCCATGAAGTGGGCATTCGAGGAGTGGCGTCATTGGCTTGAAGGAGCTAAGCATCGCTAAGCATCGCGTGGTGGTCTTGACTGATCACAAAAACTTGACTTATCTCGAGTCTGCCAAACGGTTGAATCCTAGACAGGCTCGTTGGTCGCTGTTTTTCTCCCGTTTTGACTTTGTGGTTTCGTACCTTCCGGGCTCTAAAAATGTGAAGGCGGATGCCCTGTCTAGGAGTTTTGTGCCCGATTCTCCGGGTTTGCCTGAGCCGGCGGGCATTCTCAAAGAGGGGGTAATTTTGTCTGCCATCTCCCCTGATTTGCGGCGGGTGCTGCAAAAATTTCAGGCTAATAAACCTGACCGTTGCCCAGCGGAGAAACTGTTTGTCCCTGATAGGAGGACGAATAAAGTTATCTCTGAGGTTCATTGTTCGGTGTTGGCTGGTCATCCTGGAATCTTTGGTACCAGAGATTTGGTGGCTAGATCCTTTTGGTGGCCGTCTCTGTCACGGGATGTGCGTTCTTTTGTGCAGTCCTGTGGGATTTGTGCTCGGGCTAAGCCCTGCTGTTCTCGTGCCAGTGGGTTGCTTTTGCCCTTGCCGGTCCTGAAGAGGCCTTGGACACATATCTCTATGGATTTTATTTCGGATCTCCCCGTCTCTCAAAGAATGTCGGTCATTTGGGTGGTTTGTGATCGCTTCTCTACGATGGTCCATTTGGTGCCCTTGTCTAAATTGCCTTCATCCTCTGATTTGGTGCCGTTGTTTTTCCAGCATGTGGTTCGTTTACATGGCATTCCAGAGAACATCGTTTCTGACAGAGGTTCCCAGTTTGTTTCGAGGTTTTGGCGAGCCTTTTGTGCTAGGATGGGCATTGATTTGTCTTTTTCCTCGGCTTTCCATCCTCAGACAAATGGCCAGACTGAACGAACCAATCAGACCTTGGAAACATATCTGAGATGTTTTGTTTCTGCTGATCAGGATGATTGGGTGTCCTTTTTGCCTTTGGCTGAGTTCGCCCTTAATAATCGGGCCAGCTCGGCTACTTTGGTTTCGCCGTTTTTCTGCAATTCTGGGTTCCACCCTCATTTCTCTTCAGGGCAGGTTGAGTCTTCGGACTGTCCTGGTGTGGATACTGTGGTGGATAGGTTGCAGCAGATTTGGACTCATGTAGTGGACAATCTGACTTTGTCCCAGGAGAAGGCTCAACGTTTTGCTAACCGCAGGCGTTGTGTGGGTCCCCGACTTCGTGTTGGGGATTTGGTTTGGTTGTCATCTCGTTATATTCCTATGAAGGTTTCCTCTCCTAAATTTAAGCCTCGTTTCATTGGTCCATATAGGATTTCTGAGGTTCTTAATCCTGTGTCTTTTCGTTTGACTCTTCCAGCTTCTTTTTCCATCCATAACGTGTTCCATAGGTCATTGTTGCGGAGATACGTGGCACCTGTGGTTCCATCAATTGATCCTCCTGCTCCGGTTTTGGTTGAAGGGGAATTGGAGTATATAGTGGAGAAGATTTTGGATTCTCGTGTTTCGAGACGGAAACTCCAGTATCTGGTTAAGTGGAAGGGTTATGGTCAGGAGGAAAATTCCTGGGTCTTTGCCTCTGATGTCCATGCTGCCGATCTGGTTCGTGCCTTTCATGTGGCTCATCCTGGTCGGCCTGGGGGCTCTGGTGAAGGTTCGGTGACCCCTCCTCAAGGGGGGGGTACTGTTGTGAATTCTGTGGCCAAGCTCCCTCCTGTGGTCGAGAGTGGTACTGCGGCTTCTGAGTTTCCTTCCTCAGGTGATGAGGTTAAGTCATTAGGTGCTGCTCTATTTAACTCCACCTGGTGCTTTGATTCTGGCCTCCAGTCAATGTTCTAGTGTAGGTCTTGCTTCCTCCTGGATCGTTCCTGTGGCCTGTCTATCCTGCATAAGCTAAGTTTTGCTTGTGTTATTTTTTGTTTGCTATTTTTTCTGTCCAGCTTGCTATATTTGTTTTTCTTGCTTGCTGGAAGCTCTGAGACGCAGAGGGAGCACCTCCGTTCCGTTAGTCGGTGCGGAGGGTCTTTTTGCCCCTCTGCGTGGTTGTTTGTAGGTTTTTGTGTTGACCGCAAAGCTATCTTTCCTATCCTCGGTCTATTCAGTAATCGGGCCTCACTTTGCTAAATCTATTTCATCTCTGTGTTTGTATTTTCATCTTACTCACAGTCATTATATGTGGGGGGCTGCCTTTTCCTTTGGGGAATTTCTCTGAGGCAAGGTAGGCTTATTTTTCTATCTTCAGGGCTAGTTAGTTTCTCAGGCTGTGCCGAGTTGCATAGGGAGCGTTAGGCGCAATCCACGGCTACTTCTAGTGTGGTGTGATAGGATTAGGGATTGCGGTCAGCAGAGTTTCCACGTCTCAGAGCTCGTCCTATGTTTTTGGTAAATGTCAGGTCACTTTGTGTGCTCTGAACTTCAATGTCCATTGTGGTTCTGAATTACCTGTTCATAACAGGCAAGTGACTATACGGAGCATCTTATGGGGCCATAACGCTTGTGCAGCACTATAAGGGGCAAGTGGCTGTACGGAGCATCTTATGGGGCCATAACGCTTGTGCAGCATTATAAGGGGCAAGTGGCTGTACGGAGCATCTTATGGGGCCATAACTCTTGTGCAGTACTATAAGGGGCAAGTGGCTGTACGGAGCATCTTATGGGGCCATAACTCTTGTGCAGCACTATAAGGGGCAAGTGGCTGTACGGAGCATCTTATGGGGCCATAACTCTTGTGCAGCACTATAAGGGGCAAGTGGCTGTACGGAGCATCTTATGGGGCCATAACTCTTGTGCAGCACTATAAGGGGCAAGTGGCTGTACGGAGCATCTTATGGGGCCATAACGCTTGTGCAGCACTATATAGGGCAAATATCTCTATGGCAGCAGAGAGGCTAGGTTCACCCCTGCACCTACCCCTGGCGCGGTCCCTGCAGGTCCCCGGCGCCCCAGCTTCTTCCTCTACTGAGCGGTCACATGGTACTGCTCATTACAGTAATGAATATGCGGCTCCACCTCCCATAGAGGTGGAGCCGCATATTCATTACTGTAATGAGCGGTAACGGTGACCTCTCAGTACAGGATGAAGCTGCGGCGTCGGGAAAGCAGGGACTGCATCTCTCAAATTAATATATGAAAATGGGCTCCTAATAAGTTTGGAATCATGTAAACCCAGAAAAAATCTTTATTATTATAAAGATAAAAATGCAACCAACCTGTGGCTGCACCAAGAAAAAATCAAAAAACAAAAACACACAAAAAACACCGTGAAAAAAACTAGGGTGGGGGTAAGGACAATCCCTAAATGGTACCTAGATCGCACCTGCCTGACAGCGGGGGTTGGCACCCTATGGGGAACGTTATGGCGCCCCCGCTCCGCATCGGCTAACCCTAGGGTCCCTGATAAACCCTAATGATCCCAAAGGGTCCCTCTACCCACACAATGGTGTACTAAAGGTGCCCCTAAAAGCTAAACATATAGCAACTAAATCTAGGGAAGCCTCAAACCCCACACCTGTGTATTAAAAACAATATGAGAACATGCAGAGGGCTTTTTTATGGCCGCATTTGCCATTATCACGTATGATCCGTGACCTTTGGGGCAAAACCTCACTTAAGCAGATAATACTGCATATGCTTCTATCGGCACTGTGGGGGGCGCACACCTGCAAAATTCCACCCTGCCACAAACAATGCAAGTAATCTATCTGTGCCTCATAACCTCATGTCCATCAGGATGCTATTAACAGATAAGGGGCAAGTGGCTGTACGGAGCATCTTATGGGGCCATAACTCTTGTGCAGCACTATAAGGGGCAAGTGGCTGTACGAAGCATCTTATGGGGCCATAACTCTTGTGCAGCACTATAAGGGGCAAGTGGCTGTGCAGAGCATCTTATGGGGCCATAACACTTGTGCAGCATTATAAGGGGCAAGTGGCTGTACGGAGCATCTTATGGGGCCATAACGCTTGTGCAGCACTATATAGGGCAAATATCTCTATGGAGCATCTTATGGGGCCCTTATTACCTTTTATGTAGGATTATATGGGGCATATTTTAATATGGAGCATCTGATGGGGCCCATCAAACTTTATGGAGCATTATATGAGGCTGCTGATTCAATATGGATATTCAAAAACACTTAACCTACTGATGTCTCAATTTTACTTTTATTGGTATCTATTTTTATTTTTGAAATTTAACGGTAGCTGCTGCATTTTCCACCCTAGGCTTATACTCGAGTCATTAAGTTTTCCCAGTTTTTTGTGGTAAAATTAGGGGAGTCGGCATATACTATTCGGGTCAGCTTATACTCGAGTATATACTGTAACTGGATTTGCGCTGCTAGTTTTTTTTTAGTTTTTTTTTATAAAACTCCGGGGTCAAGTGCCCGCCCCCCCCCTCCTCCCTCCCAACTTCCCGCCCCCCCTCCAGCAGGGACTGTGTGGGGGGCGCCATTTTTCCGTTTGCCTCAGGCAGCAGAGAGGCTAGGTTCACCCCTGCACCTACTCCTGGCACGGTCCCTGCAGGTCCCCGGCGCCCCAGCTTCTTCCTCTACTGAGCGGTCACATGGTACCGCTCATTACAGTAATGAATATGCGGCTCCACCTCCCATAGAGGTGGAGCCGCATATTCATTACTGTAATGAGCGGTAACGGTGACCTCTCAGTACAGGATGAAGCTGCGGCGTCAGGGAAGCAGGGACTGCACAGCGCCAGGAGCAGGTGAGTATAACGGGGAGGGGAGTGCAGAGCTGTGCGATGTTCACCTGCTCCCCGTTCCGGCGCCGCTCCGTCTTCAGCGTCTTCTGCAGTGATGCTCATGTCAGAGTGCGCGGTGACGTGGTTAGTGCGCGCCCTCTGCCTGAACATCAGTGCAGAAGATGCTGAAGATGGAGCGGCGCTGGAACGAAGTCAGGTGAATATTGAAAGTGCCGGGGGCCTGAGCGACGGAGAGGTGAGTATGTGATTTTTTTTATTGCAGCAACAGAAAATGGGGCAAGTGTTTGTATGGAGCATCTTATGGGGCCATAACGTTTGTGCAGCACTATATGGGCCCAGTGTCTGTATGGGGCCATAACGTTTGTGGAGCACTATATGGGGCAAGTGTCTGTATGGGGCCATAACATTTGTGCAGCACTATATGGGGCAAGTGTCTGTATGGGGCCAAAACGTTTGTGGAGCACTATATGGGGCAAGTGTCTGTATTGGGCCATAATGTTTGTGCAGCACTATATGGGGCAAGTATCTGTATGGGGCCATAACGTTTGTGGAGCACTATATGGGACAGGTGTCTATATGGGGCCATAAGGTTTGTGCAGCACTAAATGGGGCAAGTGTCTGTATGGGGCCATAAAGTTTGTGCAGCACTATATGGGGCAAGTGTCTGTATGGAGCATCTTATGGGGCCATAACGTTTGTGCAGCACTATATGGGGCAAGTGTCTGTGTGGGGCCATAATTAACGTTTGTGCAGCACTATATGGGGCAAGTGTCTGTATGGGGCCATAACGTTTGTGTAGCACTATATGGGGCAAGTGTCTGTATGGGGCCATAACGTTTGTGCAGCACTATATGGGGCAATTGTCTGTATGGGGCCATAATTAACGTTTGTGGAGCATTACGGTATATGGGGCAAGTGTCTGTATGGAGAATCTTATGGGGCCATAATCAAGGTTTGTGCAGCAATATATGGGGCAAATATCTTTATGGAGCATCTTATGGGGCCATAATTAGCATTTGTGCAGCATTATATTGGGCAAATGTGTCTATGAAGCATCTTATGGGGCCATTATTAACCTTTATGCAGGATTATATGGGGCATATTTTAATATGGAGCATCTTATGAGGCCATCATAAACTTTATGGAGCATTATATGGGGCTCCTGATTCAATATGGATATTCAAAAACACTTAACCTACTGATGTCTCAATTAATTTTACTTTTATTGGTATCTATTTTTACTTTTGACATTTACCGGTAGCTGCTGCATTTCCCACCCTAGGCTTATACTCGAGTCATTAAGTTTTCCCAGTTTTTTGTGGCAAAATTAGGGGGGTCGTCTTATACTCGGGTCGGCTTATACTCGAGTACATACGGTAAATACTATACTTCAGCATCTGGTGTGTGCCAAGTTCTCTACATAAATCTGTATGGTTTGGGAACCTACTTGAGCACCATTCTCCGGTTGTGCTAATGCCTTTTTCACATTGACCCCGTAGAATATTATTCCCCCACAAAGTATGATGGCCCCACAGTATGATTTTCACACAAACCTTACAAAAAGTATGATGCTCCACAGCACACCACACATTAAGACTGTCACCACAGCCTTCTACACAGTATGATATCCACCACAGCCCCATATATACAGTATGAGAGGTACCACAGACCCCTATACAGTATGATGTCCACCACAGGCCCTTATAAAATGTCTGATGTCTACCAAAGCCCCCAGACTGTATGAGGATCCCACAGCACATACACAGTATGATGTTCCCCATAACCATCTCATACAGTATGATGGTCACCACAGCCCCCAACACAGTATAATGTATCCCATAGACCCAGTGGCGTAACTACAAAGTTATGGGCCCCGGTGCGAACTTTCAAATGGGGCCCCCCCACCAAAACATTTTCCACCCAAATCCACATCCTGCCCATGCTCCTGCCCCATCCGTCTCCGCATTCTGCCCCATCCGTCTCCACATTCTGCCCCATCCGTCTCCGCATTCTGGCCCATCTGTCTCCGCATTCTGCCCCATCAGTCTCCGCATTCTGCCCCATCCGTCTCCGCATTCTGCCCCATCCGACTCCGCATTCTGCCCCATCCGACTCCGCATTCTGCCCCATCCGTCTCCGCATTCTGCCCCATCCGTCTCCGCATTCTGCCCCATCCGTCTCCGCATTCTGCCCCATCCGTCTCCGCATTCTGCCCCATCCGTCTCCGCATTTTGCCCCATCCGACTCCGCATTCTGCCCCATCCGTCTCCGCATTCTGCCCCATCCGTCTCCGCATTCTGCCCCATCCGTCTCCGCATTCTGCCCCATCCGACTCCGCATTCTGCCCCATCCGACTCCGCATTCTGCCCCATCCGACTCCGCATTCTGCCCCATCCGACTCCGCATTCTGCCCCATCCGTCTCCGCATTCTGCCCCATCCGTCTCCGCATTCTGCCCCATCCGTCTCCGCATTCTGCCCCATCCGACTCCGCATTCTGCCCCATCCATCTCCACATTCTGCCCCATCCATCTCCACATTCTGCCCGTCTCCATATCTCACCAGAACAGCAGGAACCGGAAATCTGCTGCTGGTTGATACCAGAGAACACGAGCTGCACACAACCAGGACTGAGCTGCTGAGAGCTGCAGAACCTGTGGTGATGTCATCGTCATGTGATCAGGAGGCGGAGCTGCTAAATGGTGAAAGACCTATGATAGTGATGACGTCACCACAGGATCTTCAGCTCTTCTTTTCAGATCAGGCGTCGGCTGCTGATCTGATGTGTGCGCCCGGCAGGTCAGGTGGAGGGCAGGTCTGTCTGTTGCCGTGCGGGATGAATCACCTGCACGGCAACAGTTTTTAACTTTTTGCTGGTGTCGGCGTGCATCTGACCAGCCGGGGCCACTGACTACCCCGGGCCCGGGCGCAATGGCGACTGCTGCGACCATGGTAGTTACGCCCCTGCATAGACCTCCAGAAGGTATCATGCCCACCACAGCCATCCCACACAGTATGATGTCCACCACAACCACCCTACACAGTAAGCTGGTCCTCCCCACAGCCACCCTACACTGTATGACCGATCTGTCATACACTATTGAGATCCCCCATAGCCAAAATACTATATGATGGTCCCCCCACAGCCCCCTATATAGTATGACGGTCCAGTCACAGCTTCCTGTATAGCATGATGGTCCACCTCACAGTCCCCCATATACAGGGTGGAGCACGGTAATTTGCTTTTTTGCACTGCATGCTGTGGCGGCACTGTCGGTCGAAGAGAGGGGAGAGTGGGTGTGGCTTACAGTGGCTGATGGGAGATTTGTATTCCTCTGCCTTTCAGTTGCCATCATGCAGTGGACACATGAGGAGAGGTCATTTTGTGTTGAAGCGTATTTTTCAAATGCCCACTCAATCATTGCAGTGCAGCGTGCTTTTCGTTTACAATTCGCAGTTCCTCCACGCGGACGTGTTCCTGGACGGCAATCAATTGTAAATTTTCACCTCAGTGGGTGTGTAAGCAAACAAAATATGCGTTACTGGAGTGAAACAAACCCAAGAGAAGTTCACGAGAGACCTCTGCATTCGGACCGCGTCACTGTGTGGTGCGCCATATCACGAGTAGGCATCATTGGTCCTTACTTTTTTCAGGATAATGGTCGTGCCATAACTGTGAACTCCGAACGGTACTTGTCTATGATACAGGATTATTTTCAGCCGGCTCTTGAGGCAATGGAACTAGAGGATACATGGTTCCAACAGGATGGTGCCACTGCACACACAGCGAGGGTTACCATGAATTGTTTGAGGCAAATGTTTCCTGGACGGCTTATCTCTTTGAGGGGAGATGTGAACTGGCCAGCACGCTCACCAGATTTAGCCCCATGCAATTTTTTCCTTTGGGGTTACCTGAAGTCTAAGGTGTATATCAACCGTCCCAACACCTTGGAAGACCTAAGGAACAATATTGAAGCTGAAATTGGCAGAATACCAGTGGACATGCTTGTTAGAGTTCATGAAAACTTCAGAAAACGTATGCAGCAGTGTGTGGATAGCGAAGGTCGACATTTGCCAGATACACTATTTAAAACCATGTAATTTAAAAATTCCATTACTGTTCAGTATAATTAAAATATAAAATAAATTTTTCTAATGATCATAATTTTTTTATTTCATTCCCAAATCAGCAAATTACCGCGCTCCACCCTGTAGTATGATGGGCACTCCAACAGCCCCCTATTTAGTATGATGGTGTCCCAACACCCCCATTTAGTATGCTGGTATACCTCACAGCTCATTATATATTATGATGGTACACCTCACAGTTCCTATATAGTATGATGGTACCACCAACAATCCCCTATATATTGTTTCATCTCATAGCCCCCTATATAGTATGATGATCCACATCACAGTCCCCTATATAGTATGATGGTCCAACTCAAAACCCCCCCATACAGTATGATGGTCCCTCCAACAGCCCCCTATATAGTATGATGGTCCCCTTAAAAACACCTCCTATATAGTATGATAGTACAACCCACAGCTCCTTATATATTAATTAATAAAGGGGATGGGAGAACTACAATACCCAGATAGATTAGCGAAATTAGGATTATTTAGTCTAGAAAAAAAGACGACTGAGGGGCGATCTAATAAGTATAAGTATATAAGGGGACAATACAAATATCTCGCTGAGGATCTGTTTATACCAAGGAAGGTGACGGGCACAAGGGGGCATTCTTTGCGTCTGGAGGAGAGAAGGTTTCTCCACCAACATAGAAGAGGATTCTTTACTGTTAGGGCAGTGAGAATCTGGAATTGCTTGCCTGAGGAGGTGATGATGGCGAACTCAGTCGAGGGGTTCAAAAGAGGCCTGGATGTCTTCCTGGAGCAGAACAATATTGTATCATACAATTATTAGGTTCTGTAGAAGGACGTAGATCTGGGGATTTATTATAATGGAATATAGGCTGAACTGGATGGACAAATGTCTTTTTTCGGCCTTACTAACTATGTTACTATGTCACTATGTTATGATGTTACACCTCACAGCTCCTATGTAGTAAGATGGTCCACCTCACAATCCCCCCATTTACTATGGTGGACCTCCCCAGAGCCCCTTATATACTATGATGGTCCAACTCACAGTGTCCTATATAGTGTGATGGTCCCCCACAACCACCCAAAGATTAAAAAAAATTCTATAATCACCTAATTCAGACATCTCATCCTCTGCAGCGTCTGACTCCTCTTCTATCCATTCTCGCAGTGGATGCTGGCGGCGCGATGCAGTGACGTTATTGCACTGCCAAAGTCACCTGTTGATGCTGGCCTCCGGCAACAAAAGTGGATTTCATGCATGTCAGAGATTATGGCATATAAAGTCAAAGTCATCTTATTCCTCTCCTAATGTCTGTGTTAGGAAGAAGGATGGTATGTTGAGACTCTGCTGTGATTACCGAGAACTAAACTGAAAGTCAGTACCTGATCGACACCCGATACCAAAGTTCCAAGATATGCTGGATAGCCTCTCAGGAATTACCTGGTTCTCTGTCCTCAGTGTAAGGCATACCACCAAGGGTTTGTCAAGGAGTCCAGTAGACCCTTGACAGCATTCATCACACCATGGGGATTATACGAGCGGATACGCATACCGTTTGGGCTCAGTTCAGCTCCAGCAGAATTCCAGAGGAGCATAGAGACATGTTTAGAAGGAGTGAGGGACGATATCTGTCAGCCGTACATGGATGATAATGTGGTACACAGCAAAACTTTCCGAGAGCATGTTGAAAACGTGAGGACTGTACTTCAGCAATATCAACAACACAGAGTTAAGTTGACCCCAAAGAACTGTTCAAAAGGCAAGTCTGATTTCTAGGGAAAATTGTGTCTGGAGAAGGATATACCATGGACCCAGCAGAAATCGCTCTGGTACTGGCCTTAAAAGACAATCAGCCTTCTACTGTTGGGGAGGTGAGGCACATCATAAGATTCCTCTCCTACTATCGTACTTATATCCGAAACTTCTCCAGTATTGCTGCCCCACTATATCTTCTCTTAGGGGGGACAACACAGAGTCAACAACACCCATGGAGAAAAAGAAGAACACGGGCAGGACCAGACGTAAAAGAAACAACGCCATTTCATCCCAGCAGCCCATTGTCTAGACATCAGACCACCAGAAGGTATTGGAAAAACTAGTGGATTACCTGGTAAAACCACCCATATTGGGATATCCTGATTTCAGCTTACCATTTGTTCTTCATTATGACGCTTCTCAAGTTGGACTGGGAGCTGCCCTGTATCAGCATCAAGATGGGAAATTGAGAATCATCGGTTATGGTTCCAGAACATTGACAAACGCCAAGAGAAATCACCATCTACATTCTGGAAAATTGGAGTTCCTGGCGTTGAAATGGGCTATCTGTGAACGATTTAGAGATTATTTCTATTACAGCAAAGAATTTGAGGTTTACACGGACAATAACCCCTTGACCTATGTTCTCACTACAGCCAAACTGAATGCAACGGGTCAGAGATGGGTAGCTGAACTAGCTGACTTTCATTTCGGTATTAAGTACAGGCCAGGGAAATGCAATGTAGATGCTGACGGATTGCCGAGAATGCCACTAGAGTCTGAGGAGTTCATGCAAGAATGCTCAGAGGAAGTCAGTCTGGAAGCTATTGAGAGCATTACCCACGCAGTACAAGCTCATCCAGAGGAAGATACACCATTGTGGTGTCCGTTTACGGCAGAAACCACCATAAAAGCGAAAGAGAGAGATCAACCCCTGTCCATTCAACAACTACCAAAAAGAACAATCCGGAGAGATAAAGAGTCACCAGCAGTATCAGTTTTAGTTAAAGAATGGACGAAGCTCTACCTCAGTGAAGACGGTATCCTTTATCGTAAAGGAGGGCAAAAACAGCAGTTGGTGCTACCCAGAGTGTACCGTAGGTTGGTCTTCAAAGAATTCCATGAAAACATGGGACACTTGGGAGTGGAAAGAACAACAAACTTGATCCGTGAATGTTTCTTCTGGCCATACATGCAGAGAGATTTTGAGAGGTACATGACCAGGGAGTGTGGGTGTCTGAAAGATAAAGATCCCAACACATCAAGCTGGGCATCTATGGGCAACATCCAGACTAAGTATCCGTTTGAGATGATATCCATAGACTTTTTACATCTCGAGACGTGCAAGGGAGGTTACGAACACATCTTGGTGGTGATGGACCATTTTACTCGATTTGCTCAAGCATATGCCACCACTAATAAATCTGGTCGCACATCGGCAGAGATCTTCAATGATTTTGCTTTGAAGTT
The DNA here is from genome assembly GCF_032444005.1 of Ranitomeya imitator. NCBI lineage: Eukaryota > Metazoa > Chordata > Amphibia > Anura > Dendrobatidae > Ranitomeya > Ranitomeya imitator. Next base: position 437,133,763 of record NC_091284.1, read on the forward strand.
TGGGTTCCCTACGAGAATACACAACAACCAATCTCTTTGCCAAATTAGGAAAGTACTGTAGAATTCAGAGATACCATACAACACCCTATCACCCAGAGGGTAATGAACAAGTAGAACATTTTAACCCGACATTATTGTCAATGCTGCGCACTTTAACAGCTGACAAGAAGAAAGATTGAAAAAGTTCTCTATCAAAACTGGTACATGCATATAACTGTACCAAGAGCGAGGCAATGGGTTACTCACCTTTCTTATTATTGTATGGACGATCGCCAAGACTGCCAATCGACATCATGTTTGATACACCGGTGTCAGAGACTTACAAAACGTATCCTGAGTACGTTCAGAAATGGAAGGAAAGGATGACAGATGCATACAACATAGCCTCCAAAGTGGCTACCCAAGGGCAGAGCAAGAGTAAGGAGTACTATAATCGAAAATGTTATCGAGCAGAATTAACACTGGGAATTCAGGTGCTAGTCAAGAACGTATGTGAAAAAGGTGGTCCAGGAAAACTTTGTTCGTACTGGGAAGACAAGGTATATGTGGTCATAAGGAGGAAAGCCGATGACAGTCCAGTGTATGAAATTCGATTGGTAACAGGGAAAAAGAAAACCAGAATAATCCATCGGAATTTACTACTATCTTGTGATTATCTCCCACCACAATAAGTCTCCCCGGAAGTAGACCAATATCGATCGTGATGGACTACGGGACTACCACAGACTGAAGTTCTGGAGGGGGATAGTGACCTTGGCAAGGAGAGGGATGTACTATCCTCACAAGAGTGAACTAAGACCAGAGGCTCCAGAGTTTGTACCAAGGTGTACAGATGAAGTCCAATTCAGTTCTGATGATTGAACACCTATCACTGCAGAGACTGATCGACACTTAGGACGAGCGGTATTACCAGACTGTGCGGAGCCAGATGATTCAGAAGTACAGGAATTTACAGAGGCAGTTCCAAGAGCATCTGAGGAAGTACGAGAAATGAATGCGGCAGAAGAAACTCCTGCAACCGAAGAAACCGTGGTATCTGAGGAACAACCCATCAGGAGAATGTCAACTTCAGAAGTGAGAAAGCCTGTGATGCTGACGTATGAGACACTTGGTGAACCTAGACTAGTCAAGTGTCAAGGACTGTCGATTGGAAACAGGTATCCCTGCCTACAGACCAGGTAATCCCACTTGAGTGGTATTCACCACTAAGAGGCAGTATGGAAGATGTTGCCTGGTGGAAAGACTTGTTTTCACGCTCTGATTTTCCTTAAAAGACTTTGTAGAAACAAAGAACTGTTAAGGCCTAGTGAGAGAGAGAGAGCTGGTTGAAGATGTGCAAAAAGCTCCAGCTGAAGAGATGCTCTTTGTATTAATTATTTATTTCTTACAGGAGTCCTACAAGTGAAAGGTCGTAAGAATAGGTTGTTATTAATGTTTATGAATGTTATGCCAATATGTATATGAAGTGACATAACTCCCACCACTGTCTTAGTAACATAGTAACATAGTAACATAGTTAGTAAGGCCGAAAAAAGACATTTGTCCATCCAGTTCAGCCTATATTCCATCATAATAAATCCCCAGATCTACGTCCTTCTACAGAACCTAATTGTATGATACAATATTGTTCTGCTCCAGGAAGACATCCAGGCCTCTCTTGAACCCCTCGACTGAGTTCGCCATCACCACCTCCTCAGGCAAGCAATTCCAGATTCTCACTGCCCTAACAGTAAAGAATCCTCTTCTATGTTGGTGGAAAAACCTTCTCTCCTCCAGACGCAAAGAATGCCCCCTTGTGCCCGTCACCTTCCTTGGTATAAACAGATCCTCAGTGAGATATTTGTATTGTCCCCTTATATACTTATACATGGTTATTAGATCGCCCCTCAGTCGTCTTTTTTCTAGACTAAATAATCCTAATTTCGCTAATCTATCTGGGTATTGTAGTTCTCCCATCCCCTTTATTAATTTTGTTGCCCTCCTTTGTACTCTCTCTAGTTCCATTATATCCTTCCTGAGCACCGGTGCCCAAAACTGGACACAGTACTCCATGTGCGGTCTAACTAGGGATTTGTACAGAGGCAGTATAATGCTCTCATCATGTGTATCCAGACCTCTTTTAATGCACCCCATGATCCTGTTTGCCTTGGCAGCTGCTGCCTGGCACTGGCTGCTCCAGGTAAGTTTATCATTAACTAGGATCCCCAAGTCCTTCTCCCTGTCAGATTTACCCAGTGGTTTCCCATTCAGTGTGTAATGGTGACATTGATTCCTTCTTCCCATGTGTATAACCTTACATTTATCATTGTTAAACCTCATCTGCCACCTTTCAGCCCAAGTTTCCAACTTATCCAGATCCATCTGTAGCAGAATACTATCTTCTCTTGTATTAACTGCTTTACATAGTTTTGTATCATCTGCAAATATCGATATTTTACTGTGTAAACCTTCTACCAGATCATTAATGAATATGTTGAAGAGAACAGGTCCCAATACTGACCCCTGCGGTACCCCACTGGTCACAGCGACCCAGTTAGAGACTATACCATTTATAACCACCCTCTGCTTTCTATCACTAAGCCAGTTACTAACCCATTTACACACAATTTCCCCCAGACCAAGCATTCTCATTTTGTGTACCAACCTCTTGTGCGGCACGGTATCAAACGCTTTGGAAAAATCGAGATATACCACGTCCAATGACTCACCGTGGTCCAGCCTATAGCTTACCTCTTCATAAAAACTGATTAGATTGGTTTGACAGGAGCGATTTCTCATAAACCCATGCTGATATGGAGTTAAACAGTTATTCTCATTGAGATAATCCAGAATAACATCCCTCAGAAACCCTTCAAATATTTTACCAACAATAGAGGTTAGACTTACTGGCCTATAATTTCCAGGTTCACTTTTAGAGCCCTTTTTGAATATTGGCACCACATTTGCTATGCGCCAATCCTGCGGAACAGACCCTGTCGCTATAGAGTCCCTAAAAATAAGAAATAATGGTTTATCTATTACATTACTTAGTTCTCTTAGTACTCGTGGGTGTATGCCATCCGGACCCGGAGATTTATCTATTTTAATCTTATTTAGCCGGTTTCGCACCTCTTCTTGGGTTAGATTGGTGACCCTTAATATAGGGTTTTCATTGTTTCTTGGGATTTCACCTAGCATTTCATTTTCCACCGTGAATACCGTGGAGAAGAAGGTGTTTAATATGTTAGCTTTTTCCTCGTCATCTACAACCATTCTTTCCTCACTATTTTTTAAGGGGCCTACATTTTCAGTTTTTATTCTTTTACTATTGATATAGTTGAAGAACAGTTTGGGATTAGTTTTACTCTCCTTAGCAATGTGCTTCTCTGTTTCCTTTTTGGCAGCTTTAATTAGTTTTTTAGATAAAGTATTTTTCTCCCTATAGTTTTTTAGAGCTTCAATGGTGCCGTCCTGCTTTAGTAGTGCAAATGCTTTCTTTTTACTGTTAATTGCCTGTCTTACTTCTTTGTTTAGCCACATTGGGTTTTTCCTATTTCTAGTCCTTTTATTCCCACAAGGTATAAACCGCTAACACTGCCTATTTAGGATGTTCTTAAACATTTCCCATTTATTATCTGTATTATTAGTTCTGAGGATATTGTCCCAGTCTACCAGATTAAGGGCATCTCTAAGCTGGTCAAACTTTGCCTTCCTAAAGTTCAGTGTTTTTGTGACTCCCTGACAAGTCCCCCTAGTGAAAGACAGGTGAAACTGTACAATATTGTGGTCACTATTTCCTAGATGCCCGACCACCTGCAGATTTGTTATTCTGTCAGGTCTATTAGATAGTATTAGGTCTAAAAGTGCTGCTCCTCTGGTTGGATTCTGCACCAATTGTGAAAGATAATTTTTCTTGGTTATTAGCAGAAACCTGTTGCCTTTATGGGTTTCACAGGTTTCTGTTTCCCAGTTAATATCCGGGTAGTTAAAGTCCCCCATAACCAGGACCTCATTATGGGTTGCAGCTTCATCTATCTGCTTTAGAAGTAGACTTTCCATGGTTTCTGTTATATTTGGGGGTTTGTAACAGACCCCAATGAGAATTTTGTTACCATTTTTCCCTCCATGAATTTCGACCCATATGGACTCGACATCCTCATTTCCTTCGCTAATATCCTCCCTTAAAGTGGACTTTAGACAAGACTTTACATAGAGACAAACCCCTCCTCCTCTCCGATTTTTACGATCCTTTCTAAACAGACTGTAACCCTGTAAGTTAACTGCCCAGTCATAGCTTTCATCTAACCATGTCTCGGTTATTCCCACTATGTCAAAGTTACCTGTAGATATTTCTGCTTCTAGTTCTTCCATCTTGTTTGTCAGGCTTCTGGCGTTTGCAAGCATGCAGTTTAGAGGATTTTGTTTTGTTCCAATCTCCTCGCTGTGGATTGTTTTAGAAATGTTCTTACCTCCCTTCTGAGTATGTTTTCCTGGATCTTCTTTGTTCAAGTCTAATGTTTTTCTTCCCGTCCCCTCTTCTTCTAGTTTAACGCCCTCCTGATGAGTGTAGCGAGTCTTCTGGCGTCTTAGAATTGGTCAGATACAGTAGATCAACTGAGGCAAATGTCAAGGACGACATTCAAAAAGGATGGAAGAGTATGAAATGCAGAAGTAGTGTTAACGGCTGTTGCTTCAAAAGCATCCAGCAACTAGAGGGTTAACAGTCACAGGAGACAGGGAGTGGTTAGCAGAGCCCCAGAGGGATTGTGGGAAACTTGTTGACTGTTCTGGCAGCAGCCAAGGGATTAGTGGTGTGTGTCTGATCTGTCTCAAAAACGTTTAGGCAAGTGAACAATAGGGACACAGGATTCCATTACAGAGTGGAGCTGGGCTAACACCTGGACGGCTAGTTGAGAAAGTCTATCAGGAGCAGGAAGATAAGTACTCTTAATAAATTTTGTCCTATGGATAATATCCCTCAGCAAACCCTCCTCCCCTCCTCCATTACACTGTGATAGAAGGAGTGGTGTGGACTGCTGTGCTTTTGTAGAGAGTCTTGATCTGTGCTGAACTGTGCTATCAAAAGTGACTGTTAGTCAATGTGCCTCTAAAAAGCAGCTGTACTGTTTATAAAGCCTGTGCTTAAGAGACTTCAATTGCACTGATTGTGCTGTGACATTAAACTACACTGTTCATGATCATGAGTACTCTATCAATAGTATCTGTGTGAGCAAGTGGATCCATCTTGTGCCTGATGAAGCTACAGTACATGGTCACCCTGAGTAACGGTTCCCCAGAGTTCCAAAGAATTCATGAGACCTGTCCCACCCCTATCTGAACCAAGCGGCGTACACGTAACATAATGTCAACATAAAAAGAAAGTTAGATTGCCCATTTAATTATATTGCAGTCCTTAAAGGCGGTACAGTTTGACAACATGACCCCTGGACAAAACAAATTATGCAACCCTGCTGTTCTGTCCTGTGAACCTGTAACCAAACTAGCCTCTTCACGACATATGATTTAAATGTACATCATACAGTATGTTGTGTCCCTGCCTTTTATTGCTGGCTTGCATCATCTTTCCTGACAGATGATAGCTGATTTAATCAGCCATCATGTGCCTTTAACAGGTACGGGTGGAGCGGAGCTTCGCCCGCAGTTGTTAATCTGTTAAATTTTGATGCTGTCAACCTCAGCGGCATTTAATACACGCCGGAAAGGAGACACATCATTCTATGTGCCTATGGGTCTGCTGAAGACGTCCAAGCTTGTAATGATGATCCTCCTGTGAAACTCAGCCTGTAGCAGGCATTCAAAGGAGATAATGATTTTAGATATACCTAGCAGTGCTGATGCACTGTTATGTATAGCATAAGGACTCAGCTGATCCCAGCTTCAAGTCTCCTATGGGGACTATTAAATACAGTATAAAGTTAAAAATAAAAATCGATCACTGCATTCGTAAAAGTCCAATGTATAATAATATATATAATAATAATGTATCCAAATATAAATTAAATTAATCTGATTGGTAAAGTGCGTAACAAGAAAAAAATCGAAATGACAGAATTAAGTTTTTTTAGCCGCTGCAACATTGCAATAAAATTCAATAAGAGGCAATCAAAAAATTGCATCTACCCCAAAATATCAGTAAAAATATCAGCTAAGGGTACAAACAGTAAGCCATCTCATAGCACTATATCCCAAAAGCTTTATGGGTTTCAGAAAATGACGACACAAGAATTTTTTTTTTTTATGAATTTCTGATTTTTTTCCCCACCGAAATAAAAAAACTATACATGTTTGGTATCTGCATAATCATACTGACCTGCATAATCATATTATTCCCATAGTCCTATTTAGAACAGGCAACAGTCACTTCAAATATTCGTAATTCACATATTCCTTTGTAGAGAGAGGTATCTTCCAAAGGAAAAACGAAGTGAAAATGAGGAAGGTAATTTAAAAGTATAATGTTTATTAACAATAATTAAAAAGCAAAACAATCAAAAACACAAAATGTGGATAAAATACAGGGGATATTTCAACACCAGACAAAATCTGGGGAGACGAACCTGCCTCGTATGGTCACAGGAGATAATGAAAGCCCAGAGTATCACAAATGATAGTATTGGTGGTGACACTAGTATATGTAAGGCTAATTAGCAAGACACTGCATGAAACTAGTACCCAGTTGTGGTATATGGCCACTGTGCAGAGTATTCCCCTCTTAAGCTGGCAGGAAGGAACCTAAAGTATATCCAGTGGTGCAAACAAGTATGCTAACCACCTGGAAAAAGGATTCCTATAAAGTTGCCACAATAGGAGGGGTACCTAATAATGAAAGGCAAAGGTACACATATCGGTGATCTCAGGGTTAATTACCTTGATGTAGCTGGAGGTGCAGAGAGATGCTAGTGACCAGTGGCAGGAGGCAGGAGCGGATCCCCTGCATAATCATATTGCCAGGTCAGTTTTACTGTACAGTGAGCATGGTAAGTAAAAAAAAAATCCCCCCACAAATTGTGAAATTGCACTTTTTTTTGCAATTTTGGAAGCACTTGGATTTTCTTCCTGCTTTCCAGTGCACCACATGATAAATTCAATTATGTCATTCAAAAGTACAACTCGTTCTGCAAAAAAATAAAAACTCATGGTTATATTGACAGAAAAACATTAAAAGTTATGGCTTTTGGAAGGAGGAAAGGAGAAAATAAAATATATGAAAATTTGCACGGAGGTGAAGGGGTAATAAAGCTGTGATGTCTGTATGGTTCTTACATTAAATAGCAAAAAGCATATAACCAAAATATAAAAAAATGACTTTTCCTTAAGCATGGGCCTTTAAGCAGAAGCCTACAGTGATCACAGCTGCGGGGATAGTTGAAGATATATATCAGTGATGTTACTGCCACTATAATTGTTGCCATAAGTAAGATGAATATGCCCTGAAGCTTGTACCTGGAGCACCATGCCCAGAGTAATGCTCATGTCAGATGCTTTAATGGTAGCACAGACGCTTGCATTTAATGCTGCTCTCGATATATCAAGAGAGAAAAACATCTGTTGTTATAGATAGTAAAGGAAGCATGGTTAACTTTCTTTTCCATTAAATTAATGGTACTTTTGTTTATTTTTTTTACATTTGAGCTAAATATTGCTAATTAGTTAGGCAAACATAGCTATGCTGTAGAAGAAGAGATTTTGATATTGCTATTTTTGAAGAGTGGAAAAAGAACAATTAGATGCAAATAATTATAACGTGGAAAAATAATGTATTAGGAAACAGCCTAAAAAATTCCATTATCATGATCGGCATATTCTCAAAGGACTCATATTTCACAGTAGGCTTCATTTAATCTCATCATAAATTTTAACAACACACTGTCATTTAAAGGGAACGCCTACCCAATAAGTGAGGGTAGGTTTGCATAATAAAATAGCAAGATATTATTCAGACCATCCTCTGATTGTCTATTCTGGTTGTGAACATGCAGCAGTATAGCATAGATTATATTAAATTTCATAACTACATGAAATATGATTACATAATACAGAAGGATATATATGTACAAAAGAAATGTTTTAGGGGAGCCTTCTGTCAGTAAAATTGCAGATCTTAAAGAGGTTGTCCATTACTTTACCAGCGATGCTCTATCCTTATGACACCTGCCGTGCTCACTTCTATACCAGCCGTACCAGTCTGCTCCTAACATGCTCACCTGTATACCAGCCTGCACCTGCTGAGCTCACCAGTATAACAGCAATACCAGCCTGCATCCGATAGTGCCTACCTGAATACCTGCCTTTATTACCAGCCATTCCTGCCAACCACTACGGTTCCTATGTTCCTGTCGTACCTGTCTGTACAAGCTGTACTCTCCTTCTGGGCCGTGCCAACTTCCTGCTACCGAGCATCCAAGGTCTGTCCTGGGGTAGCCCCTGGTGTCCATCTGGAGCCAAGTGTAACTCCATCAGGAGCTCTAGTGAAGAGTCATGTGTTCACCTCCTCCAGGCTCTCCTCGGACCACGGTACAGTGGTTCTGCCACTCCCTTTACAGGTTCTATGCAAGATTTCGCCTCATGGAGTAAGGATGATTCTGAGAATGGTCAAGAATATATGTGCCCCATCCTGGTATAATGTGCCCCATCCTGGTATACATATAGCCCCCATGTATGTTCCCCATCCTCCTGTATATATATGTCCCCCATATACAGTATGTGTGCCCCATCCAGGTGTATATGTGCCCCATCGAGGCATATATGTGCCCTATCCTGGTATAATGTGCTTCATCCTGGTATAATGTGCCCCATCCTGGTATAATGTGCCCCATCCTGGAATATATATCCCCCTTGTATGCTTCCCATCCTTGTGTATATGTCCCTCATATTTGTGTGCCCCATCCAGGTATATATGTGCCCCATTGAGGTATATATGTGCCCCATCCTGGTATTATGTGCCCCATCCTGGTATATATGTGCCCCACAATCCTGGTATAATGTCCCCCATATATGTGCCCCATATATGTGCCCCATCATATCTGCTCTATTTTGTCTTAAGCAAGCGTCACACTACTGTAGAATACGGGCGAGTGCTATGCGAGAAAACATCACACAGCACTCGGACCAGTGTTAATCTATGGGGCAGCTTACATCAGTGTTTATTTTCTCAGACGTATTCAGCGTGCGTGTAAAATCGCAGCATGCTGCGATTGTCAGGGTATGTGCACACGTTCAGGATTTCTTGCAGAAATTTCCTGACAAAAAAAAACATTTCTGCCAGAAATCCGCATGCGTTTTTTTTTCGCTTTCTTTTTTGCTCGTTTTTTGCATGTTTTTTTCCGGAAAAATCCGCAAAATTAATGAACATGCTGCTTTTTTTTTACCGCGATGCGTTTTTTTCACGGAAAAAAAACGCATCATGTGCACAAAAATTGCAGAATGCATTCTAAATGATAGGATCCATATGTATGCGGTTTTTATGCGTTTTTATTGTGTTTTATAGTGAAAAAACATGAAAAATGTGCGAAAAATCCTGAACGTGTGCACATACCCTCACAGCAACTCGGCCGAGACTCGCCAATGCAAGCCTATGGGTGTGAGCAAAATATCGCACAGCACTTGGACGCATCGGTGTCCTTTGAAAAGCCGGCAATTCATGTGCTGCATACAGTAAAATCACACTGACAGGTTAGAATAGAATAGATATATACACATAGAATACATAGATATATATATATATATATACATCATTTACAGCCCCCCTCCTCCATCATTTGCAGCACCCCCTGCCATCATTTGCAGCAACCTCAATCATTTCCAGCTCCCCTCCATCATATGAAGCCTCCCTCCTCCATCATTTGCAGCCCCCTCCATCATTTGCAGCACTCCCTCCATCATTTGCAGCATTACCTCCATCATTTGCAGCCCCCTCCATCATTTGCAGAATCCCCTCCATCATTTGCAGCCCCCTCCATCATTTGCAGCCCCCCTCCATCATTTGCAGCACCTCCATCAGTTGCAGAATCCCCTCCATCATTTGCAGCCCCTCTCCTCCATCATTTGCCATCCCCTCAATCATTTGCAGCCCCCCTCCATCAGTTGCAGCACTCCCCTTCATCATTTACAGCATTACCTCCATCATTTACAGCCCCGATCTCCATCATTTGTAGTCCCCTCCATCATTTGCAGCCCCTCCATAATTTGCAGTCCCCTATTCCATCATTTGCAGCCCCCTCCATCCTTTTCAGCACCCCATCATTTGCAGCATTACCTCCATCATTTGCAGCCCCACTCCTCCATCATTTTCAGCCCCCTCCTCCATCATTTGCAGCCCCCTCCATCATTTGCAGCCCCCCTCCATCAGTTGCAGCCCCCCTCCATCAGTTGCAGCACTCCCCTTGATCATTTACAACATTACCTCCATCATTTGCCATCCCTCTCCTCCATCATTTGCAGCCCCTCCCTCATTTGCAGCCCCCCTCCATCATTTGTAGCACCTCTCCTCCATCATTTGCAGCACCTCCATCATTTGCAGTAACCCCCTCCATCATTTGAAGCACCCCCTCCATCATTTGCAGCCTCCCTCCATCATTTGCAGCCCTCCATCTCCATCATTTGCAGCCCCCTCCATTATTTGCAGTCCTCCCTCCACCATTTGCAGCATTACCTCCATCATTTGCAACCCCTCCATCATTTGTAGCCCCCTCTATCATTTGCAGCCCCCTCCTCTATCATTTGCAGCCCCTCCATCATTTGCAGCCCCCCTCCATCATTTGCAGCCCCCGTCCATCATTTGCAGCCCCCCTCCATCAGTTGCAGCATTCCCCTTCATCATTTACAGCATTACCTCCATCATTTGCAGCCCCCTCCATCAGCTGCAGCACCCCGTCCATCTTTTGCAGCACCGCTCCATAATTTGCAGCCCCTCTCCTCCATCATTTGCAGCCCCTCTCCTCCATCATTTGCAGCAACCCCCTCCATCATTTGCAGCACCCCCTCCATCATTTGCAGCCTTACCTCCATCATTTGCAGTTCCCCTCCATCATTTGCAGCCCCCCTCCTCCATCATTTGCAGCACCCCCTCCATCATTTGCAGCCCCCTCCATCATTTGCAGCCCCCCTCCTCCATCATTTGCAGCCCCCCTCCATCATTTGCAGCCCCCTCCATCATTTGCAGCACTCCCTCCATCATTTGTAGCATTACCTCCATTATTTGCAGCTACCTCCATCATTTGCAGCCCCCCTCCTCTATCATTTACAGCCTCTCCATCATTTGCAGCCCCCTCCATCATTTACAGCCTCTCCATCATTTTCAACAGCCCCACCATCAATTGCAGCCCCCTTCCATCACTTGCAGCACCCCCTCCATCATTTGCAGCCCCCCTCCATCATTTGCAGCCCCCCTCCATCATTTGCAGCCCCCTCCATCATTTGCAGCACTCCCTCCATCATTTGTAGCATTACCTCCATCATTTGCAGCCCCCTCCTCCATCATTTGCAGCCCCCTCCTCCATCATTTGCAGCCCCCTCCATCATTTGCAGCCCCCCTCCATCATTTGCATTCCCCTCCATCATTTGCAGCCCCCTCCTCCATCATTTGCAGCACTCCCTCCATCATTTGCAGCCCCCTCCATCATTTGCAGCCCCTCCTCCATTATTTGCAGCCCCTTCCATCATTTGCAGCCCCCTCCATCATTTGCAGCACTCCCTCCATCATTTGCAGCATTACCTCCATCATTTGCAGCCCCTCCATTATTTGCAGCCCCCCTCCTCTATCATTTGCAGCCCCTCCATCATTTGCAGCCCCCTCCATCATTTTCAGCGCCCCATAATTTGCAGCATTACCTCCATCATTTGCAGCCCCCTCCATCATTTGAAGCCCCCCTCCTCCATCATTTTCAGCACCCCTCCTCCATCATTTGCAGCCCCCTCTTCCATCATTTGCAGCCCCCCTCCATCATTTGCAGCCCCCTCCATCATTTGCAGCCCCCCTCCATCGTTTGCAGCCCCCCTCACCCATTTAATTCACTTTATAAAGAAACAAAAAAAGTTTTCCATACTTACCTCACAAGCGATCCCCAACTGGTGTAGCTCCTCTTCTTGTCAGGGTAGATGCTATAACTGGAAGAAGCCCATACATTGTATCATTCTCAGCAGTGAATCAGCTAGAATGTACAGTCATGGACAAACATTTTGAGAATGAGACAAATATTAATTTTTCCAAAGTCTACTGCTTCACGTTTTCTAATGGCAATTTGCATATACTCCTGAATGTCAGAGTGATCAGCTTATCAGCAATTACTGTACTTGCAAAGTCAATATTTGCCCAAAAATGAACTTTAATCCCAAAACACATTTCAACATCATTGCAGTCCTGCCTTAAAAGGAGCAGCTAACATCGTTTTAGTGATTGATCCATTAACACAGGTGTGGGTGTTGATGAGGACAGGGCTGGTGATCAATCAGTCATGATTAAGTAAGAATGACATCACTGGACACTTTAAAGGGAACCTGTCACCCCGAAAATTGCGGGTGAGGTAAGCCCACCGGCATCAGGAGCTTATCTACAGCATTCTGTAATGCTGTAGATAAGCCCCCGATGTTACCTGAAAGAGGAGAAAAAGACGTTATATTATACTCACCCAGGGGCGGTCCCGCTGCTGGTCAGGTCGGATGGGCGTCTCCGGTCCGCTGCGGCGCCTCCCATCTTCATTACAAGACGTCCTCTTCTGATCTTCAGCCACGGAAAGGTCAGAGGCCCAGCGCCTGCACACTGCAGTACTTTGTCTGCCCTCAGCAGGGCAGAGCAAAGTACGCCTGCGCCGGAGCCGTGGCTGAAGATCAGAAGAGGACGTCTTGTAATGAAGATGGGAGGCGCCGCAGCGGACCAGAGACGCCCATCCGACCTGACCAGCAGCGGGACCGCGCCTGGGTGAGTATAATATAACGTCTTTTTCTCCTCTTTCAGGTAACATCGGGGGTTTATCTACAGCATTACAAAATGCTGCAGATAAGCCCCTGATGCCGGTGGGCTTACCTCACCCGCGATTTTCGGGGTGACAGGTTCCCTTTAAAAGGAGGCTGGTGCTTGGTATCATTGTTTCTCTTCAGTTAACTATGGTTATCTCTAAAGAAACACGTGCAGCCATCATTGCACTGCACAAAAATGGCCTAACAGGGAAGAGTATGGCAGCTACAAAGATTGCACCTCAGTCAACAATCTATCGCATCATCAAGAACTTCAAGGAGAGAGCTTCCATTGCTGTCAAAAAGGCTCCAGGGCGCCCAAGAAAGACCAGCAAGCGCCAGGACCGTATCTTAAAACTGTTTCAGCTGCGGGATCGGACTACCAGCAGTGCCGAGCTTGCTCAGGAATGGCAGCAGGCTGGTGTGAGTGCTTCTGCATGCACTGTGAGGCGGAGACTCTTTGAGCAAGGCCTGGTTTCAAGGAGGGCAGCAAAGAAGCCACTTCTCTCCAGAAAAAACATCAGGGACCGACTGATATTCTGCAAAAGGTACAGGGAGTGGACTGCTGAGGACTGGGGTAAAGTCATTTTCTCTGATGAATCCCCTTTTCGATTGTTTGGGACATCTGGAAAACAGCTTATTCGGAGAAGAAGAGGTGAGCGCTACCACCAGTCTTGTCTCATGCCAACTGTAAAGCATCCTGAAACCATTCATGTGTGGGGTTGCTTCTCAGCCAAGGGAATCAGCTCACTCACAGTCTTGCCTAAAAACACAGCCATGAATAAAGAATGGTACCAGAATGTCCTCCAAGAGCAACTTCTCCCAACCGTCCAAGAGCAGTTTGGCGCCCAACAATGCCTTTTCCAGCATGATGGAGCACCTTGCCATAAACTAAATGCCTTTTCTCCCATTGAGAACTTGTGGTCAATTATCAAGAGACGGGTGGACAAACAAAAACCAACAAATTCTGGCAAAATGGAAGCATTGATTATGCAAGAATGGACTGCTATCAGTCAGGATTTGGTCCAGAAGTTGATTGAGAGCATGCCAGGGAGAATTGCAGAGGTCTTGAAGAAGAAGGGTCAACACTGCAAATATTAACTAAATCTAACTGCCAATATAACCTATTGGTACTCATAATATGATTGCAATTATATTTCTCGATATGTGATATAAATATCAGACAAACACTAATAAAAACCAGAGGGCAGCAGATCATGTGAAAATATAATTTTGGTGTCATTCTCAAAATTTTTGGCCATGACTCTATGTGCTGCTGACAGGACCTCGAATGAGCCCATACATTCTAGCACATTCACTACTGAGACAGCTAGAATGCAGTCAGAGCTGCGCAGCTGTCAAGGTAAGGCTAGTTTCACATTTGCGGTTGAGTCTGCCACCGTTTTTTAACAGAATCAGTTTACACATGACGGAAAAAACGCTGCGTTTGCATGCGTTTTTGCATACGTTTGCGCTTTTTATGTGCATGCGTTCGATATTTCCAAGAGGACATGTCTCAGTGGGCGTGTCTAAATCAGTTCCTGGACATGCGCAGTCTGAAATATGCAAGCGCATCTAACACATGCGTATGCATAGACATGCGCACAAATGCGTTCCCCTAGACAGTAATGTGTTTTTTAGCGCACTAATCCACATGCGCATGCCTGCGCATATTTGATGGAAATGTGCTGCCTAAAAAATTGCAACATGGTGCGTCAGCCGCGCCCCACTGCACACCGCTTGTTCGTAAAACAAGCACAAGTGAACGCATGCAAACGCATGAACCTGCGTCCACAATGTAAAAGAAATGAAATCAAGACGCATGCGGATGTATGTGTCAGAAACACTGTGGACAAAACCGCAAATGTGAAACTGGCCTAAGACGGCCGTGCACAGCTGCGAGAAAGCTCCTGGGCCCGGCGCCGATGTGTGCACCACAGGCCCGCAGCACACAGCACTTTAGTGCAGGATGGGGCCCCATGAGCAGTAGCACAAGAGGCGAGGCCCTGCAGGCCCCCCTGTGTGCCGCTAGTCATCGGGCCCCATACAGCAGTAAGGGCAGCAATGTCCTGATGGGTGGGTGTGTGTGTGTGAGAATATCATTCTTGGTGCCCAAGGCCGGACTGGCCATCTGGAAATTCTGGCAAATGCCAGAAGGGCCTGTCTGGTTGTGGGCTGCCTTGTCTGCTACGTTATTAACAGAATCAGTGTTCTGAAGACATCCATACTGTTAAGAGTTGGGATGGAGCACAAAGTGGCTGACACTATCACTTTCCCCAGCATGCCACGGGTATCATTAGAAATATTGGTCTTGTAGTAAATCTTGCTTTCCTCCATCCAGGGTAATCTTACTAATATTTCCCAACTGGTTCATGGGGACGGGGACAATATGGGCCTGCGTGATTTCAAATGCCAGGACTGAATTTCGGCCCCAGTCCGTTCCTGTTGGTGCCCACTATGTAGCTACATATAAATAAATGCAAGACCATCAATTGTGTGGTAAAACACACTAATATCTGGCTATAATATAATGAAGGACACGTCTTAATTATGTGGCAAGGGTTGGGGTAACCACCTCAGACTATAATGCAGCCCCCCTCATGGAATGTAATGCAGCCCCCCTCACGGAATATAATGCAGCCCCTCATAGAATATAGTGCAGCCCCCTCATAGGGTATAATGCAGCACCCCTCCAGAATACAATGTAGCACCCTAATAGGATATAATGCAGCCCCCCTCATACAGTATAATGCAGCCCCTCCACACAGAATATTATGTAGCCCCCTCAGAGTATAATGAAACCCCCTCATAAGGTATAATGCAGCCCCCCCCCCCGTAGAATATACTGTAGCCCCGTCATAGGGCATAATGCAGTACCCGTTCATATAATATTATGTAGCCCCCCTAGAATACAATGTAGACCCCTTAAAGTATAACAAAGCTCCCCTCATAGGGTATAATTCAGCCCCCCACCTCCATTATTGTCCTCATCACCACCTCCATCATTGCCTTCTCACCCACAACCTCTATCATTGCCCATTCCACCACCTCCATCATTGCCTCCTCCCTCACCACCATTGTCCTTTCCACTACTTCCATCATTTTCCTTTCCACCACCTCTCAATGCTTTCTTCCCCACCACCCCCATCTTGACCATTCCACCACCTCCATCATTGCCTCCTGACCCACAACCACCCATGTCCTTTCCACCACTACCATCATTGTCCTTTCCACCATCTCATCATTGCTTTCTCCCCCAACACCCCCATCATTGCCCATTCCAACACCTCCATCATTGCCTCCTCCCACCAGCACCACCATAATTGTCCTTTCCACCATAACCATCATTGCCTTCTCCCCCACCACCCCATCAATGCCCATTCCACCACCTCCATCATTGCCTCCTCCCCCACCACCCCAATCATCCTTTCCACCACCACCAACATTGCTTTCTCCCCCAACATTCCCATCACTTCTCTCTCCATCACCCACATCATTGACAATCTCAAATACACACACACACACACACACACACAAAGCACCATTCTCATCACTGCTCTCTCCATCACTCACATCATTGCCAATATCCAATACACACACAGCACCGCACCATATACACTCATGCAGGCAGAGACACAGCAACACTCACCTATCCGCATGTTCCCCGCAGCCGCAGCACATCCAGGAAGTAGCATCTTCGGCACCGGCAGCTTTCTCTCTGAAACATCATCCAGTCACGCTGTCAGACAGGAAGCGCCGGGCAGCGGGCAGGAAGGAGGACGGCGTCCGTTCCTTGCAGCTCCGCTTCACTACCAAGCTGCAGGGATTAGCCGCCCTGAAAGGGCCCACCTCCGGGGCACCAATGCAGCCGCACCGGATTTACATGCTGGCAGTGTTAGCCTCCGCCTGCGTCTAACACTTCCCGCTAAGTGAAATGAATACTCACTCCTCTCCACGCCCATGGGGGCGTGGGGAAGCGTGAATATTCATTTCTCTTTAGCAGCGGGGACAGGCTCCTGTCTCCAGCTGCTGCTCAGCTGACACCGGGTGGGCCCCCCTGACTGAGGGGCCCCATAGCTGCAGGGAGTGCCACTATTAGGGCTTGTTTTCACTTGCGAGGAACACGTCCGTGTCTCGCATGTGGAAACGAAGCTCTGGCGTCGGCACTGTGGAGCGGAGCGTGCGGCCGCATAGCAACACATGGAGCCGCACGCTCCGCTCTGGAGTGTCAGCACCAGAGCTTCGTTTCCACATGCGAGACACGGACGTGTTCCTCGCAAGTGAAAACAAGCCCTTAGCGTTACACCACTAGCTGGGGGCCCCTGGAGCAGTGGGGGCCCTAGGCAGCTGCTGGCCAGTATGCCAGCAGGTGTCAGTGCCTTGGCCCGCTCCGGTTTTCCAGTCCGACCCTGTGTGTGTGTTTTGACAAATATTTCCTTTGAAAACGTGTAAATGATATAGAGAATTGCTCTATGTAAAAGCTCATGTTAAATTCGCACTGTGTTCGGATGTAAATCGAACGCTAGGTGGGAAAAATCGGATTGTACGTCCATGACACTCATGCCACGCTCGGCAGGGAGACTCCCACCGATTTTTTTATACGTTTAGTGTGACTCCGGCCTTAAAGTAAGATACTACTCCCCCCACGTGCGTCTTGCTGAGGGTATTTTACTCATTTTTCCTTTTTTGTTGTGATTTTGGTGCAGATAAAACACATTTTTTTAGCACTGACAGGATTATTTACAGGCATTTTTCGGGTTCTATTTGTTAATAGCTGGGGGAGAGGATCTGAGGAATTGCTGGTTAGGCAGTTGTCTTCTGCAAGAAGTGAACCGAGCCCATCTTCCTGACTGTGGCCGTGCATGAGGTAACGGACCGGGAGCCCCAGCATGCAGGACATGGGCACACATTGACCTGTCACCAGCAGCACCCAGGTAATGGGGAAAGCCGGGGCTGTGGGGACGGAGCCATGGACGAGCCAGAGGAGGGAGACAGACGCCTGGGAGTCGTCACATAGGCGGCCGGGCGGTGCCAGAGACACCGAGACAGGAGAGGGCGGAGCGGAGAGCGGCACACAGACACCGGAGCCCGGGGTGATGGACGGCCAGCAGCGCTAGTGCGGGGGGCTCACTCCTCCTGGTGAGGGGCCACTGCACGCCAGCTTCGGAGCAGGTAAGAGCGGGCACCCCGGGCAATGCCATACAGGCGGCACAGCCGGGAGGGGACGGAGGGTTAGGAGAGGATACAGCAGGGAGCCCTGTCACTGTGAGGAGGGGATGGCATGGATGTGGAGCCTGTGCAGATGTGTTACCAGGAGGGGCTGATGGCTAGAAGCTTGGCACTGGGAACCGTGCCCACCCTACAAGCTGGAGCTGGCATGGCTGCATTGATTCGCATAGTACTATGCCGATGAAATGGGGCGATTTGTGTGAAAAAGTCTATAAAAAAATTAACCATAATAATCAATGAACGTCATCATAAAAATATAAAAAAAAACAAAAATAATTGCAAAATCATTTCTATAGACAGATGTTATGGATTCTTTGGGGAATTAGCGAACGTTAAATAGATTTCTACTAAAATAGTCATAAAACTGAGATACGCGCTACAAAAAAGGGTTAATGTGCCCCCCAGTAACGGATGCAGTGACAGTGGGCTCCCTGCCATATGCCACCACTGGTGGGTACAGTCTGGACCGGACCTGTATACCCTCTACCTATATACTTGGAACACATCTTACTGTGGGCACAGCGCCAGGAGCGGCCTCCGTACAGAATATTTACATTTTTATACTGAAAATATTTACATTCGGTATAGTGCAGATACAATAACTGTATCCAGCCTGCCATAAGCTGCCTAATGCATAGATGTGCCACCTGGATAACCCCTTGTGCTCCCTAGCAATCATTTATTCGGATCAGGGCAAGCTGTGGGCAGTCTCCATGCCAGTGGATGAGTTATTTGTGTTATGCCCATTACAATGTATGGTCTGGCCGCTGGAGCCATTCTTTCTTCAGCTCTATACTCTGGCTCCTAAACACAGAGTTTTGCTTCATGAAGGCACGTGCACAAGGGTATGACAATGTCCTAATGACCAACATTCAATATAAATGTATAATAAATATAACTAATATATATATTTATGATTACTAGATGCCTGCTCTATAACATTTACTGCATCAACTTTTCCTTTTTGGTGGTGATTATATCATTGTAGCAGTATCATTCTTTATCATGGAAGATAAAACAATTGGAGCAATGAAATACAATGGCACAATGGAAGGCGGCTGCGCTCCAAGTTTGTTGCAAAAAGGCATATTAATCCAACATGTGATGTTACCACTATTACAGCCTTTTTGTGGCATACAGTAATGATCCTCTTTGTGTCTTGCTTTTGAGGCCTCTATATAACTTTGGGGATATAGTGGTATTCTCTTCATTATGTTTTGTTTAGGTCTGTGATCATCATTGCTTGTGACTCACTCAGACATATGATGTCACTATTTGGTGTATGTGTGTGTGTGTGTATATAGATAGATAAACATATATCTGTGTGGGTGTATAAACACTGCTCCAAAAAAATAAAGGGAACACTAAAATACCACGTCCTAGATATCACTGAATGAAATATTCCAGCTGCAAATCTTTATTCATTACATAGTGGAATGCATTGAGAACAATACAACATAAAAATTATCAATGTAAATCATAATGAATATCCCATGGAGGTCTAGATTTGAGACACTCAAAATCAAAGTGGAGAATCAAATTACAGGCTGATCCAACTACAGTGGAAATGCCTCAAGACAATGAAATTATGTTCAGTAGTGTGTGGCCTCCAGATGCCTGTATGACCTTCCTACAATGCCTAGGCATTCTCCTGATGAGGTGGCGGATGTTCTCCTGAGGGATCTCATCCCAGACCTGGACTAAAGCATCAATCGACTCCTGGACAGTCTGTGGTGCAACGTGCTGTTGGTGGATGGAAAGAGGCAGATGTCCTAGATGTTGACACACTTCAGCCACACAAGGCCTAGCATTGTCATGCATCAGAAAGAACCCAGGGCCCACTGCTCCTTCATATGGTCTCACAGTGTGTTTGAGGATCTCATCCCGTTACCTAATGGCAGTCAGAGTACCTCTGGCTAGCAGATGGAGGGCTGTGCGGCCCTCCAAAGAAGTGCCTCCCCACACCAATACTGACCCACTTCCAAACCGGTCATGCTCGAGGCAGTAGAACGTTCTCCACGGCGTCTTCAGACTCTGTCACGTCTGTCACATGTGCGCAGTGTGAACTTGCTCTCATCCTTGAAAAGCACAGGGTGCCAATGTCGAATTTGCCAGTCTTGGGGTTCTCTGGCAAATGCCAGTCGCCCGGCACAATGTTGCGCTCTAAGCACATCACCCACTTGTGGACATCGAGCCCTCATACCACTCTGACAGTTTGAGCTGACACATGGATGTTAGTGGCCTGTTGGAGGTCATTTTGCAGGGCTCTGGAAATGCTCCTATTGTTCCTGCTTGCACCAAGGAGGAGGTAGTGGTCCGGCTGCTAGGTTGTTGCCCTCCTATGGTCCCTTCCATGTCTTCTGGTCTGTCTCCTGGTATCTGCTCCATGATCTGGACACTGTGCTGAAAGACACAGCTACCTTTCTTGCTACAGCTCATATTGATGTGCCATCCTGGATGAGCTGCACTACCTGAGGAAATTCTGTGGGTTGTACTGTAGACACCACCTCATGCTACTGTACATCTAGGGGTGAGAACAATGACGAAATGCAAAAGTAACCAAAACAACAGCTAAAAAGGATGAGAACAGAGAAAGGGTCATCCCCCTGCAGAACCACTCCTTTATAGAGGTTATCTTGCTAATTGCCTATAATTTCTACCTGATGACTGTTCAATTTGCACAACAGCAGGAGAAATTGATTCACAATCAGTGTTGTTTCACACTGGACAGGTTGATGTCACAGAAGTGTGATTGTGTTTACATAACTTTTGAGCAGTATATATATATATATATATATATATATAGTTTTATATATATGTATATATATATATATATATATATACATATATATATATATGTATATATATATATATATATATATATATATACATACAGTGGGGCAAAAAAGTATTTAGTCAGTCAGCAATAGTGCAAGTTCCACCACTTAAAATGATGAGAGGCGTCTGTAATTTACATCATAGGTAGACCTCAACTATGGGAGACAAACTGAGAAAAAAAAATCCAGAAAATCACATTGTCTGTTTTTTTAACATTTTATTTGCATATTATGGTGGAAAATAAGTATTTGGTCAGAAACAAAGTTTCATCTCAATACTTTGTAATATATCCTTTGTTGGCAATGACAGAGGTCAAACGTTTTCTGTAAGTCTTCACAAGGTTGCCACACACTGTTGTTGGTATGTTGGCCCAATCCTCCATGCAGATCTCCTCTAGAGCAGTGATGTTTTTGGCTTTTCGCTTGGCAACACGGACTTTCAACTCCCTCCAAAGGTTTTCTATAGGGTTGAGATCTGGAGACTGGCTAGGCCACTCCAGGACCTCGAAATGCTTCTTACGAAGCCACTCCTTCGTTGCCCTGGCGGTGTGCTTTGGATCATTGTCATGTTGAAAGACCCAGCCATGTTTCATCTTCAATGCCCTTGCTGATGGAAGGAGGTTTGCACTCAAAATCTCACGATACATGGCCCCATTCATTCTTTCATGTACCCAGATCAGTCGTCCTGGCCCCTTTGCAGAGAAACAACCCCAAAGCATGATGTTTCCACCACCATGCTTTACAGTAGGTATGGTGTTTGATGGATGCAACTCAGTATTCTTTTTCCTCCAAACACGACAAGTTGTGTTTCTACCAAACAGTTCCAGTTTGGTTTCATCAGACCATAGGACATTCTCCCAAAACTCCTCTGGATCATCCAAATGCTCTCTAGCAAACTTCAGACGGGCCCAGACATGTACTGGCTTAAGCAGTGGGACACGTCTGGCACTGCAGGATCTGAGTCCATGGTGGCGTAGTGTGTTACTTATGGTAGGCCTTGTTACATTGGTCCCAGCTCTCTGCAGTTCATTCACTAGGTCCCCCCGCGTGGTTCTGGGATTTTTGCTCACCGTTCTTGTGATCATTCTGACCCCACGGGGTGGGATTTTGCGTGGAGCCCCAGATCAAGGGAGATTATCAGTGGTCTTGTATGTCTTCCATTTTCTAATTATTGCTCCCACTGTTGATTTCTTCTCTCCAAGCTGGTTGGCTATTGCAGATTCAGTCTTCCCAGCCTGGTGCAGGGCTACAATTTTGTTTCTGGTGTCCTTTGACAGCTCTATGGTCTTCACCATAGTGGAGTTTGGAGTCAGACTGTTTGAGGGTGTGCACAGGTGTCTTTTTATACTGATAACAAGTTTAAACAGGTGCCATTACTACAGGTAATGAGTGGAGGAAAGAGGAGACTCTTAAAGAAGAAGTTACAGGTCTGTGAGAGCCAGAAATCTTGATTGTTTGTTTCTGACCAAATACTTATTTCCCACCATAATATGCAAAAAAAATGATAAAAAAACAGACAATGTGATTTTCTGGATTTTTTTTTCTCAGTTTGTCTCCCATAGTTGAGGTCTACCTATGATGTAAATTACAGACGCCTCTCATCTTTTTAAGTGGTGGAACTTGCACTATTGCTGACTGACTAAATACTTTTTTGCCCCACTGTATATACTAGATGGTGGCCCGATTCTAACGCATTGGGTATTCTAGAATATGCATGTCCATGTAGTATATTGCACAGCCCATGTAGTATATTGTCCAGCCACGTAGTATATTGCCAAACCACGTAGTATATTGCCCAGCTACGTAGTATATTGCCCAGCTACGTAGTATATTGCCCAGCGTCGTATATTGCCCAGCCACGTAGTATATTGCCCAGTCACGTAGTATATTGCCCAGTCACGTAGTATATTGCCCAGTCACGTAGTATATTGCCCAGCTAAGTAGTATATTGCCCAGTGACATAGTATATTGCCCAGCCACGTAGTATATTGCCCAGTCACGTAGTAAATTGCCCAGTCACGTAGTATATTGCCCAGTGATGTAGTATATTGCCCAGCCACGTAGTATACTGCCCAGTCACGTAGTATATTGCCCAGTCACGTAGTATATTGCCCAGCTACGTAGTATATTGCCCAGCCACGTAGTATATTGCACAGCGACGTAGTATACAGCACAGAGCCACGTAGTATACAGCACAGACACGTAGTATATTGCCCAGTCACGTAGTATATTGGCCAGTCATGTAGTATATTGCCCAGCTACGTAGTATATTGCCCAGCCACGTATGTAACAGGTTAAAAAATAAACATATACTCACCTTCCAAGGGCCCCTTGTAGTCCTGTCGCCTGTGTGCGGTGCACACGGCAGCTTCCCGTCCCAGGGTTGGTATGAGCGCAGGACCTGTGATAACGTCGCGGTCACATGACCGTGACGTCATGGCAGGTCCTTCTCGCATAGCATCCTTAGCACCGGAACCTGCCGCTTGCACTGCCGAGGACTGGACGACACGTCGGAGGGTGAGAATAACCTTTTTTTTTTAATTATTATTATTTGTAACATTAGATCTTTTTACTATTGATGCTGCATACTGAGGCCGTCGCTGATTGGTCGTGGCAATGATCGTGGGCGTTTTGCCACGACCAATCAGCGACTTTGATTCCATGACAGACAGAGGCCGCAACCAATGAATATCCGTGACAGACAGACAGAAGGACAGACAGAAAGACGGAGGCGACCCTTAGACAATTATATAGTAGATATATATATATATATATATATATATATATATATATACATAATAAAAATAAAAATTTTAAAAAATTTAGGGGGAGAACATTAACAATGCAGTCACATGGTAAGAATCTGCATAACTGATCATATACTAAATAGTTGCAAGTCAAATTTAAGTATGAGATATCTATGATGATTGTCTATAAAATGATGTTGGGAAAATGTCTCCCTAATATTAAAGAATTTAAAATGCCACCACTATTTTCCTACAGAAAAAGCAGAAATATTAAGGACTATCTAGTCAAATCAGACATAGGACCGATTAGGAAGAACACACAGGTAACCTTAACGGGTAGAAAGCAAAAGGGGTGTTTTCCTTGTTTAGGATGTGTCAATTGTGGACACATAATAAAAGGATCCACATTTCAACATCCAGAAACGAATAAAGTATATCAGATTAAACATTACCTCACGTGCAACTCTGATTACGTTATTTACCTACTGATGTGCCCCTGTAATTTGTGGTACATTGGGGAAACAACGTGTACATTTAAAGTGAGGATGAACCAGCATAGGTACACTATTAGGAAAAAGAGAATGGACCTCCCAGTACCAAAGCATTTTACTGAACACAATCACACTGAGAGAGAATTGAAATTCAAAATAATAGATGCAGTGCCTCCCAAGAGGAGAGGGGGTGATAGGGAACAGATGTTGAAGAAAAAGGAGCTCATGTGGATCTATGAGTTGAACACCCTCAAACCTAAGGGGTTAAATGTAGATTTTAGTATACATGGGACCGTATGAATGAATATCTTAGTATGGTTGCTGAATCTAACAGTATAATATGAAGTTCCATAGATATATATTGGTGTTTCTGTTTAGTTTTGAGATACCCATTTTTTAAGGATTGCATGTTTTTTGGATATGTCTATTCATTGTTGTATTATTTATTTTTTAGAAGCACCAAGGTGTGAAAATTGATGCCAAGTGGAACATGACTGTGTGGAGGATAATCAAATTCAGTATATCTACTTAGAATAAATTTAATGTACACTAGTATTTCAATAAATCATTGTGAAACAATTATATTTTTTTCCAATTCTTATTTATATAGGTGAATAGATGGCATGCCAATCAAACATGCTGCCATTTGTCGCTCCTTCACGTGGGGGCATATATAGAAGTAAAGTATTAGCCAGGGCTAGGGTGCTATCACCCTTTGCGTGTGTGGCTGCAGCGACTTGGCCTTAAAGGGTTAAGTCGTTGGGTCGCTGTAGCGCATGACCCCCGGAGACAGCCTGAGTAAGGTGCCGTCCGGAGGGTCAGGGTGGGAAGATGCACCTGTACATTGGTCCATATGGCGTGACATAATATATTGAAAAGGTTCTCTAACCCGGGTCCCGCAGTGAGGAGTAAAGCGAAGTGAACTAATGTATGGGAGGATGTGAGATTCCTCAGCAAGCTATTTGCGCATGCGTAGTCTGGGTGCTCTCCTACAAAGAGCACTATGGGAAGAGAACTAAGCCCCAATAAATATGGCGCTGACTCGCGCAGGCGCGATGTGAATATGCCGTACAGGCTAGATGATTGGCCGGCCGTTTATTCTGTAGTAGTGACGTAGCCAGACATGCGCAGTAGACATTATGAGACGCCGAAGAGAATGGCGTCCTCCACGCAGAGCATGTATCCACGGAGCAAAGTAAGAGGCACTGTATAGTTATGTATCATATATATGTATTAATTGCACAAGATATATTGCACATATGCACTTTATAATTGAGAAACACTGAATTGAATGCATAAGGTGGAACACAATTAAGGATGATTGAGCCATGTATAAATATAGGGCACAGATACTTACTCACTGCTTGAGAAAAGCTCATTGCGAGCTGAAACGTCGCCACAATATGTGGGTATATTGAACCCTGCACGTTTTTTGACATTTGCTATGGAGTGCTGCCTCTTTTTTGGATATTTATAAATGTGGATGATCGCTGGACAGATCGTCTTGGGGCTCTGCACCTGAAGATAAGTATTTCTGTGCTGTTCCTTTTCTTTTTTGGTATATATATATATATATATATATATATATACATACATAATAAAAATAAAAATTTTAAAAAAATTAGGGGGAGAACATTAGCAATGCAGTCACATGGTAAGAATCTGTATCACTGATCATATACTAAATAGTTGCAAGTCAAATTTAAGTATGAGATATCTATGATGATTGTCTATAAAATGATAGCAGTCTGAAGTTCAAAGCAAAACCAAGTGGATAATGAGATATGGAGAATGAAATTCAAAAGTTCGGAACATTGGTACACTTTTACGTTATGCTTTAAAAAAGCCAATATAGCCTAAATGTCACATATTTGACTAATGCACCTTTTTGCAGCAAACTTGCAGTGCTGCCTCCGTTTTCCAATAAATCTGCTCTTGTACGGTGGTCCACCTGAGATTATCCACCACCAGGCGTACGTACGCCCTGATTAATGCTTTACTAGTCGCGACTTGGAGTGCTGTTTGTACTGCAAACTACAATGGAACAATGTGATGTGAATGGCTTTTGCAAGAGAAAATCATTTATATCTTTGCATGAATGTCTCATAAACCTGATTGGATCGGTGGGTATCTACCCAAGAAGTATCTGCAGATGTCACTACATACAATGTCCCTGCAGTTGCTGTTTAGTATTGAGCAGTGTTGCCAAAGAGCTGCTGCCTTGTGCTTCACAGTCACAAATCCCAGAGGTGTGTTTTTGACAGCCAGATATATTTGGCGCTTCCATAACAAGACACAGGGTGGAGCGAACTGATCAAGATGATTTAATTCACAGGAGTCATTGGATTTATTAATGTTTTATTTGCTTTTTGAACCAATAGTTCCTTTCATTTGTGTATTACAATCAGGGCCGGACTGGCCATCGGGCAGTTCTGTCAAATGCCAGAAGGGCCGGTGCCAGTAGTGGGCCGCTGTGCGCCGACTCACCCTCCCCCCCAGCGCCGCCGCCGCATAGACGTCGGTCATAGACACCGGTACAGTTGAATGCAATGATGGAGGAGAGAGCGTCACCTGTCGCTCCCTCTCCCATCATTCCCCGCTCTGCCTCTGACACTGCAGGTGCGTGCGCACTCACTGTGTCTCAGGCAGTGCAGCAGCAGCCGCCTAACAGGAGCAGGGAGCACCGCGGGCACGAGGAGAGGTGAGGAGTGTATTTTTTTCTTACTGGTCTTTGAGGGGGCCATTCTAGGGGGGGATGTGGGCTCTGCTGTATACTACTGTGTGGGCTGTGCTGTATACTACTATGTGGGCTGTGCTATATACTACTGTGTGGGCTCTGCTGTATACTACTATGTGGGCTGTGCTATATACTACTGTGCGGGCTCTGCTGTATACTACTGTGTGGGCTGTGCTATATACTACTATGTGGGCTGTGCTGTGTGCTACTATGTGGGCTGTGCTATATACTACTGTGTGGGCTGTGCTGTGTACTACTATGTGGGCTGTGCTATATACTACTGTGTGGGCTCTGCTGTATACTACTATGTGGGCTGTGCTATATTCTACTATGTGGGCTGTGCTGTATGCTACTGTGTGGGCTGTGCTGTATACTACTATGTGGGCAGTGCTGTATACTACTGTGTGGGCTGTGCTTTATACTACTATGTGGGCTGTGCTGTATACTACTATGTGGGCTGTGCTATGTACTACTGTGTGAGCAGTGCTGTATACTATTTTGTGGGCTGTGCTGTATACTACTATGTGGTCTGTGCTGTATACTACTATGTGGGCTGTGCTATATACTACTGTGTGGGCAGTGCTGTATATTACTGTGTTGGCAGTGCTATATACTACTATGTGGGCTGTGCTGTATACTACTGTGTGGGCTGTGCTGTATACTTGTTGTGAATTCTGTGGCTGAATTCACTCCTGTGGTCACAAGTGGTACTGCAGCTTCTGAGCTTCCTCCCTCAGGTGTTCTGGTGAGCTCGTTAACTGCTTCATTACTTAACTCCGCCTGATGCTGCTATCCTTGCTCCTTGTCAATGTTTCAGTGTTGGATCTGAGCTTCTCCTGATTGTTCCTGTGACCTGCTGCTCTGTATAGCTAAGTGCTTTTTGCTTTTTTGTTGCTTTTTTTCTGTCCAGCTTGTCTTTTTTTTTGCTGGAAGCTCTGAGACGCAAAGGGTGTACCGCCGTGCCGTTAGTTCGGCACGGTGGGTTTTTTTTGCCCCCTTTGCGTGGTTTTGCTTTAGGGTTTTTTGTAGACTGCAAAGTTCGCTTTACTGTCCTCGCTCTGTCCTAGAATATCGGGCCCCACTTTGCTGAATCTATTTCATCCCTACGTTTTGTCTTTTCATCTTACTCACAGTCATTATATGTGGGGGGCTGCCTTTTCCTTTGGGGAATTTCTCTGGGGCAAGTCAGGCCTATTTTTCTATCTTCAGGCTAGCTAGTTTCTTAGGCTGTGCCGAGTTGCCTAGGTAGTTGTTAGGCGCAATCCACAGCCGCTTTTAGTTGTGTTTAGGATAGGATCAGGTGTGCAGTCTACAGAGTTTCCACGTCTCAGAGCTCGTTCTTGTATTTTTGGGTATTTGTCAGATCACTGTATGCGCTCTGATCGCTAAGCACACTGTGTTTCTGGATTGCCTTCATAACACCTGTCATTAGCAAACATAACAGTACAAGGAGCCTAACTAATGATTCTCAATAGAGGGAAAGAAAAAGTTCTGACATCATTTTTTTTTTTTTTTCTGCTCTGTGTTCACTTTTTTTTTTTTTTTTTCCCCTAGACATTTGGGTGATTCTGGACACAGGTGTGGACATGGATATTCAGGGTCTGTGCTCTTCAATGGATAATCTCGTTATAAATGTACAAAAAATTCAAGATACTATTGATCAGAAATCTATGTTAGAACCAAGAATTCCTATTCCTGATTTGTTTTTTGGAGATAGAACTAAGTTTCTAAGTTTCAAAAATAATTGTAAGCTATTTCTGGCCTTGAAACCTCATTCTTCTGGTAATCCTATTCAACAGGTTTTGATTATTATTTCTTTTTTGCGCGGCGACCCTCAAGACTGGGCATTTTCTCTTGCGCCAGGAGACCCTGCATTGAGTAGTGTCGATGCGTTTTTCCTGGTGCTCGGATTGCTGTACGATGAGCCTAATTCAGTGGATCAGGCTGAGAAAAATTTGCTGGCTTTGTGCCAGGGTCAGGATGATATAGAAGTATATTGTCAGAAATTTAGGAAATGGTCAGTACTCACTCAGTGGAATGAATCTGCGCTGGCAGCTTTGTTCAGAAAGGGTCTCTCTGAGGCTCTTAAGGATGTCATGGTGGGATTTCCTATGCCTGCTGGTTTGAATGAGTCTTTGTCTTTGGCCATTCAGATCGGTAGACGCTTGCGCGAGCGTAAATCTGTGCACTATTTGGCGGTACTGCCTGAGGTTAAACCTGAGCCTATGCAGTGCGATAGGACTATGACTAGAGTTGAACGGCAGGAATACAGACGACTGAATGGTCTGTGTTTCTACTGTGGTGATTCCACTCATGCTATTTCTGATTGTCCTAAGCGCACTAAGCGGTCCGCTAGGTCTGCCGTCATTGGTACTGTACAGTCCAAATTCCTTCTGTCCATTACCTTGATATGCTCTTTGTCGTCGTTTTCTGTCATGGCGTTTGTAGATTCGGGCGCTGCCCTGAATCTGATGGATTTGGATTATGCTAAACGTTGTGGGTTTTTCTTGGAGCCTTTGCGGTGTCCTATTCCATTGAGAGGAATTGATGCTACACCTTTGGCCAAGAATAAACCTCAATACTGGGCCCAGCTGACCATGTGCATGGCTCCTGCACATCAGGAAGTTATTCGCTTTCTGGTGTTGCATAATCTGCATGATGTGGTCGTGTTGGGGTTGCCATGGCTACAAACCCATAATCCAGTATTGGATTGGAATTCCATGTCGGTATCCAGCTGGGGTTGTCAGGGGGTACATGGTGATGTTCCATTTTTGTCGATTTCGTCATCCACCCCTTCTGAGGTCCCAGAGTTCTTGTCTGATTATCAGGATGTATTTGAAGAGCCCAAGTCCGATGCTCTACCTCCGCATAGGGATTGTGATTGTGCTATCAATTTGATTCCTGGTAGTAAATTCCCTAAAGGTCGATTATTTAATTTATCCGTGCCCGAACACGCCGCTATGCGCAGTTATGTGAAGGAATCCCTGAAGAAGGGACATATTCGCCCATCGTCATCACCACTGGGAGCAGGGTTCTTCTTTGTAGCCAAGAAGGATGGTTCGCTGAGACCGTGTATTGATTACCGCCTTCTTAATAAGATCACTGTTAAATTTCAGTATCCCTTGCCATTGTTATCTGACTTGTTTGCTCGGATTAAGGGGGCTAGTTGGTTCACTAAGATAGATCTTCGTGGTGCGTATAATCTGGTGAGAATCAGGCAAGGAGATGAATGGAAAACTGCATTCAATACGCCCGAGGGTCATTTTGAGTATCTAGTGATGCCGTTCGGACTTGCCAATGCTCCATCTGTGTTTCAGTCTTTTATGCATGACATCTTCCGTGAGTATCTGGATAAATTCCTGATTGTTTACTTGGATGACATTTTGATCTTCTCAGATGATTGGGAGTCTCATGTGAAGCAGGTCAGAATGGTTTTTCAGGTCCTGCGTGCTAACTCTTTGTTTGTGAAGGGATCAAAGTGTCTCTTCGGTGTGTAGAAAGTTTCATTTTTGGGGTTCATCTTTACCCCTTCTACTATCGAGATGGATCCAGTTAAGGTCCAAGCCATCCAGGATTGGATTCAGCCGACATCTCTGAAAAGTCTGCAAAAGTTCCTGGGCTTTGCTAATTTTTATCGTCGCTTCATCTGTAATTTTTCTAGCATTGCCAAACCATTGACCGATTTGACCAAGAAGGGTGCTGATTTGGTTAATTGGTCTTCTGCTGCTGTGGAAGCTTTTCAGGAGTTGAAGCGTCGTTTTTGTTCTGCCCCTGTGTTGTGTCAGCCAGATGTTTCTCTTCCGTTCCAGGTCGAGGTTGATGCTTCTGAGATTGGAGCAGGGGCGGTTTTGTCACAGAGAGGTTCTGATTGCTCAGTGATGAAACCATGTGCTTTCTTTTCCAGGAAGTTTTCGCCCGCTGAGCGTAATTATGATGTGGGCAATCGAGAGTTGCTGGCCATGAAGTGGGCATTCGAGGAGTGGCGTCATTGGCTTGAAGGAGCTAAGCATCGCGTGGTGGTATTGACTGATCATAAGAACTTGACTTATCTCGAGTCTGCCAAGCGCTTGAATCCTAGACAGGCCCGTTGGTCGTTATTTTTTGCCCGCTTCGACTTTGTGATTTCGTACCTTTCGGGCTCTAAAAATGTGAAGGCGGATGCTCTGTCTAGGAGTTTTGTGCCCGACTCTCCGGGTTTATCTGAGCCAGCGGGTATCCTCAAGGAAGGAGTCATTGTGTCTGCCATCTCCCCTGATTTGCGGCGGGTGCTGCAAAAATTTCAGGCGAATAAACCTGATCGTTGTCCAGCAGAGAAACTGTTCGTCCCTGATAGGTGGACTAATAAACTTATCTCTGAACTTCATTGTTCGGTGTTGGCTGGTCATCCTGGAATCTTTGGTACCAGAGAGTTAGTGGCTAGATCCTTCTGGTGGCCATCTCTGTCACGGGATGTACGTACTTTTGTGCAGTCCTGTGGGATTTGTGCTAGGGCTAAGCCCTGCTGTTCTCGTGCCAGTGGGTTGCTTTTGCCCTTGCCGGTCCCAAAGAGGCCTTGGACACATATTTCGATGGATTTCATTTCTGACCTTCCCGTTTCTCAAAAGATGTCAGTCATTTGGGTGGTCTGTGATCGCTTTTCTAAAATGGTCCATCTGGTGCCCTTGGCTAAATTGCCTTCCTCCTCTGATTTGGTACCTTTGTTCTTTCAGCATGTGGTTCGGTTGCATGGCATTCCTGAGAATATTGTTTCTGACAGAGGTTCCCAGTTTGTTTCAAGGTTTTGGCGAGCCTTTTGTGGTAGGATGGGCATTGACCTATCCTTTTCCTCGGCTTTCCATCCTCAGACTAATGGCCAGACCGAACGAACCAATCAGACCTTGGAAACATATCTGAGATGTTTTGTTTCTGCAGACCAGGATGATTGGGTGTCCTTTTTGCCGTTGGCTGAGTTCGCCCTTAATAATCGGGCCAGCTCGGCTACCTTGGTTTCTCCATTTTTTTGCAATTCTGGGTTCCATCCTCGTTTCTCTTCAGGACAGGTTGAGTCTTCGGACTGTCCTGGTGTGGATTCTGTGGTGGATAGGTTGCAGCAGATCTGGACTCAGGTAGTGGACAATTTGATCTTGTCCCAGGAGAAAGCTCAACTTTTCGCTAATCGCAGACGCCGTGTGGGTCCCCGACTTCGTGTTGGGGATCTGGTTTGGTTATCTTCTCGTCATATTCCTATGAAGGTTTCCTCTCCTAAATTTAAACCTCGTTTTATTGGTCCGTATAGGATTTCTGAGGTTCTCAATCCTGTGTCTTTTCGTTTGACCCTCCCAGACTCCTTTTCCATACATAATGTATTCCATAGGTCGTTGTTGCGGAGATACGTGGCACCTATGGTTCCATCTGTTGAGCCTCCTGCCCCGGTTTTGGTGGAGGGGGAATTGGAGTATATTGTGGAGAAGATTTTGGATTCTCGTGTTTCTAGACGGAAACTCCAGTATCTGGTTAAATGGAAGGGTTATGCTCAGGAAGATAATTCCTGGGTTTTTGCCTCTGATGTTCATGCTTCCGATCTTGTTCGTGCCTTTCATGCGGCTCATCCTGGTCGGCCTGGGGGCTCTGGTGAGGGTTCGGTGACCCCTCCTCAAGGGGGGGGTACTGTTGTGAATTCTGTGGCTGAATTCACTCCTGTGGTCACAAGTGGTACTGCAGCTTCTGAGCTTCCTCCCTCAGGTGTTCTGGTGAGCTCGTTAACTGCTTCATTACTTAACTCCGCCTGATGCTGCTATCCTTGCTCCTTGTCAATGTTTCAGTGTTGGATCTGAGCTTCTCCTGATTGTTCCTGTGACCTGCTGCTCTGTATAGCTAAGTGCTTTTTGCTTTTTTGTTGCTTTTTTTCTGTCCAGCTTGTCTTTTGTTTTGCTGGAAGCTCTGAGACGCAAAGGGTGTACCGCCGTGCCGTTAGTTCGGCACGGTGGGTTTTTTTTGCCCCCTTTGCGTGGTTTTGCTTTAGGGTTTTTTGTAGACTGCAAAGTTCGCTTTACTGTCCTCGCTCTGTCCTAGAATATCGGGCCCCACTTTGCTGAATCTATTTCATCCCTACGTTTTGTTTTTTCATCTTACTCACAGTCATTATATGTGGGGGGCTGCCTTTTCCTTTGGGGAATTTCTCTGGGGCAAGTCAGGCCTATTTTTCTATCTTCAGGCTAGCTAGTTTCTTAGGCTGTGCCGATTTGCCTAGGTAGTTGTTAGGCGCAATCCACAGCCGCTTTTAGTTGTGTTTAGGATAAGATCAGGTGTGCAGTCTACAGAGTTTCCACGTCTCAGAGCTCGTTCTTGTATTTTTGGTATTTGTCCGATCACTGTATGCGCTCTGATCGCTAAGCACACTGTGTTTCTGGATTGCCTTCATAACACCTGTCATTAGCAAACATAACATATACTACTGTGTGGGCTGTGCTGTATACTACTGTGTGGGCTGTGCTGTATACTACTACGTGGGCCATGCTGTATACTGCTACGTGGGCTGTGCTGTATACTGCTACGTGGGCTGTGTTATCTGCTATGCGGGTTGTGTTATATACTACTGTGTGGGCAGTGCTGTATACTACTGTGTGGGCAGTGCTGTATACTACTGTGTGGTCTGTGCTATATACTACTGTGTGGGCTCTGCTGTATACTACTGTGTGGGCTGTGCTGTATACTACAATGTGGGCTGTTCTATATAGTACTCTGTGGGCAGTGCTGTATACTACTGTGTGGGCTGTGCTATATACTACTGTGTTGGCTCTGCTGTATACTACTGTGTGGGCTGTGCTGTATACTACTATGTGGGCTGTGCTATATACTACTGTGTGGGCTCTGCTGTATACTACTATAGAGAACACCAAACCTAAAACAAAGATCACAGAAAAGAAGTACCACCAGGCTAAGATGTGCCAATATTCAATTATTTATTTATTAAGATAACACGTGATAATACATAATATAAAATATTAAAAAAGGATGTGCACTATAGATATTACATAAACATATATAGAAATATTGTATAAAATGGTAACCTACAATAGGTAAAACCTGATGCCAAAAAAGAAAAAAATATATTATAATAATAAAAAAATAAATGTGTTTGTGTAACCAATTATTTTGTATATGCCATATACACATATATATATATATAAACAAATAAAGTGCTCAAGTGCACAAGTGCTATGTTAATGTATTGCAGTGGTCCAATATACTATAGACCAGAGCCAATATAGAAACCCCACTGTGAGTAAAAGGCGTGATAAAAAAGAAAAGAAAGAAAAATTAGGAGCATACAGGTACCTAATAGGATTGCTGTCCAAGTGCACAACGCGCCCCGACGCGCGTTTCGGTAAAATTTCCTTCGTCAGGGCGAAGGAAATTTTACCGAAACGCGCGTCGGGGCGCGTTGTGCACTTGGACAGCAATCCTATTAGGTACCTGTATGCTCCTAATTTTTCTTTCTTTTCTTTTTTATCACGCCTTTTACTCACAGTGGGGTTTCTATATTGGCTCTGGTCTATAGTATATTGGACCACTGCAATACATTAACATAGCACTTGTGCACTTGAGCACTTTATTTGTTTATATATATATATGTGTATATGGCATATACAAAATAATTGGTTACACAAACACATTTATTTTTTTATTATTATAATATATTTTTTTCTTTTTTGGCATCAGGTTTTACCTATTGTAGGTTACCATTTTATACAATATTTCTATATATGTTTATGTAATATCTATAGTGCACATCCTTTTTTAATATTTTATATTATGTATTATCACGTGTTATCTTAATAAATAAATAATTGAATATTGGCACATCTTAGCCTGGTGGTACTTCTTTTCTGTGATCTTTGTTTTAGGTTTGGTGTTCTCTATATATTGAGTGGGTTCCACTTCTTTTGTCACACTTTTTATGCACTATATATATTGATTTTATAGACAGTATTTTAATTTAAATTTTAGATTATCATTCTATTTTTTTAATTCTTATAGTGTATATGTGTGTCGTTTTTGTATACTACTATGTGGGCTGTGCTATATTCTACTATGTGGGCTCTGCTGTATACTACTATGTGCGCAGTGCTGTATACTGCTATGTGGGCTGTGCTATATACTACTATGTGGGCTCTGCTGTATACTATTATGTGGGCAGTGCTGTATACTACTATGTGGGCTCTGCTGTATACTACTATGTGGGCTGTTCTATATACTACTATGTGGGCTCTGCTGTATACTATTATGTGGGCAGTGCTGTATACTACTATGTGGGCTCTGCTGTATACTATTATGTGGGCAGTGCTGTATACTACTATGTGGGCTATGTTATATACTACTATATGGGCAGTGCTGTATAGTACTGTGTGGGCCATGCTGTATACTACTATGTGGGCTGTGCTATATACTACTATGTGGGCTGCGCTATATTCTACTATGCGGGCTCTGCTGTATACTACTATGTGGGCAGTGCTGTATACTACTATGTAGACAGTGCTGTATACTATTGTGTGGGTTCTGCTATATACTAATGTGGGCAGTGCTGTTTACTACTGTGTGGTCTCTGCTGTATACTACTGTGTGGGCTGTGCTATATACTAATATGTTGGCTGTGCTATATACTACTATGTGGGCTATGCTGTATACTACTATATGGGCTATGTTATATACTACTATATGGGCAGTGCTGTATAGTACTGTGTGGGCCATGCTGTATACTACTATGTGGGCTGTGCTATATACTACTATGTGGGCTGCGCTATATACTACTATGTGGGCTCTGCTGTATACTACTATGTGGGCAGTGCTGTATACTACTATGTGGGCAGTGCTGTATACTATTGTGTGGGTTCTGCTATATACTAATATGTGGGCAGTGCTGTATACTACTGTGTGGTCTCTGCTGTATACTACTGTGTGGGCTGTGCTATATACTACTATGTTGGCTGTGCTATATACTACTATGTGGGCTATGCTGTATACTACTATGTGGGCTGTGTTGTATACTACTGTCTGGGCTGTGCTGTATACTACTGTGTGGGCAGTGCTGTATACTACTGTGTGGGCTGTGCTGTATACTACTGTGTGGGCAGTGCTGTATACTACTGTGCGGTCTGTGCTGTATACTACTGTGTGGGCTGTGCTGTATACTATTGTGTGGGCTGTGCTGTATACTGCTAAGTGGGCTGTGCTGTATACTACGTGGGCTGTGCTGTATACTGCTACATGGGCTGTCCTGTATACTGCTACGTGGGCTGTGTTATCTGCTATGCGGGTTGTGCTATATACTATGGGGGGTATATTATATTCTATGGGGGAGGCCGTGTTATATACTATTGGGCGCTGCATTATATTCTATGGGGGCTACAATATATATTTTGGGGAAGTGGGCTGTATTATATTCTATGGGGTGGCTGCATTATACTCTGTGGGGTGACTGCATTATATTCTGTAGGGTGGTGGCTGCATTATACTATATGTGGGCTGCATTATACTGTATCGAGGACTATGGGGAATACGTTATACTATATGAAGAACTATGGGGTGCTTTATACTATGGGAAGTAAATTGTACTGCATGGATGACTATGGTGGGGCATTATACTATATGGAGCACTATGAGGACTGAGCAGTGTATTTTAATACTGTATATGGAGGACTATAGGGAGTGTATTATACTATATGGAGGACTGTGGTGCACATTATAATATATGGAGGACTATGGGGTGTATTTTACTAAACAAGTAAAATGCTGCATTTTCAGATTGTTTTTGCTGGAACAAAAATCATTGTTCTCAGCAGCACATCGCCGGTGTAAACTGTAGATGTGCTGCTGATAACATGATCCTGTATGGTGATCTATTAGTGATCCTTCTGTCCCATCATTATTCCTCAGCTGGTGGAAAGAGGCTGGGAAACAAGTGTTGAACAACTTCAGTATTGTCCATCAAACTCATTTAGCGGCCTGAACTCAGCGCATGTAAACACAACCGAAATGCTTTTTGTGTGATGTGCAATATGTTAGCATTTGGGGCCCCATTTTAAACTTTGCCTAGGCGTAGGGCCCCACTGCCTAAAACCGGCCCTACCTACAAGTGTACAAAGATATTATACAGTCACCATGTGACAAGTGGGCCTGTGTAACTAAAATGCCAGGGCTGAATTTTAGTCCCAGTCCGGCCCTGATTACAATGTAGATAAACAGTGGAGTAATCATTAACGAAACATTGTGTAGCAGCTACAATGCCGTATTGTTTTATAATAGGTTGGTATGACATGCTGCCAAATATTTGGATGCCAGTCTGTGAAAAAACTTGTATCAATGTAAAGAGGGCTCTAGCAATTAGGTTCTGAAAACTAATACGACCAAGTGAGGATATACAGTGCACCAGTCAGCCATGACGTAAAAACAGCTGCCTCCTTTGCGCAGATCCTCCTCTTGTTGCTATTGACAGTGGACAATGGTCCGAATAAGCTCTGTTACTGGTCTGTCACTTTGCGTCCTCGTATGGAGTAAGCTGTGAGAAACTATGGCCCCGTTTCATCACACTTGTTTTGGAAGCACTGGAATAAAATTTGCAAATTCATTGAGACGTGCACCTATTTAGTGAACTTGGCACACCTTTGCACTTCTGCCAGACCTATACACAGGGCAGGGACTGGCGTACATTTCTGTGATAATATACGTCACTTTGAATTATGGCGAAAACTGCTTGAATCAGCCTCTGTGTGTTTTGACATCTTTTTTTCATAGCTTTCGTTAAAGGGGGTCTTCCTGTTTCAATAAACTATTGTCTCAGGCTGTGTTCAGTTTAAAAAAAAAACATACTGCTTTACTTACACTGCCCTTATTCATCGCTGCGTCTCTGCTGCTACTTGATTTCAGTTTGTCTGCAGTGCTGCAGTCCCATCAACAGTGCTGCAGTCAGTCACTGAGCTCAATGGCTTCTGCTATCTACATCAGCAGAGCCGCTGATCTCAATGATTAGCTACAGTGCTTTCCACAAGACCTCAGCACTGCAGACAAACAGGGAGACACAGCACTGTGCCCAGGGAGAGTAAGTAGATTACAGTTTCTAACTTCCTAATGTTGTATTGATAGCTCTAATGAGCATGTGCAATAGTCATTGGGATTGGTAAATCCTGTGTTATTCTGTGTTATAAACTGGGTATAGTGGTATTATATGTAATAAGACTACATGTGATGAGAAGAAGGTGACTAAAAACTCTTCCTGAAAGCATAGCAAATATGAGTCTAAAAAGCCACAGTAGTTTGTAGATCAATATTTTTTTTAAATTAAATATTATTATTTTTAAATTAAATATGAAAAATAATATTGTCTCTAATCATGAAAACGGATGTAACACAAAAACCTGATTTGGACAATAAGTAATTTTCTGACTACAACCTCCCTTCAACCATTGTATACTGCGAACACTGTACAACACCTGTCTTTTCGGAGATGCTCAGACTCGCTACTCTAGCCATCAGAATTGACACTTGTCAAGTTTGTCTGGATCCTTATGCTTAAAACTGACTGTTCTACTTCAAGCGTGTGTGTACTATGTGTTCTGCCTTTGTATCAATTCGCTATAAGGGTATGTTTCCACGTTCGGTAAATGCTGCGGGTTTGACGCTGCATTCATCCGCAGCAGCGAGATGTTACAGCATAGTGGAGGGGATTTGAAGAATTCCCATCTCCTCTATGCATGCACGGACGCCTCCGCCTTCCCTGCGTAACCGGACATGTGGCGTATCTTTCCAGACCGCAGCGTGTCAATTTATGCTCCGTCTCTGCAAGATAAATATCACCGTACAATGTATAGGATGCAGTGATTCTGCACAGATCTGTGAACACATGCGGGATCACCGGTGTTCAAAAGCCGGCAGCGCTATGAACTGAGCAGACATGTGCTGCATCCAAAGTGCTGCCTAAGGGTATGTTTCCACGTTCAGGAAACGCTGCGTGTTTGACGCTGCGTAGAGCCGCAGCGTCAAACACGCAGCGTCCAGATGTTACAGCATAGTGGAGGGGATTTCATGAAATCCCGTCTCCACTATGCATTAAAAGACGCATGCGGCAGACCGGTGGAAACGCACATGCGGCGCGTCTTTTAAGAATGCAGCATGTCCTTACATTGCTGAAACAATGCAAGGACAATGCAGGTGACCTGCCAGTGACCTCAGGTGCAGATTTGCTCAGGATTTTACCGGCATAAAATCCTGACCAAATCCTGATGCAATCCTGAATGTGGACACATACCCTAAGGCTGGCCTCACACTAGCGTGTTTTACGGCCGTAAGAGAGGTGCTGAAAATACGGATTGCATATGGTACAATGCTTCTCTATGCCCCAGCTCCTATCAGCCGTATTTTACTGATCTGTATTATACGTTGTTCTACGGCCGTAGAAAATCGCAGCATGCTGCATTTGTCACCGTATTGCGCAAAAAATATGCCAATGAAAGTCTATGAGGGCCAGAAAAATGCGGATTACACACGGACCAGCAGTGTGACTTGCGAGAAATACACAGCGGGGTTCTATAGAAAAGCCAGCAATTCAGTGCGGTGTACAGTAAAATCACACTGACAGGTTAGAATAGAATAGCTAAGATAAATGTCTACACATAGTATAGGGGTGTATATATATATCTATATATATAATTGTCTAAGGGTTTTTCTGTCTGTCTGTCCTGGAAATCCCGCGTCTCTGATTGGTCGAGGCCGGCAGGCCTCGACCAATCAGCGACGGGCACAGCATGGCGACGATGATGTCATAAAGGTTGCCTCGACCAATCAGCGACGGGCACAGTCTGACGCAAATTTGCCTCGACCAATCAGCAACGGGCACAGTATCGACGTAGATATCATAATGGTTGCCATGGCGACGATGATGTCATAAAGGTTCCCTCGACCAATCAGCGACAGGCACAGTCTGCCGCGAATTCTGGAATCATCATTGTCCATATACTACGGGGACATGCATATTCTAGAATACCCGATGCGTTAGAGTCGGGCCACAATCTAGTATATCTATATATATAATTGTCTAAGGGTCTGTCTGTCTTTCTGTCTGTCTGTCTTTCTGTCTGTCTGTCCTGGAAATCCCGCCTCTCTGATTGGTCGAGGCCGCCAGGCCTCGACCAATCAGCGACGGGCACGGCATCTACGTAGAAATCCCGCGTCTCTGATTGGTCGAGGCCGCCAGGCCTCGACCAATCAGCGACGGGCACAGCGA
Organism: Ranitomeya imitator; assembly: GCF_032444005.1. NCBI lineage: Eukaryota > Metazoa > Chordata > Amphibia > Anura > Dendrobatidae > Ranitomeya > Ranitomeya imitator. The sequence continues at coordinate 437,174,013 of NC_091284.1, forward strand.
CGATGATGTCATAAAGGACGTAGATATCCCGCGTCTGATATCGTCGGCAACGGGCACAGTATCGACGTAGATGTCATAATGGTTGCCATGGCGACGATGATGTCCTAAAGGTTGCCTCGACCAATCAGCGACGGGCACAGTATCGACGTAGATATCATAATGGTTGCCATGGCGATGATGATGTCATAAAGGTTCCCTCGACCAATCAGCGACGGGCACAGTCTGCCGCGAATTCTGGAATCATCATTGTCCATATACTACGGGGACATGCATATTCTAGAATACCCGATGCGTTAGAATCGGGCCACAATCTAGTATATATATATATATCTTCTATATATAAAATTGTCTAAGGGTTTTTCTGTCTGTCTGTCTGTCCTGGAAATCCCGCGTCTCTGATTGGTCGAGGCCGCCAGGCCCGCGACGGGCACAGCATGGCGGCGATGATGTCATAAAGGTTGCCTCGACCAATCAGCGACGGGCACAGTCTGCCGCGAATTCGCCTCGACCAATCAGCGACAGGCACAGTATCGACGTAGATGTCATAATGGTTGTCATGGCGACTATGATGTCATAAAAGTTGCCTCGACCAATCAGCGACGGGCACAGTCTGCCACGAATTCTGGAATCATCTTTGTCCATATACTACGGGGACATGCATATTCTAGACTACCCGATGCGTTAGAATCGGGCCACAATCTAGTATATATATATATGTATATATCAGTGAGACACATATATGTATATATATTAATATTTCATACAGCGCTAGATAGCTTAAAAGCCGGTAATTCAATTGCCGGCTTTTGCTATCTCCTTTCCAAACCCGACATGATATGAGACATGGTTTAGGCCGGTTTCACACGTCAGTGGCTCCGGTACGTGAGGTGACAGTTTCCTCACGTACCGGAGCCACTGACACACGTACACACATTAAAATCAATGCATCTGTGCAGATGTCATTGATTTTTTGCGGACCGTGTCTCCGTGTGCCAAACACGGAGACATGTCAGTGTTCGTGGGAGCGCACGGATTACACGGACCCATTAAACCCATTAAATGTCCGTGTGCAGTCCATGTGCCGTACAGGAGACAGCGCTACATTAAGCGCTGTCCCCCCCACTGGTGCTGAAGCCCCATTCATATCTTCCCTGCAGCAGCGTTTGCTGTAGAGAAGATATGAATAATAGTGTGTAAAATCCAGATCCAGGTCCCCAACCCCCTCCCACCCACTGTGCGCCCCCTCCCCCCCCCCCCCGCTGTGATTAAAATACCCAGCTCCCGACTCCCTCGCTGCTTCCTGTCCTGGCCGCACCTTGTACTGTATGAGCGGTCACGTGGGCCGCTCATTTACAGTAATGAATATGCGGCTCCACCTCCCATAGGGATATTATTCAACTAATGTTAGTAGTGTGTATGTGCAAAATTTGGGCGCTCTAGCTATTAATTTAAAGGGTTACATCGCAAAAAAAATTGGTGTGGGCTCCCGCGCAATTTTCTCCACCAGAATGGTAAAGCCAGTGACCGAGGGCAGATATTAATAGCCTGGGGAGGGTCCATGGTTATTGGCCCCCCCTGACTAAAAACATCTGTCCCCAGCCACCCCAGAAAAGGCACATCTGGAAGATGCGCCTATTCTGGCACTTGGCCACTCTCTTCCCATTCCCGTGTAGTGGTGGGATATGGGGTAATGAAGTGTTAATGTCACCTTGCTATTGTAAGGTGACATTAAGCCAGATTAATAATAGAGAGGCGTCAATTATGACACCTATCCATTATTAATCCAGTAGTATGAAATGGTTAAAAAACACACACACATTATTACAAAGTATTTTAATGAAATACACAGGTTTTTGTAATATTTTATTATACTGGTAATCCACCTGAAGACCCTCGTTCTGTAAAAAAGGAAAATAAAAAAACAACACTATCCCATACCTTCCGTCGTTCTGTCACGTCCAACGATGTAAATCCATCTGAAGGGGTTAACTAATTTTACAAGCAGAAGCCTGCTAATGCAGCTGTGCTCCTGCCAGTAAAACCCCAGCGAATGAATGGAATGTAGGTCAATGATCTGTAGTTACCTTCAGTCGCGGTGATGCGCCCTCTGCTGGATGTCCTCATATGAACTCGAGCCTGGGAACTTTTCAGAATATTTTCCCACGCTCGAGTTCATATGAGGACATATGAATATATGTATATATATATACAGTATATATGTTTTTACGATTTTTTGAGAACATGGATCCATTGTCCATGTCGGTTTTGCAAGCCTGCGAGAAAATCTCGCAGTACGGATGCCATACGGATTACATGCGGAGGATGCCATGCGCAAAATACGCTGACACACCGTGCCTACGGATGAGATACGGACCACTATTTTGTGGACTTTTCTGCGTATTATGGCCGTTAATTACGGACCGTATTTTTATACGCTGAGTGTGAGGCCGGCCTAATACTGAACGTTGAAACATACCCTATAGTGACAGGTCTACACAGGCAGGTGCTTCCCTCTTTCATTGGCTGTTGCTTTCTTTAAGGCTCTTTTCTTCTTCATCCTCATTTCGGCACACTATTACTCCCTGCCAGACTCAATCAGCGCTTTGCCCTTTAGAGGAACTTGGGGAGAGTGCTACATTATATATGCCCTAGCTCTTGCAGAAGCTCTTTTTTAAAGAATAATTTGGCAGCATCTTGTCGGACACAGACTTAAGAAACAGGTCTTATAGCATCTATAGTGAGTTTTATAGGCTGGACACCTGCATAATGCATATTTCATAATGAGCCTGCTGCTATGAGGAGATTCATGTCAATCAATCAGTGGCTGACGGGTTCTCCCCCTCTCATTATGTTCCTCTTCACCAGGTGGGGTCCTCACACTTTAATATCATCAGGGACCTCTAGTATGGAGCTCTGTATGAATGTAACCATGCACATTTGATGTTTTTGATCCGGACTCAGACAATACATCTTTGATCTGCTGCTTTTATTTTCCTTTGTGTCAAGTAGAAGACAATATAGAGAATTCTCAAGGCTGAGGTATGTTGTAGTTTAGCTTTGCCAGTGTCTGATGAAATAACATATTCTGGCCGTTCAGCTAAGTTGTTGGCCTCCTTGAAGCACAATAATTAAGTATTCATGCATTGTGAGGAGGGGGACAGGCTATATGGGATGCACCAGTAATTAATTCAGCCTGAAAAGCTGACAGTGCGGTTAAGGAGGTGCTGGGAATAATGTGGTGTGTTATTTTAGGACTGACTAGTTCTAAGATTGTACAGAGAATTACCATAGATAGTAGCTTGTACCATTAACCCTTGGGTTGCTTTGCAAGGGATGAATAGACATAAATCTGTAGATATCGCCAACATTTACTATACTATTTCTGTCTATTGGCAGATTCCTGTCATTTTCTTTAAATATTTTGCTGCTCTGAAATATACTTGTCTGTCTTGTCTTTATATGTAATTGCCAGGTTTCACAAGCCAATACACTTCAGATAGAATGAAGAGCATGAATCTATGTGTAGAGTGCACCAAAAATCAATTTCATAATGCCATCAAACTGATCTGACTCCTAGTAATACAGTTTATATATAGCGTGCGCCTGACAATGTAGTTTAAAAAATGTTCCAATTTGTAATGTTTAATGACAGGTTGACCCCAATCCTCGCTTTTGGGTTATTGCTAGAGATGAGCGGTGTTCGAGTCGAACTGTTCGCCAATCTCAAATTCGAGCTGTTTTGGGCGGTGTTCGAGTCATTCGACGAACCCGAACAATTTGCTTAAAATTCGGCTGTTCGAGTTTCCGTTCGATAACTGTTCGTTCAGCAAAAGCCTCGCTTGATTTGCACATTAAAACTGTTTATCATTGTTAATAGACTGTTTCAGTGTATAGTGGGCGGGGGGATAGATCTGTGCTGAAATAACGCCAATCCCCTTTTTATTTTTCTTTCCCGCATTTACAGTGGGGCGGTGCAGTCTCTCAGCCTATCAGCAGTGCGCACACACACATCAATGTGCATGTGATGCACACAAGTAAGGGCATGTGTCATTGGCTGTGTATGTCACATGTCCTTGCCCTACAAGAACCAGCCATTTGCCCCGTCGCCACCATTTCCTCACTGCTGCAGCTTAGTGTTAGACGGCACCGCTGCTGCTGTGGGCGCTATACAGACTAATAGTGTTTTTTTGGAGCCAATTGTCAGAGAGATAGGTTTAGGGAGTCGGGAGGAGTCGGGACTAGTTGTAATATCAGCCCTTTTCAGGGTAGGTTACAGCAGTTCATAGCACTGTTTGCCAGGAAAGGTCTGTGCCAGTGCTGTGCAAGTGTTTGTCACAGCATTTGGTGTAATCTAGCTCAGCCAATCCTTTTGGGCTAGTAGCATTGTCTGATAGTCATCTGAGTAGCCCGCCTGTGAAACTAACTACACCGCCTGTGTATCACTATTTTCACTGCATCTAATCTAGTTAATAGTTTAGGGCCTAGGAGAGCAGTGTCTGCACATCAGCAGAGTAGCCTACCTGTGAAACTAACTATACCGCCTGTGTAACTCTATTTTCACTGCATCTAATCCAGTTAATAGTTTTGGGCCTAGGAGCAGTGTCTGCACGTCAGCAGAGTAGCCCGCCTGTGAAACAAACTATACCGCCTTTGTATCTCTATTTTCACTGCATCTAATCCAGTTATTAGTTTAGGGCTTAGGAGCAGTGTCTGCATGTCAGCAGAGTAGCCTGCCTGTGAAACAAACTATACCACCTGTGTATCTCTATTTTCACTGCATCTAATCCAGTTGATAGTTTTCGGCCTAGGAGCAGTGTCTGCACGTCAGCAGAGTAGCCCGCCTGTGAAACAAACTATACCGCCTTTGTATCTCTATTTTCACTGCATCTAATCCAGTTATTAGTTTAGGGCCTAGGAGCAGTGTCTGCATGTCAGCAGAGTAGCCTGCCTGTGAAACAAACTATACCACCTGTGTATCTCTATTTTCACTGCATCTAATCCAGTTATTAGTTTAGGGCCTAGGAGCAGTGTCTGCACGTCAGCAGAGTAGCCCGCCTGTGAAACAAACTATACCGCCTGTGTATCTCTATTTTCACTGCATCTAATCCAGTTAATAGTTTAGGGCCTAGGAGCAGTGTCTGCACGTCAGCAGCATACCCCACCCATGAAGCAAGCTACACCTCCTGTTTACCTAACTACTATTTTGTAACGGCATCTAGCCCAGGAAATCCTTTTGGGCCTAGTAGAATTTAGTGATACTCAGCAGCGTACCCCACCCATGAAGCACGCTACACCGACTGTTTACCTAACTACTATTTTGTAACGGCATCTAGCCCAGGAAATCCGTTTGGGCCTAGTAGAATTTAGTGCTACTCAGCAGCGTACCCCACCCATGAAGCAAGCTACACCGCCTGTTGATCAAATTACTAATTTTTAACTGCATCTAGCCCAGGAAATCCTTTTGGGCCTAGTAGAATTTAGTGCTACTCAGCAGCGTACCCCACCCATGAAGCAAGCTACACCGCCTGTTTACCTAATTACTATTTTGTAACGGCATCTAGCCCAGGAAATCCGTTTGGGCCTAGTAGAAGTTAGTGCTACTCAGCAGCGTACCCCACCCATGAAGCAAACTACACCACCTGTTTACCTAAGTACTATTTTTTAACGGCATCTGGCCCATGAAATCCTTTTGGGCCTAGTAGCAATTTCTGCTTCTCAGCAGAGTACCCCACCCATGAAGCAAGCTACACCGCCTTCTTTCTTTCTCAATCTAACCCCTCGGCTCTGGGGTGTCCACTCTCCCTCCAGCTCTCTCCTTCTCACAGGTGGACTACCGCGTGTTTTCACACTGTGGCGAATCTTTTTGGCCCATGCATAAGAAGTCGTCGAGGTAATGGATAATATGTGCCGCCTTACAAACGTCCATGATGACACATTCGAGGAAGCAACTAAACGCGTCAAATAGTGAGCAGGATATGGAGCACCCCATGGGCAAACAGCGATTTATGTAGTATGATCCTTCACAGAAGCAGCCCAATGGGAGGACACTATTCGGAGGCACAGGTAGTAACCGGAACGCCCCTTCAATGTCTGTTTTGGCCATTAGGGTGGCCCTTACCAACTTCTTGACCCGCCTGATTGCCTCGTCAAAGGAGGTACAGTACTTAGTACTGTACTTGGTTCCGCGTCGTAGTTGTCGTTTACTAACCTGCCCCTTGGATATGATAAATGGTGGATTAGTCTGAATGTATTGGGTTCATTTTTTGGTACAACTCCCAATGGGGGTACCACTACGTCTTCTAAGGAAAGTGTTCTGAATGGACCCGCCGCCATTCTACCTAAAGAGATTTTTTTTTTTTTTTTGTCAAGACGTCTGGGTGTTGGTAGAGTGAGTTTAGATTTTTACTCCAGGCTTTCTTGATTTTAGAAGGGCATGACATGCCTATATCTGTGTCTCCTACTCCTTTTACTCCTCCACCTCTTTTCTTTTCGCATGACTATATGTAGTTGTGACTTTTCCATGTTTGTTGTGTCTTCTGAGCAGTTTGTCAGCTTTTGGACACTTTTTAAGGTGTTTTCTATGTGTTTTCCATGTGTTTGTATGTGTTTGTGTTTGCCTGCCATTGGTTTCAATGGGGTTCGACGGTGTTCGTCGAACGTTCGACGAACAGTTCGGCGAACACCTCCCTGTTCGACGGACCGAACCCGAACACTAGGGAGGTGGCTCAACACTAGTTATTGCTTTATCCATTTTTTTCCCAATATAAACTAAAACGTTTTTCAGTAATAGTGCCTTTATTAGCACAACAAAGGATGCAGCAGTCTAGTATTGATGTTTTCATTGTCTACATAGACACACTTCTGTAGATGGGAGTGTGACTGTGCCTGGTGTTGTAGCTCAGTTCCATTTATTTAAAGAGGTTGTGCACTACTCGGACAACCCCACCCCAAGTAAAATGACAACACTTATACTCACCTCCAGTGCCGGTACCATTCCAGCAGTGTTGGCACTCTCTCTCCCGGGGCTCATGTCACATTATATGATATCATGCGAGCCCTGCATCCAGTCAGCGCTGACTTCACTGACATCAAGTGGAAGTCATGTGGCCACTCACTTCCTCTTGAAGGCAAGGAGAGTGAAGCCAGCGCTGATATGCTGCAGGGCTCGCATGATATCATATAATGTGACATGAGCCCCGGGAGAGAGAGTGCCAACACCACTTGGAAGGGTGCCAGCATCGGATGTGATTATAAGTATTGTTATTTTACTCGGGGTAAACTTGCTGATTGAGACGGGATTGTCAGAGTAGTGGAAAAAACCTTTAAGGAATATGTAACTGCATTATCTGTACGTATGTAGCAAATAAAATTAAGGGTTTAGGGGTCAGATCCACAAGATCAAACATTGATGGTTGTTTCTAGGGAGCATTGTAGTCCCTCAATACTTTCTCCCTGAAAACCCCTTTAATGCAGTGTTTGTATGATAACATTTTTCACAGAAGCTGTTACTTCTGTGAACAGACACAGCCAACGTGCAGGCAAAAAAGGTTCTGTTAGTAGTCAATGCTTTCCAAGTGAAATATAAAAGTAGATGCTGCCCTAGTTCCTTGAGTCTAACATGTACCTGAGGAAGGAAATCTTATTACAGCAATCAGTGGAAAGGAATCTTTGAGTAATTTTGAAAATAGGGCATGCTTTGATCCAAGTAAATGGAATTATACACATTACTGAATGTGCAACTAAGGAGCCTGTAGGCATAAGATGGCCATCCCCTCCAGTGTCTCTCATTAGTAACTCATCACCACACCCATTATGATAAGCATAACCTGAAAAGAACTTATTTTAACACAAGAACCTTAGAAAATCAATACTTGCATGGCAGCTTTTAATTAACCACTCTGGGCTGATCCACTGTTTTATAATAATTGCAGAGGAGGGAGTGGTGCATGACACTATTCATGCCCCGCGGCCTCATTCTCTGCATTAGGCATGAAACAGCTTTGATAAAAAAAGATTTTCTCAAAAAGTTCCTTTATTGTCACTGCTGTTTCAACACATTTTGCAGCACAGAGTGGAAGATGGGCTGAAATACAGTGCAGCTGCTTTCTAGTGTTTTATTTCACTGAGTGCTGAATTTGTAACTACATTTCTTAGAGAGACAGGCCAGCAGAATTCCTTCATGTCAATGTGTGCTAGTATCCACGCACTAGCTCCGAGACAACTGAAAATGAAGATAAGGCCTGCAGAGGGATGAAGCTTTTGAAAAGATGCAAGCCATATAATGGCCAATAATAGTGTTATTCCTCATGTACACACATTTGGCAGTTTATTATTGACCCTGACCATGAGCACCAATTCTATTTTCTGATATAGGATACATGTGATGGAAAAAAACAGTATTGTTTATTGGCGCATGTTCAAGAGCTTGCATGCAAACTGCCTTCAAAATGCAATGGTTATTGATAAAACGTTCCAATGATTTCCATTATTTATTTCTTCTGTATAACAGAAGAATAGGGCATATAGTTATCATTTGTAAATTTGAAAACACTTGTTCAATCAAAACTATCTGGATAAATATAAGGCCATGTTCACACCATCCTTTTTTTCATGCGGAATCGCCGCGATTTTCCCGCTGCGGGTCCGCAGCTGTTTTCCATGCAGGGTACATTACAATGTACCCTATGGAAAACAGGAACTGCTGTGCCCACATTGCGGAAAATCGCGAAAAAAGCCGCGCTGAATAGCCGCGGTAAAAAAGAAGTACCATGTCACTTCTTTTTGCGGAACTGCAGCGGTTCTGCACCCATAGACCTCCATTGTGAGGTCAAACCCGCAGTAAAACCCGCAGATGAAAAAAATATCTGCGGGTTTTCTGCGGTTTGTGGTGCAGAACCGCTGCAGTGTGGCTGCCCCCCCGTGCCCCAATCCCACCCCCCCATGCTCCGATGCCACCCCCCCATGCTCCGATGCCACCCCCCCCGTGCTACGACGCCCCCCCGTGCCCTCATCTCCCCCCCTTATACTTACCCGGCCTCCCGGTGTCCGTCCGGCCATCTTCTCCCTGGGCGCCGCCATCTTGCAAAATGGTGGGCGCATGCGCAGTGCACCTGCCGAATCTGCCGGCCGGCAGATTCGTTACAAAGTGCATTTTGATCACTGAGATAGGTTATATCTCAGTGATCAAAATAAAAAAAATAGTAAATGACCCCCCCCCCCCCTTTGTCACCCCCATAGGTAGGGACAATAAAAAAATTAAGAAATTTTTTTTTCCACTAAGGTTAGAATAGGGGTAGGGGTAGGGTTAGGGTTAGGGGTAGGGTTAGGGTTAGGGGTAGGGTTAGGGGTAGGGTTAGGGTATTTTCAGCCATTTTAACCTAAAAAACTTCCTAGAAAACACACAGACTCTCTGCATAGAAAACTTCATAAAAAACGCATCAAAAAAACGCATCAAAAAACGCACCAAAAAAGCACCAAAAAAGCACCAAAAAAAGGACCTGCGTTTTCTGCAAAGAGCTGCGGTTTTTAGTCCTGAAAAAAAAGGAGGGAAATCAGGAACGTGTGAACATAGCCTTAACGTGGTTTTGTACGCTATTACATTGATGGCCGCTACTGAGCAGCAGTATGAAGGAAGGGAAGCAAAACTTGCTGAGGAGTCATTGCCCATGCAGTAAAAAAATAACCTGCAAGTACGGTAACCTAATTTGCTTAATAATTGCATCGTCAGAATGTAGCCTTATACACTGCTCACAAAAGGTTAGGGATATTTGGCTTTCGGGCAAGATTTATGGAAAACATAGCTCTACAGTGATATTTTTTCATGAAAGTAGGGCATTTAATTAGAAGCATGCAATGGTGATTTCCTCATCTCAAACAATTTATTGAAACAAAAGCCAACAGTGGTGGGTATACCTTAACAAAAAACGTCAATGTCTCAATAACTTGTCATGTGGCCTTGAGCATCAATTACATATTGAGAACGACGTCTCATGCTGTTCACAAGTTGAGTTATTGTCTGCTGAGGCATGGCATCCCATTGTGCTTGAAGGGCGGCTCTCAGGTCAGTGATTTCTGGGGTACAGAGTTATGAGCCTCTACACTGCGACTCAGCTGATCCCATAGGAGAAAAGCGCAGGCCACTCCATTTGAGGTACCCCAGTCTCCAGCAGGTATTCCCTACTGATGCAACCTTGATGAGCTAGAGCATTGTCGTCCGTGAAGTTGAAATTAGACCTGTGTTGTTCGTTTAGAGGCACAATGACTGAATTTATGATGTTATTCAAGTACTAGGGGCTTGTCACTGTACCATTAATAAAGTGTAGGGCAGTTCCGTATTTCCGTATTGACTAGACACACCTGTGCTCAAAAGACATGACACCTGGAGACTTTTTCTTCCCACGTCTACCTGTTTGGACTTTGTATGGGCAGCCCAGCATCTTTTAAATATCCAGGACCGGTGGTACTCTTTATAAAGTGCTGGTAGTGTACATTTCTTACTGACCTCAATTGTGCTTCACGTGGATTTTCATATGACGCTTTGATCACTGTATTTATGTGCCCACAGTTGCACATTGTGTGCTAATTTACTGCCAAGCTATCTGGGGATATTTGTATTTATATTCATATTTGTAGTTGATATTTGCGCTTATGCTTCCATCTTGTACTGCATTTCCACATTGGGTCATGTAAGGTCATTAAGGATATATCTGTAGAGGTGTATACCCTCTTCAGCATGTCTTTTTCTTCTTTGTACTTTGACCCACTTTTACATGCTTGTATTGGTCCCACTTATAAGATATTGTGGTGGTGCCCTCCATGCTTCTTTCTCATACTGCTGATGGCACTCTGTGATACTCTAATCTTAGTGGCCACTTCCATCTGAGAACATCCTGCTTGAAGCCTCACAATGGTGAGGTACTCTTGATCAATTGTTAGGTGTCATTTTGGTCTCATGATGTCAAAATGTGAACAGCATGATGTGGAGGATTGTTTAAATACCAATACTAATTGAACCCCAATTTATTTTTTTGGGTGATTCATGGATCAAACACCTGTTGTGAATTTTGCCATTTAGCTCCTTTTTAGAGAACAGCAAGTTGTTCATAAAGTACTGAAGCATTGAACAGTTAGGCGTGTCTATTCAGAGAAGGTCTCACCTGAAATTTTGGTCCTCGAAAGCCAAATATCGCTAAGGCTACTTTCACACTATGTGTCGTCTTAGAGAAAAACCGCATCCTGCAAAATTGCTTGCAGGATGCGTTTTTTCTCCATTGACTAACATTAGCGACGAATTGCGATGCATTGACAGACATCGCAACCGTGGTGCGACGGTTGCATCGTGCGACGGTTGCGTCGTGTTGTGGCGGACCGTCGGCAGCAAATAAGTTACATGTAACGTTTTTTGCTGCGTTGTGTCCTCCATTTCCGACTGCGCATGTGCGGCCGGAACTCCGCCCCCACCTCCCCGCAACTCACAATGGGGCAGCGGATGCGCTGGAAAAATGCCTAACTTTTTGTGAGTAGTGTATAAGTCCCAAGTGCCAGTCAGGAAAAATTTACCATCATATCTCTTGACTGGCACAACTAAGCACTACAAAAAAAGTATTATTTTTATTAACGGAAAAGCTCGAATTCATTCATGCCACTATTTCCATATGTAAAAACAGTGCATGTTCCCTTTAGTATCCTCATAGGTAAAATTATTTGTTATAAATTACATGTAAAGTAAAGTGCATGTAAACATAGCAAAAATGCTTGAATGTTGATTTACGGTATTTATTTGTATGCCTTATTCATATCATTGGTATATTTTAATCTGTTCCCTGATGGTTGAAGAACTACTTAATATAAAGTAAACCTATTAGTTATAAAATGGGGCTGCCTGATTTTGCAGAGGGTCTCTTATCTACATTTAAAATATGGAAGCTGACATAAATTTTATTTTAATCTCTCCTTCCCAGACACCATTAATTGAATGTCATATAGTGGTCTGTCAGACATTATGGTAATGGCGTGGTATTGCTTAGGGATGAAGAGAAATAAGCCTGACACAAAGATTGGACAGGTCAAGGCGGCCGTACACATTAGATTACAGTTGACTATTTGTTGTAAAAACATTGAACAAATAAATGTCTGATAAACAATTGTTCCGCCAGTCACATTTTAATTTTTATTGGTCATTATGGTGCCCTTAACAAGTAGTTAGCTCCCCAATACTCATGCAGCGCTTGGCTGAATGAAGAACAGAGTAAAGGTACCGTTACACTAAACGATTTACCAACGATCACGACCAGCGATACGACCTGGCCGCGATTGTTGGTAAGTCGTTGTGTGGTCGCTGGGGAGCTGTCACACAGACAGCTCTCTCCAGCGACCAATGATCCGGGGAAAGACTTCGGCTCTGCTCTGCTTTACGGCCGGCACTGACAGCCAGTGGAGGGAAGCTCTCGGCAGCAGCGCGTGCATTAGCAGCGCTCCTGTCGAAAGCAGTTTTAACCCTGTGGACGCCGGGGGACATGACAGACATCAGAATGTGAGTATGTACTGTTTTTTTTTTTTTTACTTTTACAATGGTAACCAGGGTAAATATCTGGTTACTAAACGTGGCCCTGCGCTTAGTAACCCGATGTTCACCATGGTTACAGGTGAACACATCGCTAGATCGGCGTCACACACGCCGATCTAGCGATGACAGCGGGGTGATCAGCGACCAAAAAAAGGTCCTGATCATTCCCCATGACCAAAGATCTCCCAGCAGGGGCCTGATCGTTGGTCGCTGTCACACATAAAGATATCGTTAGCGGGATCGTTGCTACGTCACAAAAAAGCGTGACGTTGCAACGATATCCTTAACGATATCGTTATGTGTGAAGGTACCTTTAGAGTAGGTTTCCGCTAGCTAAAAAGTTCTAAACGAAAACTGACTGGCTACTTGTTTGCCTATAGATTGTTATTTGATAACTTGTTTAGGCTAGGTTCACATTGTGTTAACAGCAACTCGTTCAACACATGCGTTAATGGGCTGCTGTTAACGCAAGTACCGATATGTCATATCGCTAGCGCAGATAAAGCTAGCATGTGCTCTATCTGCACTAGCAGTGACGGACCCGGAAACGCTGCAGCCCGCATCCCAGGGTCCGTCACTCAATGATGACACATCGCTAGCATGGCAGATGCGCCCGAAATAGAGCTAAATGGCAGTGCACTGTTAACGGACTGCGTTACACCGCGTTATGCTGCGGTGTAACGCAGTCTGTCTAACGGACTGCTAAAACGCAATCTGAACCTAGCCTTAGGCAGACACCACACTTTTGTACACAGAACGATCAGTAAAAGATTATTTTGTGTTCATAGGCTCTCATTGTACTTGGCAGCACATAACTTGTTTACACAGGATGATGTGCTACAAAGAATGATGATTTTTGGGCAAGCTTCTAAAATTATTTCACCTCATCAATGAGCATTTTGTTCGTTCGTCAAGTGATTGGCAGCCTATTTTCATTTTCTGGTAATTGTCAAGTGTAAACCCATCTTAAGCTTCTGTTAGATTTCTCTGACAGTGACTTATCAGCTGGAGAAACCAAAGGATCTGGCAATGTAATTCAACCAGTTTCTTTCTCCCTGGCTTTTCTGTCAAGAAAAAGTTAGAAGGCCTCCTTTCAAATTACTTGTTTTGCTGGTCTTGACAAAATCAGTGGGTTCAGCTAAATCTTCGGCCTTTACAGTTGTTCAAAGCATCCAAAAAGATTTGGTTCACTAGAAGTGCAATGTAATTCCAAAAGTTATCATTATAGAGGGATGAATGATCTTTCAAAGGAAATAAAGATCTTTCATATAACAAATGTTCAAATACTAGCTTTGTGACCCAAATACAGTCAATTTCTAGATACACTTCAACCTTGTTGTGAATTATTAGAATAAAAACCAACAAAAGAAAAAAATGTGTTGAACCACCTCCAACTAAGCATTAGTGAAACACACATCTGGTTGTAGGTGGGTGAGCATCCATGCACTTTGTCTATTAGATGCCTTCATTATTATCTTCATTATTGCATTTTATTTGTACTATTACTTTCCAGGATGTGTAGTTAATGTTGGCTCTTTAACCTTGGATATATGCTATTCATATTTTATCTTTTCTTGCTCATGAACTTTTGTAACATGTACGTTTTCATATGCCTACCATTTTGATTGTTGGTACTTACCATTGCTTCTCCTTACTTGGATTAGGTATCAAGGTACTTTTCACATTCTTTACCTAACAAGTCTCTTTTAATATGTTCAGGTCAACCATTTTTCTTCAGCACTCACCCACTTTCTGTATATCTGTGGATTTCTATGTTGGATTTTTAGTCTTCCTAATTTCCCCCTTTTTCAATATGTAATTCAATTAATAAAGATTTACATTTTTTATATTGAACTTTTTCCAAGCACATTTTTTGTTGTTGGTTTTAATATCAATTCAGTATAAATTGGGCATTTACCCTACACAGAGTTATAATTTCTTTGTTCAAATAATTAGAATATTAGCAGTGATTTTCATATAAATACACAATGATATAGGCTAAAGCACTCACTTATACAGATCACCTAAGGCGGAGATGTCTTTGAATATTTCTAATCAATTGTAATATGAATTATATTATTCTCTATAATTCACACCTCAGCTGTTGCAGAACCACCTTTTAAAGAGTAACTAATAGGTCACAATCTAGCATTGGTTGGTTGATATGAAATTCTCCTCCTTTTATTTAAAACTTTCAGCAATTTTAAAAGTCATACATCCTTTATCCTTTGCATCTTCAGGATCCTCATGGACATAGAAGACCTGTATATACATATGTCCCACTGATTTCTAAGGGAGAGTTTTCTAGGCATGCTTTATAACCTGTCTAAAAGTAATTGTGTAGGCAGGGGGAAGAGGCGAGCTGTGACATTAACCATTGTAGTCAGTGTGGTTACAGTGGCATTTAAAAGTTTGGCCACCCCTTGTTAAAATTACTGTTATCGTGAATAGTTAAGTAAGTTGAAGATAAAATGATCTCTAAAAGGCCTAAAGTTAAAGATGACACATTTCCTTTGTGTTTTAGGCAAAACAAAATATATTTTCATCTTTTACATTTTAAGAATTACAAAAAAGAAAGTAGGTCAATGCAAAAGTTTGGGTACCATGCAAGGTTAGTACCTAGTAGCACCCTCTTTTGAAAGTATTACAGCTTGTAAACGGTTTTTATAGCCAGAGAAATGTCTTGTCTTTCAATTCTTGCTCGAGAGATTTTCATCTATTCTTCCCTGGAAAATTCTTCCAGTTCTGTGAGATTCATGGGTTGTCTTGATGCACTGCAATTTTGAGGTCTAGCCACAGATTTTCAATGATGTTCAGATCAGAGGACTGTGAGGGCCATTGCAAAAACTTTCAGCTTGTGCCTTTTGAGGTAGTCTATTGTGGATTTTGACGTGTGTTTAACCCCTTCATGACCTTGGGACTTTTCGTTTTTCCGTGTTCGTTTTTCACTCCCCTCCTTCCCAGAGCCATAACTTTTTTATTTTTCCGTAAATTTGGCCATGTGAGGGCTTATTTTTTGCGGGACGAGTTTTACTTTTGAACGACATCATTGGTTTTGTCGTGTACTAGAAAACGGGAAAAAAATTCCAAGTGCGGTGAAATTGCAAAAAAAGTGCAATCCCACACTTGTTTTTTGTTTGGCTTTTTTGCTAGGTTCACTAAATGCTAAAACTGACCGGCCATTATGATTCTCCAGGTCATTATGAGTTCATAGACACCTAACATGACTAGGTTATTTTTTATTTAAGTGGTGAAAAAAAATTCCAAACTTTGCTAAAAAAAAAAAAAAAAAAATTGCGCCATTTTCCGATACCCGTAGCGTCTCCATTTTTCGTGATCTGGGGTCGGTTGAGGGCTTATTTTTTGCGAGCCGAGATGGCGTTTTTAATGAAAGCATTTCGGTGCAGATATGTTCTTTTGATCGCCCGTTATTGCATTTTAATGCAATGTTGTGGCGACCAAAAAAACGTAATTCTGGCGTTTTGAATTTTTTTCCCGCTACGCTGTTTAGCGATCAGGTTAATGCTTTTTTTTAGTTGATAGATCGGGCGATTCTGAGCGCGGCGATACCAAATATGCGTAGATTTTATATTTTTTTAATTGATTTATTTTGATTGGAGCGAAAGGGGGGTGATTTAAACTTTTATATTTTTTTAATTTTTTTAACATTTTTTTCAATTTTTTTTTTTTTTTACTTTTGCCATGCTTCAATAGCCTCCATGGGAGGCTAGAAGCAGGCACAGCACGATCGGCTCTGCTACATAGCAGCGATCTGCTGATCGCTGCTATGTAGCAGAAATGGAGGTGTGCTGTGAGCGCCGACCACAGGGTGGCGCTCACAGCTGCCGAGAATCAGTAACCATAGAGGTCTCTAGGACCTCTATGGTTACCATCCAGACGCATCGCCGACCCCCGATCATGTGACGGGGGTCGGCGATGACGTCATTTCCAGCCGCCCGGCCGGAAGCGGTAGTTAAATGCCGCTGTCTGCGATTGACAGCGGCATTTAACTAGTTAATAGGTGCGGGCAGATCGCGATTCTGCCCGCGCCTATTACGAGCACATGTCAGCTGTTCAAAACAGCTGACATGTTCCGGCTTTGATGCGGGCTCACCGCGGAGTGTTGTGAATTCTGTGGCAGAGCTCCCTCCTGTGGTCACAAGTGGTACTTCGGCTGGTTCTCTCTGTGAGCTTCCGTTGGTGGAGGAAAGTGGTACTGCGGCTTCTGAGTTTCCTTCCTCAGGTGTTGTGGTGAAGTCGTTAGGTGCTGCTCTATTTAACTCCACTTAGTGCTTTGATCCTGGCCTCCAGTCAATGTTCTAGTATTGGACCTGTTTCCTCCTGGATCGTTCCTGTGGCCTGCTGCTCTGTATAGCTAAGTTCCTCTTTGCTATTTGTTTGCTGTTTTTTTCTGTCCAGCTTGTCAATTTGTTTTTTTCTGCTTGCTGGAAGCTCTGGGACGCAGAGGGTGTACCTCCGTGCCGTTAGTTCGGTACGGAGGGTCTTTTTGCCCCCTTTGCGTGGTTTTTGTAGGGTTTTGTGTTGACCGCAAAGTTACCTTTCCTATCCTCGCTCTGTTCAGAAAGTTGGGCCTCACTTTGCTAAATCTATTTCATTTCTACGTTTGTCTTTTCATCTTA
The DNA here is from genome assembly GCF_032444005.1 of Ranitomeya imitator. Taxonomy (NCBI): domain Eukaryota; kingdom Metazoa; phylum Chordata; class Amphibia; order Anura; family Dendrobatidae; genus Ranitomeya; species Ranitomeya imitator. The sequence continues at coordinate 437,191,218 of NC_091284.1, forward strand.
ACTCACAGTCATTATATGTGGGGGCTGCCTTTTCCTTTGGGGTATTTCTCTGAGGCAAGGTAGGCTTATTTTCTATCTTCAGGCTAGCTAGTTTCTCAGGCCGTGCCGAGTTGCATAGGGAGCGTTAGGCGCTATCCACGGCTGCCTTTAGTGTGGTTGGAGAGGATTAGGGATTGCGGTCAACAGAGTTCCCACGTCTCAGAGCTCGTTCTTGTTTTTTGGGTTATTGCCAGGTCACTGTATGTGCGCTGACCTCTATGTCCATTGTGGTACTGAATTACCTTTCATAACAGTACTGGAGGCCAAAAGTACTAATGATTCCCAATAGAGGGAAAAAAGAAGTTCTGAGACCATTTTTTTTTCTTTGCACTGTGTTTTGCCTTTTTTTCCCCTAGACATTTGGGTGGTTCAGGACACAGGTGTAGCAATGGACATTAAAGGTCTGTCTTCATGTGTGGATCAGCTCACGGCAAGAGTACAAACTATTCAAGACTTTGTGGTTCAGAATTCTATGTTAGAACCGAGAATTCCTATTCCTGATTTGTTTTTTGGAGATAGAACTAAATTTCTGAGTTTCAAAAATAATTGTAAACTATTTCTGGCTTTGAAACCTCGCTCCTCTGGTGACCCAGTTCAACAAGTTAGGATCATTATTTCTTTTTTGCGTGGCGACCCTCAGGACTGGGCATTTTCTCTTGCGTCAGGAGATCCTGCATTAGGTAATGTCGATGCATTTTTCCTGGCGCTCGGATTGCTGTACGATGAGCCTAATTCTGTGGATCAGGCAGAGAAGAATTTGCTGGCGCTGTGTCAGGGTCAGGATGAAATAGAGGTATATTGTCAGAAATTTAGAAAGTGGTCCGTACTCACTCAGTGGAATGAAGGTGCGCTCGCAGCTATTTTCAGAAAAGGTCTCTCTGAAGCCCTTAAGGATGTCATGGTGGGATTTCCTATGCCTGTTGGTCTGAATGAGTCTATGTCTTTGGCCATTCAGATCGGTCGACGCTTGCGCGAGCGTAAATCTGTGCACCATTTGGCGGTATTACCTGAGCTTAAACCTGAGCCTATGCAGTGCGATAGGACTTTGACCAGAGTTGAACGGCAAGAACACAGACGTCTGAATGGGCTGTGTTTCTACTGTGGTGATTCCACTCATGCTATCTCTGATTGTCCTAAGCGCACTAAGCGGTTCGCTAGGTCTGCCACCATTGGTACGGTACAGTCAAAATTTCTTCTGTCTGTTACCTTGATCTGCTCTTTGTCATCATATTCTGGCATTTGTGGACTCAGGCGCTGCTCTGAATTTGATGGACTTGGAGTATGCTAGGGGTTGTGGGTTTTTCTTGGAGCCCTTGCAGTGTCCTATTCCATTGAGAGGAATTGATGCTACGCCTTTGGCCAAGAATAAGCCTCAGTACTGGACCCAGCTGACCATGTGCATGGCTCCTGCACATCAGGAGGTTATTCGCTTTCTGGTGTTGCATAATCTGCATGATGTGGTCGTGTTGGGGTTGCCATGGCTACAAGTCCATAATCCAGTATTAGATTGGAAATCCATGTCTGTGTCCAGCTGGGGTTGTCAGGGGGTACATGGTGATGTCCCATTTCTGACTATTTCGTCATCCACCCCTTCTGAGGTTCCTGAGTTCTTGTCTGATTACCGGGAATTATTTGATGAGCCCAAGTCCGATACCCTACCTCCGCATAGGGATTGTGATTGTGCTATCGATTTGATTCCTAGTAGTAAATTCCCAAAAGGTCGACTGTTTAATTTATCTGTACCTGAGCACGCCGTTATGCGGAGTTATGTGAAGGAGTCTTTGGAGAAGGGGCATATTCGCCCGTCATCGTCGCCATTAGGAGCAGGATTCTTTTTTGTAGCCAAGAAGGATGGTTCACTGAGACCTTGTATAGATTATCGCCTTCTAAATAAGATCACGGTTAAATTTCAGTACCCCTTGCCATTGTTATCTGATTTGTTTGCTCGGATTAAGGGGGCTAGTTGGTTCACCAAGATAGATCTTCGTGGTGCGTATAATCTTGTGCGTATTAAGCGAGGCGATGAGTGGAAAAATGCATTTAATAAGCCCGAGGGCCATTTTGAGTATCTAGTAATGCCATTCGGACTTGCCAATGCTCCATCAGTGTTTCAGTCCTTTATGCATGACATCTTCCGAGAGTACCTGGATAAATTCCTGATTGTGTACTTAGATGACATTTTGATCTTCTCGGATGATTGGGAGTCTCATGTGAAGCAGGTCAGAACGGTGTTTCAGGTCCTGCGTGCTAATTCTTTGTTTGTGAAGGGATCAAAGTGTCTCTTTGGTGTTCAGAAGGTTTCATTTTTGGGGTTCATCTTTTCCCCTTCTACTATCGAGATGGACCCTGTTAAGGTCCAAGCCATCCATAATTGGACTCAGCCGACATCTCTGAAAAGTCTGCAAAAGTTCCTGGGCTTTGCTAATTTTTATCGTCGCTTCATCTGCAATTTTTCTAGTATTGCTAAACCATTGACCGATTTGACCAAGAAAGGTGCTGATTTGGTCAATTGGTCTTCTGCTGTGGTGGAAGCTTTTCAAGAGTTGAAGCGTCGTTTTTCTTCTGCCCCTGTGTTGTGTCAACCAGATGTTTTGCTTCCGTTCCAGGTCGAGGTTGATGCTTCTGAGATTGGAGCAGGGGCTGTTTTGTCGCAGAGAAGTTCTGATTGCTCGGTGATGAATCCATGCGCCTTCTTTTCCAGGAAGTTTTCGCCTGCTGAGCGAAATTATGATGTGGGCAATCGAGAGTTGCTGGCCATGAAGTGGGCATTCGAGGAGTGGCGTCATTGGCTTGAAGGAGCTAAGCATCGCGTGGTGGTCTTGACTGATCATAAGAACTTGACTTATCTCGAGTCCGCCAAGCGGTTGAATCCTAGACAAGCTCGTTGGTCGTTGTTTTTTGCCCGTTTTGACTTTGTGATTTCATACCTTCCTGGCTCTAAAAATGTGAAGGCGGATGCTCTGTCTAGGAGTTTTGTGCCCGACTCTCCGGGTGTATCTGAGCCGGCGGGTATCCTCAAGGAGGGAGTAATTGTGTCTGCCATCTCCCCTGATTTGCGGCGGGTGCTGCAAAAATTTCAGGCTAATAAACCTGATCGTTGCCCAGCGGAGAAACTGTTTGTCCCTGATAGGTGGACGAATAAAGTTATCTCTGAGTTTCATTGTTCGGTGTTGGCTGGTCATCCTGGAATCTTTGGTACCAGAGAGTTAGTGGCTAGATCCTTTTGGTGGCCATCTCTGTCGCGAGATGTGCGTACTTTTGTGCAGTCCTGTGGGATTTGTGCTCGGGCTAAGCGCTGCTGTTCTCGTGCCAGTGGGTTGCTTTTGCCCTTGCCGGTCCCGAAGAGGCCTTGGACACATATCTCTATGGATTTTATTTCAGATCTTCCCGTCTCTCAAAAGATGTCAGTCATTTGGGTGGTCTGTGATCGCTTCTCTAAGATGGTCCATTTGGTACCCTTGTCTAAATTGCCTTCCTCCTCTGATTTGGTGCCATTGTTTTTCCAGCATGTGGTTGGTTTACATGGCATTCCAGAGAATATCGTTTCTGACAGAGGTTCCCAGTTTGTTTCGAGGTTTTGGCGAGCCTTTTGTGGTAGGATGGGCATTGACTTGTCTTTTTCCTCGGCTTTCCATCCTCAGACTAATGGCCAGACCGAACGAACCAATCAGACCTTGGAAACATATCTGAGATGCTTTGTTTCTGCTGATCAGGATGACTGGGTGTCCTTTTTGCCTTTGGCTGAGTTCGCCCTTAATAATCGGGCCAGCTCGGCTACCTTGGTTTCACCGTTTTTCTGCAACTCTGGGTTCCATCCTCGTTTCTCTTCAGGGCAGGTTGAGTCTTCGGACTGTCCTGGTGTGGATACTGTGGTGGACAGGTTGCAGCAGATTTGGACTCATGTAGTGGACAATTTGACCTTGTCCCAGGAGAAGGCTCAACGTTTCGCTAATCGCAGACGCCGTGTGGGTCCCCGACTTCGTGTTGGGGATCTGGTTTGGTTATCTTCTCGTCATATTCCTATGAAGGTTTCCTCTCCTAAGTTTAAACCTCGTTTCATTGGTCCGTATAGGATTTCTGAGGTTCTTAATCCTGTGTCTTTTCGTCTGACCCTCCCAGATTCTTTTTCCATACATAACGTATTCCATAGGTCATTGTTGCAGAGATACGTGGCACCTATGGTTCCATCTGTTGATCCTCCTGCCCCGGTTTTGGTGGAGGGGGAATTGGAGTATATTGTGGAGAAGATTTTGGATTCTCGTGTTTCAAGACGGAAACTCCAGTATCTGGTTAAATGGAAGGGTTATGCTCAGAAAGATAATTCCTGGGTTTTTGCCTCTGATGTCCATGCTCCCGATCTTGTTCGTGCCTTTCATGTGGCTCATCCTGGTCGGCCTGGGGGCTCTGGTGAGGGTTCGGTGACCCCTCCTCAAGGGGGGGTACTGTTGTGAATTCTGTGGCAGAGCTCCCTCCTGTGGTCACAAGTGGTACTTCGGCTGTTTCTCTCTGTGAGCTTCCGTTTGTGGAGGAAAGTGGTACTGCGGCTTCTGAGTTTCCTCCCTCAGGTGATCTGGTGAGGTCGTTAGGTGCTTCTCTACTTAACTCCACCTAATGCTTTGATCCTGGCTTCCTGTCAATGTTCCAGTGTTGGACTTGTTTTTCCCTGGATCATTCCTGTGGCCTGCTGCTCTGCATAGCTAAGTTCTTCTTTGCTATTTGTTTGCTATTTTTTCTGTCCAGCTTGTCTAATTTGTTGCTGGAAGCTCTGGGACGCAAAGGGTGTACCTCCGTGCCGTTAGTTCGGTACGGAGGGTCTTTTTGCCCCCTTTGCGTGGTTTTCTTTAGGGTTTTGTGTAGACCGCAAAGTTATCTTTCCTATCCTCGCTCTGTTAAGAAAGTCGGGCCTCACTTTGCTGAATCTATTTCATCACTACGTTTGTCTTTTCATCTTAACTCACAGTCATTATATGTGGGGGGCTGCCTTTTCCTTTGGGGTATTTCTCTGAGGCAAGGTAGGCTTATTTTCTATCTTCAGGCTAGTTAGTTTCTCAGGCTGTGCCGAGTTGCATAGGCAGAGTTAGGCGCAATCCACGGCTGCCTCTAGTGTTGTTTGGAGAGGATTAGGGATTGCGGTCTGCAGAGTTCCCACGTCTCAGAGCTCGTTCTATGATTTTGGGTTATTGTCAGATCACTGTATGTGCTCTGACCGCTATGTTCATTGTGGTACTGAATTGCTTCGCATAACAGGTACTGTTGTGAATTCTGTGGCAGAGCTCCCTCCTGTGGTCACAAGTGGTACTTCGGCTGGTTCTCTCTGTGAGCTTCCGTTGGTGGAGGAAATTGGTACTGCGGCTTCTGAGTTTCCTTCCTCAGATGATGTGGTGAAGTCGTTAGGTGCTGCTCTATTTAACTCCACCTAGTGCTTTGATCCTGGCCTCCAGTCAATGTTCTAGTATTGGACCTGTTTCCTCCTGGATCGTTCCTGTGGCCTGCTGCTTTGTATAGCTAAGTTCCTCTTTGCTATTTGTTTGCTGTTTTTTTCTGTCCAGCTTGTCAATTTGTTTTTTTCTGCTTGCTGGAAGCTCTGGGACGCAGAGGGTGTACCTCCGTGCCGTTAGTTCGGTACGGAGGGTCTTTTTGCCCCCTTTGCGTGGTTTTTGTAGGGTTTTGTGTTGACCGCAAAGTTACCTTTCCTATCCTCGCTCTGTTCAGAAAGTTGGGCCTCACTTTGCTAAATCTATTTCATCTCTACGTTTGTCTTTTCATCTTAACTCACAGTCATTATATGTGGGGGCTGCCTTTTCCTTTGGGGTATTTCTCTGAGGCAAGGTAGGCTTATTTTCTATCTTCAGGCTAGCTAGTTTCTCAGGCCGTGCCGAGTTGCATAGGGAGCGTTAGGCGCTATCCACGGCTGCCTTTAGTGTGGTTGGAGAGGATTAGGGATTGCGGTCAACAGAGTTCCCACGTCTCAGAGCTCGTTCTTGTTTTTTGGGCTATTGCCAGGTCACTGTATGTGCGCTGACCTCTATGTCCATTGTGGTACTGAATTACCTTTCATAACAGCGGAGCCCTGCATCAAAGCAGGGGATCTGACCTCGGACGTACTATCCCCTCCGAGGTCAGATAGGGGTTAAGATCATTATCCACTTATAGAAGCCATCCTCTTTTCAACCTCAGCTTTTTTACAGATGATCTTATGTTTGCATCAAGAATTTGTTGAAATTTCATTGAATCCATTCTTCCCTCTTCCTGTGAAATGTTCTCATGGCATTGGCTGCAACATAATCCCAAAGCATGATCGATCCACCCCCATACTTAATGTGTGGCGAGATTTTTTTAAATGAAATTTTGTGCCCTTTTTCTCCACACAAACCTTATTGTGACCAAAGAGTTCTATTTTAACCTCATTTTACCATAGGACATTTTTCCAAAATGCATCAGGTTTTTTTAGATGTTCTTTTACGTACTTCTTACTCTGATTTTTTTTGGTGACGATGCAGAAGAGGTTTTCTTCTGATTACTCTTGCATGAAGACCATATTTATGCAGGTGTCTCTGAACAGTAGAACAATGTACCACAACTCCAGATTCTGCTAAATATTTCTGAAGGCCTTTTGTAGTTACATGGGGGTTCTGATTTGCCTCTCAAGCTATTCTACGAGCAGCTCTCATTGAAATTTTGCTTGGACTTCCAGACCTTATCTGGACCTCCACTGTTCCTGTTAATTGCCATTTCTTAGTTTGCTATCTTCTTATAGCCTTCTCCTGATTTGTGGGCCTCCACCATTTCATTTTCAGAGTGCTGCTTAGAAGAACCCATGGTGGCTGTTTTTTCACACAAGGTTAGAGGAGGCTGGGTTTTTATAAAGCTGGGAAAATTTCCTGACCTTTCCTAATGATGATAGTGAACAAGCCACAACCCTAACAGGCTAATTGAGGTCTGAAACCTTGATCAAAGTTACCTGAGCACACAAATTTCCAAGGATGCCAAAACTTTTGCATTGGTCCATTTTCCTTTTTGTATTTTTTAAAATGCAAAACTCGACAATATATATTTTTGCCTAAAATACACAGGAAATGTGTCATCTTCAACTTTAGACCTTTTAGAGATCATTTAATCTTCATCTTGCTTAACTGTTCACAATAACAGTAATTTTGACCAGGGGTGCCCAAACTTTTACTTGCCACTGTATTTGTTATGTACCGTATTTTCCGCTTTGTAAGACGCACTTTATTTCCCCCAAATTTGGGGGGGAATCGTGGGTGCGTCTAACAAAGCGGATATACCGCTTACCATTACAGGCTGGGATGAGGGGGTGTCCACCGCCGCTACCGCCCGCCGCCGCTGTCGCCCGCCGCCGCTGTCGTCCGCCACCGCTACAGGGGTTGTCCGCTGCTGCCCCGGGTGATGCTGGTTGCTCCGGTGCTGCGGGGGGCTCTGGCGACATTTCGTGAAAGACCAGATCCCCCCGGCAGTTCGTCCATGCGTTCCAGTATGACTAATTCCGGGAAAATGGCCGCCGGAATCTCGGGAGATGAGATTTCAGCGCTGAGATCTCATCTCTCGAGATTCCGGCGGCCATTTTCCCGGAGTTAGTTCCAGTATGACTGACTCCGGGAAAATGGCCGCCGGAATCTCGGTAGATGAGATTTCAACGCTGAGATCTCATCTCTCGAGATTCCGGCGGCCATTTTCCCAGAGTGAGTCATACAGGAACACATGGACGAACTGCCGGGGGCTCTGGCCTTTCACAAAATGTCGCCAGAGCCCCCGCAGCACCAGAGACAGCCCTGCAGCATCGGAGACAGCCCTGCAGCACAGGAGAACCCTGCAGACCCCTCATCCCAGCTTGCAGCACAGGAGCCCCCCTGCAGACCCCTCATCCCAGCCTGCAGCACAGGAGCCCCCCTGCAGCACAGGAGCCCCCTGCAGACCCCCTCATCCCAGCCTGCAGCAATGCTCCACTCCTGCCTCCAGCAACGACCCTGAGACCCTGATCCACCACAGCCACAACCCCTGGTAAGTAATAAGATGCATGGATTATAAGACGCCCCACCAATTTATTAAAAAAAGTTTTTTCCTATTTTTCTCCTCAAGATTTGGGGTGCGTCTTATAATCCGGAGCGTCTTACAAAGCGAAAAATACGGTATTTAGAGGTGATATCTTAATGACATATATACTCAAAAGGATTATTACAGAACGGAACGTTTCATCCTATTATGAGGCTCAGCAGTCAGTGTGAAAACTGCAAGACTTCATTTTTTTTATGTAGATAGTGTTATGGAGAAAAAGTAATAAAAAACATCAGCAATAATTCACAAAAAAAATATGTTCAACATAAAAGCTTGTTTTAAGCAATGAGTAATTTCTCATGATTCATTCCCTTTAAAGAGGTTATCTGGGATGTTGGCATTCTTTAAGGCTAGTTTCACACTAGTGTTTTAGGAGTTGCGGAGGGCTGCGGACTTCCTCCATGAAGCCCCGCCCTCGGCTGCACCTCCGCTGCTAGCTCCGCCTACTTCTGCATGCGGCCTGCGTACCTATCTTTAGCATTAGGTACGCAGGTTGTGCGGCTGTATGCGGATGCTTCCGCATGCGTTGTTTTGGCGATGCGGAGAAAAAAAAGAAATTGCAACCAGCTGCATCCTACGCTGCTCGCCGCATCGTCAAAACGACACATGCGGAAGCATCCGCATACAGCCGCACGACCTGCGTACCTAATGTTAACGATAGGTACGCAGGCTGCATGCAGAAGTAGGCGGAGCTAGCGGTAGAGTCACGGCCGAGGGCGGGGCTTCACGGAGGAAGTCCGCAGCCCTCTGCAGCTGCTCAAAAAGCTAATGTGAAACAGAGGATGAGCTGCAGACATAACCCATGAATAAAGAGGATGATTCTTGGTGAAGGAAAACAGCTATGTTTTTCTAATTTCATATGTCATGAAATGCAGATGTACTGTATATAAAAAGGAATTTAGTGATGTAGCCTATATCATGAATGTAGCCCAAAATATCTGATCCTATGAGTTATTTATGCCACATATCCATTGCCACATTAAGCTATAAGCTGATACATGAGAGGTGCACAAATAGACATTTTAGGCATGCATGCATTGCTGTTCATTGCATTCATAATTTAACAGATATGCAGATATGTTTTGTCAGAGTATTTCCACACGGCTGACTCCCTCGAGCTTCTGAACTGGCCATCTGAGACTGCGGCATCTGCGTGTAGATTTAGTTTCTCCCTTGACGGCTATTACTCTTTAATGTACCAATTACGTTTTCTGGGGCTTAGTATGTAGAATAGATATGTTAAATACTCTGTCATGTTGCTACAAAAATATCTTGTGTCTGTGAGAGGGGAATCCCTGCAATAAACATGCAAAAAAAAAAATTGAGATTTAAAAAAATTGTTCAATGTTTACATACGAGATTTTCGTGAACTCACCTATAGCTCTTCAAGAGGTAATCTAAAAAATGCAAGCTCTGTCCATATGCTCTGAGCCATGCACACTCTGCTGGCCCAGCCTATTCTTACATTACATTGGTGTCTGACCACCAGACCTGCTTTTTTTCAAAACAATAGCTAGTCATCTATGTACAACATCTACAATAAACTAAAACTGCCAACAAAATGCACTAAAAATAAGCACAACAGGTGCCAGGAGAGAAGTATGCCACTTTATATGGCAGAATAGGACAAGTTTAGTGTTTATTTTATTGTTTTCATCCTTTTGCCACCTATGATTGGTACCTTTATGCTTGAGGTCATTTCCTGCACTTTGTTAAAGGGACACTGTCACCTGAATTTGGAGGGAACAATCTTCAGCCATGGAGGCGGGATTTTTGGGTGTTTGATTCACCCTTTCCTTACCTGCTGGCTGCATGCTGGCTGCAATATTGGATTGAAGTTCATTCTCGGTCCTCCATAGGACACGCCTGTGCAAGGCAAGATTACCTTGTGCAGGCATGTACTACGGAGGACAGAGAATGAACTTCAACCCAATATTGCAGCCAGCATGCAGCCAGCGGGTAAGGAAAGGGTGAATCAAACCCCCGAAAACCCCGCCTCCATGGCTGAAGATTGTTCCCTCTAAATTCAGGTGACAGTGTCCCTTTAAGTATGTTCACATTGGTTGTGCGTTATATGCAAAGGCTACATATAGGAAGTGCGTCTGGCTGGCAGCCGTGCATGCCAGTGTCCCATCCCCTGATGACGCCGCAAATGCGGTGAAACATATTGGGTGGGACGCGTGCTTTAAATATTACTTGTCGAATTCTGACATATAAATGGTGGCACCCCGGGGTGTCATCAAACGAAGTCATACAAGTGGTAACTGCAACATCAAGAATCATAGGCAGATTAGGGACAATATTTTAATACCCTATATGCATTTTAACAGTAAATTTTAACAGTAACTAATAAAAGCTAAGTTTTATGGCCTGTTAGGGTATGTGCACACACTACGGATTTTGCTGCTGATCCGCAGCGTTTCCGCAGTTGCGGGTCCGCAACGGTTTCCCATGCGTTTACAGTACAATGTAATCCGCAGGGCACATGCTGCAGAAAAAAACGCGCGGAAACGCAGCGGTTTACATTCCGCAGCATGTAAAATTCTTTGTGCGGAATCTGCAGCAGTTTTACTTTTACACCTGCGCCATAATAGAAAACCGCAGGTGTAAAACTGCTGTGGAAGCAGCACAATATCTGCAATAAATCCACAGTAAAAACGCAGTGTTTTTGCACTGCGGATTTATAAAAATCCGCAGAGGACCACTTCTACGTGTGCACATACCCTTAGACAGGGATTTCTGTTTGGGGTTCTCCCCATTTTGTTAATTCTTAATATATTCCTCCTAGGCCATTTTTGTTTAAAAAAATATTTTGGAATGTTTGTCTTCTGCAACTTCTATGTATCACTGTACATAGCATTTTGAAGAACTGTTGTTAAAGAGAATCTGACAGCCGATGCATGCTGCCCGATCCACAGGCAGCATGTATCAGGCACTGCATGTATCAGGCACTGCATGTATGATCTCAGCCAGGTATGTTTCACTCTGAAGCTGCAGTATTCCAGAGAAAGACATACCGTACTTTAAAAGCTTCCGGGGGGGCCGAGCCATGCGGCAAGCCAGTTGGACAGGCGGGTTCCTAGCCGCTTCTCCTCGCTGCTCTGGATTGAGAGGTATCTGCTGTGAATTGGTCAGCATGTATCAGCCATTGGGTTCTCTTTATCTCATTATTCTGTCTCCTATTTACTGTAACACAAAGAGGCTGCAGAAGCCAAACTATCCGATATTTTTTACATGCTTTATTTTGCCAAAATAAAATAAAATAAAGTAAAATGCAAGTAAATTCTGCCAGTGCGCAGATTTTATTCATCTTGGACAGTGTCTTTAACTGTGTTTTAGGGTTACAATGGAAATAGCTTATCATACAGAAGAGCTGCATGCATGGCAGTACATTTTTCTAGCAAGGACAGTTAAAGAGGTCACTGAATATGGATACAGATTGCTAAATCATGAAAGTACTGTATGTGATGTACACACTGTCACAGTTCCTTGTGCGAGTGGGCTGCCATGTGACTGCATGGGATTGCATGTATGTAAACTAGATGAAACTAGTCGGCATAAGACCACAAGTATGCAAATTGCATACATGTGATGTGACTGCCCACTCATATGGTGAATACAGGGAGATCGTGCAAGTGTACAGACTTTCACTGCAGACTTTTCTTCTTAGACCAGAGAACCCCTTTCATTCTCGTTTTTAATTAGCCATGTGGTCATTTGCAATATTCTAAAGAATGTGATGCTGTAACAGCTGTGCAATGACTGGTTACAAAATAGCTTATTTGTAAAATTCTCCCAATGAAGGATCAAAGGTGGATGACATCAAGACTGAATATTGCAGGCCACAAACCAGCATTTCCAAACACTTGTATCTTGCTGAATGCTAGCTTGAGATAATTTATAGTTTTGTTATTGTTATTCATCTTTACAATTTGGCTATATGATTTGATTTATGTGATGTCAGGATCCATAAGCCTGTTGACTCTGCACTCAATGGACAGAAACTGTAAATTGTAGCAGGCAGAAAAAAAATTATTACAAGTAATTCTAACCTCAGTATGTACAGTGGCGTGTCAAAGTTTGGGCACCCTGGTGCAAAACTCTTGTTATTATCAACAGTAATTAAAGGGAACCTGTCACCCCGAAAATCGCGGGTGAGGTAAGCCCACCGGCATCAAGGGCTTATCTGCAGCATTCTGTAATGCTGTAGATAAGCCCTCGATGTTACCTGAAAGAGGAGAAAAAGACGTTAGATTATACTCACCCAGGGGCGGTCCCGCTGCTGGTCAGGTCGGATGGGTGTCTCTGGTCCGCTGCGGCGCCTCCCATCTTCATTCCAAGACGTCCTCTTCTGATCTTCAGCCACGGCTCCGGCGCAGGCGTACTTTGCTCTGCCCTCTTGAGGGCAGAGGATAGTACTGCAGTGCGCAGGCGCCGGAAAGGTCAGAGGCCTTGAAGATGAAATGATCGATAAAAGGGCTAAAGTTAAAGATGACACATTTCCTTTCTATAGTTTATATCTTTTCCTTTAGTTTACTGCATGCTCTCTTGTTACTGACCACGGAATGTCTTTCCTCTTTGCCTCACGGTCTGTCCATGAGGTGTGACAAGCATCACGCCTTCAGCTTTTGCCTTTTGAGGTAATCTTTTGTGGATTTTGATGTGTGTTTAGGATCATTATCCATTTGTAGAAGTCATCCTTTTCTCAACTCTAATTTTTTTTTTACAGATGGTGTTATGTTTGCTCTATTTTAACCTCATCAGTCCACAGGACTTGTTTCCAAAATGCATTAGGCTTATACAGTATAGATGTTCTTTTGCATACTTCTGACTCTATTTTTTACAGTGAGGATGCAGGAGAGGCCACTGTTGCGTGTTTTCGCCATTTGTGGATAATAGCTCTCTTTGTGGTTTGCTGGAGTCCAAAAGCGTGAGACATGTCTTTATTACCTTTTTCCAGATTGATAGACCTCAATTACTTTGTCATTTGTTCCAGAATTTCTGCAGCATTGTGTCTAGCGTTTGAGGATCATTTAGTCTACGTCACTTTGTCAAGAAAGTCCTATTTAAGTGATTTCTTGATTCAGAACAGGTGTGTCAGTAATCGGGCGTGCATGTAGCTAGGGAAATTTACCGTATTTTCCGCTTTCTAAGACGCACTTTTTTTCCCCAAAATTTGGGGGGGGAGGGAATGGGGGGTGCGTCTTACAATGCGGACATACCTTATCGGTGCTGCCGCTGTGGGTGTCCGATGCTTGCCGCCACACTATCCCCGATGCTGCCGTGTGCTGCTGCTGCTGCGCTGTGTGCCCTGTGCTGCTGCTTCCGCGCTGTGTCACAGGTACTTGCTGCCGCTCTCTGTCCCGTGCTGCATGGGGGGGCTCTCCAGTTCCATCCATGCCTTCCTGTGCAGTGGATTCTTTCCAGGAAAGACCGGGAGGTCTCGCGAGATGAGATCTCAGTTCTGAAATCTCATCTCCCGAGATCTTGTTGCCAAGATCTTCATCTGCGCATGCGCCACCTCCCGGCTGCCATTTTCCCGGAAGAAATCCACCGAACAGGAAAGCATGGATGGAACTGCAGAGCTCCCCCATGCAGTACGGGACAGAGAGCAGCGGCAGCACCCGGCAGCATTAGACAGACCATGGCGTCAAGCATCGGTGACACAGCACGGCAGCATCACCCGGTAAAAGAGCGCGGCAGCAAGCATCAGGGATACAGCGTGGCAGCAGCACCCAGTAAAAAAAAGAGTGTGGCAGCAAGCATCAGGGACACAGCATGGTGGCAGCACCCGGCAGCAAGAGACAGAGTGCAATGGCAAGCTTCGGGGACACAGCATGGTGGCAGCACCCGGCAGCAAGGGACAGAGTGCAATGGCAAGCTTCGGGGACACAGCATGGCGGCAGCACACGGCAGCATGGGACAGAGTGTGTTGGCAACACCCACCTCCTGCAGCAGCAATGCTGAGACCCCGCTTCACCACAGCCACCACCCCGGTAAGCAATAAGATGCATGGATTATAAGAAGCACCACCATTTTATTAAAAATGTTTTTTTTCTATTTTTCTCCTCAAAATTTGGGGTGCGTCTTATAATCCGGAGCATCTTATAAAGCGAAAAATACGGTAACTCAGCCTCCCAAAGATGTGACTAACTACATTCAATTTATGTTTTAAGGTGGTGGGGGGGCAATTGCTTTTTCACACAGGGCCCTGTAGGTTTGGATTTATTTTTCCCTTAATAATAAAGATCTTCATTTAAAAACTGCATTTTGTGTTTACTTGTGTTATCTTTGTCTAATATTTAAATGTGTTTGGTGATTTCAAACATGTAAGTGTGACAAACATGCAAAAGAATAAGAATTCAAGAAGGGGGAAAACACCTACTCACACAACTGTATATATTTTTTATGTAAAATACAAAGGAAATGTGTCATCTTTAACGTTACACCTTTTAGAGATCATGTCATCTTCCACTTTCTTAACTGTTCACAATAACAATAATTTTTACTAGGCATTCCCAAACTTTAACATACCACTGTAGGTATGAAATAGCATAGTAGATTACATTATCCCTTTCTGCAGAGTCCCAGAAAAAAACATATGTCTGGCAGGCACGATACTGTATAAGGAACGTGCCTCTGACTGCGGAGCCCCTAGGGGAAAACTAGAAGGAAACTCCGTGCAGTGCCCAATTCCCCCATCCCACTACTCCCCAGGTGATGCAGTAATTGTGACACCCAACTGACCAACGGGAAGAAAGAGGAAGGGGTGTCCGGCCACAGCCTCAGGGGTTACATTCAGGTGCCCAGGGTCAGTGCCTTCCTCTTTCTCCCCGGCTGACCCTTGGAAGCTGTTGTCCCGAGGACCCTCGGATCTTCCCTGCAGCCATGTCCAACCCCATGATTGAGGCCCTGCAGCAGAGAGCAGCACAGGAAGGTGAGCAGTGGTTACAAGACCTTATGTCTGGCCTGGGTGCTCACCTCCCTGTGCCCTCTCAAGACCCCCTAACCATGCCGCAGGCCTCCTCTACATCCCCCGGGGCCCCATCCTCTCCTGGCCTCTCCTCCTGCCTCATGAGCTGTGTCACTCGCTCCCCCTGACTTCCTCCCCCGTGCTAGCCTCCCCATACCCACCTCCTGCAGTGCTTGTGGGCCAGTCAGCTAGCCAACCCGTGGCCCCGCCCATCCTGGCCGGCGCCCCTATGTTGCTCTGGCGGTGTAGGCAGGCAGACACTCCACGCGGTCCTCCAGTCTTCACGTCGGCAGCAGGTCAGCACTTTCAAGCTGCCGTGCCACCGCTCCCTCCATCAGCCCAATTGCAGCGGGCACTGCGGCCGGCATTGCAATGCCCGGGCCGCACGTTCGCACGTGCCAGGCCGAGTCAGCTTCCACCCTCGTCGACAAGTGTCCTGGCTAAGCCACGCCCACTTCCGGTCTGCTGGCCCGAACTTCCGGTGCTTCCTCCCATGCAGCGCGGCCTATAATGTGTCCACCCACTTCACCCTGCGTCTCGTTGCACTGGCCACAGGCCAGGCCCGAGCGTCCTTTCACAGCGCCACGCCGGCCCCGCACATCCCCGCGCTAAACCACCTTGGACCGCCGGCCAGCCCACACCGGGCCCGCTATGTCCCCCATGCAGGCACATCGACGTTGCCTGCGTGGGGGGCATGGGGTCAGGTGGCAGAGCCCACAATGCGGCTGCAGAGCATGCTGACTGGTCCGACCAGACCGGCCAGCCTGCTCTGCAGTTAAGAAAGTACACCACAAGCACGCACACTGTCGTATGTAACACAAATACATCAATAATAAACTATGCACCACCAATACCCTTATTGCCTCAAACACAAACCGTTAGTGATTTTCCCTCTAACTGTCGGTATTCCCACTACCGATGCAGACATAGCTCATATAGGAGCTGCCATAGATCTTGTTCCTCCAGTTGGCGCTCGCCATCCACATCGGAATGGTCAGACGCATCGGGGAGTCATGCTAGGCGGTATCATACACACGATGGAAGACTCCGGTCACACCCTTCACCCAGGATGGTCAGCCAGAGGGAACCATTGACACCCCCATCATCGACCATGCGAGAGCCGGAGTTCCACCATCAGCGGTTGTCTCTCGGCCTCAGGCACACAACAGATCTCATCTGTCACTTGCTCCATCCTTGGCTGCCGGACCAGGAGACCCACCCACCACCCATATCTCCCTGGCCCACTGGCCATCACCGAATCAACGAGGCAACAGAAGCCGGAGCTCCTCCCTCACCTGGGGTGACTCAGCACCAGGCATGTGGCAGCAGACAACATTATCATGCCACGGAACTGGCCACTGGCCAGGGAGTTCCATCTTCATCTTCCCGGGCTGCCTGCCGGCATCAAGTCATTGCCACAGAGGGAGCCAGAGTCCCACCGTCCCCTGGAGACATTCAGCCTGCGTCTTGACAGCGGTGAGTTTTTTTAAATTGGTGAGCACTACGCTATATACAATCCGAGAGAGAGCGAACTAGCATAGGCTATCAAGGCGCTAGTTCATCAGTTGGCTCGACCAGGTGGGTCAACCGACACTAGCACATCACCGCAATCAGCTAGCCTTCATAAGGACGTATTTTTCTGCGGAATTAGCCTGTTGGGCGCACATGTTGACTTAGAAACCAAACAAAAGATATGGGATAACGGTTATGTGAACATATGGTCACTATTATTGGCAGACCAACAGTCCATTGATAAGGAAAGGAGAACAGATGAACGGTTACATGATAGGAATAAACCAAAAATATCGCAAACTATGAACAACTGGCTTCAGGCTTTCGTGGTCTTCGGCTGCATCATGGGCCAGAACCATCCCGAACGCTGTTCCGAACTATTTATTTATCAGGACCTAATATATAATTCATACAAGTCCCACGGCGGTTCAGCATGGAGGCGGTACGACGAGGAGTTCCGCAGGCGGTTGACCATGCAGCCAAGTCTAGGCTGGGGCGTAAAAGCGACGGATGTATGGTTACGATTCATGCTGTCCCAAAGACAGCCTCTCTTTTCAGCCAGGACCACTTATTACTCAGCAGCCGCAGGCCAGAATTCATTGGCCGTACAGAGACCAGGGGCCTGCTTGCTATTTAGTCAAGGATGCTGCCGATTCCACGCGTCTTGTAAATATAGACACGAACGCTCAGCCTTGCCGAGGTTGACACCCTGCATGAAGGTGTACCCACCAAGCGAATGGAGTGCTTATGATGCATAACCCTGGTGTGTGTAACCGCAATGGGCCCATGGCTAAGCCTTTATCCCCATAAAGAAGCTGCACAGCAGCTATATTACAGGTTTAAATACGGCTTTTTTATCCCCTTCAAATTTAGTCAAACACCAACATCGGCGAATAATCTAAAATCGGTGCCCGAATTCCTCAAGATTTTACATAAAAAAAGAGGTAGAACTAGGCAGGACGGCGGGCCCATTTAAATCCTTGCCATTCAGGAGTTTCAGAATCTCGCCATTAGGCATTGTTCCCAAAAAAGAACCTGGAAAATATCGGCTGATACACCACCTTTCCTACCTAAAAGGCGCTTCGGTTAATGACGCAATACCTTCAGAAGAAACATCCGTAACCTGCACTTCGTTTGACAGGGTAGTCGAACTCATGCGCACAGCTTGGCCCGGTGCTCTGCTGGCAAAATCGGACATAGAGTCAGCTTTCTGCCTATTGCCCGTGCACCCTGAATGCTTCCATTTGTTGGGTTGCAAGGTGGACCAGCTTTTTTATTTCAACATGTGCCTACCAATGGGCTGCTCCATTTCCTGTCATTATTTCAAGCTTTTAGTACCTTCCTAGACTGGGTAGTATGGTACGAAACCGGCAATAAGTCAACGATTCACTACCTCGATGATTTCTTGTCCGTCAGACCGAGAGACTATAAACTCTGCTCCTTCCTTCTCCAAAAGTTTAAGTTTATATCTCGGCAATTCGTAGTACCACTATCACCAGAAAAAAACAGTCGGCCCGTGCAATGTGCTACCTTTCCTTGGCATCGAAATAGATACCAAGGCAGTGGTTTTTCGACTACCAGCGGACAAAATACAAAAAACGCTGCAAATGTTAGAAAGTTTTTACGAAGCTAAAAAAAAGTCACCTTACAGCAGATGCAGTCCTTGCTAGATTTGCTCAACTTTGCTTGCCGCATAATGCCAGTGGGCAGAGCCTTTTCACGCCGATTATTGTTAGCAACGAAGGGATATTGCCCAGCCGGGCCACAGAATTAGACTCAACACCTCCCTGAAGGCGGACTTGCTAGTCTGGAGGACATTCCTAGAATCCTACAATGGGCATACATGTGTCTTGGCGCAAGAGACGCCAAGCAAAGATTTAGGGCTAGTGGTGGGTGGAAATATCAAACGATTTTGTGGCAATCTACAAGGACCAATGGTGCCAAGGCAGCTGGCCAGATCACAGCCAACTGGGGACGCAACCTAGCTGTCATGCTGCTGCAGTGCAGTATAGCGCAACCTCCACCAGTGGGAGCTTGTGAGGGAAGTAAGGCTGCCCACACAGAGTAGCACCACAGAGCAGCAGCACAGGCGATACCAAGTGGTGAGAGAGTGGTCAGACTAGCCGAGTCAAAAAACAGTCAGAAGCAGAAGTACCAGAGGTTGCAGCAGTACACATGGTCAGGAACAAGCCAGGGGGTTCAGCAACAGTCAGAAGCAGATAAGACAAAGACAGAAGGCAGAAGCAAGTCCGAATACAAGCCAAGTCAAAACCAGGGAATCAAACAAACTTACAGGGAAACACTGTGAAAGGGCAGACAGAGGGAGTCAACAGACACGGGGCAAGTCAGGGATCACAGCAGGACAAATCAAGATCTACCAGAGTCAGGTACACACGCCGAAGGCAGGACTATAGCTGACACAGCCAACAGGATGCATCGGAGCTGAATAGCAAACCTGAACCCAGAATAAGGCAGAGCAAAGTTAATCCTTGACATGATCCACCCGGAAAAAGGGCAGACAGTACAAAACCCCGGAACGGATCATGACACCAGCACTGTTTGAAATTTTTGCTATTGTAGCATTAGTCGAGTGCTGGCGGTACGCTAACATCAGATTTTTAACCAAACACCTAGCACTATTATGCCTAAAACACAACACATCTGGTGCCGTGCCAGATTTACGTCGGTTGTAGATGATAAGATCGTTAACTCTTTGTTATCTTCCGATTGGCAGGCCTTCCGAATAGGGGCTGCCACCAAAGCAGCTAGGGCGGGTGTATTGGAAGTCGAAGTACAGAGAATGGGTCATTGGAAATCCACATGTTGTGCCAGATACAAAAGACCAGACCTGCTCTAACACATCTTGTATCTTACAGGCAGCTGTAAGCCCACAGTTTGGGTTGGGTGACATTCTTTTGTTTATTGGGCCTGCAAAAGGGCCAAAGTATGGCCAGGCGGAAAAAATTTAGGCTTCCCGAAACTGGAGATCAACTGGAGAGGCAGCAGAGGGCTCCGGTGGAGTCAGATATTCCTGGAAATGGTCAATATCGCTAAGAGGGCCAAAGGGCCAGTGATACTAGTGCTATACGCCGGCGGTAACGATCCTGTTTATTCATTATTATGGTGGTGGTATGGTCAGAGATAGTACCACGAGCAGTCTGGCATGGAGCTAAGGACGCAAAAGCCATTAAGAAATCAAGAAGAAGGTTTAATGCGAGGATGGCGAAATTTGTGAAAGAAAAATATGGCATCGTGGTTCGCCACCACGAGCTAGGAGATAACGCAGCTCTACTGAGACCGGACAGCATTTACCTCATGGACATCGGGCTCAACATATTTTTGTCTGTCTTGCAGGATGGAGTTGATCAGGTCCTAATAATGTTGTGTGGGGGTCAGAGTCCTGTGTAGGTCATACACATGATCATCCGTGGCGGAAGTGTAGAGGGGGGCAAAGGTTCGTAACCACTCATCGGCTTGCTCGCCTGGCGGTCACAAACGGGGCCTTCAGCGATGAGTCCTTTGCGAATTATAATTGCCTCTCAGCTTATCAAATTAATAAACTGTGACCGACCTGTTCAACCCATCCAGGCCTTTCGGTGTTTTCATTACGGGATTGGCGGGAAGGGGAAGGCACTGTTTAAAACACGTGGGTCTCTGCAGTCAGAAGTATTCATTTTTTCACGCTATATCATTCATCACAGGCATCTGACAAATTCTAGAATAGTAGTTGATTTTCAGCATCTCTATCTGCATCCAGTCTATGACAGTTTCATAGTCTTATTTGTCCTTTAGTGGAAAACCTATCTATGATGATGTGGTCATGGACATAAAGTAATCTCTGTACTGTCTTATGATATAATTATAGCTATACCTCTGAGCTGATTTTTCCCAAACGTAAAGGAGTATTCTCAAATTTGGAAGTTATCCCCATCCATTAGATAGGGAATAACTTCCTGATTGCTTGGGAGTTCAACCACTAGGACTCCAACTGATCTTCAGAACTGAAGAGTCCCATGTGAATGGAGTGGTGATCAATCATATATATTGCTGCTCCATTCATTTATTTGTTCTGCTTGTCTTTGGCACTCCTATAAGAATAAATGGAACGCATAGTTCAGATGATCAACTACCGCTCCATTTACATAGGGGACTTCAGAGACCCAGTCCTCATGATCGGTTGGAGTCCCAATGGTCTGATTCCAATCACTGGCAAAATTATCCCCTATCTCACAGATAAGTGATAACGTCCATACTTGAGAATACCCCTTTAAAACCTCCAGTTTTGATCATATTTCTTGAACCCCATAATAAGTGTTGAGAGATACTAGGAGCCTCTCATAATGTACAGCATCTAGCTGCAGGACCCAATGCATCAATTGCGATTTTGTATGTTTCCCCTTTCATCTCCCCTTAGTTGTATAATGAACCACCTGTTTATATAGTTGTGCTGTTGATGTATTTGAGAGTGTCTCCTGTGTCTCCCTCTGAGATTTGCCTGTGGGGCTATTTGGGTAATGAGGCCCAAAATCTGTCTGGGCATTACAGTCCATATATTGGCCACGAAACACAGATATCTGAATTCAACCTTAATCCTCATATGCAAAATTATTTCATTATTTATTTTCTCATCAGTCACCCTTTTTTAAGCAATCTCATAATTTAGGGGTATTACTACATTTTAAAAAAATTATTTAATTTATAACTTCAAAAAAAAAATTGTGATTGTGCATTATGTTTTAGATTCTATGTGTATTATTTTCTCCTTTTATTACTAAACCATGGTAGTTTTGATCGTATCTTTAGTTTGCTTATTGCGTTCTAACTGGATTGCACACGCCGTCTGCTTATTGTCACCTGACATCTGTAGTTTACAACATGGTAAAACTGAAAGTGACTTGCGCACAAAACCAGATGTGACTCTGTATCAGTTTATGAGACCTGCAGTGCTCTGTTATAGCAGATTGCTGCAAAATCTGTTACTTTCAACACACATTTAGTAGACCTGCATATAACAGTCCCCAGTACAGTTTATAGGAGACCCATTAAAAAACATCTCACTTTATGGTTTCCTCTATGTGCCTGCTGAGTCACTTTTATAACTGATTCTACAAATGCATCAAACAGATCCATTTCCTGTCTGGCCCAACTCATAAACCAAAGAAAAAAGCAGAAAGAGTGTGACCTCTAGAATGTCACAACCAAAGTGTAACAGTAAGAATCGTCTCCAAGTCCGGATCACTGACACTAAATCTACCAGAAATGACAGGACGCATGCTGAAACATAAAATGTCAGTTCAGTCCCAGATTCACGCTGTGACAAATGCTGACAATCCCAAATAATTCAATGTAAGTTTAAAGATGGCAAACGCCTAATATATCTAAGTGAAATCATTGAGTCTGCATGTATTGTTGATTACTTGCAATTTACAATGCTGTGCAAATTAATTGGGACAAAGCAAAAAAACACATATTTTTGAATATTTAATAATAAAATGTTATAATGCACTGTTACATACTAATTTTAGTAAGAAATATGTCCTCCTTTAGCAGATATGAGATTTTCAATGCGTTTTGGCATTGATTCTACCAAGTTTTTGCATAAATTCTTCAATTCTTCATCATGGAACCACACTTGTATGGCACTGTTTATCATGCGTTCTTCGGTTGTACAGTCCATTTTGCCAAGACGTCTCTTCACAATGCTCCACAAATTTTCTATAGGATTTAAGTCTGGTGAATTGCCAGGCCAGTCCAGCACTTTTACTTTATTTTCTTCCAGGAATTTCTTCACACACTTGGAATTGTGGCATTGAGGCAAATCTTGTTGGAATGTCCCTTCAAATTTACGCATGAATGACACAATAAAGCCTTTTAAAACGTCTATGTATTTGGATGAATTCATCATACCATTAACAGGAAATAAGCTCCCTGTACCATCAGCTGTAAAAAAGACCCCAAAACATCTGTTTTTGAGGGTGTTTTACAGTTTGTTGAATATGATCAGCTCGCAATGGTTCATTTTTGCTTCTTCTAACAACACTTGCTCTACCCTTGAACAAAAAGATGGGTTTCATCACTGAAAATTACCTTTTTCCACTGGCTAGTTGACCAAGATTTATTTATTATATATTAAAACTGGTTTTAATCACTGACTGGTAACCTGGTAACCAACTTCCGATTTGACTTACAAAAATGCTTTGTCCCAATTAATTTGCACAGCACTTAAATAAGTTTTCTCACCTTCTAAAATAGGTAAATTGCAAAGTTCTTGTAAAAAGAAATATTGCAATTTATTTTTTATTAAAATTTCCTTTCCATTTTTGAGAATTGTTTTTTTTTTTAGTTTATGGTATATTGCTTAGGCGGTTGGTTTCCTAGGCAAGGAGTACAATACTTTGGGTATGTGCACACGTTGCAGATTTTGCTGTGGATCCAGAGCGGATGTGATGCTGCGGATTCACAGCAGTTTTCCATGCGGTTTACAGTACCATGTAAACCTATGGAAAACAAAATCCGCTGTGTACATGCTGCATGTCAATTCTTTGTGCGGATTTTGCAGCGTTTTACACCTGTTCATTAATTGGAATCTGCAGGTGTAAAAATGCAGGTGGAATCCACACAAAAAACGCGGTAAATCCGAGGAAAACATGCATGTAAAACGCAGGTCATTTTGCCTGCAGAATCCGGACGGAAAAATCCGCAAACGAATCCGCAACGAATCTCTTTCCAGTAGAGCTTGTAAGTGCTGCTTTTAGATCTGGCTAGCTTAAGTCTACCTGCACTCCTCTTAGGCCTTTCCCACACGTCCAGATAACTCCGGTACCAGAATAATCGGTACCGGAATTTTCCGTGTCCATGTGCTTACGTAGCACATCAGTGTGGCACACGTGTGGCAGCTGTGTGCCGCCCGTGTGCCGACTGAGGACCACACGGACTGTGCAGGAGACAACGCTAGAGTTAAGCGCTGTCCCCTGCGTGCGGTGCTGAAGCCGGTATTCATCCCTTCTTCCCAGCAGCGTTCGCTGAAAAGAAGGAATGAATAATCTTTTTCAAAATTTTTTTTTGTTTTTAAAATAAAGTTGCCGGTAATCTGCCCCCTCCCACCCCCTGTACGCCCGCCCGCTGGCATTAAAATACTTACCCAGCTCCCTCGGCGCTTACATTCTCTCAGCGTCGCAGCTCTTCCTGTATGAGCGGTCATGTGGTGCCGCTTATTACAGTAATGAATATGCGGCTCCACCCCTATGGGAGGTGGAGCCGCATATTCATCACTGTAATGTGCGGCACCACGTGACCGCTCATACAGGACAAGCAGCGACGCTGAGAGGATGTAAGCGCCGAGGGAGCTGGGTAAGTATTTTAATGCCAGCGGGCGGGCGCACAAAAGGTGGGAGGGGGCAGATTACCGGCAACTTTAAAAAAAAAAAAAAAGATTATTCATTCCTTCTTTCCAGCGAACTCTGCTGGAGAGAAGAAATGAATGGGGCTTCAGCACCACACGCGGGGTGAACAGTGCTTACAGTAGCGCTGTCTCCTGCACGGCACACGTACTGCACACGGACAACATCCGTGTGCGGTACGTGTTTTACACGGACCCATTGACTTTAATGGGTCTGTGTGATCCGTGCGCTCCCACAAACACTGACATGTCTCCGTGTTTTCCAAACGGACACACGGTCCGTGAAAACACGCTGACATGTGCAGAGACACATTGATTTTAATGTGTCTACGTGAGTCAGTGTCTCCGGTACGCGAGGAACCTGTCACCTCACGTACCGGAGCCACTGACGTGTGAAACCGGCCTTAGGTAAAGCTGCCTCTGCTTGCAGCATCAAAATGTTCACTGTTCGGACCAGCGTTTCAGTCCATTGTTTATGGGGAACATTCACAATAAGTGATTGGAAAAAACCTCCTCATGTGTATATTTCCATTTGAACTCATTGGTAAAGCAAGAAAGTTCCTAGACTGGGGGGAGTGTCAATGGGGAATATTAGCACTGTGCAAGTCCTCTGGTCCATGTCTGGTTCATGTTTGGGGCCGAAATAGGGCAATATGTTATCAGTGGCTGCCAGGATCCAGTTTTTCACATAGAGCCAGCCTATTGCCACATAGGTTCGCATTAAGGTTCGTACTTTGGGCAGCCACGTCATTCTCTGAGAGCTTCTGGAACCAGGAGGCTGCTGCTATTCTTATCCATAAAATGCTCCAAGCAAGCTGCGGGAGGCTGGGCTGTAGGCTCATTCCCTGTTATGCAATGTGGGGGTCACACCGTGTTGGCAGCGGAGAGCCGACCCTTTCTGCTATCCCTACAGTATTGAGGCTGAACACTCCTCTCTAGGAGGTAATGATTTTTCCTATCTATTTCTGTATATATGTCAAAGCTGATCAATGTGTGGTAATGTGTTACAGTGTGAATAGTCCTGTAAGGTGTATATGCACATACATGTATGCATGCAAAATTGTATTGCTGTGCATGTGTGCATAAAATTATATATGTATGTAAGGCCAGGGCCAGCGACAGCACCTGGCGCACCCGGGCAAGTGTCGGGGCCCTGGCAAGACAGGGGGCCATTCATGGTATGGTACACTGCGGCTCCGGGGGGCCCCTGCAGGCAGGGCCGGCGTTAGGGGCAGGCAGCTGCCTAGGGTCCCCCTCCCTAGGGGCCCTCAGCTAGTGGCACATCACGCAGCTGCTATGGGGCCCCTGTGAGGCAGGGTGGCCCGCCTGCCACCAGAGCCGACTCCCCCGCTGCCGCATAATAGAACTATATCGGCGTCTGCCGGTACAGTTCAAAGCAATGATGGAGGAGAGAAGCTGATGCTCCCTCTCCCATCGTTCCCCGCTCTGCCTCTGACACTGCGGGTGCGCAATGACGTCATCGTGCACTCACTGTGTGCCAGGCAGTGCAGCCGCTGAAACAGGAGCAGGGAGCAGCGCTGGCACAAGGAGAGGTGAGGAGTGTGTTTTTTTTTAAAACTTATTTTTACTATAACAGTAAGTACTGGACTGTGGGGCCATTCTTGGGGGAGGGAGATGCGGGCTGTGCTATATGCTACATGGCTGTGCTATATACTACATGGCTGTGTTATATTCTACGTGGGCTGTGTTATATACTACGTGGCTGTGCTATATATTACGTGGCTGTGCTATATACTACGTGGCTGTGCTATATGCTACCCATTTTGCATTCTTACAAATGTTCTATGTTAATACTTTCTAATTTTAATTTAAAAACTTTTTCATTAAAAAATTGTCATATTCAATGTATGCAGTTTTTTCTTTGCAGCAAGTTCAGCTAGCAATAAAAAGCCTGCTGGTAACTGAGGAAGAGGGAGTAGGTAACAAAAATTGGCATATAAGGGGTTGACTTATATAAAGCCCCGCTGCTGTATGGTATTGTATAATTTACAATAGCTATCACTCATGTAAGAAGTGACATCTTTGGCATTGTACTATACCTATATTTCTCTGCTGTATCTGTGCATCATGAATTGTGGTATGTGTTAAAAGGGGGGTAGGGGTCCCACTGAGACTCTTTCAGGCCCTCAAAAACCTGGAGCCGGCCCTGTGTAAGGCATTCATATATTTGCTGCATATTTGCTAAATCTATAATTTATTCACATGATGATCACAGCATCTGTTCTGCAACTTCTGCTGAGAAACCATACATACGTGCTTATGTGTGATCACCCTTAATCTGGGTATATGTTTATTTTTGTTTTTTTTAGGAGAATAGTAAAGTGTGGTATGATACTTTTTTCTATACTGCTAAAAATGTATACCCATAGTAAAGCTAATACTGACCATTGTACTGTAGTAAGAGGATTGTGTGAAAATTAAAACAAATATTTTAAAAAATCAGTAGTGTAGGAGGGCCAATACCATATAATGTTCATGGATTTTGATCAGTTAAAGGGTAGTTTTTTTGCTGTTTATTGAACAAAAATGGGGAATAAGGGAATCGCATCGCCAAGTGGTGGCGATTCCCACAGGTGTCAGCGATACATGACTGCAGAATAACTGCATTATCGCACCTGGATGGTTTTGTGACTGATCGGGGCAGATTAACCCCTTAAATACCACTGTCAATCGCTGTCATAGATGCCGATACAGTTGAAAGCAATAATGGAAGAGAGGGCATCAGATGATGCTTCCTCCCCCTTCATTCCCTTTTACCTCTGACAGTCGGTGTGTGATGACATCACTTCATCGCACACCATGCTGTGTGTCGTGCAGACGACAGTGCAGCTGTTTATACCGGAGCATAGGCAGGATCAACGGTGGAACGAGGAGAAGAGATGAGCATTGGTTTCCCCCCACATATGGGGTATCGGCGTGCTCAGGACAAATTGTACAATAACTTTTGGGGTCCAGTTTCTCCTTTTACCATTGGGAAAATAAAAAAATTGTTGCTAAAAGATCATTTTTGTGCCTAAAAAGTTAAATGTTAATTTTTTTCCTTCCATGTTGCTTCTGCTGCTGTGAAGCACCTGAAGGGTTAATAAACTTCTTCTTGAATGTAGTTTTGAGCACCTTGAGGGGTGCAGTTTTTAGAATGGTGTCACTTTTGGGTATTTTCAGCCATATAGACCCCTCAAACTGACTTCAAATGTGAGGTGGTCCCTTAAAAAAAAAATGGTTTTGTAAATTTCGTTGTAGAAATGAGAAATCTCTGGTCAAATTTTAACCCTTATAACATCCTAGCAAAAAAAAATTTGTTTACAAAATTGTGCTGATGTAAAGTAGACATGTGGGTAATGTTATTTATTAACTATTTTGTGTCACATAACTCTCTGGTTTAACAGAATGAAAATTCTAAATTTGGAAATTGCTAAATTTTCAAAATTTTAGCCAAATTTCCATTTTTTTCACAAATAAACGCAAAAATTATCGACCTAAATTTACGCCTAACATGAAGCCCAATATGTCACGAAAAATCAATCTCAGAACCGCTAGGATCCGTTGAAGCGTTCCTGAGTTATTACCTCATAAAGGGACACTGGTCAGAATTTTAAAAAACGGCCAGGTCATTAAGGTCAAAAGAGGCTGGGTCATGAAGGGGTTAAAAGGGCAAATATTTATTTTCAGGTTTCATAGAATCTCAGAGCTCTTACACTGATGTGCTTAAAATTAGTAAACAAGTGAGGGTCCCACTGCAATTCTCAAGTGCCTTAAAAATCTTTGGGAGCAATGGTTCTACAGTAACCCTTGAGACACCAGAAGAGGCAATACGGTACCTGAGGCCTTTACAGCAAGGGCTAACCTGGACGACAACCATGTAGGAAAAAACATGGAACTGAATGATCTCCATATTGTTTTCGAGACACACTGGAAAGAATCTGATAATTCAAGTTCTTTAATAAAGGGGTTGTCCACTACTCCTTGATCAAAATGTTTGGCTCCCCATAAAATAATGAAGATTATACTCCTCTCCCGTGCCAGCACTGTTCCCGTAGTGTCGGCAATCGTTCTCCACGGGGCTCTCTTGTGCTGTTGTGACACGTGATGCCTAGTAAATATAGAAAAACTGACTGAACAGCAATCTAATCTGAACTGGTGCATAACCAAAAAAAAGTCATATATCAAATAGATTAATGGCTGCACTCAAAATTAATCTGTGCTAGAGCAAGGAAATGTGCGATACATGAAATGGGAATAGCATAATGGCTTGTGAAATATATGAAAAAACACATGAGATTCTTAGCACAAGATTTGGCCAAAAGTTGTGAGCCCATCCACCAATCGTCAAGGTAATCTCAGAACGGATGGGCTCACAACTTTTGGCCAAATCTTGTGCTAAGAATCTCATGTGTTTTTTCATATATTTCACAAGCCATTATGCTATTCCCATTTCATGTATCGCACATTTCCTTGCTCTAGCACAGATTAATTTTGAGTGCAGCCATTAATCTATTTGATATGTGACACGTGATGCCGGCGCCCAATCAGCGCTGACGTCACTGTCCCCATCTTAGGACAAATTGAACATGAAGAGGAAGCATGGGCTGCAGCGGATCTCGGACTTCCTCTTCATGTTTGATTTGTCCTAAGACGGAGACAGCATTGATTGGGTGCCGGCATCACGTGTCACAACAACCACACGAGAACCCTGGGGAGATCGAATGCCGGCACCACGGGAACAGTGATGGCACGGAAGATGGGCATAGGCTTTATTTTTTTTATCGGGGTGAAGAGAAGGGTGTGACAAGAAGTTGTCTAAGTAGTGGAACTTCTTTAAGTCCCATTCTAGACATGTATTGCTCAGCAAGTACTATACCCAGTGGACTGTATTTTTCTCTAAAGAGAAGCTCTTCACTCACCACCCTCACATAAATAAAGCGCCCTGCTCCATTCTTATCTGGCTCTCATTCCACACATACCTCTTTTTTTGTAGAATATGCAGAATACATATTGGGAAATGCTGACTAAAAGCAAAACAAGCTTACATTATCAGCAACAAGAAACTGTCCTATATGATTAATGTGCATTAAATGCACCTGGCATCTGGTTCACATAGGTGTATTTATATAAACCAAAAGCATGCCCACAATGAAAAAGCTATAATTGAAACTTTGTGTCTCTTTCAGGTTTTGGACCCACTCCTAAAACTGATGCAAAATACTGACTAAAATCCCATGGTGTGAATGAGGCCTAACAATGTACCATAATAGTAGTAGTGGTTACGTAGCCTTATGTACTATAGTATTGCCCACAGAGCAGATTGTTGGCCAGCTTGTGCCAGGCTGCCCTGTTATTGTCCTTGTGGCAGTATACACTGCTTTATGCTGATGAGCAGGGACTAGAATATTTCAGCGTGTGCTGCTGTCAAGGATGATTTGAAGGCTTTGTTTTCTGGAAGGCGTTTACAGCTAGCTAAGGCCAAGCATATCATTAGAAATTATTAGCTCCCTGGGAATACATCTTTAAATGTCAGGCTGATGTTAAAATTGTCAATTAGTGCTTCCTTCCGCATGTTCCAGCTGTGTAGCAATGTTAAAGGCATACAGAATGAAATTCAAGTGTAGCGTTCAGCCAAAACATGGAGCAGAAGAGTAGAGAAGTAGAGCATGGATGAAATGCATGTTACAATATTACACTATGATGCATAAATACTGATAATAGGTTATAGGCATTACGAGGAATGCTGACAAGCTAATGAAGCCTGGAAGAGGTGACGTTCGTATTAGTTATGCTTTGTGTGATTGCATGGGTTCATTTGACGGTATGTGTTATTGTATAAGTAATTTGCCCATTTTGATGGAAAATAGGGATGGGAGAACAAAGTCCAGTATGGCCTGGTTGGCTCTTCTATGTTGTTTCTCTGTAATATCTCCATTGTAGGATAAATGGGTGAAAGTGATAGGTTTACTGTACACATATTCTTGTTTTCAGCATCTGTAACATCTCAGATTGTCCCCTATTGGTGACTATTCCCCTTGCTTTCCAGCTAATTTTCTGGAAAATACACCTCTCCTGTAAAGTGCATCTCGGTGTCTCCTCCAGACAGTGAAAAGAAGGCATCAATGAGGGATCATCAGTACTAAGTTATGCCGATTGTTGTCCCAATGAGATCAATAGTTCTTGCCTTGTATATGTGAGATAACTCCCTTTACTGTAATCTTATGTTTGCTTCAGCAAGATAAGGGCATGTGCACACGTCAGGATTTGTTGCAGAAATTTTCCTGACAAAAACTGGACATTTCTGCCAGAAATCCGCATGCGTTTTTACCGCATTTTTTACGCGTTTTTGATGCGTTTTTTGTGCGTTTTTTCCCAAATGCATAGAATTGCGGGAAAAACGCAGAAAATCCATAAAAATAATGAACATGCTCATTTTTTTTCCCGCGATGCGTTTTTTTCGCGGAAAAAAACGCATCCATGTGCACAAAACATGTAGAATGCATTCTAAATGATAGAATGCATAATATATGCGTTTTTAATGAGTTTTTATAGCGTTTTTAGCGCGAAAAACGAGAAAAAACGCAAAAAAACCTGAACGTGTGCACATAGCCTAAGCTCTAGAGCCTGTAGTTTGTACTATTATCTCTTAGGGGGAGAATGTGCAGTAATGATGATCTCTGATCATCAGAGACATGGTTAGCTTGGCTAGACAGTTCAGTTAGTTACACATCACCACGTTCCTCTTAAAGTCATTGTCTGGGGAATCTCTATTGTGTGGGTAATAAATGTTTGTTCTCTGGGGCCTCACTGATCACTAGAACAGCGGGCATAAAGGGTACCGTCACACAGTGGCACTTTGATCGCTAGGACGGCACGATCCGTGACGTTCCAGCGATATCGTTACGATCTTGCTGTGTCTGACACGCTACTGCGATCAGGGTCCCCGCTGAGAATCGTACTTCGTAGCAGATCGTCTGAAACTTTATTTTGTCGCTGGATCTCCCGCTGACATCGCTGAATCGGCGTGTGTGACGCCGATTCAGTGATGTCTTCACTGGTAACCAGGGGACAGACACGGAATGTAAGTATGTAGTGTTTGTTTTTTTTACGTTTACACTGGTAACCAGGGTAAACATCGGGTTACTAAGCGCGGCCCTGCGCTTAGTAACCCGATGTTTACCCTGGTTACCAGGGGACTTTGGGATCGTTGGTCGCTGGAGAGCTGTCTGTGTGATCGTTGTCGTATCGCTGCAGCGTCGTTTCAGTGTGACGGTACCCTTAAGGCCTCCGTTCCTGTACAACCGTTTGGAGAAATGGAAGCATATCTGAAACTGTTATTTCAGGACAGGAGACCATAATTTGGGCTGGGCTTTACAGATTGGGCATGGACCATATAATGCAGCCATGTAACTTCAGCCTAATTCGCTTTCATGTGCCAGTTTTTTGCATTAGTATTTTTGAGTAATACCCAGGAATGGGCCCAGAATACATTCTACATCCAATAGGTGGCACTAAGGTTCCTATATAAATTTCTAGGGGAGCATTGCATGGCCTATAAGTTTAACTCTGGCAACATGGCATTGTTTACAATGAGAAACGTTACCCTTTTTACTCTCTGTCAGAGGCTTTTTCTCACCCAGGCAAACCAGATCTAGTGATTTGCACTGATGAGGTGTAAACACCCTGAAACATGTGGTT